>NC_044983.1:19998039-20598039 GCF_008728515.1 Papio anubis
GACCGGGCGCGGTGGCTCACGCCTGTAATCCCAGCACTTTGGGAAGCCGAGGCGGGTGGATCACGAGGTCAGGAGATCGAGACCATCCTGGCTAACATGGTGAAACCCCGTCTCTACTGAAAATACAAAAAATTAGCTGGGCATGGTGGCGGGCGCCTGTAGTCCCAGCTACTCGGGAGGCTGAGGCAGGAGAATGGCGTGAACCCGGGAGGCGGAGCTTGCAGTGAGCCGAGATCGTGCCACTGCACTCCAGCCTGGGCGACAGAGCGAGACTCCGTCTCAAAAACAAACAAACAAACAAACAAACAAAAAAACAAAGAAAAAAAAAAAGGAAAAAAAAAAATTTCCCTGTGGATGCAGGAAGCCTTGACTTCGGTGATTGAGTCCTTTCCCTGAAGCACAACCATAAACAAATTCTCATAAAATGTAAAACACCTGAGAGGGATTTAAAAATTAACTTGTCCTCAGTTTCCATAAGTACGAAAATAAGGCCTTAGGCTGGAGTGCTGTTAGGACCTTTCCGGATCAGACATTGTGCTCCTCGAAATCTCCGTGATGAAGAGTTTCTCAGCCCCTGGGGCTTCCAGACAGCCCCATCCAGTGCAGGACGAGGGCCGAGGTGAGGACATAGGCACACGGAGAGAGGTGGGAAAAGTGTCCATGCCCTGTCTGTGCCTCCATCTGCAAGCCTGGCTGCCAGGTTCTGAGAGTGCATCAGAGATGCAACACCAAGCAGCCCCCAACTGCAGGTCCTGCTCAAGACCATTCTCACCCTCTGGGGGCCCTGGAGACCTCATTCACTCCAGTGATGCCTCACCCTACAGCATCTGTGTTTTAAAAGAAGCCTGCTAGGAGAGGGAAGGTGCTCTACCCAAAATGCAAATGGTGGGATTCTTGGCATCAGTAGGGGCTGTATTTACGGAGAGAGAGTCCTCTAGAGCACCACAACTCATTACATACTGGAGATCACCTGTGTTCCTCAAAGGCAAAGTGGGCTTCATTTATTTTTCCAATCGAGAAGCAGTTATTTGTACCTACCTCGCGCCAGGCATTGTATTAAGGGTCAGGGATAGAACAATGGACCAGGTAAAGTATGAACCCTGGCCTTGGAACATTTGCAGTCTAGTGGGAGAGATGGTAAACTCCTTCCGAATGTTCTCTTGGCTCTTTTCTGCCCACCTTCTCCCCAGCTTCCTCCTCTCAGAAGGGTTACTGTTCCCAGAGCTCCTCTGGCTGGCTGCAGGGCAGCGGCCGCGGGCGTCTGTATTGATCGCATCAGTTGGTGAGCCCTGTCAAATGAATCAGGTGCTCCTGCCCAGCAAGGAATCTGCCTCTGCACCCCGATGAGCCGCCTGCTGTGCGGTGAGTGGATGTGGCAGCTCAGATGAAAGGAGGAAAGCCCTCGCCGTGGCTGCCTGTTCTCCAGCCTTGCCTGAAGCCAAAGGTCTTGTAGTCTGTGAAGTATCTTCCCTTCCTGGCTCTCCCATTTCTGGGCATAATAGGCCACTTGAGCATTGCTCTGCCCTGGCGTGCAAATTCGCCCCCGCTAAAGCCCCCCTGTCCAGCAGCTGAAAGGCCATTCATGCTGCTCTCTTCACCTCTCCTGAAACACTCTTCCGCTTTTGTGCTTTCCTGTCAAAAGACTAGCTCCTTCCCAACCAAGTCCTTCTACCCGCAAAGCCTCAGTTCACCCTCCGAAGACAAGGAGATCTCTGCTCCTCTATGCCTCCATTGCCTTGTTGGTAAGATAGGGATGTCTTGCCTTGCCCACCTGGCAGAGCTGTTGAAGGTGAAATGAGATCATGGATAATCCCGGAGCTCTGTGTGTGGCAGGCACTGTTCTCCGAGCTGGGCATTTATTCACTCATTTCGTCCTCACCACAAGCCTCTGAGACACATATTATCATCATCTTCATTTTTCATATGTGGAAACAGATGCAGCTGCCCAGAGACACAGCTAGCAAGTTGCAGAAGCAGATTTTGGACCCAGATAGTCAGGCTATGGTCTGTGTGCTTAACAGTCCACACTCAACTGCCCCCAAAACAGTTTGGAAACAGAAAGTGCTGTATGAACTCAAGAACATTCTTATCATCCTAAATGCCAGTGCCCCCTCCTGCACACCTCTCACTCCACCCCACCCACCCCTCCCCAATCAAACACCTGGACGCACAAGGCCAACCCCGCCCTGGATGCAGGTCCCCGAATTACTTAGCCGAGCACTGGGACCCCATCTCCCTCACAAGTCTGTCAGAACCCAGTGCTCCCCAGTCTGTTCCCCTACTCCATCCCCGACCAGCCGTCTCTGGCCCAGAGATCCAGGAGCTAGAGTCAAGAAGCGGGTTCTGACCAGGTATGGTGCCTCACACCTGTAATCCCAGCACTTTGGGAGACTGAAGCTGGCGAATGGCTTGAGCTCAGGAGTTTGAGACCAGCCTGGGCAACACAGAAAAACTCCATCTCTACAAAACAAAACAAAACAAAACAAAATACAAAAAATTAGCTGGGTGTGGTGCATAGCTGAGTATGGTAGGCAGGTCTGTCCTGTAGCTCCCAGCTACTTGGGAGACTGAGGTAGGAGAATCACCTGAGCCCAGGAGGTCAAGGTTGCAGTGAGCTGAGATCACGCCACTGCACTCCAGCCTGGATGACAAAGTGAGACGCTGTCTCAAAAAAATAAAAAGCAGACAGGGCACGGTGGCGCACGCCTATAATCCCAGCACTTTGGGAGGCCAAGGTGGGTGGATTACCTGAGTTCAGGAGTTCGAGACCAGCCTGACCAACATGGTGAAATCACGTCTCTACTAAAAATACAAAATTAGCCAAGTGTGGCGGTGTATGCCTGTAATCCCAGCTACTCGGGAGGCTGAGGCAGGAGAATCACTTGAACCCAGGAGGAGGAGGGTGCAGTGAGCCAAGATCATGCCATTGCACTCCAGCCTGGCCAACAAGAGCAAAACTCCATCTCAAAAGAAAAAAAAAGAAAAAAGAAAAAAGAAAAAGCAGAGGGTTCCAAAGGTTGCAGGGAGGCACAGGAGGAGAGAAGCAGGTCTGGCCATAGCCTGGAGATTGATGGGTTCTGCTTCATGCTGTCCAGCATTGGACCCGCCCGGGAGCTGAAGATGGGAGCAGAACAATGATGAACAGCCTCCTGCCATGGGGAAGCCAGCTTGAGGCCTAATCAGATCAGATACCCCCTCCCGGCTCCTCTGGCTCCTCTCCCTCCTCCTTACAGCTCACCGACCTCCCGCACTTACTCCCCAGCCCTGCCCTGCCTGAGGTCTCCAGCCACCCCAACTGGTTTTATAAATGGCCCTTGCAGGCGGTGGGCACCTTGGCTAATTGAGTCAGCACCCATGAGGCAGAAGGCAGGAGGCTGGTTAGCATCACGGCTGAAAGGCAGTGACAGCAACAACTTGAGTGGAGTCGTCAGGGAGGAGCCTGCAGGAGCAGAGAGCGCCAAGGAGCTGGGTCTTTGTAGATTCTGAAGCTCCAGGGGGAGAACTCATGGGGTGGGAAGTAGGGGGACGACCTGGCCACCCCCACTGTCACAGGCTTACACCATGGACCACAGGCCAACACACACACACACACACACACACCCCACTTCTATGCTTTGGAAAAAGAAAATCCAAGGTGAGGCAAGAGAAGCAGAGAAGAAAAGGAACAGGAAGAATGATGTTGTGTGCTGTGTGTGCACATCTCTATGCTAGATGCCAGTCATGCAGCCAACCTTACCTGCCCCGATGTCACCTCTGCATAATAACTAGCAAATGAAACCAGTTTATAAGAATCCTGGTGACAGCAAACCTCATGGTGTCAACAGCTGTCTGACTTCGAACCTTGGAGCCTTCAAGAGGCCCTTCTGGGTGGATCAATCACTTGCTGTGACATTGCCCTGTCCCCTTTGAGGGCAGCTGTTTCCTTACATATGAATTTGCCCCTGGGCATCCTGGTGGCATAGAAACCCTCCAAGGAGGCCTGGTGCAGTGGCTCACACCTGTAATCCCAGCACTTTGGGAGGCCAAGGCAGGTGGATCACCTGAGGTCAGGCGTTTGAGCCCAACCCGGCCAACATGGTAAAACTCCATCTCTACTAAAAACATAAAAAATTAGCCAGGTGGGGTGGCAGGTGCCTGTAATCCCAGCTACCCGGGAGGCAGAGGCAGGAGAATCGCCTGAACCTGGGATGTGGAGGTTGCAGTGAGCCGAGATCTTGCTGTTGCACTCCAGCCTGGGCTACAAGAGCGAAATTCCATCTCAAAAAAAAAAAAGAAAGAA
The DNA here is from genome assembly GCF_008728515.1 of Papio anubis. Taxonomy (NCBI): domain Eukaryota; kingdom Metazoa; phylum Chordata; class Mammalia; order Primates; family Cercopithecidae; genus Papio; species Papio anubis. The sequence goes on from NC_044983.1 coordinate 20,002,319, forward strand.
AGAAAAGAACCCTCCAAGCAGGCCCTCACTGCCGTGTGTCTGTTTGACGAGGGTGATCCCTCAAGCAAGCTCCTTCATTCTTGTGTTCAGCCTGCCCACTCCACACTGTAGGCCCCGCGAGGGTGGGATAGGTTTGTGCTGTTCCCCAGCTCCCAGGCGGGGCTGGTCCATGAGAGATGCTCCACAGCATTTGCTTTTTTTGTTGTTTTTGTTTTTCAGACAGGGTCTCACTCTGTCCCCCAGGCTGCTGTGCAGTGGCTCAATCACAGCTCACTATAGCCTCAACCTCCAGGGCTCAAGCAATCCTCCCACCTCAGCCTCCCGAGTAGCTGGGGCTACAAACAAGCACCACCAAACTCAGCTAATTTTTAATTTTTCTTAGAGATAGAGTTTCCCTATGCTGTCCAGACTGGTTTCAAACTCCTGGGCTTAAGCGATCCTCCCACCTTGGCCTCCCAAAGTGCTGAAATTATAGGCATGAGCCACTGTGCCTGGCCCATGGCATTTGTTGAATGGAGGAAGGTATACGTTGCAGGTGACCATGGTGCCACTGAGGTTGGTTGTAGTGGCACTGACACCATTCTCGGGAGGGTGGCGCACCCCTTGGATCAAATCTTCTGAAAGCGACCCTGATGGCATGATCAGCATTTTCTCAACAACTGTCTTAAGGACTTTCATTACCCCTCCCAACTTCCCCAAACACTACTTCCCCTGCCCCTCCAGCCCTCACCCCACCTTTCCCAAGAGCCCCAATCAACCACTTCCCCTTGCATGGCACAGAGAGCACCAGAATGGAAGAACCCAAGTCCCTAGATATGGAAAGTGACAAGAGGGGACAAAAGGACGATGTCCAGCTTAGGACCCCGAACTTCTTGAAGGCAGGGTCCACACATCTGGGAGTAGGATTCTGAGGCTCTGAAGGGACAAGCTCTGACATGCAGATTCCTCAAATTATCCCCAAGCCCTTTGGGTAGTAAATGCCTTCCTTCAGAGCCAAGCCCCCAAGCCTGGTGGTGGTGAAGCCCCCAGTGGCCTTTTCCACAGGTTAACACCGCCCCCTGCCGGGCTAAGCCGGGACAGCCACTTCAAATGCCACCTTAGGAAATCGGAAACTTGGCTACCTGGCCAAAGAGAACACCCAACTCCCACAGCTGGCCTGAAGAGGGGAAGAGTAAAATCTTTGGAAGTGGGGACTTCTAGCCTTCAGTGATCCTGAGGCTGGGAAGGGAGGGTGACAGGGGGCACCTTCCGCACAGACAGGAAGGCCCCTCACTGGCTCTCTCCAGGCAGCTGATCCATTGCTCAAGTTCCTTCAACAAGGAAAAAGGCCACAGTGAGAGGAGAAACAGAGGTCACAGCACACCTGGGAGGTCGACGTCTATGCCTATGTCTACGCCCCTCTTCCTCCTAAGCGCTAGCTCTTCTGTCCAGTTTCAGGACTCATCTTGCCGGATCAATACCAGCCATCTCCATCTCAATGCATCAGAAACTAAGTTCATCTTTTTCTCAAATCCTGAGTCTCAGGTTGGGCACGGTGGCTCACATCTGTAATCCCAGCACTTTGGGAGGCGAGGTGGGCAGATCACTTGAGGTCAGGAATTTGAGACCAGCCTGGCCAACATGGTGAAATCATGTCTCTACTAAAAAAAAAATACAAAAATTAACCTGGCGTGGTGGCTCACACCTGTCATCCCAGAACCTTGGGAGGCTGAGGCAGGCAGATTACCTGAGGTCAGGAGTTTGAGATCAGCCTGGCCAACATGATGGAATCCCATCTCTACTAAAAATACAAAAAATTAGCCGGGTGTGGTGGTGCATACCTGCAGTCCCAGCTACTTGGGAGGCTGATGGGGGAGAATCGCTGAACCCAGGATGCTGAGATTTCAGTGAGCCGAGATCGCACCACTACAGTCCAGCCTGGGTGACAGAGCGAGATTCTATCTCAGGAGGAAAAAAACAAACAAACCAACCTGAGTCTCTCTAGAAACCCCGTTTCTCTGTGTTCCACATCCACTAGGAGTCCAAGATCCACAGGTGCTAGCTCTATACCATCTTTTGAATCCAGTCCTTTCTGAATTTCTCCCTTTCCCACTTTTCTTGAGCCAGGATCTTGCTCTGTTGCAGAGGCTAAATGATTCTCCAGCCTCAGCCTCCCAAGTAGCTGGGACTACAAGTGTGCACCATGACACCTGGCTAAGTTTATTTGTTGGTTTGTTTGTTTTTATAGAGACAAGTCTCATCACTATGTTGCCCAGGTTGGTTTTGAATTCCTGGGCTCAAGTGATCCTCCCACTTTGGCCTCCCAAGTCGCTGGGATCACAGGTGTGAGCCACGGTGCCCAGATGAATTTCCCTTTTTCTTTTTCTTTTCTTTTCTTTTTTTTTTTTTTTTTTTAGACAGAGTCCTGCTCTGCTGCCCAGACTAGAGTGCAGTGGCGCGATCTCAGCTTACTGCAAGCAATTCTCCTGCCTCAGCCTCCCGAGTAGCTGGGATTACGTGTGCCCGCCACCATGCCCAGCTAATTTTTATACTTTTAGTAGAGATGGGGTTTCACCATCTTGGTCAGGCTGGTCTCGAACTCCTGACCTCGTGATCTACCCTCCTTGGCCTCCCAAAGTCCTGGGATTACAGGTGTAAGCCACCTTGCCTGACAGATTTCCCCTTTTCAATTCAGCCCCAACCTACCCCCTCCCACCCCAAGTCCATCCTCCATAGGGCTATTGGGTTATTGCCCTAAAGCTCAGCTTTTATGGGACTCCTTGTTCAAAAGCCTTTAGTCATTCCACCTTTCCCTCTAATTAGGTACAAATTCCCCTTAATACAGTCAGAATCTGCCTTCCCAACAAGATTATCTCACCTTCCCTGCACTCTGAGCGTAGAACTCCGTCCTGAATGCGACACATCCATACCTCCCCATGGTTTCACCCACACTCCCATTCCTAACCAAGATGCTCCTTCATACTCCCTTAATCTCCAAAGAACTCCTTCCCACCCGTAAACGTCCACCTTACATGGTACTTTTGATATGAAGCCTTTTTGCGCTCCCAACAAATAGTTACCTCTCTGGCACTCATGGCCCTGTCTGGCCCCTTGTGGCACTCACACCCACTCTGTGACAGACACCTGTGCCTTGTCTCATCGCATCCCCTTCTGGGCAGTGTGCCTCTCACAGGCCAGGCAGTCTACAGCCTCCCACAAACAGTGCTCATGCTCTTGGCGGACTGGGTTGATAGCTGAAGTCCATGGACACACCCTGCCAGGAAAGCAGGTTTTGATAAGAGGAGCAAGCACAAGGACACAGGCTGAGCTGCGAGGAAATGGTGTGCGGGGACCTGGGAACCCAGGCCCAATGAGAATCACAGAGCTGGAAGGCTCCTCCTTGTCCACATGGTGCAACCTCCTCATTTTACGAAGATGTGCACAAATCTCAGGGAAGGGAAAGGGCCCAGGACCACACAGCTGATGACTCCCACTCCTGGTGCGTAAGAGGCTCCATCAATCCAATTATTTCCTTCCTTGCAGTTCAGCTTTCCCCCGCTCCCCAGTGCTTCCCCCACCATTTTTCTGACATTGACCTTACCCCAGCAAAAGGGAGACATGCTTGAACACTATTCCCAGGGTGCCCTGACTTCTATGGGCCTCTGTGAGTGGACGCTTGAGGCCCAGCCTAGGCCCCAGGGGGACCTTGCAGCTGGGAGAGGATGTGATCAAGGGTTGTCAGCTGGAGCCTTCTCTCACACAGCATTCATGCCACGTAAAACGTTCCAAAAATGCTTTAATGCCACTGAGAAATCTGAAAGGTGCAGGAAGCTGCCACCATCCACCTGGGTGCCTGGGCCCGGGCTGTCCCTGAAGTGGCCATGAGCAGGCAGGAGGCTTGCATAGCCAAGCAGCCCAGGCAATTGCTGACATCCTTTGCCCTCTGCCCTAAATGCCCCAGGTTCCCCCTCAGCTGGGGAAAGAAAGAGGAGGAAGTGGAAAAAGAGTAGGAGGAGGGTAGTTCTCTCCAGGGCACCCTTCTTGCTTTGGGATGGTGACTCACCCAGCAGGCCCTGGGAGAGGCAATTTATCAGCCCCAACGAAGGCAGGCCAGGCCTCGGGCTCCAGAAGGGGCAGAGGAGGTTCTTCTGATGCAGTGGTCAGGAGGAGTCACCAGCAGAAGCCAGGGGGCGGTGGACCATCCCTCTGCTGCCTCTGTTACTTCGGGCCTTTCTTAAGTACAACATTGTCATACTCAGTTCCTGGCTGCCAGCCAGAGGCAGAGAAATCCTGCCCAGCTGGGTGGATATGCTGGAGGCCAGCAGGGTCCCTGTCAGCTGTTGCCTGCCTCCTCCATGCCTCACCCCGGGGCTCCTGCAGGCTGTCATACAGGGACAGGGCAGCCACTCCTTCGGGCTCATCGTATATGTGGTCGTGTCGAGGAGGAGGGGGCTCCTCAATGCTGTCGTACAGAGGGTCGGCCGGGAGCTGAGGAGGGACTGCCAAGATGCCCCTGAAGTTCTTCCCCAAGGAACGGGCCACCGCATCGAAGGGCACGGCATACTCCCCCTCCGGGCCCCGAGGCCGTGGAGCAGGCACCGGTGTGGTGGGTGAAGGCGGTGGCAGTGAGTCATGGGGCCGGGAGTAGGGGCTCTCAGGCCGGGACAGCGAGGCGGGGATTGTGGCTGGCTGGGGTTGCAGTGTCGGGGGTGCAGCATTCTTCTGGGCAGAGATGGCCTCTTCCAGGGCCAAGAAGATCTCATTGCCTTGCCGGGTTTCGAACTCAAAGTTGCCCTCTCCAGAAATGCAGCGCCGGCCTGCCTCAAAGGAAAAGGTTACCTGGGCCAGGGAGAAAGGAGGTTATCGGCCAGGCCACAGGGCAAGGATGCTTTTTTTTTTTTTTTTTTTTTTTTTAGACAGAGTCTCACTCTGTCTCCAGGCTGGAGTGCAGTGGCACGATCTCAGCTCACTGCAACCTCTGCCTCCCGGGTTCAAGTGATTCTCCTGCCTCAGCCTCCCGAGTAGCTGGGACTATAGGCACGTGCCACCACGCCCAGCTAATTTTTGTATTTTTTGTAGAGACAGGGTTTCACCATGTTGGCCAGGATGGTCTCAATCTCTTGACCTCATGATCACCTCCTGCCTCCTCCTCCCGCCATCCTCTCTGCCTTGGATGTCCACCTCTGCCTCTCCCTGATCACCCCTCTTTGTTTGTAGCTTATCCTTTCTCTCAGCCTGCCCTGGTGCACCTTCCCACTCACCTTGTCCCGCCCAAAGCGCCGCAGAAACCTGTAGGGCCAGTTGTACAGCTGGGTCCCTGGCTCGGGCCCACCCCACAGCTCCAGGGCACTCTCCCCAGCCCGGAGGGTATAGGACCCCCGCAGGTGGCACCTCTCACTGGCTTCTGTAGGTCTCATGGTCACAGCAAATTCCTTGTGGGGGGCAACTGGGGAGAAGAAGAGAGAGAAGGTGAAGGCAGTTAATGGGAAACAACTGGCCTGTCTCACCACTGCCCAGTTCTAAATGAGTGTACCAGAAGTTTTCTAGAAAGAGTATTATCCACGCACTCATGGCCCCCTACCTGGGCCTTGGAGGCTGAGCTGCTCTGTACCAGGTCATACTCTCCAAAAGGTCAGGTACCTCCACCACCTACCCTAGTAGGCATCACGCCCCTACCCACATCCACCCCAACCTCATGCCCACATCCTTCCTGCCCCTGTCGCCAGAGCCACTCTTGTCTTCCCCACCCCATCTCTCACCCAAAACCAGCCACCACCCCAGTCCCTATGGTCACAGCTGCAGGTGAAGCCTTGGCCCTGCCCTCCCACTGCCGGGGCCCTGGGGGTGGAGCTTAGATGGAAGACAGATGAAAGCTTCTCCTTCCTCCACCAGCTCCCCAAAAGCAGCACCCAGGGCCGGGCGCGGTGGCTCACGCCTGTAATCCCAACACTTTGGGAGGCTCAGGCAGGTGGATCACCTGATGTCAGGAGTGTGAGACCAGCCTGGCCAACATGGTGAAACCCTGTCTCTACTAAAAATACAAAAAATCAGCCAGGCGTGGTGGCAGGCACCTGTAATCCCAGCTGCTCAGGAGGCTGAGGCAGGAGAATCGCTTGAACCTGGGAGGCGGAGGTTGCAGTGAGCCAAGATTGTGCCATTGCACTCCAACCTCGGCGACAAAAGCAAAACTCCATCTCAAAAAAAGAAAAAAGCAGCACCCTCACCTGGGCCCCCTGCCTTCCCCTCTCCCACCAGCAGGCCCTAGGTAAGATGAGGTGAACCCAGGGAGAGACTCAGGGCAGGGCAGGCTCCCCTAGGTTGGGCTGCACCCGGAAGCGAAAAGGAGAGGCTGATAAGGGGGCTGGCCCAGGCTGGGAGTAACCACAAGGCAGGAAGACTCGGGGCCAGCAGCTAGCCAGCCCACACCTCCTCTCCACCTCACCCTGGGGAGAGCCCCCGGGGGAGAGCAGGGCAGCCCCCGCCCCCTCACCTGTGGCCGCGCTGCTGTACAATTCATTTTCCTCCATGCAGGGCCGGCTCTGCTTTCCCTCTGGCCCCGAGAGCTCCTTCCTCTGCCCCTAGGGAGGAGGCCCCAGGTCTCACCACCTTCCCCGACCAGGCCCCCCTCTGGCCCAGGCCTTCTTTCAGGCCACCTCAGCCTGCTGGCTTTGTCTGCACACTGGCTTCGGGTCCCCGCCATCGAGGAAGCACCCCATTACCCCGACCTCATCCTCTAACACTTGCCCACAGGAAGCATCTAACACCCTCGGTCTGCACGCCCCCTTGCCCTTTCGGCACCCCGGGCGACTCACGGGGAAGGCCAGGAGGCAGATGGCCTGCACCCAGTCGCCGCGCTCTGCAGCAGGGGCCGCCAGCAGGTACAGGCGCTCCTTGGTCTCCAGTAAGAAGGCACTGGTGTCCCGGGGGCTGCTGGCCTCTCCGCCGGCCTCGGCCACCCGCAGGCAGTCACTGAGGCGGATGACCTTCCGGGCAGCCTCACCCCGACGTGGCTTCTCCGGGCCCTCCTGCAGCTCCAGCCGGGCCAAGGCGCAGTCCGATTCTCCATACAGTGAGGCCCCGAAGCGGCGCCATTTCTGTGCCAGAGGCGTGGGAGGCGGGGGCGGGAGGGAGCCACCCAGAGATGGGAGATGGTGAGCCAAGGGGAGAAGAGGAACCGTGGAAGGGGGACTGGGGCAGCCACTTGGAGATGGGGAGAGAGAGGTGAAGATCACAGGAGACCCAGGGAGGCAGAGAAGAGGACAGTGACTGCAGGAATTAGAAAATCGGAGATCAGCCGCCAGCCCCGAGAAAGAGGGCCACGACCAGGAGCAGAGACTGCCCAGGCAGAAAGCAACACAGGGATGAGCCCAAAGCAGGCTGCAAGAAGGCCAAACAGGCCCACCGCAGCGGACTCCGGTCCCGGAGAGGAAAGCGGGGCAGTGGCCGAGGCCCAGAGGAGGGAGTGAGGAGGGCGGCATGTGACCCGGGCTGACGACTTATTTTCCTTCCGTACAAAATTCTGATGGCAGCCCTGTTCTCCAGGAACTTCTCTCTACCCTCCTGAACCTTGCTGCCTCACTGCTTGATAGGTTGGGCCATGAGACAGAGACAGGTATTCCCGCCAGTATTGGTTGGGGGACGAGGACTTCCTGGTTCAAGGAGGCCAGGGAAGGAGAAAGAGGATGGACAGCCGGCTGGGATCCAGGCCCCTAGAGGCCCCAGCCCAAGCTGAATACCAGCTACATGCACCCCACTGGGGTGGGGAAGGAACCTCTACTGTCATCCTAAACTATCCCTCCAGCTGCCCATTCCATTCCCTTCCCAGGTGTCCAGTGAAAATAAGTCAACACAGAGCAAGAGAGCAAAAGAGGCAAGAGATGAAGCCAGCACAGCGCCCTACCCCCACCCAGGGCAAACAGCCCTCAGTAAAGAGCACAGCTTGGGACCTGGTTGGGGCCTGGTTCAGGAGACAGAGTCTAGTAGGAAAAGAGCCCTCCCAAAGTTGAGCTCTGGGTCTAACTTGGTGGGTGCACAGTCAGACCTATAAGGGTTTTGAGTATGAAACTCCCTCTCCACCCCAGGAATTCTAGCAGCCCCCCAGGCCTCCTGTCCAACCCCAGCCCAGCCTCACTCCTACCTTTCCAAACGTCTGTTGCTGCTGAAGATACAGGAAGCCTTGTTTCACTGCCCCGTCTCCCATCCTCTGACCATCTCCGGGCCCCAGGCTTCAGCAATCTCCTTCTCTCCTGCCCTTGCCTCTCTCTTCTCAGTCGTGTGTTCCCCTTCTCTGAAGTTCATTTCCTCTCTGCCTAGGGTTTTCTACACTATTCTAGTCTGCTCGATGACGACAGGCCGATAGGCCCTGTGGTTTCTTCTGAGTGTGTGTTCTTTTTTTTTTTTTTTTCTGAGTGAGTTTTATACTCAAGCTTCCTGCATTTTCAGTGAGTTAGAGACAATTGCCAAAAAGCCAAATGCCAGCTCTTCAGTGAGCAACAGTTCAGGTACAGAAGTTGGCACAGGGAGGCACCAGCAAAGAGTGGCTGACCGGCTGGAAAAGAGACCTAGAAACCAAACTAGACAGTGAAATCAGTAGCAGAAGGGCCCCACCTTAAGCTGTACACAAGTTGGAAGGGACAAACCACTAAGTTACCTGAGGCTTGGAAAGTCTGAGGAATTTATTTGAGGCCACCAAACCAGAACCCAGCCCTCTCAACTCTTAACAGCTAGAACCATACACATGGCATTGCATGGAGAGAAATATAAGACAGCTCATGTGGGCCTAACCAGATACCACTTTCACATATGCACACACACACACACACACACACACACACACACACAGAAAGAGAGAGGCAACCGTTGAACTACATGGGACCACTCCCTGCCTGCCAACAACACACACTCACACCAACCCTGTAAAGATTCTAGAAACATGATCATCCCCTCTGGATGGAGATCAGGAGAAGGGACTGACTCCCCAAGTACATTTCAACTGTTGGATTTTTGCCTTCTTTCAGGCGTTCCTGAGCATTAGAAAGATACTTAGGTTTCATCTGCAAATTATGTTAAGTTTCAATAGCAATCACTTTCATATACATTTTGAAAATGCTTCATAGTTACCGAAAGTGCTTTGCAGCTCACAAAGCTTCTAGGTATCCACTTTTCATCAGCCACACTGTACCTTGACAAAGGCAGGGCTGGTGTGAACACATTTATTTGCAACTTGCCTGAGGTCACAGAGGTAGTTGTGGACAGAGGAAGAAGTAGAGACCAGGGCTCCTGATCTGTAATTCGACATTTTGCAGGGCCCCTAAATGGAATCCAGATCCATGCAAAAAGATCCATTGCTGTGGAGAAATCCAAGCTGCTCAGAGAAGTTTAACTTAAAGCCAGATGGTTTAGAGAAGCAATCTGTATGGAGGCACAGTGCAGAAGTGTTGGAAAAAACTTGAGACTCAGACCAACACTCTTAGGGTTAATCCCATAACAGGTGCTTATATAAACAGGCCCGTTTCCTCTACAACAGGGGTTCAGTTACCCTGGCAAGGAGCAAGCAGCACTGTGCACAGCTCAGGCCTTCTGCTGTACATGCCATGGACTGGACCAAATCAGCTTGAAAAAATGAATGTCACGAGCTCTGTGAGGACAGGGCTGAGTCACTTCAAGCTGACTGCCCTCAGCCCTGATGCCTGGGTTTGAAGAGGTTGATCCAAAGCTCCAGGGAGAACCAAGGATACTGCTTTGGGAAAAGCACACCTTGGGAAGTGGTTAGGGGTATGGAAATGGGATGTGGCCTAATCTTCCTCTTTAGTCCTTAGGGAGAGTCAACTCTGCCTGGGAGCTGCATGGTCTTCGGCTCAGTGAGTGAGAAGAGGAGAGCTTTAGGGCCATCCTGGGGGCTGCCAGAGCAGTGCCTTCCAAACTGTAACATGTAGATCTTGTTCAGAGTAGATTCCAATAAAGCAGGTCTGGAATGAGCCCTGAGATCCTGCTGGTGGCGGCTGGGCCAAACCACACTGAGTAGCAAGGTGACAGAGGATGTCTCCTGGTACCCTGCTCGCCTTCCCTGAAGGTAAAACAGACACGTTCCACTCAGAACCACAGGGGGGCACCCAAGGTTACCAGATTACTTGAAAGCTGTTTAAAACCGGAGGCCTGAACCCCAGGCAACCCAGACACTCCCAAGTCATCCGTTGCTTATGGAAGCTGGAGGAGTTCTCCAGTAGCCGTTGTCTGCAGAAGATAGGGCGGCAGAGTAATACCCTTGAAATCCTTCTAGGCTCCTTCAACTGTCCCTAGCAGGATTTGTGGCGACCCTGATGTAGAAACACTCACCCCAGTACCTTCTTCCTAGCCGTGGGGAAACCCTGTAAGGAGGAGCCCAGAGACATTGCTCCAAGACACAGCAGAAGCACGATGAATGAGAGGCCCTTAAGGTCCTCAGTCACCAATGATGTGTAGAAAAAGCACCGTAAAGGAGTTTAGCGTGCCTCTTGGCTTTCAGGAAGAGGCACTCCAAACCCCACCTGTGGCTCATTCTAAACCACTGGGATCCTGCCCTTTACAATGGTTTCTCTCAGCAGAAGTCAGGAACCACAGCTCCAAGAACTTTGTTACTATTCTGCTGCAGTGATTAGCAACCCAATCCTAACATAAGAGGGCTTGGGACCTTGTCTTTGGGGCAACAAAGGAAGAAGAGGAGACTTTGTCTGACTCCTTGGGCAGGCTTGGGGATTAGGTAACCCTCAAATGATGTGGAGGTAGGGAAGCTAGCTAAGGGGTAGCTCTGGCCACACAATAGGTTAAGTACATATAGGATGGGCAGAGAACTGACATGGGCCTGAGACAGGTGAAGGACCAAGTGAAGAAATCAGTGAGCGTGTGTTCTGAAAGATCCCATCCCTGGCCCTTCCTCCCCCAGTGCTCCCTGACTGTGGGGGGTGGGAGGGGGACAATGCCAATCTCTTGAGCTTCATTTGTAGCCCCCACCCTTTCTCCATTAAGTTTATCACTTTTCTCAGTACTAAGAGAGAACCCAGTTCTAGAAACCTACTGAGAGGAAGGGCCTATAACATAACATAACATAACATAATGTAACATAACATAACACATGTCACCTAACAGTGACATAATATTTAGAATGCTTTGTCTTCATATGAAACCCACATGCACCCTAGAATGAGACATAAAGAAGTTAATACTTCAACAATTTTTAAAATTTATTTTTATTTATTTTTTGAGATGGAGTCTCACTCTGTTGTCCAGGTTGGACTGCAGTGGCACGATCTCGGCTCACTGCAACCTCCACCTCCTGGGTTCCAGTCATTCTCCTGCCTCAGCCTCCTGAGTAGCTGGGATTACAGGCGCACACCACCATGCCTGGCTAATTTTTTTTTAATTTTTAGTAGAGACGGGGTTTCACCACGTTGGCCAGGCTGCTCTCGAACTCCTGACCTCAAGTGATCCACCTGCCGCAGCCTCCCAAAATGCTGGGATTAAAGGCATGAGCCACCATGCCCAGCCTCAACAATTATTTATTGAGCATCTACTCTGTGCAGAGGTACTAGTGATACAACATAGACAGAATCCTTGTTTATACTATGTCTGCCTCTAGTTGGACAGACTGACAATGAGTGAGTAATAATACGTAGTTTTGGACAGTGATCAATGCTATGATAGTGATAGGCACAGGGGGCAACTTTCAAGAGGGTACTGAGAAAAGCCTCTCTGAGGAGGTGACAAGTGAGCTGAAAAGTCCATGAGGAGAGTGAGCCAGCCACTGCAAGATCTGAAGGGAAACCAATCCAGGCAGCAGGAGACCCTGGCTTTGCAGAACTGCAAGGCCAGAATGACCACAGAGCATTGAGCCAGAGGGGGCATGGTAGAGATAAGGTCAGCTCATATGACCTCTTGAGCCACAGCAAAGATTCGGATTCTAAATGCAACATGAGGCCACTTGAGGATTTTAAGTAGGAGTGTAAATTACCTGAATTATGATTTTAAAGGAATGTTCTGGGCAGGCATAGTGGCTCACGCCTGTAATCCCAGCACTATGGGAGGCAGAGACGAGCAGATAACCTGAGGTCAGCAGTTCCAGACCAGCCTGGCCAACATGGTGAAACTCTGTCTCTACTAAAAATCCAAAAATTAGCCAGGTATGGTGGTGGGCACATGTAATCTCAGCTACTCGGGAGGCTGAGGCAGGAGTACCGCCTGAACCAGGGAGACGGAAGTCGCAGTGAGCCGAGATCGTGCCATTGCACTCCAGCCTGGGTGACAGAGCAAGACTCTGTCTTAAAAATAAATAAATAAATAAACAAATAAATAAAATAAAGGAATGTTCTGCAGCCAGCTATATGGAAAATGGGTTATCAAGGGGCAAGACAGGAAGTAGGGAAACTAATTAGGAATCTATTATCAGAGCACAGGAGAAATGTAATGGTGGCTTGGACCAAGGTGTTAACAGTGGAGATGGGATGGAGAAGTGGTCACACTGGGTATATATTAGATACAGATTCAACAGGACTTGCAGGTGACTTGCATGTTGGGGACTGATAAGACTTGAAGAATCAACTCCTGAGTGTTTATTAGGATCAACTGGATGAATCGTGGTACCATTTACTGAGAAAGGGAAGACACAGGGAGAAACACAGGGAGATTGGGGTACGGGGGTGGGAGATGGGAGGGCGGACAGAAATTTGGGCTTGGCTCACTGTGAAACTGTTGCCTCTATTAAGTCCAGTAGCTAATCCAAAAGAATTTCCATTGCAATTGTGACTCTGAGAGTATATCATTGCCCGATGCCAGGTTCAGAAAGCCACTGACCCCACCACCCTGCCTCTTTATACTCTCGGAGCTAATGATTGGACACTGGGAGGTTTTGGGGAAAAACAAAAACCCAACATCTCAAAAGCTCTATGCTTGCTAGAAGTTAACAGTCAAAAGCTATGCCACTTAAATCTTCTGCCTCTTAAATCTCTGAGTCAGCCTAATTGGCAGAGCCTAACTTGCATACAGAACCCTAGCTGCAAGGAAGTTTGGGTAATGTAGTTTCCAGGTGCCCTACCTCTGCAAACCAGGAAGCCGAGATCTCAAGTAAGAGGACGTAAGTTCAAATGAATGCTGAGCACAGGTCCACTATATCCACCAAGGGTGTGTAATTCACTACCACCATCGTTTGCATATGATGGTAGCCCTCTGTAAATACAAACTTAAAACAATCAGTGTTCTCAGAATCCAGCTATGATCTAATCTGGGGGCCTTGAATGGAAGCCACAGTGGAATCCAATGGAAAACAGGAACCGGCATTATCTAACAGATAATTCCTAGTGAGGAAGACTGGAATTGGCCTCAGCATGCAGGGGCTGACCTTATCTGACCCAAAGAGATGGCTTTCCCACTCATACCTCCACAAGACCGAGCCTAGTGGTCCTAACCACCAGCCCCGCTGCCTCTTCCAGCATCTAATCCCTCTCGGGAGGCAGTCTAGAGTACTGGTGACGATAACAATGTCTTTGGGAAGATAGAACTTTGCCTTCGTATGTTTTGATCATCACCACTATTCGGTGGTTATTTCCGTGAATGTTTATCAAGGACGAAAGGACAGAAATGAAAAACACGAGATCAACCACCGGGGTTGCTGGTGAAATCCAGACCAGAGAGCAATGGCCCTGGTCCAGAAAGCTAGACAGACACAAGCACAGAATCGGCCCCCGTTGAGAAGAGGGCACTGGAAAATAAGGAATCTCGCAGGTAGCCTAGGTGGGGTGTGGGCGCGGGCGCCCCGGAAGACTCCTCCCTGGTGTGGGGGTCACCGTAGCTGCACGGTGGGGTGGGGGTGGGAGACGTCCAGGGGCGAGACAAGGGGGAAGACGGTTGGGAAGAGAGGAAGCCACTGCGTGCAGGAGTCCCGGGGCGGCGACAGATCCCGGCCCCCATTCAGGAGCCCTCACCACGCAGACGAGCAGAAGGCAGCGCCAACTCCCACTCCAGCGCCCGCCAGCCGGAGCGAGCGCGGCCCCTTTAAAAACCATGTAAACAAAGCTTTGTTCCCCCAGCCGCCCCTCCTTCGCGCTCCCCGGGCCCGCTCCTTCCTCCCACCCGGCGTCTCCGTGCCGCTGACGTTGCCCGCGCCTTTACGCCGTCCCAGCGGTGCTGCGCATTCTCCAACCACGGCCCGAGCCGCCGGGGCCTGCGCAGCTGAGCGGCGCTACGCCACGAGCGTAGCGCGACGAGCCCCCAGCGCGCAGGCGCAGCGGCGACGGCGTCGGCGGCGGCGGCGGCAGCGGCCCCGGCCGAGGTGCGCGCTGGGGGGGAGGGGGGGCCGGAGAGGAGCATGAATGGAGCAAAATGGCGGATCATGTGCAGGTGAGAGGAGCCGCGGGGGGGAGGAGGCGGCCACGGAGAGCGGCGAGTGGAGTGGGGGGCGCACGCGGCCCACAGGGCGCCAGCCGGCTGGGGGTTCGCCAGGCCCACGCCGCCGCCACTCGGGGCTCTGGAGCCGCCGCCCGTCCCGGAGCCCCGGGGCCTTTCCCGCCTCCCGGGCCGGGGGCCTCCTTCGTCCCCTCCCACCCGGTCCCACGCCTCGCTCGCGGGGCTGCAGGAGCAGGAACGGGCGTCCCGGCGCGCGCAGCCCACAACGCTCGTCAGTCACTGTCTTCGTGCCCAGGGGAGGCCTCCGTCAAGTCCTCGGGGGGCCCCCCCCCGCCCCACGGTGAAGCGAGGGGGGACCCCCTTGCTGACTCTCTCCTGAGGGGGACGCCCCCATTACGCCCGCCATCCCTCAACAGATAACAAAAAGGAAACCTCGCGCTGATAAACCTCGCTCTCCGGAGTCTTTCCCGCCGCCTTCCTCTCACGCCCTGGAATATGGGAGACCCCCCAGCAACCCCGGCCTCCTTCCCCCTCCCACGGATGCGCCCTTCGCTCCTACACTCCAAATCGCACAACCCGGAGGGCCGAGCTCCCCGGTCCTCCAAAATGGGTGCTCAGGCCTCGGCCCGCCTCTCCTCGCGTCCTCCTAGCCACAGTGAAGGAGTTGAGCGCCCACACCTACCATGAAACACTGGGTGGAGGGGGGTGTGTCTGAAAGGAGAGATGAAGGGTTGGGTGCAGACGTTGCTCGGAAGGGTCTTGATCCGGCTCAAGAAGCTGCCCCGAGCGTGCTGTGGGACCAGGCCACTCTCCTCAAAGACAGGCACAGGCCCTAGAAAGGGACAGCCCACATCAAACCCAGTAGCAGCTGGAGGACTGCAGGGTTTAATTTCTTGCAAACTAGATAAAGTTTTTCCTGTCCGTGCCTGAGATCTGATATTTTTATGACAGTTATTGATGCACGTCCATTGTGGGGAACCTTCCAATTTTCTAGGTAACCAACTGCACAGGTTTTGTGTTGTGGGAAGGAAAGATTAGAGGGCAAGAAGTGTCGCCTTTATACTCTATGGCATCATTCCTCAAGTGAAAAGAATGATGTCATTCTTAATACGTCTGCAAGAATCTGGAGTGATGTGACTTCTGCCCCTTTCTTTGTAGAGAAGGGACTAAATAAAATACTTAATTTTCGGGCCAGAGATCAGTAAAGTAGATCTTCAGAGTGTGCGGGACAAGTAGTCAGGACAGAATTATAGCAAGAAACCTAACCACAGATGGAAAACCACGGGATTTGTGTTTCAAAGTCAGTACCTTGGCTTAATTCAGAAGTGGCAGTAAAAGTTGATACAAGGAGATGATGATAATAATAATAATAGTGTAGCACCTTGAGTTTTATAGCAGCCATTTCTAAGAAGCGTGAAAGATTTTATGTGATTTTTAAAAATTCTTGCATCTTAGAAGACTCAGTAGGCAGGAATTACTTCTGTCATTTAAAGGAACAAAAACCAAAGCACAAGAATGATAATGAGATTTGCTTAAGATAAGGCTAAGTGTCCCAAAGTCTTTGGAGGTTGGATCTAGTGCGCTTCCTTACTGGGGGATGGGGGGTGTCTGTGAGCATTCTAGAACAGACTTTGAGTAGATAGCATTTCTGAACCGTGCTTTGGAATGCAGAGGGGGTCAGTACTTTTATGAATATACATCGTGCTATATTTGCTGTTTCCCGTAAAGAAATCTCTCTTAATGTGATCTCCCACGTTTTTGAAGCGAAAAGGTTGTCATTCCTGTGAAAGTCAGGATGCATCAAAGCAATCTTCACGGCATTTGTCGCTCCAAGGAAGGTCTGTTTTATTTTTAGTAAGATGGTGTTCTCCCACTCACCACTCAGAAATCTACGGAAGTAAGAATTTATTAACTTTTCAAAACAAAGGGGAGCATCTTGGTCAATGTTTTATTTGTAGCCTTTATTTACTTTTAAGAGCTGCAATCTGTTGGTCTAAATTAGTGCTTAGTGGTCTTCATATCACCGGGATAAGTTTGTGAGTGAATTTTTTTCTCTTTGGAGAGAATGGGACATACTGCTTTTCTTTGTTAGACCAGTAAGTGTTAATAGTATTGGGCACTCACAGACTTTAAGGTGGTACTTTATTGTGGCAGAAAACCTTCCTATGAAAAAGATACACCCTTCCCTAGGTAGAATGAGTAATTGAAGGATTCATTAAAGACCTGTCTGCAATGAATTGTGGGGAGGGTGGCAGGGATATTTTTCTCATAACACTGATCAAACGTGAAGTTTATATAGGTGTCTGTTACAGATTCATGACTGATTATTTGAGAGTTGCATTTGTAGAACTAAATAGTCGAGTCATTATATATCTAGTGCTTTTCTGAACCACCAGGGTGAGCAGTTTTTTCATAATTCAGGCTGAGTGTCATATGATTCTCGGGTTCTCTCAGGCTTATGTCTTGGATGTCTCTCTTCTAAGGATATGTGTTTTATGGACGATTTTAAGTGCTATAAAACTTTAGTAATGGGGAAATTACAATATTTGGTTTGCTTTTTAGCTCTTGATGTTATAGGGAAGTGTCTGTAGAAGAGTGCCCTTAAGCAGCTTCTCGATGTGATGGGTTTCTTACTCTTGGTCTCAGATAACCTTATCTAACTTTCACCCTGAAGAGAGGGTGGTTACAAAGCTTTGCCTGGGAGAAAAAAAATCAAACTTGTGTTTTGTGTTTAATTATCTTTAGTTGCCATTCCTTTCATGTTTTTTTTTTTTAACATATCTAAAGCTGGCAAGTTATTGCAAAGAGGTGAAGACAATGCTCAGTGAACAGTGGTGATGAAAAAGATTAAGAAGAATCAGATGTTTTAATAGTGCTAGCTGGTGTTCAGGAGCTCGAGAGGAAAAGGAAAGAATATGATTTATATGTCGAATATGCTATTTAATATGAATTAGCTATACTATAAATAATGGAAATGAAGACTGATTTTAGGATTTTGTTGGAATTACTATGTTGTTGTATTGGGTCTTATCCCAAATCCTGAAGTATTATTTAGTGGGCTCTGCATTATGACTATACTAGCAGAATGTACTATTTGCAAAGTAGTCATAGTTTGTTTTAAATTCCAGGCACAGTAATTAAATATTGACTGCCAGTGTAACTCTAGAGAGTTGCGAAGAATCATTACAACTTGTCAGGTTAAATTTTAGCAGGGTGCAAAAATTCGGCCTGATTATAGCAAAAGTGATGGTTGTTTTTTCAGATTTTAACAATACGCAAGGAAATGATAAGTGCTATGGGTAGTCCATTTTGAGAAGGGAGTTCCGTATAACTTTTGAGAGTTTTAAATGTGAAAAACAATAACTTTTCTAACTTTTTTCCAGTTCAGCTAATACCAGAATGCTTAGTGTGTGCAAGGCCCTTTCTGTGCTGGGCACTGCAGAGGATTCAGAATGAGAAAGACCCTGGAGCTAGGCTGCTGAAATGTTCAATTCTGTTGCTCTTTTGGCAGGCTTCAGGAGCACACACGTAGATACAAGAAAGAATACATTGATTTCAAATCCCAGCACTTTGGGAGGCCGAGGCAGGCGATCAAGAGGTCAGGAGATCGAGACCATCCTGGCTAACACAGTGAAACCCCGTCTCTACTAAAAATACAAAAAAATTAGCCGGACGTGGTTGCGGGTGCCTGTAATCCCAGCTACTTGGGAGGCTGAGGCAGGAGAATGGCGTGAACCCGGGAGGCGGAGCTTGCAGTGAGCGGAGGTCGCGCGACTGCACTCCAGCCTGGGTGAGAGAGCGAGACTCCGTCTCAAAAAAAAAAAAAAACAGAAAGAATACATTGATTTCAAAACATACTACATCTGTGTTGGGTGATAAGCAATAACTATGTCCCATTACCCACTCCCACCCTGATATACCTCTTTCGTGGGTTTATACAAATAATACGTGTGTTTTATTTCATTATTTTACTTCCATTCACACTGGAAATGTCTGTATTTAAAACATATATATATTTACTTGATTACTCTGATTTTAGTATATTTCCTCTGAAAGCCTTGGGAAAAATTAAGGGATGTATAAGTACATGTGGGATCATTCAGACACTTAACATACACGTAAAAAAATACAGTACAGTGATGGAAGAATCTCTAATTTAGATGAAGGTATAGAAAGAAGTATCAGGAAGATCCCTGTTATATATCTTACAGAGAAATTAGCTTCCATTTGACCCAGAAATTGATGTTCATAACCACCAGCTGTATTTTCTTTTTTCTTCGTTGGGTTTTGAAAGCAATATTGTACCACAGCCTTTCAAGGTGGGAAAGTTGCCAGTTTAAACCAATAAGCTAATGTCTCTCTGTAGGTACAACTACTGAGGCTACTTTCCCTGCTTCACTATGTTCAAGGAAGATAGTGTTTTGAAACTGCATCTTTTTTTTTAAACACCTAACATTATCTCACATTTTCTCAGAGTTAGGAATCTGGGAGTGGCTTAACTAGATGGTTTTGGTTAGGGGTCTCATTTGCAGTCAGACTCTTATCTGGGGCTCCAGGCTGCATTCAACCTCAGCGTTTGACTTGAGGATAGATAATTTTCTTTCAGGTTTACTCACAGTGGGCCTGGTCAGGCCTCAGTTCCTCACTGGCTGTTGTCTGGAGACTGCAGTTCGTTACCAATGGACCTCTCCTAGTGCATCATTTTTAAGGACTTCATTAAATTCTGCAATGATATATGCTGTGTATAAGTGACCCATCTTGTTATTTGTTTCAAAAACTTTTTATTTAAATATATACCTGCAGACAGGTACAGAAATCATAAGTGTTCAGCTTGATGAATTTTCACAAAGTGAATACTCCTTTGTAACCAGCACCCAAATCAAGTCAATATTATCGGTGCCCCAGAAGTCCTCTGATACCCTCTCAACAGCTACCTGTAGCCCCCGACACCCTGCCACTAACTACTATCCTGTCATTTGAGTTTTAAATCTGCTTTTAGAACTTAAGCTGAGTAACTTGAGAGTTTTAGCTTCAAAGCCAGGGGGAGAAGCAGTACAGAGCAGTGATTATACAGCTTTGGGGGGATTTATTTCAGAATGTGATGGAAGCTATGTTAGTGCTCTCTGGTAGGGGTGGGGAGAGTGTGCCTACACAAAATTTTACCTACAATTTTAGGCCATTCATGAACCTTGTTAGAGTTTAAAGATGGGTGCCTTTTTAGATGAAAATGCTTACAATATTTTATTAAGAAACTGATTTACAAGTATTTCTCTTTTGACTTATTTGAAACCTAGTTCAGGACCACGATAGATGTTCCTGGAGAGTTACATGTAAGCTGAATTTTTAAATACTGAATTAAATTCTTGAGGATGATTAATGGTGACCACTTAAGCATCTACTAATATCCCATTTTTGTTACTGTGCAGACACATAGAAGGAAATATAAGATATGATATTCTACTTTCAGGGCCTTATATTGAATTGAGCATCCTAACAAGCCTGGTCATTGAGTTGTGAATTTGTAATGAGACTGGTTTTGTCGACATGTCCCTGATTGAGGGGGCAGTTACTACCCCATTATATTTTTCCCCCATTCCGATACATCTGAGGAATACATTCATTCCTAACATTTATAGTGACTCATTACTAGGAAATTCTCAATGGAATGGGATTGGTACCCGGGAGGCATATCAAAATCTTGGGGGAGGAAGGACAGTTGTAAAAACCTAGATCCTAAGTATTTCTGATACTTGTTTCGATGGCTGTTCACCCCTTCACACATGTGTGCATACACACAGGGACACACACACTCCTACTGCCATAAAATGGGAAGGATGTATTTAAGAGAAGGCAGAATTGGAAACTTCATGCCAGCATTAATTGATCTCATTTAATGCTCACCGCAGCACTGTAACATCGGTATAGAGCTAATAGTAATAGAATTTTCCTTGAAATAAGCTGATTGAAAGACCTTGTATCTCTGGAAGACCGGAGAACTCGCTGTTGGAAGATTTAGATGATGTTCATGGTGGTGGTTATTGTAAGACTTACTGGAGTGTGACTTGGTTGGGCATAGGGAAAGGGGAATACCAATATTAACTGAGTGTCTGTTATATGCCAGGCACCATTCTAAGCTTTTTATAGTGTTATGCCATTTAATTGGGAAACTCATTTGGTCTCTGAGCCTGGATTAAGTGATCTGTGAAGTCCCTTGTAGTTCAAGCATTCCAGATGGGATTTCCAGTTGTCATCCTTGTATTCTCTCCCCAATATACCACTGTGCTCTCAATTCTTTTTTTTTTTTTTTTTTTTTTTTTTGAGACGGAGTCTCGCTCTGTCGCCCAGGCTGGATCTCGGCTCACTGCAAGCTGCAAGCTCCGCCTCCCGGGTTCACACCATTCTCCTGCCTCAGCCTCCCGTGTAGCTGGGACTACAGGCGCCCGCCACCTCGCCCGGCTAGTTTTTTGTATTTTTTAGTAGAGACGGGGTTTCACCGTGTTAGCCAGGATGGTCTTGATCTCCTGACCTCGTGATCCGCCAGTCTCGGCCTCCCAAAGTGCTGGGATTACAGGCTTGAGCCACCGCACCCGGCCAATTCTTATGTACATGTTTGTAAAATTTCTTAAAATATTTATGCTCAAACTAACATTTCCATTTCATCTAACTTAAATATCTCTTCCTCTTCTTTATGCCCAATTTCTTAAACTCCCAGAGTTTTTTTCTGTAAGATCTAGTCATCTGTAGCACTTCTCACAAATTGAGCTCTCTTATGCCCCAAACAGTAACAAAAGAGGTCGCTTAGTTGGACAATAAGCAGTGAAAGATATTTCTTATGGGACAAGAAATTAACATTATTACTCAAATGTTGATGCCCGTAGGCTGAGAAATGATTCTCACTTAAAACCCCTGGGTTTTAAACCTCTCTTAGAAAAACATTAGTTAGATGGAAAAAAAAATCAAAATAATTTTCTCTGGAAAATAAGGTTCCTCTGAAAACAAGCAGATTATTAAAATATCCCTTATACTACTTCAGGAAATTGTAATGTTATAGCTGTGGTGGCCTTTTAGCTTTTAAGTATATGAACTTGTGTTGGACACATGCCGATCTCGTTGGTATTTGCATAAGAATAATATTTAAAGTGTGCAGTCTCAGAAAGAATTGAGAGTTTTGCTAGACATTTGCCCTAAAGTTTTAGTCAATTTATGGTTTAAAGGGGTGTATTTAAAGCTAGAAAAGGGAAATGAAGCGTTTTCTTAGGATTTTTTCCAATTCTACTTAGAATTGTTTGCAAAGTTTTGAAAGCATATGTCATGAGTTTGGCAAAAATTATTTCAAAGCTTGTTTGTTTTTTTTTTTTTTTAACGTCATTCACCTCCACTAACTCCTGAACTTCAGTGCTTTATTTCTGTCTTCCAAAAAGACATCTAAAATCAGTCATGAAATTTAACTTAACTCTAAGAACCTGTAACATAAAGTTTGCTCTGAAAAACATCTGGGAAACCCGATGTATATTTCTCATATCTATACATCTGTACTCAGTTGAAAAAAAATCTAAATTTTACCCAGTATATAGCCACAAATTATTTAGAATATAATGTTTTGTGTCAGTAGGTGATATTTTTATCTTCAGCTTGTCATTGACCCATCTAAGGATCCCTGCAGGGTCTTGTCAAAAACTAGTCTGGGGCATACCCAAGAATTTTAAAGATTAAATAAAACTTACTGGAAAATGTGACTTTGTTTTCCTTAGTCTTAATATTTTGAACTGGTAATGTTCCAGAACTGACCAACTTTCTTCAGGCTTTCGTAAAACCAGTATTAAATTGTTTTTAGGCAAATTGAACCTGAGCAACAGGGAGTATGTAAGGATAAGCCAGGCAGGGGCACACATGCTTATAGTCCCAGCTACTGGGGAGGCTGAGCTGGGAGGATCACTTGGGTACAGAAGTTCAAGTCCAGCCTGGGTAACATAGCAAGACCCCAAGTCTTAAAAAATAAAATAAAATAAAATAAAATAAAATAAAATAAAATAAAATTCAAATAAAATAAGGACATTATCCCACGAGTGTTACAAATGAAAATTTGTTGTAATGTAAAAGATTATTTGCTAGTTCTTGGAACTCTGCAGTTAGACACACTCCAAATAGGGAGAGCAGAATGTTGTGAGCAAGACGTTTTAATTTCATATAATTCCTAAAACCTGTCCATTCAGAGCTGTTTGGTTTAGGTTACTATTAATGTACCTTAGAGGTTCCCAGAGGCACAGTTCCTGTCAATATTGATAACATTGATAGAGTGAGACTTAAAAACCAGCTTCTTTTTTTTTTTCAGATGGAGTTTTGCTCTTGTTGCCCAGGCTGGAGTGCAGTGGCGTGATCTCGGCTCACCGCAACCTCTGCCTCCTGGGTTCAAGCAGTTCTCCTGCCTCAACCTCCCGAGTATCTGGGATTACAGGCATGCACCACCACGCCCGGCTAATTTTGTATTTTTAGTAGAGATGGGGTTTCTACATGTTGGTCCAGCTGGTCTTGAGCTCCTGACCTCAGGTGATCCTCCCGCCTCGGCCTCCCAAAGTGCTAGGATGACAGGTGTGAGCCACCACGCCCAGCTGACCCAACTTTGTATCTATTCCTCCCATACCTGTCACCTCTAATGTAAACAGCACTCACGAAAGTAGATATTCGGTTCATAAAAAGATGACTTTTGGGTAAATCTGATGCCAGTGGAATAAAATCTTTCCTTTTTACTCAAATTTTATGTGTACAGTAAATGACATCCATTTAAAATGTACAAATTGACAGATACATATGCCTGTGACTCTGGGATCAAAATATGGAACATTTCCATTTTGCAGTCTGTCCCTCCCTTAGCCCCACACAACCCTGTTCTGCTTTCTGTCACTATAAATTAGTTTGCGTTTTCTGGAATTTTATATAATGGACTTACTGTGTACTCTTGTTTTCTGACTTCTTTCACTCAGCAAGGTGACTCTGAGATTCATTCTCATTGTTGCATAATAGGAGTGCTTGGTTACTTTTCATTGTTGACAAGTATTCCATTGTATGAATATATCACACTGGATGTATCTATTCACTCTTTGGGAGACATTCAGGTTGTTCCCAGTTTTTAGTCATTGTGAATAAAGGTGCTGTGAATATTCATATACCAGTCTCTGTATGGATGTACATTTTTATTTTTCTTGAGTATCTGGGAGGAGAATGGCTGAGTCCTATGGTGTACGTTTACTTTTTTTTTTTTTTTTTTGAGATGGAGTCTCACTCAGTTGCCCAGGCTGGAGTGCAGTGGCGCAATCTCGGCTCACTGCAAGCTCCACCTGCTGGGTTCACACCATTCTCCTGCCTCAGCCTCCCGAGTAGCTGGGACTATAGGCACCCACCACCACGCCCGGCTAATTTTTTGTATTTTTTTAGTAGAGATGGGGTTTCACCTTGTTAGCCAGGATGGTCTCGATCTCCTGACCTCGTGATCCGCCTGCCTCGGCCTCCCAAAGTGCTGGGATTACAGGCATGAGCCACTGCGCCCTGCCATGTATGTTTACATTTTTAAAGAAACAGGCAATTTTCCAAAATGACTGTACCTCAAGTTATTTCATAACTTCACCAATATTTAGTATGTCACTCTTTTGCCATTCTAGTAGGATCTCGTGTTTTTAGTTTGTACTTCTTTGATGACTGACATGTTGAGCATTTCTTCACGTGCTTACTGACATTTGTATATCTCAGACTTGCAAACCAGGCTGGTGTTTTGGCCTGACAGCCTATTTTTGTATGGCCTGCACCCTGAGAATAGCTTTTACGTTTTAAATGGTTGAAAAAAATCTAAAAGAATAATACTCCATGTTGCATGATAATTATATGAAATTCTGATTTCACTGTTCATAAATAAGTTTTATTGAAACATGCATTCGTCTCTGTATTCTCTCTGGCTGTTTTTGTACCACAGTGGCAGAGTTGAATAGTCTTGACAGACATTTTGGCCTAAAACATTTACTCTCTGGCCCTTTAGAGAAAACATTTGCAGACTCCTGGTAGATCTTCTTTGGTGATGGATCCCTTCAAATCTATTGCCTGACTTTTGGGTGGAGGAGGTACCAGCCCAGTATGTTTCTAATCCAAGCCCAGTTTGACAGGAACTGCATCAAGTTCTTCAGTCGTGCCAACCACGTTTCAAGTGCTCAGTAGCCACATAAGGCTAGTGGCTACCATATTGCATAGTGCAGATATAAAATATTTCCACTATCATGGAAATTTCTATTGGACAGTGCTACTCTAGAATAAACTTGCCACTGAACCAAAGGGATTAGAAGCAAAGTGGAACATAGGTTATAGGATTGCTTTCCTAGATATCAGTAAAAATAAGCTAGATCCTCGTCCTCTCAGATGTGTGTGAATGCAAATGGATATATTTTGTTATCAGTGTATGTCCTGTTCTCTTGGCCAAGTGATGAGAGAAAGCAGTTAACTCATAAAAGAAATTCAGAATTTTACTGATAGGAAATAATTTTAAGAAGAAAAATACAAGTGTTAATATATTATCTCCCAAAGCATTTTGCAAAGAACAAACCTTCTAAAATTCCTATGTATTTGTAACTATTTTACAGATGACATGGAGGATATGGAGGGAAATATTAAACCATGAAATCACTTTTTCCTGGTGCTAAGTCCTGATATACTAGCAATCCTAGTTCTCTTCAGCTTCTAATTTTAAAATATTATTTACCATAAAGTTTTTCATAATAGCATGAGCTTTGAAAATAATGCAGAAATATTCTAAGTTGAAATGGCTAAGATGGCCTATTTTAAGATTGAATTTAAAGGGTTTTTTTTTTTTCCCCCCTGAAAACTGTTTTGTGTGACTGTGCTGAGGGGCAGGCATAACTGACTCTAAAGAGTGAAGTGAAAGTCAGTAAATCTGTGATTACATAGTCATTCTCTTTGGCAAAAATATTATGTAATTATGCATTATTTTGTTCTTAACATAGAGATGTTTGTAAGTTTTTGGTGATTCATCACTCATGTCAATAACTTCCTAATCCATCCTAGAAATAAATGTTTTGCTGAAGTGGGAATATAAATGCACCAGCTAACATTGAGAAAGTGAAGGAAATGTGTAATGAGTAAATGTTTTAGAGGCATCCAGAAAGATACGTTTTAAAACAACTTCTACCATTTCTGGTTTCAAACATGGTTTCTGTCACATTCTCTAATTGACCAGATATATTTTATGTGTACCCTAAATGTTCACCTATTTAATAGAATAGTATTGTTTAGAATACTATTATCCTCCTGGTTACTTGGTGAGATACACACATCAGTAAACATTCCCTCATTTGGCTAGTATTGTTTGGTCATGTATTGTGTGCCAGATTGTTAGGCAATGGGAATATAAATGTGAATAAAATACAGTGTCCTTGTTCAAGGACCTGAATAGATAGAAATGTACACCAATAAGGGTTATAGAGTGAGATCAGTGATAGGACACTTTTATGCATAGAACATAAGACACAAGTGTCAGTCCTCCCTTGGAGATCCAGGAAAGCCTTCTTAAAGTGGTGAATCATTAAGCCAGATCTGAAAAGGCCTGGTGTTCTCCAGATTGATAAGAGCACACCAAGCAAAGTACCATAGATAAAGCTATATATATGTTCACGTAACATTCCAGGAAAGCAAATATGGGTTCTATAGAGGAAATCAATGTAATGGTAGGAAGAGACCAGAACATGAAGTGCCTGTTGTAGCATAATAAGGAGTTTGTACTGTAGGTGTATAGTTGAAGGTTTTTAAGTAGAGTGACAGAATAATTACTGCAACAGTGGTATAGGAAATTGATTGTTTATCTGTTATCAAGTTGAATTAGAAGTCATATTTTTTTGATAGTGAAATTCCATTTCAGTAGTCTTTAGATGTTGTAAATATAGATGTCAGCTGCTTTGTTGCCCAAGCTGGAGTGCAGTGGTGCGATATCCACTCACTTCTGGGTTCAAGCATTTCTCCCACCTTAGCCTCCCAAGTAGCTGGGACCACAGGCACACACCGCCACACCCAGCTACTTTTGTATTTTTTGGTAGAGACAGGGTTTCGTCATGTTGGCCAGGCTGGTCTCAAACTCCTGACCTCAAGTGATCTGCTTCCCGAAGTGCTGGGATTACAGCCATGAGCCACTGTGCCCAACCCATGCCTATCTTATTTCTCTCTCTCTCTTTTGTTTTTTTAGACAGAGTCTCGCTCTGTTGCCCAGGCTGGAGTGCAATGGCGCAATCTCAGCGCACTGCAACCTCCGCCTCCCGGGTTCAAGCGATTCTCCTGCCTCTGCCTCCCAAGTAGCTGGGACTGCAAGCACCTACTACCACACCCAGTTAATTTTTGTATTTTTAGTAGAGGTGGGGTTTCACCATGTTGGTCAGGCTGGTCTCGAACTCTTGACCTCGGCCTCCCAAAGTGCTGGGATTATGGGCATGAGCCACCGCACCTGGCCCATGCCTACCTTATTTCTTATTAACTTACAGCAACTGCAAGACTTGGGTGAAACACTGATACTTTATTCTATTTTGTTTGCTGGAACAGCCTCTGATTCTGTTACCACTGACAAGAGTAAAATGTTTTTTACAGCCAGCAATGAAATAGGCATGCATTTAATGCAAAAAAGAAGAGGTCGTAGTCTCAGGAGTTTGAATAAATCATGAAATGCTGACTACTCTGGCCGCCAATACCCCTTAAAGGTTTATACCAATTCTATCTTACCTACCCTTGGTCTGTTTTGTTTCTCCATCCCATGTTTTAACTGTTAGAAAATCAGGTTCATTTTCTTTATCCTTTATCAACTGTTGTTTCAAGGTTATCTAGAAAAAGACTTCTTTTTTAAAATCTTCTATTCTGTTAGATTATTTTATTTATTTTGAGACAAAGTCTTGCTCTTGTTGCCCAGGCTGGAGTGCAGTGGCACGATCTTGGCTCATTGCAACCTCTGCCTCCCGGGTTCAAGCGATTCTTCTGCCTCAGCCTCCTGAGTAGCTGAGATTACAAGCACCTACCACCAAGCCCAGCTAATTCTTATATTTTTAACAGAGACGGAGTTTCACCATGCTGGCCAGGCTGGTCTCGAACTCCTGACCTCAGGTGATCCGCCCGCCTCCCAAAGTGCTGAGATTACAGGCGTGAGCCACCACGCCCAGCCAGAAGCTTCTTTTAAATATGCTGTTTGCCTGGTCTTCCTTGTTTGCTGACTTGATTAATAAAAAGCATTTTCCATAGATCATACAGCAGTGTAAACTTGAAAAGCAAATGGATATTTTACAAAACTGTTAAGGGAAAAATGATTTAGAATTCCAGAGAACAAGAAAACTAGCAATGTGTGGGGCATGTATGTCAAAACTTCCTAAGAAACATTTACTTAATATTCTTTTTTGCTTTTTTTTTTGTCAGAGGGTAAATATGAAACCCCGAATTCTTTGCTTCTGTGAATCAAAGTTCAGGGTTCCAAGATTAAGTATTGTGATTGCTTTTATCTTTCTTCCCTTTAATGTTCTGTTTTGAATTTCTTATGCCTCTTTCTTGCCGAGTCTTCTAAAGGAGTACACACAGTATTTAGGGTTTTCTCGTGGGAAAAGAGATAAGGAGGGCTGAAAAGCTTTCTTTTGAATTTTTATGCCAGTTAAAACTCTGTCTTCTTCCTTTATGCCTTTATTTCTTATCTCTTCTTTTATTATTTCTAACTTTTAAATTTTTGTTTGTTTGTTTGTTTGTTTTTTGAGACGGAGTCTCGCTCTGTCGCCCAGGCTGGAGTGCAGTGGCGCGATCTCGGCTCACTGCAAGCTCCACCTCCCAGGTTCACGCCATTCTTCTGCCTCAGCCTCCCGAGTAGCTGGGACTACAGGTGCCCGCCACCTCGCCCGGCTAATTTTTTTGTATTTTTTAGTAGAGACGGGGTTTCACCTTGTTAGCCAGGATGGTCTCGATCTCCTGACCTCATGATCCACCCGTCTCGGCCTCCCAAAGTGCTGGGATTACAGGCTTGAGCCACCGCGCCCGGGCTATATGTTTATATAATAATTGGACCGCAGTTCAGTAGGCCAGAGGGGATGCTAAATGTTAATGTAGTCTAGCAGCTAGGCTATTCGTTGTTTATACCCGTGATACAAAGTTCATACCTGTCTAAACTGTAGGCTATTCGTTGTTTTTACCTGTGATATAGAGGCGTATACATGAATAAATAACATACAAAATGGGAGCATTCAAGGAAAGTTGGCTGTAATGTATATTTAATATTCACATTGACCTCTGTTAGAGAATCAAAGGTGTGTTTCTACAGGCAAGAAAATATTCATTGGCATGTGGTATACTGTAGTATTTTACTGCCAGGATTATAGGCATACATCACATTCTAAGGTTTTAGAACGTGATGGAAATTTCCTTCTCCTTTTGCCGGATTTTTTTTTTTTTTTTTTTTTTTTTAAGATGGAGTCTGGCTCTGTTGCCCAGGCTGGAGTGCAATGGCACGATCTCAGCTCACTGCAACCTCTGCCTCCTGGGTTCAAGCGATTCTTCTGTCTCAGCCATCTGAGTAGCTGGGACTACAGGTGCATACCACCACACCCGGCTAATTTTTTCTATTTTTAGTAGAGACAGGGTTTCACCATGTTAGCCAGGATGGTCTTGATCTCCTGACCTCGTGACCCGCCCACACGGCCTCCCAAAGTGCTGGGATTACAGGCGTGAGCCACCACACCCGGCCCCTCCTTTTGCTGGATTTTACAGTGTTATTGTTGTTACCGTTATTTAATAGATAATATACATTTGAAAATTTCTCTAATTTTTGGCTTCAAGGCTAGATCTATCATTACTTTCCTGAGCACATGTACACAAGTCTATTTAACATTGAAATAGTACCCTGACTCTTGTTTTTAAACAGAGACAGCATTATTCTATTAACAGTGTAACATTTTTTATATTATATTTTATTTATGTGGTGGGTCTATTAAGAAAGCATTGTTAAGCCAGTTAACATTTCTCTACCGGGTCCACCCCTTTTGTTTGCCCATAGCTGAATATTTGTAGTGTTTCATTTGTGAATGCAGAAATTTTACTGTGTATCCATGGTGTTCAGAATAATAACTGTTATCAGGTTAATGAAGTGATGTTAGAATCACATAGTTTTTAAGCTAGAAAAAAATCTTAGAGTATGATTATGCAGTAAAAAGAATTCATACGCCGTTTTTGTAGAGGGTAGCTAACTGTATATTGCTTGTTAGAGATAATGTATGAATTTTTAACTTTTCCAGCCATCAAAATCTTAATTTTGTTTCATTGTTAGCATAATGAAAGAAAATATACAAGTAAACATGCTTAAGGTTTAAACGAGAAAATTTTTTTTCAGTTGTATATTGTTACGGGGCAAATACTGTGCTACATACTAGAGATAAAACGGAAAACAAAATAGACATGTCCTTGCTTTCATAGTGTTTATAGATACTCAGTAAATTATACCAATAAATATATATTTATAAATTGCAATGAGTGCTGTGAAGAAAAAAGTTGTAATGAAATATTTTTATTTTGGGGTGACAGTATTCACTGAAAGAAGGGGACAGTGTGCCAGACAAAAAGAAATAACATGTTGAAAGTTCCTGAGGTGAGAAAGACCCGGAGGAACCGTAAGGAGACATCCCGACTAAACCTCGAGGAGCTAAGGAGGCAATGGGTTTCAAGAGATTAGCAAGAACTAGAATATGATAGGTTGCTATGCAGGCATTCAAGTCAGATTTCCAGAGATTTGAGTGATTTATTAAAATGCGAATTCCATAAATTAGGACAAAGCAAAGAGTGAAACCTTGCGTAAACATCTTGACTATGATTTTCAGTTGCAGGGACTCGCACAAGGTGGATTATAATAGCAAACAACTGAAAGTACGCCACAAAGCAGGTTGTGATATCTGTGTGATTAATGAAGGAAAAACTTCATATGTTTTCAGTTGGGCTGTTTGTTGGAATTAGATCATGAGAAATGATAAACTGAACTAAGGACATTTGCATTGTATGCAGGCATTACCAAGACCAAAATCCACATTTCCCGTTTGCATCAGGACAGTCACAAAGGAGCTTTCATGCTTACTGCTCTGGGTTTTAGTTGTCTTCGGTTTGGGCTCTAATTGATTTTGCCTACTCTTTAGTTAATACAGCCAGGCATCTAAAAGGATTTTTGTATTTAAATAGCAGCTGTAGATATTTGTGGCAGGAAGTTTCGATGCTAACTAGTTTGCCATATTGCTGGAACCAAAAGTCTCAACCTAGTTTACACAGTTTTCAAATGCATTATTTCTTTTGATTTTTATGTCAAGGTGCAGGCTTCTTTCAGGAGAACAAACTAATTGGAAATTAAAGTAATTTGGACATTTTGCCTAAAGTCCTACAAACAGTGAGAGTCAGGATTAAAACTCTAGTTTTAAGCTTCACGTTCAGGTATCTTTCCAGTACTCCCTCCTTTCCGTTAAATACAGATAATCTTAACTCATATATTTGGCGTGTCCATTAGTTTTCACTGATTAGCTTGACCTTTTGCTTCTTTCTCATAGATAGAACTTTAAGAGGAATTTGTTTCATTAGACTGAATTTGGAGGGAGCATTGGATTTCGAAGCAAGATCTAAATTTTTTTTTTTTTTTAGATGGAGTCTTGCTTTGTCACCCAGGCTAGAGTGCAGTGGCACGATCTCAGCTCACTGCAGCCTCTGCCTCCCAGGTTCAAGCGATTCTCCTGCCTCAGCCTCCCGAGTAGCTGGGAATACAGGCACATGCTACCGCGCCTAGCTAATTTTTGTATTTTTAGTAGAGACGGGGTTTCACCATCTTGGCCAGACTGGTCTAGAACTCCTGACCTTGTGATCCACCCGCCTCGGCCTCCCAAAGTGCTGGGATTACAGGCTTGAGCCACCATGCCCGGCCAATGCAAGATCTAAATTTTAATCCATTTAATAGTGGCATGACCTTGGACAAATAACTTGAACCTTCAGAGCTTTAGTTTTCTTATATATAAAATGGTGTTGGGCTTCCTACTAATTAAAACCATGGCCCTTCTCATGCCCATGCAGAGTCCTCATGAGGGGTGGTATGGGGCCAGATCTCTCTCTCTCTCTCTCTCTCTGTCTCTCTCTCTCTCTCGTCTGCAAATCCCACAGACTCAATCAGCTTTCCTTATTTTTTGGTAGTTGCCACTATTCTGTCCCTTGGGGTTTTGTTTTCTCAAAACCTTTTTGTGGACTATTTCTCTCCAACAGTAACAACAGTATTTATTGAACTCTTGTCACCTATCAGACAATGTCTGCTAACCCTACCTCTGTTAAAATTGCCTGGGACCACATTTGAACCTACTGAATCAGGGTTTCGTTGTGGCGTGTTAATTTTTTTTAAGATCAACACCCTCAAGTCATTCCGATTAGCAGCCATTTGTGGATCACTGATAATTATTCCTTCTACCATGGCCTCTGTCTCTGTGTCCAGAAGATGCAGTCAATCAACAGAACAATTTTTGCCCTTTTATTTCATAGATGTAATTTGAATATTGTAGTCTGCAGTCTTGCCTAGTATGCAGGTCACTAGATTTCTGCTCTGTAAAGAATGTTTGATGCTTGTTTTCACCAATGTTACTATGTGTATTAAATGATACATATTCTAAAGATAGTCTCAAAAGATTAATCTCCCAATTTTGATGACTGTTCAAATTTTGTGAAGCCACAAAAGCAGCATTTCCTAAGTATTTTGTGTCTCGTTGGTCTATCACCTATTGCCCACAACAAGGATTATTTGATCTTAAAGTTGGAAACTATGTATTTTATCTTTCTCTTAGAAATTTTTGGCGTATATTAGCATACTAAAGACTCTTACGAGTTCTTCTGTTTAAAAACGAGTTAACTTCTGTTTAAAATTGGTTAACTGGGCAGTTCCCAAATTGGAATTTTTTTTATCGTGTAATCCTATTAGTGGTCAGTGTGAAACACCGACTGCTCTATAGGTAGAATTTTCTGGGGGTTTTTCTCTTTTTTTTTCATTTGAAAAAGAGGAATAATATTTACTTCATATGGGGTAGTTTTGCAGGTGAAATGAGAGTTGAGGGGAGAGCATTGTTGAGTGGTTAACAAGGCGACGGACTACTGACCTAAGTGCCTTGCTGTTACATACTGGCCTTAGCAAAATAAAAACTCACTCTGCCATCAACCTTTAGATCGCTCTTAACAGACTCAGACTTTGACTAATCTGTTAGTTCCAAAATTATACCTTATTTTTAATGCATAGCACAATAAGAGGTTAAAAATTTCAAAACTGCCTATCTTGTGGAATTTTTGGCATGGCTAGAAAACGTTTAGATTAACGTGTAATTTATATAATCATTGGTAGATTATGAACGACCACCATAGGGCATACACAAATTCATATTAGTCGAATAAATGAATGAATCTTATTTGGATGTGTTAAATGTATTTCCAAAACACACTTGAGTTCGGTCATTAAACTGTTTGCTTTTTAAAACATCTTGATCTGTTACGTTTCAGGCTGAAGCACTTTTAATATCTTACGGTAATAGTTACCAAGAAGATTAAACCTCTTAGTACTCATATAATAGGGAAGACTTTTAATTGATGTTTTGCTGGCAGACTCCACAGGAGCTGAGTTTAGTGTACTTTTCAAACTGTGCTTGTCTAATTTCCTAGGATTCTGAAGTAGCTCATGGCTGTTTCCCTCTGTTCCCGTCACTGCTCCTGTCACTGCAGTGTCCCCATCTACAACAGCTACCATTTGTCAGCACAGGGAAGAGATTTCTCTTTGGAGTTAGTTCATTAATTATTAAAAGGTTCACTAAAATCATCAGAAGTTATTTATTGGTAACCCTGTTTAATTGTAGAGGATCAAGCAGAAATTGAAGTACCCTGGACCAAAAAGGAAGTCAGTATCCGATTCTTGGTATCTTTGTTCCTCTTTTATAAAAGCAGTATATATTTGTTAAGCAGATATGTTCAAATTAATCATTAGTTTTTGCAAGTAGAAATGTTACGTGAGTAAATGAGAATCTTAAAAGGTTTTGGAGTAATTTATAAAGTAGATATAAATTTTGCATTAAACTCCCACTTTCATTAAACTTTTATTACTAAAGTTTCAGAGAAATAAGATATAGATAATATTTATGAGCCTTTCATATCAGTTTTTTTTCAAACTTTCTTAATATATAGCCCCCCTTTAAATGGCTATTGGTGTCTCACAAGCCCTCTGGTATTGATTCAAATTATTTTGGTTTTAATGCAACAGATATTAACAAACATAAAAATAGATGTAAATTCCTCAGGGTTGTCTTCTTGTGCAACTATAAACTGATTTACAGATTTAAAACAAACCACAAAACCAATTACGTTCAAATTAGCAACATATATTTAATATATTAGATGATAATGTCTATAATGCTGACTGGTATACCATACTTTCTTTTCTTTTCTATTTTTGTTAACATTTACATAACATAAAACTTAAAATTTGAAAGTTAGAGAATTCATTGACTTCCAGTACATTCACAATATTGTACAACCATTAGCACTATCTGTCTAATTCACATTTTCATCACCCCACAAAGAAACCCTATACCCATTAAGCAGTCACTGTAAGTTCTTTTTTAGTTCAGTATATCAAGACTGCTGGTATGCCATGTGATGACTCAATTTTCTCACCATTTTTCTGCATTCAAGGCACTGAGAAACTCATTCATAATGTAATTTGGCTTTCACTTGGTAGGATGCATCGTTTACATATTAGGTTCACCTCTGCTCCTTTTATTTAGTCCTCGACGATTAAATTATAGCTACTTGACACTAGTCACCCCTAAACAGGAATGTGAAAACCAAGCATGATACAGTACTAGATATGAAGGTGATCAGCCAGATGATTCCGAATACCCTTATATTAACTTTTTTAACAGTCATGAGAAAGAAAATACATCATTAAAAAAAAAAAAAAACTCATAGAGAACTCATGGAGCACTGAGACTTATCTCAGGATCCCAGATTGAGAAATGTTATAAATGATTCTTGAGGTTTTATGCATGCTGCTTAATGAGAATGAGGAGCCTGGGCCTTTTAAATCTCATATTATACTTTTAAGTGTTTAGGATAATTGCCCTTCTGCCTGAAAATTATCTTTTTGGGAAAGTCTTATTCATGTCTCATTTGGTAACAGCAGGATTTTATTTACATAATTTTTTTTCACTGGGAACATGAAAAATACTCCCCTTTGGAAATTTCAAGGTGATAATAAAATGAAATAATGTAGTTTTTAGCTCTTATATCCTTATTTTGTTCTTTACATATTCTTTCCATCTTAAAAATAGATAGGTGTAGGTTTTGCCTATGGAATATGCCCATTGTTTTCAAGCAGTAACTTGGTTTTGGATTTTTTTTTTTTTTTTTAAAGGTGGAGTTTTGCTCTTCTTGCTCAGGCTGGAGTGCAATGGCGCAATCGCAGCTCACTACAAGTTCTGTCTCCCGGGTTCAAGCGATTCTCCTGCCTCAGCCTCCCAAGTAGCTGGGATTACAGGCATGCGCCACCATGCCCAGCTAATTTTGTATTTTTAGTAGAGACGAGAGTTTCTCCGTTTTGGTCAAGCTGGTCTCGAACTCCCGATCTCAGGTGATCCGTCTGCCTTGGCCTCCCAAAGTGCTGGGATTATACGCGTGAGCCACCGTGCCCGGTCTGTTTTGGATTTTTAAAGTTGCTTTAGGGCAATTACTTCCAACAACCAAGTAATGATTTTTTAATGCCAAAATTAATTGAGTCCAATTCTTGTGGAATACTTGTAATATGAGCTGTCTCTAGATTTTTGTGGATTAATTTTTAAACATATCAGGAAAACAGTATCTCCAAAATGGACAACTTTTTTTAATACTACCTGAAACGATCAGAGGATAAATGACAAAGTGGCAAGAAATGAGACTGAAGAGACCAAATCATAACGTGCTTTATGAGCTAAGCTAATGAGATTTAGTTTTATTCTGAAAACCAAGGGGAACTCATTGAAGAATACTTTCAAATGTAATTAGCAAACATTTACTAGTCTTTTAAATTTTATCTGAATTTATTTTCTTTGTATATGTGTTAAGAACGTTATACTTTATAATCTCCCTGAATTCTGTCATATTTTTGAGAACTAATGAGTTATTATCCTTTTCAGAACTGAAATACCTTTGCTGATGGAAATATACCTTTTCAAATGTGAAGTTGATCTTCACACTTCTAAATCTAAATAGCTAAATCTAGTCCTTAGTAGCCAGAATGTGCTGTTTGAAAATTTGGCAGAGATTGATCAAATATGTTTAAATCCATGAGTTCTTAATGATATTTTAAAAGTAATAGTAAAGATAACACCACCTTCAGAGGATGGTAGAATACCAATACCAATTCATTATCTTGAAAATTGATATAGGAAAAGAATCAAGTATTTACCCTGCCCTTTTGTGAGCTAAACCAATAGATAACCAAGTAGTAGATGAGTAATAAAATGTTTTGTTAAGTGTATTCTGACTAATAACTGAAAAAGAAATGATGGAATTAAAGTATCACCATTTTGTAGTCCCCACTGACTGGAGAGACGTGGGAAGTATGGGTAGTAAGCAACAGTGGCTCATGGGATTACAAAAAGATACAAAGTCAAAGTCAGGCTTTTTTTTTTTTTTTTTGGAACTGGAGTCGTTACTCTGTCACCCAAGCTGGAGTGCAGTGGCATGATCTTGGCTCACTGCAACCTCCATCTCGTGTGTTCAAACAATTCTCCTGTCTTAGCCTCCCGAGTAGCTGGAATTATAGGCATGCGCCACACCCGCCTAATTTTTGAATTTTTAGTAGAGACAGGGTTTCTCTGTGTTGGCCAGGCTGGTCTCGAACTCCTGACCTCAGGTGATCCACCTGCCTTGGCCTCCCAAAGTGCTGGGACTACAGGCATGAGCCACTGTGCCTGGCCAGTGGTCAGGCATTTTGATCATCCTGTATAAGTCTTGTCCAAAACACTACCTGTATGTAATCTTGCCATTAGAAGAACCTCAGTCTGATCCAGTCTCCGGATCTATCTGTTAGTTTTCAGGAAATACCCCAAACAGAGGTACATGCTGGATTATACCAAGTATCTGTAATCAGCACAACCTAAAACTAGGGAACTCTATAGGTCAAACAGCCTGGGTTCTTCAATAGGTAAATTACAGTCATGCCTTGGTGTCTATGGAGGATTGGTTCCAGACCTTCCCCATATATGTAAATCTTGAGGATACTTAAGTCCCTGATAGAAAATGGATTAGTATTTGCATATAATAAGTATATCCTCCTGTATGCTTTTTTTTTTTTCTTTGAGTCAAGGTCTTGCTCTGTCTTGCAGGCTGGAGTGCAGTGGCACAATCCTGGCTCACTGCTACCTCGACCACGCCACCAGCCCACTCCTTGGACTCAAGCAATCCTCCTACCTTGGTCTCCCTAGAAGGTGGAACTACGGGGGGTGCCACCTGACTAGTTAAGAAAATTTTTTTTGTGAGACGGGGTCTAGCCCCATTGCCCAGGCTGATCTCAAACTCCTGGGCTCAAGCAACCCTCTTGCCTTGGCCTTTCAAAGTGCTGGGATTATAGGCAGGAGCCACTGCACTCAGACTCATATACTTTAAATCATCTCTAGATTACTTGTACTAGCTAATACAATGTAAATGCTATATAAATAGTTGTTATACTGTATTTTTTGGGGAATAATGACAAGAAAAACAGTCTATACATGTTCAGTACAGACAGACAAAATTTTGTTTTCCAAATATTTTCAATCCATGGTTGGTTGAGTCCATAGGTAACAGAATCCACAGATACAGAAGGCCAACTATATAAGGAAATGAAAGGGATGCTGGAGAAACCTGTGGATTAAAAGAGACCTAAAAGGTATTTTCATTTGTTTGTTTGTTTGTTTTTCACAGACTCTATCTTCTAGGCTTAAGCGATCCTCCCCGCCTCAGCCTTCCAAGTACTAGCTGGGACTACTGGCCTATGACACCAGTAGTGAATTTTCTAAATTTTTGTTGTTGTTGAGTTGGCGTCTCAGGATGTTGCCTAGGCTGCCAGTTTTTTATTCTGATGGACAAAATAAATAAACTATAATGTCTAAAGAAGCACACATAGATGCTAAAACCATAAAAAGAAAATGACAAGGAAGTGATTACTATAAAAGTCAGTAATGGGACGGGCGCGGTGGCTCAAGCCTGTGATCCCAGCACTTTGGGAGGCCGAGACGGGTGGATCACGAGGTCAGGAGATGGAGACCATCCTGGCTAACACGGTGAAACCCCGTCTCTACTAAAAAATACAAAAAACTAGCTGGGCGAGGTGGCGGGTGCCTGTAGTCCCAGCTACTCGGGAGGCTGAGGCAGGAGAATGGCGTAAACCCGGGAGGCGGAGCTTGCAGTGAGCTGAGATCCGGCCACTGCACTCCAGCCTGGGCGACAGAGCGAGACTCCATTTCAAAAAAAAAAAAAAAAAAAAAGTCAGTAATGGTTACTTACATCAGGGAGGGGAGGGTGTTATGTTTGGGATAAGGCACATGGAAAGGGCTTCTGGGGGTGGTTGGCAAAGTTCTGATCCTGGACTTGAATGATGTTCTTATAATAATATCATTGGTCATACATTGCAATATTGGAGAAGATACAGAGGTAGCAAATAGTATTCCTAAGTATTTCTTGGTAAATAAGATAAAGTAGATCATTTGTAAGTCCTACTGTGTGTAAAGAGGCGCGGGACTCCCCAGGGGGAAGCTTTTCATCATCTGTAGCAGCAGTTCCCAAATTTTTTGGTCTTAGGGTCTTTTTACACTCTTTAATATTTTCAAGGACCTCAAAGAGCTTTTATGTGGCTTACAGCTAAAATATTTGCTGTAGAAATTAAAACAATTTTTAGAATATGTGATTCATTTAAAATAACCTTCTTAAACCCATTATAGACATTATTGTGAAAAGCTTTTTCAAGCCAAAGCACACAATTTTAGTAAGGTAGCATTATTTTATAATTTTTTGTAAATTTCTTTAATATGTATCTTATTAGAGTACAGCTGGATTCTCATAGTTACTTCTGCATTCAGACTATTTATGATACATTGTTTTGGTTGAAGTGTGTGATAAAAATCCAGCCTCACACAGATACGTAATTTGAAAGGGGAGGAGTATTTTAATAGCTTTTTAGATAATTGTGAGTATTCTTCAACACTTCTTCAACAAGTGATAGTTTTGTAAAGGTTAATTGCAATGTGGAATCTGAAACCATATCTGAACTTTCCTTACTCTTACATGAAAACCCCTTGGTATGCAGCAGAAATATTTATTTATGCTTCCCATATTGTTGCATTGAATAGTACAAAGATGTGTCCTCAAGTTGAGATTTAGTAAAAATAATACTTTTTCTGCTTCTTTATGAAGGGCAATCTTACTTTAAACTGGCTCGGTTTTTGTTTTGTTTTGTTTTGTTTTAAATGAGTGTGTGGCAGTGAAGAATATAATGGCTCCCACTCCACTTTGATGCCACTGCCTTAGTTTGTGATAAAGTACCAGCTGTTTTATCCACCATGGCCTTTGTACCTTTGGTGTACTGTTTGTGCAAATGTCAGTATAGCAAAGTATATAAATAATGTCTTGGTATTGCTATGAAAATAACTTAGCTCTTAGAGACCTCCTAAGTTTCAGTAACCCCCAGGAGCCCATGGACCACATTTTGGGAACCTATGAACTGAAAAACTTCATATATCCTCACTGGCTGTTATATCCAGCACTCTCAGGTTAATTTTTTAGAAAGATGAAACTAACTACTTGGATTTTTAGGGAATTGGCACACAGTACAGCTTTCCCTGGCTTGTCAAGAATTAAGAACTTGATATTTTATGGCAGTTCCCTTCAAGTGTCATGAATTAAATAAAATATTTGGGACTTTAGTGTTAGAATGCTATGGTGATTGACAGCATGTTTTAAAGTATTCTAATTCACATCATGTGAGAAATGTATAGCCCCTTTTATTCTTTGGATTACTGTAACTGAATACATTTTTCTCACAAGCGTTTCTTGCCGTAATTTATTTGAAGAAATTTAGATTTAAGGATATAAAACCAGATTTTGATACTATTAAAGGGTGAGTCATTTTGTTAAACGCGTAAAATGTTCCTTATTTCCCTCCCTTGAGAGTAAATACAGAATCCTATTTTTTCCCTCCTATTTTCCCACTAGTGAGGGTAGGGCTAAGATGAGAATTCTCGTTTTCTCACCCAAATATCTCACACATTTGAAAGACATCCTGCTATTAAAAAGCATTTATTTATTGACTGCTTGCTGTATGTTCAACACTGTGGAATATCATGGGAAGATAAGTTATAATCTTACTAAATAGTCAAAGAAAAAGGCAGCATACGATTAAAGTATTTAAAAAGTATATTGCTGAATTCAAAGTTGTGCCGGAGAGAGTAATATGGTCTGAATATTCAGAAAAGCTTCATGAAGGATTTAAGACAAGCTAATAATGTTCGTAGAAAAGGGAAATGTTAGAGACAAAAATGTATCTGGAGTTTAACAAAGCATCTGATAAAATCTCTCTGAATACCCTCATAGACATTAGGTAATTGACTAAAATGTAAAATTTAATGCAGTCTCAAATATTCGTTGAATCATTGAGTAACTAGTTGAATGGCCATATCCAAGAATGGTAATCAGTGAATCACTGACAGCTAGGAACAAAGTCTAAGGCCCAGGACTCTGACCATGAGCTTGTCCCGTATCAGTAACTTAGATAAGGACATTCATTCAGTATGCATTTATTGAATACCCCCTGTGAGTTATACATTCCACATGCCATCAAAAATAAAAAATAAGGGCCAAACGCGGTGGCCCTGTAATCCCTGCACTTTGGGAGGCCTAGGCGCCTGGATCACCTGAGGTCAGGAGTTCGAGACCAGCCTGGCCAACATGGTGAAACCCCACGTCTACTAAAAATAGAAAATTAGCTGGGCGTGGTGGCGCACAACTGTAATCCCAGCTACTCAGGAGGCTGAGACTGGAGAATCGCTTGAACCCAGGAGGCAGAGGCTGCAGTGAGCTGACATCACACCACTGTACTCTAGCCTGGGCAACAGAGTGAGATGCCATTTCAGAAATAATAAAATAAAATTTTAAAATAAGGAATGTTCTTTCCTTTAATCTCAAAGGAATTACCCTTTACTCGCGAAGGAAACTCACATGAAAAACTGCTGGGATAAAAGTCTTAACATGCTGGTCATAGACGGGGGGTAGATTATTTGATAAGAGCTAGAAAGATGTCTAAATTATACTGGAACAGTTCTCCAAATCTGACAAGATAAAATTTCATACAAATGCAAGATCCTGCAGGTAGGTATGAAAAAACTGCATAGGTATAAAACAGGAAAGATATAGTTTAACAACATGTTTGAGAAAAAATAGGTCTAATGAAATTTTTAGCGTGTGGCATGGTACATTATCTGAAAATCCTCCTCCTATACAACATCCAAAAATGCTTAGTAAATAAAATATTGAAACAAATCCTTTTAAATACATAGTCAGCCTTACTCAAAGTAAGGAAAATCCGTTGGGAGCAAAAATGAGTAAGAATTCCATTTCCTATTGTATGGCAAACCAATTATTCTAAAGTGCCTTATCACTGTACTATAAGTAGATCCTGTTTAAATTTGAATAAGCCTCCTTTTTTAATACATTGGCAAGCTTGCAAGAAATAAGGGAAATCTCAATACCCTCGCTCCCATTAATTAACTTAAATGAACCTGTTCGTCAGACTGGAGTGTTGGGAGTAGTGAAGTCAAAATTGCTGTAGGGTCAAATGCCAAAGTGAAACACTTACACCCGCTGCCAGATGAGGAAGCCGAAGCTGAGACTTCAGGACCCTAGAAAGCACCTTGGAGTTGTTAGCTCTCCATAGCCACTAACAGAAACAGGAAAATGGAGGTGCTCGGGATTTCCATAGATTTGTGTCAACATATTATGAGCTTATAAACAAAA
Source organism: Papio anubis (assembly GCF_008728515.1). Classification (NCBI taxonomy): domain Eukaryota; kingdom Metazoa; phylum Chordata; class Mammalia; order Primates; family Cercopithecidae; genus Papio; species Papio anubis. Next base: position 20,043,746 of record NC_044983.1, read on the forward strand.
ACTACCACACATACATGCATCTGCATGGGAAAAGCCACCATAGAAGAGATTCAGCACAAGCTGCAAGTAGCAGGTTTAGATTACCCCATCCTCCCACGCTCACACATCAGATACTGACTTCAGATACTGGAAAATCATCAGATACAGAATTTAAGTTAAATGCTTGACAAAATAATATTTAAAAGGAAAAATAAGCAACCGAAAAGTCGTCAAAAACAACAAGGCATACTTGAAAAAGTATCCAATATAAGTTTAAAATATAACAGTTGAAATTTAGAACTCAGTGAATAGATTAGCATATTAGATAGTGTAGAAGAGAACTAGAAGATCTGAAGATACTGTTCAGATTACAGCACAGGGTGACAAAGAACATGAAAAGTACAAATGGTTAAGAGACATGGAGGGTAAGATACCATGAAATAACTAGAAAGAGACTAGAGGAGAGGCTTTTCTAGAATGGAAAAAAAAAAAAAAAAAAAAAAGCATGAATCTAAGTTAAAGAAGTTCCACATATACAAAACAGGATTTTTTTTTTTTTTTGAGACGGCGTCTCGCTCTGTTATCCAGGCTGGAGTTGCAGTGGTGTGATCTTGGCTCACTGCAGTCTCTGCATCCTGGGTTCAAGTGATTCTCAAAACAGGATAAATGTTTAAAACTCATACCTACACACTTTATAGTAAAGCCACAAATATTAAAGACAAAACATCTCAGAAAGAAAACATCACCTACGGAGAACAGACTGGCAGATAAAGACATCTCAACAGCAACCTGGAAGCCAAAAGAGAAAAGTGAATGTCAGCCTAGCATTGTGTGCCCAACAAAATTATCTTTCAAGAATGAGGGCACTGAAAGTCATTTTTAGATAAACACAAACTGAGTTTACCACCAGCACATCTTTACTTAAGGAACTTCTGTAAGGGATATACTTAAAGAAGGAAAGTCCCATAGAAGTGTTTGGTTATGAAAGCAGTAAAGGTGACCAAAGAAATTGGTAAGCATAGGTAAATCTAAACATTGTATGATATAATAGTATTGTTTAATTTTTAGGGCTGTGGAGACAAAGCCAAAATAAGGGACAGTAACAGCGTAACACAGGAGACAACTGATTGGAGTTTATCTTCTAAGGTCACTGTTACTCAAGACGGAAGGAATAAGATACTGCCTAATTTTGGACTTTTTTTTAGAATATGTGATAACTAGTACTGGGGAGAAAAATGGAATTCAAAAACAAGCAAAAACTTTAAAAAAGGAAAAATAGGACAAATATAGCACAAAGGAATAAGGGACAGAGGAGTCTGAGGTATATCAGTAATCACAAATATTAAGTAACCTCAAAATGAAAAGCCAGGTTGCGTGAATTGAAAATAATACTGTAAAGGAAATTAAACCTTACTAATACCATCACCACTACCCCTGCAACGTAGACACATATCATACACAATACTCAACAGGCTTTTAGATCTTGGGTGAAAACAAAAGAAACACAGCTCTTAGAAGATAATAGAAAAGAAGATGTTTATGACTTTAGGATAGGGAAAGATTTCTCCAACAGGGCAAGCAAAGGACTCATCATAAAGGAAGATAATGATAAATTAGGCTGTGTTAAAATTAAGAATGTATGGTCATCAAAAGATGACCACACAAGGGAAAAAGCAATCTACAAATGGGAGGAAAGATTAATAACACATTCTGACAGAGGCCTTTACAGATTACAAGAGTCACTAAATAACAAAAGATTGAGCTCCTCAAGTTGTATGTGCTTTGTGAAATAGCTTCAAATATATACAGTAAAAACTGATAGAACTATAGGATAAAACTACAAAACAAACAAACAAAAAACTAGCAGGTCTGAAGCCCAGAGAAAGAAGGAGCACAGTGGATTTGAAAACCAGAGAGACCAGAGGATTCTCATTGAAGAGTAATGAGAGAGTAAGTTTAGAATAGATGAATTCAAAGTCAGATTACTTATCAAATTTGTAATACTCTTACTCTCATATATTGACCTAAAAGTGAAACCCAACCCTTAATTAGAAGCAGAGTGCAGATTTCAAAGTGCATTCATGCCCTGAATAGCGACATTTTGGTCAACGATGGACCACATACGTGACAGTGGTCACGTAAGATTATAATGTAACTGAAAAATTCCTGTTGCCTAGTGACATAGCTATCATAGCACAACATAGTACTTTAAACATACCTGCTTATGTGTTTAGATACACAAAGACCATTGTGTTACAGTTGCCTAAGGTATTCAGTACAGCGACGTGGTACAGGTTTGAAGCCGCGGAGCAGTAGGCTATACCGTATAGCTTAGGTGTATTGCAGGTATGCCATCTAGGTTTGTGTAAGTACACTCTGATGTTCACACAACAGTGAAATTGCCTAAGGCTGCATTTCTCGGAATGTATCCCTGTCGATGAGCAAGGCATGACTATACTTTAAAGGAGTTTTTAAATGTTTTTATATACTAGATTGACTCACATAAAATTGTCATTTTTACCAGTCAAAAATATTTGGATATTTGGCATTTTCATATGGTTCAACCTAATATAAGATGAGGAACTGAGCTTTTCTAGTTTTTTTTTTTTTTTAATTCATCCTTCTCCAGAAAAATAAGTATTGAGAGGCCAGAATTCAACATCCTATGAAAAGCATCTATGCCAGAATCTTCCTGAATTCATTTAACATTTTACACACCAGAAGGCATCACAGGTTTTAGGAATGACACATTCTCAGACTAGATAGATGTGGGATTATTTCAGAGAAACCATTTGGTTCCTCCAAGGATCCTTTAAAAAGTCACCCTAAAGAGCATAGCTACTGATTGTGTAGACTCATCCATAGTTATTTGAGTCATTACCAGGAAATATGCCCCTCAGTCTGTGGGCTTCTGGCAGCAGTCGCAAGTTATGGGCCCTGAGATGAGAACAGATGAAAGTTTCCACAAGTCAACTTAGTTTTCTAAAGGTTTGCTGATCTCTCTGTTCAAATGATATCCCTGCTTCTAATTTCTGTTTTACTGTTGAATCACATTTTTCAGAAAAATCTCATGAACTGACACGTTAGTTCCAAAATTAACGTTATACATAAAATTGTTTATTCTCACCCTGTGAAGTTTAATTTCTGCATTTATAATTAAGTGACTTTAGTTCCTAGGGTAGCACAAGTCATGGGGATTCCGTTGTTGCTCTGCCAGCCATCAAAATACAAAATACTGACCCAGACATCCTTAGCCCATTGCCTGCCTAGAGGCAGTTGCCCATATAGCTGCCCTTGTCTGAAGCCTACATACTGATAGCATGGCACTGATAATTCTTAGATTCTTACTATGTGTGATACTTCTCTCATTGTTTCCACTCAGATGGAACATCTTTTTTATGCGTTAATTGTGTCAGAGTAGTTACAGAAAGGGTTAGCATTTAAGAATTCAGTTAAAAGCAATGTGGGGGAAGAAATTTTAGAAGAGCAATATAGTGAACACTATAGGAGTGTTACCTATAGTGTTAAAGGCCATGTGGTTCATGACTTTCTTTCCCCCATGTAACAACAAAGGCATGGCAGCAACTGCCCCCTGCCGGAAGTCAGGTGAAGCTCAGTCATGCCCAGGCTGGTGGTGGTGGTGGTGGTGGTGGTGGTGGTGGTGGTGGTGGGTGGTTGTTTTTGAAATGGAGTCTCACTTTGTCGCCTAGGCTAGAGTGCCGTAGCACGATCTCGGCTCACTGTACCCTCCATCTTCTGAGTTCAAGTGATTCTCCTGCCTCAGCCTCCCGAGTAGCTGGAATTACAGGGGCATGCCACCGAGCTAATTTTGTATTTTTAGTAGAGACGGAGTTTTGCCATGTTGGCCAGACTGGTCTTAAACTCCTGACCTCAGGTGATCTGCCTGCCTTGGCCTCCCAAAGTGCTGGGTTTACAGGCGTGAGCCCCACTGTACTCGGCCCTAGGCTGTGTTTTTAAAAAGCACTTGACCTCGGTGTCTTCAGTCTCTTGCTCTCAGGTATTGTTCAGTTCTGAACTTGACTGAACACTGTTGGTCATTTTGGGTAGAGATTTGCAGGTAGACATTTAATGTATTGCAGTTTGGGAAATCTTTTACGTTTCTAACGAAAATGTGGGTAGTTGTAAGGACTTTGCTTTAAACCTAATCACCAAAGCAGAATCAGAAATTTAAGTTCCAAAATAAATTTTTAAGGTCATTTTTAATCTCACTTGTTTCATAGACGTTCAAGGACATTTTCAAAGAAACACTTACCTGAAGGTTTAATTAGCTTTAGTGCCATTCATTGATGGAATATTTCATATTCCTAAACTATAGGATCTAATTTTTGTTCTTCTGAAGAGAACAAAAGTAAGAATTACTCTCTCTATCAAATGAGTAAGATTTGTTGGTGAGGTTATGTTGACATGTTTAGGTTGCATCGTGTGTATTTTGGGGAACATTAGCGGTGTTTTCACTTAGGTTGCTAGATTGTCAAATTAGTTTCAAGTTATCTTTATTAGTCTACAAATAATATTACATGGACTTTCCTTAGATGAATTCGAATTGATGTATCTTGCAACAGATGATTGTTAATTTAAAAGAGTTCTATGAATTAAAAACATATAGTATATACATATATATTCCTATTTGTTTTTCAGAAGCCTTTCCTTGAATTAATTTGTGTAAAATTTATATTTGCCTTTTACTTTTTAGAAAATGAAAATACCAATGGGATTTTGATATTCTACCATAAATTTATATAGAAAATGAGGTATATGTAAAGTACCTAGGGCCTGGCGTGGTGGCTCATGCGTATAATCCCAGCACTTTAGGAGGCTGAGGAGGGCGGATCACTTGAGGCCAGGAGTTTGAGACCAGCCTGGCCAATATAACAAAACCTCGACTCTACAAAAAATACGAAAAAAAAAATTAGCTGGGTGTGGTAGTGCGTGCCTGTAATCCTAGCTACCCAGGAGGCAGAGGCTGGGGTGAGCCGAGATCATACCACTGTACTCCAGCCTGGGCAACAGAGCGAGTAAAATAAATAAGTAAATAAAGTAAGTAAGTAAGTACCTAGCACAGGGATCAGCACATAGTTGGTACTCAGCAAACTGACAGTCTTTCCCTTTTGAGGACTTGGTGGGCATTATCCAGAGAGAATCCTTGTTAGGTGACATAGGTAGATGTGCTCACCTCTTTGGTTAAGTACCTCCTTTTCTTTTTTTTTTTTTTTTTAAACCTGCGAGGCCTACCTTAATTACCCTTTTGAATACTGCAACCTGCATTTCTATATACCCACATATACTCTTAATCATCCTTACTCTTGTCTGTTTTTTTCATAGTATTTATCACCTGCTAACATACCCTATAATTTATTATAATATGTTTAATCAACCATTTAGAATTGTGCTTGGCACAAAGGTACTCAGATATTTGTTGTTGTATGGATCCTGTTTCCCATGTAATGGAATAGAAACATTCAAGAATTAGGGTACTTCAGAGTCACATAGTCTAGGACAGAGCTGCGCATAAAACCACCAGTTAAAGGCCTTTTCTGATTTGCATGTTCAGTAGTCTGCTTTTCTGCCCATTTTCTTTGAATATTAGTGCAGCTTGTCAGCATCTGGTCACACTTAGAAGAACCAGTAGCCATGTAAGTGTGTTGTCAACTGTTTTGTTATTGTCTCCAGCTATTGCTGAGGTTTCTCAGAACCTCATGTTCTCAACCCAGTATTTTGGAAAATTCTTTCTGAAGAGTATGTATGGTATTGGAATTTACATTAAGTCATATTAATTATGAGTCTTATGACTGTCGATCCTGATGCTGTCTCTACAGTGTGAATCCCTAGAAGTGATGGAGACACAGCAGTTAATCAGAATAGGAGGGATTGATGATAACCAGCCCAGTCTCAGCAAATTTCAGTAAAAATCCAGTATCATCCCCACATTGTGGAAAAATGTCTCCTCGGCATTAATAACATGTTCAGCAGGTGTTACTTCTCTCCTTTCATAGGATGGCCTTTGTGAAACTTTGTGAAACTTCCTTTGTGAAACTTTGGCCCAAAAAATATGCCACTTTAGGATGTGAGGGATGGTAAAATACCTATAGTCATTTCCTGCAACAAGTTCTTAAATGAAAACTATTAGGAATATTCAAAAATAAATGTATTGGTATGCTGCACACTGACTTTTTTGTTAAACAGTAACATATCTACTGTGTAACAACAAATCTGCTACAATTTACTATCAACCCTGTTCTTCAGGTGAATGAGTATTGGAATTTTTTTTTTCTTTTTTTTTAATGGAAGCAAATGCTTGATTGAGCTGCAGGAACTTACAGAGAAAATATTTTCAACTGTTGAAGTATGTCAGAATTGTATTCAGAATTTTGAAAGGAGGGTAGAACACCAGAGATGCTATATTTTAGAAGACCCATACAGCAAACTAAAGTATACTTTTCTGACCTACCTGTAGAGACATATGTTTGGATGGGTGGCAGGCAATAATTTAGAAAAGTAACAGTAGATTATTTAATATGAGCATTACTTAGAAATGACTTTATAAATCTAACTAATTGAAGGACTTTCTATATAGATCCTCTAGCAGAAAAATATTTTATACCAGATAGGTACAGTATGGATTCTAGTTTAGATGGCAGAGAGCCACGCTCGGTTACATTGGCTTTGACAGTGAATGTCAGTGTTATAACACCTGTGTTTTCAGCTAGAGAATTGTAACCATTCTGTTTCTATGTCAGGTGGTAGGGAGTGGGAGTTGGGTGTGAAAGCTAGGATATAAAATGTCATGTTTTAGTATTAAATATTGATTAGTAAACCAGCCAGTATTAAGATAAAACTCTGGAAGGAAGAATAGGACGTCTTAAACTGGCAAATTAGATGTTTTTACTGGACTTTATTTTTTAGAACAGTTTTAGGTTTATAGAAAAATTGAGCAGAAAGTACAGAGTTCTCACATACCCTGTTACCCCGAACATCTTGCATTGGTATGGTATATTAACAATTGATGAGCCAATATTGATACATTATTAACAACTGAAGGGCACTCTTAGTGTTGTGCTCTGTGGGTTTTGACAAAGAGACAATGACATGTATCTACAATCATAGTATCAAAAAGAACAGTTTCACTGCCTTAGACATCCCCATGCTCTGCCTCTTCATTCTTCCCTCCCTGCCTCTGTCACCATCATTTCTCCCCGCTGCAAACTCCTGGCAACCACTGTTCTTTCTGCTGTCTCTATTGTTTTGCCTTTTCCAGAATGTCATATAGTAGTCGGAATCATCCAATAATGTAGCCTTTCATATTGGCATCTTAAACTTAGCAATATGCATTTAAATTCCTCTGTGTCTTTTTGTAGCCAAGTTTTGGTAATTATGAATAAAACTGTTATAAACATTTGTTTACAGGTTTTGTGTAGACATAAGTTTTCAAGTCATTTGGGTAAATACCAAGGAGCGCAATTGCTGGATCATATGGTAAGAGTATGTTTAGTTTTGTGAGAAACTGCCAAACTGTCTTGTAAAGTGGCTGTACCATTTTGCATTCTCACCAACAGTTCCTGTTGTTCCACATCTTTGCCGGCATCTGGTGTTATAAATGTTTTGGGTTTTAGCCATTCTAATAGGTATGTAGTAGTATCTCACTGTTACTTTAATTTGCAGTTTCTTGATGATACATGATGTTAACCATCTTTTCATATGCTTATTTGCCATCTGTATATCTTTGGCGAGGTGTCTGGTCAGATCTTTTGACTATTTTTTAATTGGGTTTCTTATTGTTGAGTTTTAAGAGTTCTTTGTATATTTTGGATATCAGTCCTATATCAGATTTTTGCGAATGTTTTCTCCCATGTGGTAACTAGTCTTTTCATTTTCTTAAGCAAATTAGATTCTGTTTGTAAATGCAATTTCTGTCAATCCTGGAAATTTTAAGAACTAGTAACATATTATAGAAAGAAAAGGGGCACTGGGGAAGATATTCTCTGGGTCATTTTATGTATTTGGCTAACCTAATAATAAACCTGAGTATAATTGCTTGAATCTAAAATCCTTTTTATCTAGTCATTGTAAAACATGATGATAGAGCTTAGTGATTGATGGCCTCAGAGAATTGGTGATTGTGTGTTTTTGATCGCTTCCTTTGCTCTATTATATATAATGCAGTGTTTAAATGGAGGTTTTAATAGGATTCTGTACAAAATACACCCAATAATCCATTTTGAATGTTGTATCAAATTGATAGTAAAAACATAAACTTAAAATAATAAATGTGGGCTGCGTGCAGTGACTTACACCTGTAATCCCAGCATTTTGGGAGGCCGAGACAGGCGGATCACGAGGTCAGGAGTTTGTGACCACCCTGACTAACATGGTGAAACCCCATCTCTACTAAAAATACAAAAATTAGCCAGGTGTGGTGGCACACATCTATAATCCCAGCTACTCGGGAGGCTAAGGCAGGAGAATCACTTGAACCCGAGAGGTAGAGGTTGCAGTGAGCTGAGATCTTACCACTGCACTCCAGCCTGGGCAACAGTGAGACTCCGTCTCAAAAAAATAAGATAGATAGATAGATAGATAGATAGATAGATAGATAGATAGATAGATAGATAGATAAGATAGATCGATCCAGCCTGGGCAACAGTGAGACTCCGTCTCAAAAAAATAAGAAAGAAAGAAAGAAAGAAAGAGAGAGAGAGAGAAGAGAGAGAGAGAGAGAGAAAGAAAAGAAAGAAAGAAAGAAAAATAAATAAATAATAAAGAGAGAGAGAGAGAGAGAGAAAGAAAAGAAAGAAAGAAAGAAAGAAAGAAAGAAAGAAAGAAAGAAAGAAAGAAAGAAAGAAAAATAAATAAATAATAAATGTGTCCCTCTGCAGTATAGCTTACATAAGAACTCAAAAACAAATAGCTCTTGGAAACCAGAACTTAATGAAGTGAGTTTATACAACTCTTTCTCATATTTTGACTCCTTTAATATCTAGCCAGTAGGTTATCATTTTCTGAACTTCAGAAGTCAGTTGTTTGACCTTGCTTGCTATATGGTAAACACTATTTGTAAGGAAAAAGTTGATAAGACATTGAATTGATCACATCAATTTAAGTTATTTGAGATGTTGGTTAACATTCTTAGGAGTACTGAGCTATTACAGGATTGTTCTCCCAGTATAGACCTGCTTATAAAAATGCAGTTTTTAGGGAAATGGTAATATAGCAGAAAAGTTTTATTTACATACGTGGTTGTTTCACATTGCAAATTTGGGTTCTCAAATAGCTGGATATTGGCATCCTTTCTTCAAGTAATCTGCCTGGCCTGTATAATCTTTCATACTCAGGCATTTTCATAGTGGAGTACGTTGTTTTGGTCTTTTAATATTGTCCATGCAGAATCAAGTTCCATAAAAGGCATTAAAAACCTTCTTTTTATAAAGAAGGAGTGGAGGTGGCAAAAGCCAAGTATATTGGTTTTTTCTCCTCATCAGAATTCAAACTGTCTTTTGTCTTCGGAACATTAGTTAAAAATGGTGGTGCACCTTTGTAGAAAAACTTTCCAAATTTAAAGTACAGTGTTTACTTTGTCAATCGAGGGCTTTTCTGTGCACTAAACTTCAACATGGATTAAGGTGAAATCTTAAATGAGAATTCTCATCCAGGTATTCTGTCCTCAGGTTAAAGCAGGCAGTGGTGGCAGGGATCTTGGTGATGATTCTGTGAACATGACTTGTCCCTAAAGCCACACTGCTTGAATAAGACCTGGTTGCTCTTAATGGCCAACTCACAGTTGTTGTCCTGTGCCCTTCACTGTCGTTCCAGGGGTTTCCTTGACATCCCTCTTCTCTGTTGGGTTTCATAGGATCAGCATGGCCATATAACTCATGACCTGTAGTCTTACCTTTTTTTTTTTTTGAGACGGAATCTCGCTCTGTCTCCAGGCTGGAGTGCAGTGGCGTGATCTCGGCTCACTGCAACCTCCGCTTCCTGGGTTTATGTGATTCTCCTGCCTCAGCCCCCAGAGTAGCTGGGACTACAGGTGCCCACCACCACGCCTGACTAATTTTGTATTTTTAGTAGAGACGGTATTTCACCATGTTGGCCAGGATGGTCTTGATCTCTTGACCTCGTGATCCACCCGCCTCAGCCTCCCAAAGTGCTGGGATTACAGGCGTGAGCCACTGCGCCCGGCCCCCGTGCTTACCTTTTTATGGAACTACACTTTACTTTGGCGTGAAGTATATTCCTTAGTAGCTCTTCAAAAAGGGGAGCATGGAGGATAGATTTTTGTGGCCTTACACCCTCAAAGATAGCTTTGTTCTAATCACACATGATTCCTTCCTTGACTGAGTATAGCCTCCTATGCTGGAGCTCTTTCTCTAGAAGATTTCATAGGAATTGTTCTGTTGGCTTCTTGTGTCCAGTGTTCCTTTTGTAATGTCCAGAGCCATCTGATTCCTGATCTTGTTTTGTTTTCTAAGTTTCTGTCTCTGCTAAAAGCAGCTTATAGAATCTTCTGTCTGTCATCAGATTTCTGAGGTTTCCTAGTGGTGTGCCTTGGGTGTGGGTTGACTTTCATGTATTATGCTGGCATTGGGTGGACACTTCATTCTGGCAACTGATGTTTTTCAGTTCTAGGAAGTTATCTCAAATTATTTTGTTCATAACTTCCTTTCCTTCACCATTCTCTGTTCTCTCTTTCTGTAACTCCTGTTAATTGGATATTAGGCCTGTGGAACTGGGTCTCTGATTTTTTTAAACTTTCCTCTTTCCATCTTGGTCATTTTGCTCTGTTGTCTGTGAGATTTTAACTTTATTTTCCCACCTTTCAATAGAATATTTTGTCTCTGTCATTGTATGTTTATTTTCTAACATCTCTTTTTATGTTCTTTGAATGTCTTCTTTTTTTTTTTTTTTTTTTTTTAAGCACAGCCTGTTATTCCATACTTGCAATATTGGGCTTAATTATATGTTTTCATCTTTCATTTTTTGGTCAAGTTTCCTTCTCCCTTTATAGTTTTTACTTGTTTCAGATTGCTTTTTGTGTGCTTGTTTAGCTCTCCATCTTCTTTGTTGAAGGCTTTCTTCAGATTTCTGATAATACTTGATTATTTGCTCAGGATGAAGATTAAGATAATACAGAGTTGACTGGAAGCCCTGAAAACGTGGCGAGGCGTGTCTGCTGAGGCATCACAGCAGAGTAATCGGGTGTGCCATTTGTGGGGTACCCTGCATATTAGTGTATCTGCAACTTTTTGCTTTGTAGCTAATGAGATTCTCAGGGGAAAATCTTCCAAACTCCTTCCTAAAGAGTATGTCTGCTCACTGAAATTTCTCGGTGGAACCCAGTGAGGGAAGACTCAGCGGCACTCCCACTTCATCAACATCAACTTGTTACAGGGTGCCCATAGCTTCAGATGTGATTTTGACTGGCTTGGTGTCTCCCAGTCCGAAGAGAGGGACAGTTACTGAGAGGCATACAGTGAGGAGGACTATCTGGGAATCTTAACTTCTCAAAGATACTTTCACCCTGTTTCTCCTTCTTTGGGCCACCCCACTTCACCTTAACATCTGAGCATGTAGTGTAAATGAGGTTTGTTTTCAGCTTTCCTCACTGCTGGCTAGGGATTTGGCTTTCTTAGGTCATTAAGTCAGTTACCATTGATTTTTCTATATTCCAAAATTATGTTGCTATTGTCCCATTCCTGTCTTCCCTATCTATCTTTGTGGGATCGTGAGGATTTAGGGGTTTTGTTTTGTTTTTAATACTGTTAGTGTTGTGTTAGTTGGGTTTTGGGAGGGAGTAAAATTAGATATGTAATCAGTCTGCCATTTTAATATGAAGCTCCTTTGAAAGCTTTGAGAGTTAGACTTACCCAATGTTAAGACATTCTTAGGAAGCTCTTACTCTGTGCCAGACACCCTTGTACTTTCCATTTCCATACCAGTGCATGCACTGTGCTCACTAAAGTCATAATTCATGAGTAATTAATACAACTGGCGATTTAAGCAAACATTTGAGACAGTTGTACGGACATTAATATGGAAATTACATAGGCTAACAAATACTTCTATTGGAACAAATACCTTTAAAAAGTGGCAATAAATATAATTAAGTTTGTATGGGGAAGTATGTGCTGAATCCCACCCAGTGATGCCAGAAATAGAACTGATCCTCATTCCTTGTTGTCATGTTCTATAAAGTCACCGAGAACACAGTTAGCAAATACTGACCCATTGCCCCTAGGGGAAGTATAGGATTAGATCCAGGCCACCTCCTGGTCACCACATTTGCATCAAACAAGCAATATGTAACCATGTTTCATTTGTTATTTTGTTTAAATATACTTTAACACATGTTGTTGATTTATTAACATTAAACTAATGGCCAAAAGCACAGTAACTCATGACTGAATGAAATTTATTTAACACACACAATTTCACCATAAGTTACATCACAGCCTTCTTGCACTTAGGAGCTAGATGTAGACAGCCCTTAGCACTCTGTGGGCCATTTTAAGCAGTGGAATTAGCAATAAAAAGCACAAAACTGCAAGAAACAAGCAGTGAAAAAAAAGACCCCATAAAGGACCTTACAGTTTTTACATTGTGAAAGCTGAAACAGAAGGCAAAGCAAGGCCGGGCATGGTCGCACATGCCTATAATCCCAGTGCTTTGGGAGGCTGAGGCGGGCAGATGACCTGAGGTCAGGAGTTGGAGACCAGCCTGGCCAACATGGGGAAAACCCCATCTCTACTGAAAATACAAAAACCAGCCGAACATGGTGGCGCACACCTGAAATCCCAGCTCCTTGGGAGACTGAGGCAGCAGAGTCACTTGAACCCTGGAGGTGGAGGTTGCAGTGAGCCGAGTTCACGCCACTGCATTCCAGCCTGGGTGACAGAGCAAGACTGTGTCTCAAAAAAAAAAAAAAAAAGAGAAGGCAAAGCATGGCAGTGTTCTGCCTGAGCTGGGAATGTGTAAGTCAGGTAACTCAAATTGTTGATCACTCTGTCCATGTGCATGAATGACTGCGGAAGCACCCTGAGCGAATATCGATTTGATGATTACAAATACATTTTAGTGAGTAGGTGAATTCACAAAACAGAATCTCCGAATAACAAGGATCAATTATATATTTTATCCCTGATGCCCCTGGCCCTACAGGGAAAGGGCGTTTATAATCCCCTTAGAAGAAACAGTGCAGATTTTGTGTGGATTTATGCAAGCAATAAAAAAGCTGCTCTTCTCCAGAGGTTTTGATAGCCAGTATAATCGATAATAGCCAGTAATAATTAGCAGTGCACACACATTACTTCATTGATTTTTACAACCTTGTAAAGTGGGTGTTATTTCTATGTAAAAGAAAGAGAAAACGTTTGAATGATTTGAGTAACTTAATCATGCTCCTACAGTAGATGGAGGGGTAGGGATTTGTCTGGCATGTAAAATCTTACCCATTACTCTGTATTGAATCAGCTCCAAAAGAAACCTTGTTCCTGTTGCTAGGTCACTGAAGTTGTTTGTGGGTAAAGATCCTATGCTACAATCACAAGGATGTGAGTGTTACCCAATTTATTTTTTAAAATATCATTCTCACTTTAAAAAAAAAAAATGTCCTAATCATCATTTTCATGATCATTTTAACTTTGGTATTTGTTTACTTGGAATTCTGATTCACTAATATAATTAAAATATGAAGGATAGTATATTACAGTCAAAGAATTTTAGAACTGGAAGTGTCTTTTAAATATCATAAAATAAAATGCATTTACTTTACCTATAGAGAAACTGAAGTTCCTGAAAGTTAACTCACCCACAGTCACACATTAAGACCAGTATCTAACGATCCAGTATCAACCAAACTCTTCTTTGCCTAAGTTTTATGTAGTTCCTTGTGTTTTAACCCAATTTGGTGGAGCAGTAGTATCCAAAGGTAAGCCCAAATCTGTTGTTCTATCATGCATGCTGCTTTTTAAATTTGACATCCAGGAATGAACCACTGATAGGAGACAAAATTGCCGGAGATCAAGAGGAGAAAACAGCTGTCTACAGAGGAGCCATGGGGAACTAAAGAGAACCTGCCCAGGAAAGCACTCCCTCTGTGACCCTTTGCAGACCCAGTGCTTTCAGAGCTTCTCATTTTTCATAGGAAGCTGGAAAACCAGATAGTGTGAAATATTGCCAACTGTGTCACTTTAAAACCACAGTGCAAGACAAAAACCAAAAATGACTGTGGGCCTGTTTCAGGGCGCCAGATTGAAACCTCTTCTTTAGCGGATTCACCTTGCCCTGCAGCTTTCATTCCTCTGCACCATTAGTGACAATGAGAAGGAATCCAAGCTAGTTTCTAGTGACAACTTAAGTGAATGCTTTTGGGTTAAACTTATAAGTCAATAAACCTTTAAGTGACTAGGTGCATTCTGGCTATTTACTTCATGAAATAATTTGTTTACATGTGTTTTGGCCACATATTACCCATAACACAAAGATCATCTGTGTTTATTACAAGTTAGAATTGATTAGTATTTTGAAGTAAATGTAGAATTTTGCAGTCTCATGTGGTAGCAGACTTGCCATCCTTATCTCATGCACGCCAGGCTCTGGCATAGTATTATCACTTGCTGAAAATATGTATTTTATCTTGTTTTACCGTAGTAGACATACACAGCATCTGCAACCAAAAGTGTTACTCGCTGTCTTAGTCTTACCTTAGTTCTTCCTGAGAAATGAATGGGAGTCATGGTTATAAAAACATTTAGTGTTGTAAAACTAAAGCATTCTGAATCTGAAGTGCAGCTGTAGGTTGTTGATGAAAACTTATTTTCCATTAGTATTAAAAAGTAATCTATGACAATAAGTAACTAGAAAATTTGGGCAGAACTATGGCATTCATCCATACATATACAAAAATACATGAATTATAAATGTACAAATAATTAAAATACGCAAATTAGAAATACACAAACTCAGTGAATTTTCACAAACTGCACATGCCTGGGTAGCCAGCACACAAATTAAGAAATGAAACATCCGGCCGGGCGCGGTGGCTCAAGCCTGTAATCCCAGCACTTTGGGAGGCCGAGGCGGGTGGATCACGAGGTCAGGAGATCGAGACCATCCTGGCTAACATGGTGAAACCCCGTCTCTACTAAAAATACAAAAAACTAGCCGGGCGTGGTGGCGGGCGCCTGTAGTCCCAGCTACTCGGAGGCTGAGGCAGGAGAATGGCGTGAACCTGGGAGGCGGAGCTTGCAGTGAGCCGAGATTGCACCACTGCACTCCAGCCTGGGTGACACAGCGCGAGACTCCGTCTCAAAAAAAAAAAAAAAAAAAAAGAAATGAAACATCCATACTGCTATTGATGGGCATTTGGCTTTCTATTTGGGAACTGTTAATGTTTAGTCCTGCCATGAGTGACCTTAGTATGCATCTCTATTGAGTGTATATCTAGGAGCGGAATAGCTGGGTTGTAGGGTGTTTTTTGTTGTTGTTGTTGTTTTTTGAGACAGAGTCTTACTGTGTCACCCAAGCTGGAGTACAGTGGCATGATCACAGCTCACTG
This sequence comes from Papio anubis, assembly GCF_008728515.1. Classification (NCBI taxonomy): domain Eukaryota; kingdom Metazoa; phylum Chordata; class Mammalia; order Primates; family Cercopithecidae; genus Papio; species Papio anubis. Next base: position 20,059,296 of record NC_044983.1, read on the forward strand.
CAGTCTTGACCTTCCAGACTTGTGCAATCCTCCTGCCTCAGCCTCTTGAATACTTGGGATGACAGGGGCACACTGCCATGCCCAGCTAATTTTTTTGTTATTAGTATTTGTAGAGACAGAGTCTCCCTGTATTGCCCAGGCTGGTCCCGAACTCCTGGGATCAAGCAGTCCTCCCATCTCAGCCTCCTGAAGTGCTGCGATTATAGGTGTGAGCCACTGTGCACAGCCTCCATATGTGTACCTTTACACTCCCAGTTTTCCAATGTATTTGAATCAGTTCAGACTAAATTAGCAACATACGAGTTCTAGTTGTTCCACATGCTAACTAACACTTGATGTTGGCTTTTTCATTTTAGTCATTTTTTTCATTTTGTTTTGTTTCTCTGAGACAGAGTCTCACTCTCTCGCCCAGGCTGGAGTGCAATGGTAGGATCAGTGGCAGGATCTTGGCTCACTGCAGCCTCCACCCCGAGTAGCTGGGACTGCAGGCACACACCACCACATTCAGCTAAGTTTTGTACTTTTAGTAGAGACGGGGTTTCGTCACGTTGGCCATGCTGGCCTCAAACTCCTGATGTCATGTGATCTGCCTGCCTCAGCCTCCCGAAGTGCTGGGATTACAGGCGTGAGCCACCACGCCCTGCCTCATTTTAGTCATTCTAATGGCTATCTCATCGTGGTTTGAATTTACATTCCCTGATGATTATTGAGGTTGCACACCTTTTCATTTGTTTATTGGCTGCTTGGCTTATTCTCTTGTAAAGTACGTAAACAAGTATTTGGCACTGACTTGGTAAACTTTTTCCATAAAGTGAGTTTAAAAAATAAATAGTGTACATTTATAAACATTCAAAGAGCAAGCTGGTTTGCCCTGTGAACTCCATTGTAGTAACTTTTGAGAGGTCTACTGATACATCTGTAAACCAAGACGACTTTGGCCACCACGATTGCCTTTCGTATAAATTTATAAACAAGAAGAACCCTTGAATATGCTTTTCAGGCCACTGAGGCTACCAGCATTGGTAAGAAAAAAGAAAATAAAATTAGTAATAAATGCAAATGCAGTTTTTTGTTTTTTAGCTTTGGGAATAGCTTTTTGTCTGTTTGGTTTTATGAATTGTTATATGAATTCTGATTGGTAACAGAATCAGCTGTTAATTAGTAAAATGTTACTAATGTGAAGAGTTAATTTAGGAAAAGAATGTAGCTTAAATTGCCCTTTTAAAAAATGCTTATCTTTACAGTTGTTAGGATTTTTTTTCTGCTTACAGAGGAATACGTGGTTGTGGTCAAAATTTCCAAGGTTACAGAAATTGAATATTCTCACCTCCCAGAGACAATTAAGTTTGGTTTGTGTTCATCCAGGTTTTCTTCTATAAATTTACTAACATGTATCACAAATGGTAATAAACTCAACATACTGTTTTGCCATTTGTCTTCTAATCTAACAATAATTGTTGTTACTGAATTTTTAAAGTTTCTTTTATTATCTATGATAATTGGATACTCAATTACTGACTAAAAGAATGCCTTGTTAAATAGATAAAAATGTAATTTATATGTCAGTTAACCTTCTAGGTTCTTAAAATGATTCATTTTCTGGCACGGTCCGGTATAAATATTTTAATTTACTCGATACAGTGTTTCCCAGTACACAGAAAAATTGCAACTAAGGGGGATGTAAATTAAAAGGGTTTGTGAAAAGGGTGAAAGTGGCTTGGGTTTTTGACCATTCTTTTTATATTTGTGGCATTAGAATTATGATAATTCAGCTACAGAATTGGTAAATCTACTCTAAGTTTGCTAGAACTTCTCTGGATTGAGCCTAAATTTTGTAACATGATGGCAGCTTCTGCTCATCTCTGATGGCCGGGTGGCAGTCAGGTTAAGAATGTGCTCTTCAGAACACCTGCAGATCTGACTGGTCACCCAAGGATTATGCTTGTGTCTAGTTCAGTACTCAGTATTATTGGGAGTGTCATTAACTCCTTCCTAAAAGCAAGAATCCTGGTCTCTGATTGGAACTCTCCATGTGGATTTTTTTTAAGCAGTGAGGCTAATTTTAAAATATAGACCGGGCACGGTGGCTCACGCCTATAATCCCAGCACTTTGGGAGGCCATGCCGGGCAGATCATGAGGGCAGGAGTTCAAGACCAGCCTGACCAATATGGTGAAACCCTATCTCTACTAAAAATATAAAAAATTAGCCAGGCGTGGTGGCACGCGCCTGTAGTCCCAGCTACTCGGGAGGCTGAGGCAGGAGAATTGCTTGAACCTGGGAGGCAGAGGTTGCAGTGAGCCAAGATTGCACCACTGCACTCCAGTCTCTGGGCGACAGAGTGAGACTCCATCTCAAAAAAAAAAGTATAACCACTGGGCTATTTAAAGAGCAATTCTATACAAATAAAGTAAAATCTGAGGTATTCTGCTTTGTGGAGTAATATAACATCTAATGTACAAACAAAATCTTTATTTTCCCCTAATTTAGAGGCAACTTGCCAGACAAATTACTATATTCTAAGTTCTGTAATCTCAACAAATCTCGTCTTATGTTGAAATAAGAATAACTTAGCTGCATATCCTCTATCCAAGTTGAATAGACTAAAATACTGGTGTTGCCAGATATTAAAGAAGATGCATTATTTTAATACCTTCATCGTAATTGTTGTTGGTGAAATCGGTCTGATTCTAGGTTTGGGAATTAATCCTCTTGAGTTTCTTATGCTAAAAAGCAGTATTTTGCTAGCTGAAGATCACCTTTCACTTTTATAAAGCATTTTACCAAATGTGCTTTTCTGTTTCAGCGAGACCAGGCAGAATTTTCTCCGTGGATTATAGGCAATTTTTCAGGAACAGAAAATAGACATTCTTCTCTGGAGGATTTTCTCTGACCAAAGTGGCGTCACAGAATAGATATCCTTAATAAGAACTGACGAATAGGAAAACATTTGACATAGATGTTGTCATGCCAAGGAGAGTGCTGTGGTGTGTTTTTGGCCACCCTTAGTGTGAAGTACTAGTTTTAATAGCTAATCAAATAATTGTAGGATAAATTATTTTTTGCTAGGCCAAAAAGAAGGTGATTCAAAAGAACCTAACCATTAGTTTTGTTTGGGAAACGCTGGTAACTAAAAAACCATAAATGTTAATGTCTCATTCCTCTCTCCTTCATTGGTAGTGTGGGCAACCCAAAGAAAATGACCCTGTTTTTCAGATGTTTCCACTAATTGTTTGGGAAAACATAATTGTTTCCCATTTGTTCTTCTGGGAACAAAAAAAAATGGGGCTGTCGTTCTTCAAACTGTGTAAATGGTCAAATTGCGTTTTTGTTTTTTAAACAGTCTTGTTTCCTGAGCTGAGAATGCATTACCAGACTTACCCTGCAGTATGTTTTGTCTGCTAAATTAAAGCAAATCAAAACAAAACAACAACAAAAAGCCCACCATAACCTGCATGTAGGTTTTTAGCAGTAAGGAATTACCTGTGACAGATGCTTAGCCATTGTCATGTGAACAACTTTGTTGTAATAAACATAAACAAGAGTTGCATGGGGGAACCATGGGAACTGATTGATCAGACTTTAAGAAGAGCCATTATACCGTAAGCATCAGGACTGTTTAGGGAGTGTCTGTTCAGAATGTTGGAAAGCTCAGTGTGTGATGGCTGTGGAGGTTCTGAGGCTGCTGCTACTCCCGGATACCTGATGCCAGGTTTTATAGCAGCTTACGTTTTAGTTACAGTGTCTTTCTCTTGATGTCTTTCTTGTTACCTATTTTCCTAAATAATTTTTTTCAATAAGGTCTTGAGCAGTACTGGCAAGCATAAAAATGGCTTTTGCATGTATTTTATGGAATGTATGTAATCAGCCTTACCTTCTACTTGTGTTCATAAGCCATGTGAATAAACTCAGGTCCTACTTGTAGAACTTTATTGCTTGAGATCTGACTTTGCAATTGCAGTTTTCTCCATGCTCTTGAATTGAAAAAGATATTAAGTGGGACCCCTGGAAATCAGAAACAGGTTAAACATAAGCCTAATCAAAGTCCCAAGATTATTCGAAAGATGGTTTGTTTTGTTTTAAGGGCAAGGTTGTTGTGTTTGTTCTTTTGGGGGCTCTCTGAAGTGAGACTGATGATCTTAGGGTGTCAGTATTCATCGTTCTTAGGGTGTCAGTATTCATCGTTCTTGTTTCTTTTCAGTTAGTGTTGGAAATTTATTAACCAGGTTGAGTAAAATATGAATCCTGCCCTAAGGGCTTTCCTGCTTAGTGGAAAAGCTGTGATTTATAAAGACACAGTGTAATGAAATAAAGTGATAATGAAAAGCCTTGGGCAGACTGGCTGTGTAATGTATTTTAGGCAATTTACACAGGTTGGTTTAATTATTATTATTTTTGTTCTTGTCAGAATTGTCCTTTCTAATAGTAGGATCTCTCAGACTATCCTTGCTGCTGGTGAAAATAGGCTCCAGTTTTTTCTTAAAGTCCAAACCATTCCTTTAAAGGCTAACAGATGTTTACTCTCCACTTCAGTCAGTGAAAGGTGATATTTAAGTATAGTCTTAACTAGTTACTTTCCTCTTTGCCTTTAAATACCACATTAAGTGCAAGTATATATGCATCCCTGTGGGTTTTTGACCAAAGCACACACCCATACCCCTTCCTGCCTCCCTGGAACTGGTTCAAGATTTGGAGAGAAGAGTTTGCTTGTGGGTGTTTCCCTTGTCTTATCTCTAAGTGAGCATATGCTAGGGTTGAATTTATTTTGATCCTTTCATTTTAAATTTGGAACCGAAGTAAGAGTTTAAAGTGCAACAGAAGAGAGTCTGCTGAACTTTAGACATGAGGGATCCAGGGAGGAAGGTGCGTAAATACATCCTGAAGCTTTCTCTAGAGGTTTTCTCATACAGGTGACCATCTTTACACATATACAGTATTGTAAGCTAATAACTACTATTCAAAGGAATATTTAAAGCTATATGAAAATGTATGTGGCACTTATGTCATGTTTATGTGCTTAATTTTAGTAGCCGTGCCTCTAGTATTTCACACTTTTTACATTAATAGCAGAATAAGTAAATTCTGAATTTTTATTTGAAAGCCTTTTAGGAAAGCTTAGGAGGCTGGGTATTTGTAAGGGGAAAAATGTATCATGTATGATTGATCTTCAAGGGAATGATGAAAAAGTATATAGGTATTTTAAGCATTTTATCATTTTGTCTTCTATAGCATCAGATAAAGAGACCTATAAATGGTTATTAGGTGAATGTTACCCAGGTCCTCCTCAGAGTTCAGAAGCAATTCTTTCTTTACTGATTATTATTTATCTTTGTTCGTTAATTTTAAGCACAGTTGCTTGCATTTGTAGTAGGCTGAACTGATTTCTTTCCTGACTGATCTTTTCCAGAGCCTGGCCCAACTAGAGAATCTGTGCAAACAGCTGTATGAAACCACAGACACAACCACTCGACTCCAGGCAGAGAAAGCCTTGGTTGAATTTACCAACAGCCCTGATTGCCTGAGCAAGTGCCAGCTACTCCTCGAAAGAGGAAGTGTGCGTAAGATCTGAAAATCCTAAAGGATAACGGGCACTTAGGAAACTTTATTCTGGTTGTCTGTGTAGGGATGGCTTGGGATAGCTTCTGTTTCCTGATTTTTCTAGGTGTCCCTGACTTATTTTCACTTTTAAAAAGTACCATACCTACCAGGTTGGCAAAACGGCCATACAGTCTCATCAAGAAAATCTCTTTGTACATGCATTTCTGTTCTGTAATTTTTCATCCTAAATTTCCAGAACTTGTTTTCTGCTTTTACATTTAAGTGCCATATCCTATCCTTTCCAGAATAAGATAGGACTGTAGATAAATGACCTTTTTATTTATTATGTTTTTTTTTTTTTTTGAGACGGAGTTTCAAAAAAACTCTTTTTGCCCAGGCTGGAGTGCAATGGCGCAATCTCGGCTCACTGCAACCTCCACCTCTTGGGTTCAAGCGATTCTCCTGCCTCAGCCTCCCGAGTGGCTGGGATCACAGGCATGCACCACCAAGCCTGGCTAATTTTGTATTTTTTTTTTTAGTAGGGACAGGCTTTCTCCATGTTGGTCAAGCTGGTCTGGAACTCCTAAGGTGATCCACCCGCCTCGGCCTCCCAAAGTGCTGGGATTACAGACGTGAGCCTCTGCACCCAGCCAATAAATGACATTTTTATTTTTATTTTTATTTTATTTATTTATTTATTTTTTTTTTTGAGACGGAGTCTGGCTCTGTCGCCCAGGCTGGAGTGCAGTGGCTGGATCTCAGCTCACTGCAAGCTCCGCCTCCCGGGTTCACGCCATTCTCCTGCCTCAGCCTCCCGAGTAGCTGGGACTACAGGCGCCCGCCACCGCGCCCGGCTAGTTTTTTGTATTTTTTAGTAGAGACGGGGTTTCACCGTGTTAGCCAGGATGGTCTCGATCTCCTGACCTCGTGATCCGCCCGTCTCGGCCTCCCAAAGTGCTGGGATTACAGGCTTGAGCCACCGCGCCCGGCCTTAAATGACATTTTTAATCCAAAGTCCTAATACAAGATCCTCAGTCTTCTCTGTGTTTTGTGTCCTCTCTGCCACAGCTGCTGTTTATTGCCTTGCAAGTCCAGGAACAGTGACCTTGACAATGAAATTACAGGAGATTGTAGGATTTTAAATGGAATTAGAACCTCCTCCAGCTTAAAAATGTCATTGCAGTGATCAAAATAATGTTCCTAATGAGATATAATTCGATAAAATCACTATCTTTGGCAAGATGGAAGTGTTGGTAAGGGCAGGATCCCCCCAGGGTCCCATGAAAGGGCATCATGAGAGGCAGATCCCAGCTAGACTTCGGCAGCAAGCACTGGCCTTCTTTAAATAAAGTGGCAACGTACAGTGCAGTCCTCATATTTTCCCTAATCCTCAAATAGCTTCCCAGTCGTGCTTACCTATATTACGCTCTTTCACAGATGAAAGAGAAGACACCAAGAAAAGGCACATATATTAGCCATCATTCTTGTGTGTGTGAAAAAAGAAATGATAATGCCATGTGGTATTCTGAACAACAGTAATCCCTAAAGAATTAGTTAATCGAAATTTGCTTTCCAAAAGTTTCCATAAGGCTGGAATGAAATGTGAAAAAATGAAAGTTAATTGGTTGAAAGGATAGAATTCTAGTTGACTTTATTTTTGACTTTTTATAAGTATCATAATATTGTTTATACAATAAATAGAACAAATTATAATTGGTTGAAATTATCCCTTAGTAGCTGAGGGATATAACTTTTTCCCCAAGTATCTGAATGATACAAAGTCATGGTCAGAGATTGTGTGGTGGTCTGTTCTGAGTTTTATGCACATAGTGTTTTATATATTTCTCTTAAATCACTTGGTGTTTGGATTGATGCGCTTGTATTTGTCCTGTGGGAGATGCCTGCCAGCTAACTCCTGCTGGAGCGACAGTACAGTCTCTCTCACCACTAATCTTATACCTGGTGGTATTATGTAATACTAACATAAGTGGATAGTCTGAAGGACTACCATCTTAAGGACTTTCTGTGTCATAGACAATTGTCCTTGACCCGTGATTAAAATACTTTAATGGTTCTGAGCCTGTTCCTGTTTTATGGCATTGTACATAATATAGCCACATGGAGGAATTCTTCCATGGCTCCTTTTTAGGCATTTTGATCAAATGGAATGCTTTGAGTCTCCATAAGGTTAATACTTGTTAAAGCCACATTTGAGAATGTGATGAAGCTATTCCATTGCTTAAGGCATAATTTTTATTTCTCACAAATAACCTTAAGTTTACTTTTAAACTATCATATACATTTCCCAGCACAATAGCTGATTGATAGCTGCACTGATGGAAAGATACAATTTGGAGATTAATTATACAGCATAGTATGGTGGTTTCCTCTAATAATTCTTTTCTTTTTTCTCTAATATGCCGTAGAAATATTTTGAGGTGAAACTGTTTGAAATATCATTATAACAGATACTGAGGGGAGATTTCTTGGTTTAAATAAGGGGAGAGATTTTTTTTTTCTAATCTCTCTCTTTCTGAAAAGTTGCCCTCTAGTGTCTGTCCCTCAGAGTGAAGCAGATATCTGTATTAGATTCAGTTTGATCATACTGCTACTTTATCTTTCCCATTGTTCATTGTTGAAATCAGCTAAATAAACTTATGCTATGTGGTTCATTTTTCCTCAGAGCAGTAGACCCTCTAAAATCCAGAGGATCAAATCTGCCAAAACTGATTGCCTTTTCTTGAGTCTGAGCACAGATCTCCAAGTTAAAAACCTTGTGGCTGGCTTGCTCAAAACAATTTTAAGTCCTTTTTCCCTCTCTTTTCACAGTCCTCTTACTCCCAGTTACTGGCAGCTACATGCCTTACCAAGCTTGTATCACGCACAAACAACCCCTTACCATTGGAACAGCGAATAGATATTCGTAAGTGGAAAATTTTCTGTTCTGTCTTGAAGAAAATAGTTTGTTTAGTGATGCGCTAGTAATAGTCAAATGTATGTGTTTGTTCAGTGATGTGCTGAGATTGCTAACCATACAAAAATGTCTAGAATCCAGCTTGTTTCCAGAATTTGGGGCTTATGAAAGTGAAGGGCCCAACGCAATTACTTCTGAATAAAGCCTAAGTCCCCCCTTTTGTCATCAGAAGATTTCTTTCATTCATCTTTTCTTTACTGTCGCTAATAACTAAGAAAAACATTGTTAACGATTTTGAATTCTGTGTAGACCACATTCTTTAGCTACCTAGGAGTAGAGTCATAGTGGCTATACTGCAAATTCTTCACGTGACAAAATAAAATTCTGAATTAGAACACCTACTAATCTTAAATTTGGAACAGTAGCATAAAGAATTAAGACAGTTTGGGTTAAATAGTCTAAATTTATAATTTCTTGGCCATTTAGCATGTCTAAAGATATACACCCTTCTCTGGCAGAGCTTTCTATTATGTGGATTGGTTTTGTTTGTTGTTTTTTTTTTAATAGGGAACTATGTGCTCAACTACCTTGCCACTCGGCCAAAGTTGGCTACTTTCGTGACACAAGCACTTATTCAGTTATATGCCAGAATCACAAAACTGGGCTGGTTTGACTGTCAGAAGGATGACTATGTCTTCAGAAATGCAATCACAGATGTCACAAGGTTTTTACAGGTACAGTGTATATATTTGATGTAATGGGAATGACAGAGCCAGCATATACATATATATAAACACACACACACGCTTACACGCTTATCTACTTTTTAAACATGACACAAAATAGAATTATTTGATATATTCTCTTCTGCATGTTTTTTACCCTTAGTGTGTCTTGGTAGTGTTTGCATGTTGGCAAAAACAAACCTTGTCTCAGTCTTTCAAATCCCTATATATGGTCCCAAGCGAAAATATGATAATTTAATTAATTAGTTAATATTTTATAGATGGGCATTTCCTGGGTTTTTTTTTTTTGTTTGTTTGTTTTTTGTTTTTTGAGTGTTAAATTAATACCTCAGTGAGTAGCCCGGTAGATTTATTTTGAATAAGTGTGTATGTAGGGTCAATTCCTAGCCTAGGAAAGATATTTCCAAGTTATCTTCAAAAAAGTTATACAGCATGCACTTCATAATGATGTTTTGGTCAACAGTAGACCACATACACAACAGCAGTCCCATAAAATTATAATGGAGCCTAGTGATGTTGAACTGTCTTAATGTCGTGGCACAATTTATTTTTTAAGTAAATTTAGTGTAGCCTAAGTGTACATATTTATAAAGTCTGTAGTGGTGTACAGCAATGTTCTCGGCCTTCACATCCACTCACCACTCACTCACTGACTCACCCAGAACAACTTTCAATCCTGTAAGCTTCATTCATGGTAAGCGCCTAGACAGGTGTAGCTTTTTTGAAAAAAATCTTTTATGCTGTATTTTTACTTTATCTTTGCTATGTTTAGGTACACAAACACTTACCATTGTTATAGTTGCCCACAGTGTAGTCATGTGGTATACAAGTTTGTGCCTAGGAACAATAGCCTGTACCATATAGCCTAGGTGTGTAGTAGACTGTACCACGTAGGTTTTTGTAAGTACACTCTATGATGTTAGCACAACAGTGAAATCCTCTAATAACACATTTCGTAGAATGTATTGCCATCATTAAGTGACTCATGACTGTATCTACTTCCACCAACAGTTGATAAGAGGACCTGCTTACCTCAGCCCTGGAAGCTAAACTTTTTACTTTTTCCCATTTAATAGGTTAAAAAAATTGGTATCTTATTGTTTGGGTTATGAGTGAGACAAATTTTCATATGCTTGTATTTATTGCTTATATTTGTTTTTCTGTGAACTTCTATTTATATCTTAAGCACATTTGCTCACATTCTTTACCTTTTGCTTATTGTTGTATACAGTCTCTTTGTAAAATGTGTTGCTTACTTGTCATTTACTTTAGTGATGTATTTTGCAATTTACCTTTTTAAAATGTATGTGCTATAATGTTTATGGGAATTTTTTTAATGTAAAAGTTTTAAATTTTAATGAAGTCAGATTTCTCAGTGTTCCTTTGTGGTGACAGTTAGGTTTTATGTCCAGCAAAAAAACAGTTTTATGATTCCTTGCTGCCTTGTCTAGGCAGTTTTACTAATGACATAGGAGGCCATCATTCAAAAGTATGAGTGCATGCCAAATGCCAAAACCGAGCACCCATGACAGCTCTTTCTACCTTATGCTTTTTTTTAACCAGGATAGTGTTGAATACTGCATCATTGGTGTCACAATTTTATCTCAGCTAACCAATGAAATTAATCAAGTAAGTGCTACAGCCTTCCTCATTGAAGTAAGTGCCATATTTTTTCTTAGTATTGGTGTTTTCTGCTGTGTGTGGGATGATCTTTTTTGGCAGTTGTGTGCTTTTGCGGTAAGTGATTAATGCCCTTTTGAAACAAAATAGTTCCATTGGGTTTTCCTCTGTAAGTGCAACTCACTTTTTGTCCTGTTCCTCTTCTGTCTCCAGGTTATTTTCCCCTTTTCCATTTTAGCTTTTTTTTTTTTTTTTAAATTGGTACTAATTTTCATTTTAGAGATAAAAGCGATCCCAGCACTTTGGGAGGCCAAGGCAGGCGGATCACCTGAGGTCAGGAGATCCAGACCAGCCTAGCTAACATGTTGAAACCCCGTTTCTACTAAAAATACAAAAAATTAGTCGGGCGTGGTGGCATGTACCTGTAGTCCCAGCCACTCGGGAGGCTGAGGCAGGAGAATCGCTTGAACCCGGGAGGCGAAGGTTGCAGTGAGCCAAGATCGTGCTATTGCACCCCAGCTTGGGCAACAAGAGTGAAACTCCATCTCAAAAAAAAAAAAAAAAAAAGGGTGAAATACTACTGCTTTGCCCATGAAAGAGAATGACTTCAAAAAAGAGACCATAAAGGTCGACCTTTTGTGTGCCCCTTCTGCTCCTGTATACCTTGAAAGTTTTAAATGGTCATTGATGTCACAGAATACTACAGAGGAAACACCAGTGGCTTTCTTTTGCCCTGGCTATATTTTAGTCATTTACTTTTTTATCCAGCTAAAAATTTGTGATTATAAAGCAGGCCCGTATCAATATTAGTTATAACATCTCACCCTTAAGTTGGAAGCATATTAATGATATTAGCATTACTTTTGCTATTGCTCATAATTCTGCAGACATTTTTATTAACCCTGAGAAATCTTAACTGTGAGTTGGTCCTATTTCAAATGTGTTAGCTGAGAGCCTGTGAAAATTGGGAGTCCCTGTTGTGTTCTCTTGCCACATGCAGTCCCCATTGTGATCAGTAATTACCAAAATAAAACAGCTTACACTTTTGAGTGATCACTGTTACCACCATTCTAAGCACTTTATAGTAACTAATTTTATTCTCGAAACAGTCATATGAGGTAGGTACTGTGTTTATCCCATTTTCTGGATCAGGAAACTGAGGCACATAAAGATGAAATCATTTGCCTAAGGTTTCACAAGCAACGAATGTGATTCAAACCCAAATAGTCTTATGCTAGAGCCTGTGTTCTTAACAACTAATGTGCTGTTTAACCACTCTTACCTTTGCAGCAGAAGAGCAGATACATTAACTAAGGATAGAGATTGTGGACTTAATGTTTTCCCCTTTGAAGCTTGGCCCCACAGAGTACATACATTTTGATATATGTATAATAAAAAACTTTTCAAGATTTTACTTTTCTAAGAAAATGATGAAATTGTGTGTACCATTTAGTGTGTAGTCATTCTCTGTATTATGATCAGTATAACATTATATGATATATAATTTGGCAAGACCTTTATTATGTAAGACACATGATAACACAATGACAGAAGCAAAAATTGGAGAATATTTTGAGCCTCTAAATCATTTGAATTTTCCATTGTTTTGTGATTGTCAGATTCAAAAAAGAAAGTATATTTCTGCCACTATTCTTACTTAGAACCTAGAAATAAAATTAGGAAGACTGGTTTATCAGTAATCTTGGCTGTGTTACACTTTAATGTGGCAGAAACAACATGAGTCTCCTCTTGGATGAATTGATCAGTAAACAGAAGAGATTTAAGCTTTCAGTACGTGGTTAGATTGAAAATACTCTTGACAACTTTGAAGTTATTTTATTCCACATGTTGAGTACCTACTGTGTATTAGGACTAGGAGCATACTAAAGAAGTAAACGATTTAGTTCTTAGCCACAAAAACATTTATAATTTAGCTGAAAACACAAGAACAGCGAAATAAGAGACCAATACAACCACTTAAATTAAGTTTTCACTTCTGCAGTATAGACAATATGTTGAAATAGGTTAGAAAAGGAGGCAAATATTATGGGCTGTTGTCATTTGGAAATTCTGCAGTAACTTCACGTTGAGGTTTTGTTTTTATTTTTGTTTTTGTTTTGAGTTTTGCTTACCAAAATCAAAGCCTCATTACTCTGTCTGTGGGTGTTTAAGAGACAGGATCTCACTCTGCTGCCCAGGCTGGAGTACAGTGCAGCCATGAATGCCTGGACTGAAGGCCCTCCTGAGTAGCTGGGACTTACAGGCATGAACCACCACACCGACTTTTTTTTTTTTTTTAATTTTTAGAGGTGGTGGTGGGGGGTTTCACTGTGTCTGCTCCTGGGCTCAAATGATCCTCCTGCCTCAACCTCCCAAAGTTCTAGAATTACAGAGGTGAGTCACCACGCCTGGCCCATTAACCCACAGTACAACATGAAAGTAATTATCAATAATGTCTGCCAACAATTTAAGTTTTACCTCCCTGAATACAAAGGAAAATAAGAATTTGCAGCAGAGATTATCTCTCCTTTTGTTTTCCTTCTGTAAGCTAGAGAGAAAGGATACCCTGGCTATTAGCAGTTTACTATCCTACATCCTTTCACTAGATATGGTTTCACAATAATTTAAATGTTAAAAATGTATTTTATGTTTATGTTGCTCTTACTGGAAATCCTTCTAGTTTATTTGAAGTCTACATGAAAAATTCTTTTTTTGCAATTAATTCTTTGCATTGGTTTCTTCTTTTTCTGCACAGGCAGACACCACCCATCCTTTAACCAAGCACAGAAAAATAGCCTCTTCTTTTCGCGATTCATCATTATTTGATATCTTCACACTTTCCTGCAATTTACTAAAACAGGTGAGCTTGTAGTTTGGGTCATGTTTCCCAGTTTCTTTTGAAAGAATGAGAATAGATGGGAATTTGTTAAATGTCAGCTTGTAACTGACCCTATAAGAGTTTATGCATCTCTTTAATCATCATCTCTTACATAAGACTTATAGAGGTGTTGAAGGAACTGGTCAGAGTGACCACTGAGGTTGGAGAAATGATTGTCACTTCCCTATTTCAGATCAATTCCTCTAGGTAAAGAGAAGTAAGTGAGCACTTATCCCATACTCCTATCTTAAAGGGATCTGGTTTACCTAACTCAAAGTTTGAAGTTCTGTTGTTGTTGTTTTTATAACCACATAAAATATTTCTATATGGTGTGAAAGCATGTTCGTTTTATGGTGTTTGGATTCTTAGTGCTCTGAAAGTAGGTTCAGACTACATTGTTAGCATACAGAAATCAGGCTGGTTCTCCTGTCCCCCGCTGAGTTAAAAGCAGCACATAAACAAGCAACATCTGTAAGGAAAAGTAGATTTTGAATTTTTAACATCCATTTGGATTTAATAACCTGGAGGGGTAGACAGTATCACATAAGGAAATTACCTGTGTTAAAATTGAAAGTTGGTGTTTCAGTTCATTTATTGATAGAGCTGAACTGAGAAAGAAGTGTTAAGCTGGGAGTTCACACAGTTGCAACACAGCTCAGATGCTTTGTCCCTATAGAAAGCTAAATAGGGTTGGCCTCTGGCTTTTTGTTCATTTTTGTAGTTTTGTTCTCATTTTCCAACATTTCCCAATTTTAGTTTTAGAAGCCAGTTTGTATTCTTTCTGTTATTCCAGTTAACGATATTCATCTTTTTCCTCAATTACTTAGTTTTACCTTAGAATTCCCAGATAATCCTCAGGTTAAGCAAAGCTGCCTAGCAAAAGCTGTTGCACCCCCTGGAGGGGAAAAGCTTTTAAGAAAACTAAGGATTGAATCCTCCTTACTGATACCATCAGAACAAATAATTAGCCAGCCAGTCACGAAGGCTCAGCTAGTGTAACCTTGGAAGGGACAGGCACGGTAGCTGTGGCCAGTCCTCACCTGTAGTCTGCAGGTACATTGCAGATGAGGAAATAAAATTCAGTGATGATTTTAATTCTGGTTTGAGAGATTTTTGGTAATAGTGGTTGTAAAAACAAGGAAAGAAAGTAGGGCAGGGTGCTACTTTCTCAGAGCTCCCTCCAGAGTTTAATCCCTGCCCCGTCTAGAAATAACTAGGATCTCACATGCCAATAAAATAATCACAGGAGCCATATTGCTTCAGAATTCTCTGTGATCATTATGTCTACATTGTGTGAGGAATAAGTGTAAGTGTTAAAACGGGGCTTTCTTTAAATACCAACTTCATGTTTTTATAGTAAATATGTTTTAATAGTATATAAGGAGCTAGGTATTTTCATAGTAACAGGTGATAGAAGTACGGTATCTTTGGAGAGAAGGGGACATTTTACTGTGCTCCCACATAGCCCTCCTTTTCTGACTTAACAGCTTTGTCGAGTCTGGTAGCAAGCTGGGAAGAGAGGAGTGATTTTGGGGGCTCATTATGTGGTAATTTTTACAGGCTTCAGGAAAGAATCTAAACTTGAATGATGAAAGTCAGCATGGCTTGCTCATGCAACTGCTCAAGCTCACTCATAACTGCCTCAACTTTGACTTCATCGGCACTTCCACTGATGAGTCTTCAGACGACCTGTGTACAGTGCAGATTCCCACCAGCTGGAGATCAGGTAACAGAACTCCCTCCACCTCAAAGGCTGTCACTCCCCTACAGAGTGTCTGTAGGATGATCTAAAGAACTCCTGGCAACCCCTGTGTATTCTTTTTTTTCTTTTTTTTTTTTGAGACGGAGTCTCGCTCTGTCGCCCAGGCTGGAGTGCAGTGGCGCGATCTTGGCTCACGGCGAGCTCCGCCTCCCGGGTTTACGCCATTCTACTGCCTCAGCCTCCCGAGTAGCAGGTACTACAGGCACCTGCCACCTCGCCCGGCTAGTTTTTCGTATTTTTTAGTAGAGACGGGGTGTCACCATATTAGCCAGGATGGTCTCGATCTCCTGACCTCGTGATCCGCCCGTCTTGGTCTCCCAAAGTGCTGGGATTACAGGCTTGAGCCACTGCACCCGGCCAACCCCTGTGTATTCTGAGGGAGAATTGAGAAAAAATTCGAACGTCTTTTTTGTTCGTTTGTTTTTTAAAGACAGGGTCTCACTCTGTCACCCAGGCTGGAGTGCAGTGGCACGATCACAGCTCACTGCAGCCTCAACCTCCGGGACTCAAGCAGTCTTCCCATCTCAGCTTCCCAAGTATCTGGAACTACAGGCACATGCCACCACACCCGGCTAATTTTGTTTGTTTATGTTTTGTAGAAGTGGGGTCTCACTATGTTGCCCAAGCTCATCTTGAACTCCTGGGCTCAAGTGATTCTCCTACCTTGGCCTCCCAGAGTGCTGGGACTACAGGTGTGAGCCACTGTGCCCGGCCAGTAACATCTATTTTATAATGTGGGGGAGGTTGTTGGAGTGATCTTATAGATCTGCCAGTGTCAAAGAACTTTTAAAATTGCTGATGAATAATAGTTACGTATTTCACCTTGCATTAATTGCCCAGAGACTTCTGTAATCTAGTTAGGATAATAACTGTCTTTAAAAACAAAATCAAACAGAACAACTTGTTCTTAGTTTGTCTTTGTATTCCAGAAGGATAAAAGTTTTGAATTCTTTTTATGGACAGAGGTGTTCAGATTAAGTTCTCAGAGAATTGAAAGAATGAATCTGTTTCTTAGAGAAGCTAAAATAGTACTTTCAAAAAAAGAAGAGGCTGGGCGCGGTGGTTCACACCTGTAACCTCAGCACTTTGGGAGGCCTAGGCAGGCGGATCACGATCTCAGGAGTTCAAGACCAGCCTGGCCAACATGGTGAAACCCTGTCTCTACTAAAAATACAAAAATTAGCCGGGCATGGTGGCACGTGCCTGTAATCCCAGCTACTCGGGAGGCTGAGGCAGGAGAATCGTTTGAACCAGGACCCAGGAGGCAGAGGTTACAGTGGGCTACAGGGGGAGACTCTGTCTCAAGAAAAAGAGAAAAGAAAAAGGAAAACCGAAAAGCCCCTATTTGCTTATCACTTCCAAACGAAATAAATGCTCTGTAAGATAAGTAGGCATAAGGATGTGCTCCCTGATGTACAGTGCTGGAAGTATGCCAGCGGCAGTGTTCATCCCTAATAAAGTGATGTCTTTTGTCTTTTTCTTCCCCAGCATTCTTAGATTCTTCAACCCTGCAGCTGTTTTTTGACCTGTATCATTCCATCCCTCCTTCATTTTCACCTCTGGTGAGTCAGGACTACTGTTTCTTAAAGCAAACCTATTTCTAGAAGATAGCAATGGTGAATGAGCCTTATATTCATTTTGTTTTATAAAATTACACAAGTAAAGCATAGAAATACTAGGCTAGTTATCTAGTCTTTTGAGATTAAGCTTGTAGCCTAAAGGTTCTAGCCATAAAGTCTTAATTATTTTTAAATTATTCCTGTCTAAAGGCCAATTCCTGCAGATGGTCAAGCTCTTTTGGGTCTCATCGTGTATCTGACTTTATGCTGTTCCTGAAATGGCCACAGGCTAGCACCTGGGGATTCACCTAATACTGTCTAGTTGAACTATTAAGATTGTCCTGACTTAGAAAACCCCTCAGGTGTACGTTAGATTGTCATAAATGGAAACTGTAATGGGAAGGCTAATTTGCATACTTACCCTGAATAACATTTGAAAGCTATTGGGAATGGTGTATTTCTCCTTTAAAGCCATAATTAACCTAAAACCTCAAAATTCATTCAGGTTCTAAAATGCTATTGGTCTGGTATTTCAGATTGTTGGTGTAAATTACTGGTTGGTGTTGTACACAAAATATATAAAGAAAACAGTGAAGTAATGAGTGGTATGCGTAGTGTTTGTGCAGTAGAGGACTTTTCTGGTCATTGTAGCACTTCTCCAAATTAATATAGACCTTTATGGTCGCTGAAACATGATTTCAGTGTTGTTGGATGTATCGTTAAGGTTACTGCAAGAAAAAGTAGCACAGTCAAGAGGGATAATTAAGAAAGTACTTCTTGCAAAAGTGTGGTAAAAATGAAGGGACACCAACACGGGGTGGTGGTACATGCCCCTGGGGCTGGCAGTAGTGGGGAGCCTCAAAGGGCAAGTGAAGGAAATCTGGAGAGAGTTGAAGCTGTGGCCTAGAGGAGGGCTGGACAACAAGAACCATGGCCATCACTAGAGAAACTCTGCCACCACATAGCCAGGTGGATGGTCGGAAAAGGGGTACCATCTTCCCTCTGCCCTCTGATCTCCTGCTGGTGCTTTCCATTGGTTGAAGCCAACTAGAAGCCAGAGGCAAGGGAGCTTGGCTGCTGTCCTCAACAGAGGTCAGCCTCCTAGGGAATAGGGCAGGGTAGAGAAGGGTCAAAAGCAGATCTAGAGGGGCAAACACAGAATATAAATATCTAACAGCAGGAACAGGGGGAAATGTCTTCAGGGATAAAGCTGGCTTGTGTTTTTTTGTTTGTTTCTTTGAGGCAGAGTTTTGTTCTTGTTGCCCATGCTGGAGTGGAATGGCACAATCCATGGGTTCAAGCGATTCTCCTGCCTCAGCCTCCTGAGTAGCTGGAATTACAGGCATGAGCCACCATACCCAGCTCATTTTGTATTTTCAGTAGAGACGGGGTTTCTCCATGTTGGTCAGGCTGGTCTCAAACTCCCGACCTCAGGTGATCTGCCTGCTTCAGCCTCCCAAAGTGCTGGGATTACGGGAATGAGCCACCACGCCTGGCCAAAGCTGATTTTTTTTTTTTTTTTTTTTAGGGCCCAGATTTTTTTTTTTTTTTTTTTTTTCTTTTTTTTTTTTTTTTTTTGAGATGGAGTCTCTCACTGTTGCCCGGGCTGCAGTGCAGTGGCACAATCTCGGCTCACTGGAGCCTCCACCTCCTGGCTTCAAGCAATTCTCCTGCCTCAGCCTCCCAAGTACCTGGGGTTATAGGTGCCCGCCACCATGCCCAGCTAATTTTTTGTATTTTTAGTAGAGACGGGGTTTCACTATGTTAAGCTGGTCTCAAACTCCTGACCTTGTGTTCCGCCTGCCTCAGCCTCCCAAAGTGCTGGGATTACAGGTGTGAGCCACCGCGCCCGGCCGATATGCTTATTTCTTTATAGCATGTATTGACATAAGCACATAATATCTACATGTCAAGCTCAGATTAGCCAAGAAAACTAAATGTAAAACTTTAAAGTATAAATTGCTTGATATTTTTAAGGGTGAAGTAATATATCTTAGCAAGAACAAAGATGCCATTGGAGTGGTCAAAGGAATTTGTACCTAAAGGAATTTCCAAACTGAATTTAAAAGACTGCTATGGTCTGGTTGGATCTATGCTCTTGTCTTTTCTCTTTTTAAAATAATGTTGTTTCAGATATCCTAAAGAAGGATATTGTAGGAGGTGGAACGTTTCTGGTGAAAATAACTGTACAGTCTTTTTAATCATTGTGTTTGGGTTCTGCCCTGCATTTAGGTATTATCCTGCTTGGTACAGATTGCCTCAGTCAGAAGATCCCTGTTTAACAATGCAGAGAGGGCCAAGTTTCTCTCTCATCTTGTTGATGGTGTTAAACGAATACTGGAAAACCCACAAGTAAGTTTATCTGAGAATTTACATATGTATAGGATTAGTGTGCACCCAGCTGTTATGAGTCAGAAGGAAATCCATCCCAAGGTCCAGTAAATAATTCAGACTGTTGTTCTTCAGGGAAGACTGATGTGAATCTCTATTTGTAGGCCAGTTCTGAGAGCATTTGCCCAAAAGAGGAGCTTACATCCTCCAGCTTCAGAAATGTAGGAGTTATGGGAAAGAATCACTTTGCTATAAGGAAATAAGGAAGAAGCTAGTCATTTTTCCCCCAAGAAATTAAGAATCTAACATCGCCAGGCACAGTGGCTTACACCTGTAATCCCAACACTTTGGGAGGCCAAGGTGGGCATATCACTTGAGGTCAGGAGCTCAAGACCAGCCTTGCCAACATAGTGAAACCCTGTCTCTACTAAAACTACAAAAGAAATTAGCCGGCCGTGGTGGCACGTGCCTATAATCCTAGCTACTTGGGAGGCCGAGGCAGGAGAATCGCTTGAACCCGGGAGGCGGAGGTTGCAGTGACCTGAGATCGTGCCATTGCACTCCAGCTTGGGTGACAGTGAGACTCTGTCTCAAAAACAAAAAAATCTAACATTTGCTTTTTGATTTTGTTTACCATTTTTAAAAAATGTTTATTAGTAACCTAAGTATATAGGACTGCTTTTAGGTGGGAAGGCATATACTTCTTTCAAATGTTCATTTCATAACTCGATTGCCCTTTTTGTCTTTTGAAGTCCCAGTGATTCAGTATTTTTTTGAAAGTATCACTTCTCTACACTAGAAGAAAATTAAAAAGCAGTTTATTTTAAAATATACTCAGTTTTGTCCCTCTTTTTAAAATTCATTCATTCATTCAACAAATTATATTGAGTACCTACTCTGTACCAGGGATACACCAGTGAACAAAACAAAGTCTTATTCCACATATGCCAACAGAGGAAGACATATCAGGAAACATACAATTAAATATACTGGTAGAATAGATTTTAAAATATCTGTAATATTTGTTATAACTATATCATATAAACAATATATGAATAAATTACAGTAAGTGATATAAATGTATGAAACATTTGTATAACTTTGCTAACTATTGGTTAGTTTTGCTTAATGATCAGTTTGACAGATGTGGAAATGAAAATTTCATTAGATTCCTTTTGTTGGTAGCAATCAATAAGCAGACAAGCTAGTCACGTCTTAAGTTGTGCCCACTTCTGCCATAATGAGCTTTACTGCCTCAGTGTGATCCTCCTGGGCTTCTGTTTCAAACTCTGTCCATTGAGGCTAATAATGTCATCTCATGGAGTTATTATTGTGAACATATGAAATAATAAATGTGACTGTCCCTTTTCAAAGTGACTTTTTAAAAAATTGTTTCTGAACATTATATAGACGTATCATTCTGAATCATGACCTGCAGCCCAGAAGTTAAAAAGTAGATTTTACCCCTTCCCCCATGCCATCTCAAGTATACATCATTCTTGAAGTATGTTGTCACATTTTACATTTTTATTTTTCTCCTCTGCTATTGCCAGAGTTTATCAGACCCAAACAATTACCATGAGTTTTGCAGACTACTGGCCCGATTGAAGAGTAACTATCAACTGGGAGAACTGGTAAAGGTGGAAAACTACCCTGAGGTCATCCGATTGATAGCCAACTTCACAGTGACCAGCCTACAGGTTTGTCTTTGATTACGTGTGTCTTCCATCCTAAATACTGTAATCTCTTCTCTTGCTTGTTGGTTTTAACCATGTAAGAATATATTTTTTTTCTTGGCAAAGGTAACCATAAATACAGTATGGCCTTGCAGAGTAGTTACTATTGTGGCCTGTGATTTATATTTACACAAGTGCAAGTAGTGTGGGGAGAGGAAAATGTGGGAATTACTAGGATAATATTTAGATTCATCCCAGAGAGAATTCCCTCATAGTCACCCCAAAAAAGCCAAGGTTGGAACAGGGAGCTAGACAGAAGAGTAAAAAGAGAGTTGATGCCCTATCTTTCTTAGTCGTGTAATATAGAACAATGGGTCTCAAATTTTATGGCTTGTATCACAGTCATCTAGGGGACTGATGAAAAAATTTAGATTCTTGAATCTTATCCCCATAATTTCTGGTTCACTAGGTCCTAATGGTAGAGCCTTGGTGTGTCTTAACAATTTCTTCAGGTGATTCTCATGCATACTAATGGTTGAGACCCACTTATACATGGCTTTCCTTGTGGTAAGGCTTACACAGCCAGCATAGAGCAGCCCTTCTCATTAGATGCTTACTCTCTGAAATACTAATAAACACATTTAACTAGTTGTCATACACAGACCAAAGCCCACAAAAGTCTATCCTCTTTTTTAAAAAAAGAAAAAAGTCTTTATCTTCTGTGTTGATAGTATGGGACTAACGTGTACAGAAATGAAAAATGTGCCTTCTGCTTGTCTACTTTTCTTTAGCACTGGGAATTTGCTCCAAATAGTGTGCACTATCTTCTGAGCCTGTGGCAGCGTCTGGCAGCCTCTGTGCCGTATGTCAAAGCCACAGAGCCCCACATGCTGGAAACTTACACTCCTGAGGTCACCAAAGCCTACATCACATCCCGGTTGGAATCTGTGCACATCATACTGAGGTAAGGAAACTTAGCCTCATTCATCCGCGCCCCAGTGGTCTATTGTCACACTTCCTAGAGATCAGACACCCCATTGGCAAAAAGGTATTCGAAGGTTGTCTCATTGGAGCTGCTGCTGTTCATGATTCTTTTTCCTTGTCAGCAGAGTAGCCTGAGAGCATAAAGCCTGATAGAATGGTCTTGTTGCTTGAACCTTTATATTCTATTCATATTCCCCCTTTTCACTGTCCATAGCAATATCTTTGAATACCGAGTATATCCATATGTTCGTCCTTGTCGCTGTTTTTCTTTCAATGTGAGAAACATTTATAAGATATAGATGATAAGAATTATAATGTGTAACTTATAGGTGCTTAATGTGAACTCCTAAAGAAATAAGTGGATAAAGATTACACAATCTAGTTGTCAATTATAATGCCAGAGCTAGAACACATAAGAATTCTAAGCCCCTGATCACTGATTGCATTACATTCACACATGGTTTCTGTCTACATTGACTTAACTGAACCAAAAACCCGTAGCTAAAGAAGTGTCAAGCCCTTTCAAAAATGACCTATATTAAATGAAATTATCCCTGTTTAGATAGCTTTCTTCTTTTCACTGGCTGTTTGTCAAGAGAATTTACTTGGAGTCTAAGGGTCTGGGGCCTTTTTAAGTTGGATTCTTAATTTGCTTAGCCCCAAGTGCATTGAATAGTCGTGAGTTATAGTCTTAACTGTTTATGACTTGAATCAGTTCAAAATCTGAGTATTCATGAAGTTCACCAGCAGGCCTTCTCCTGTCATCTCCATAGCTTCCACTCCTGAGGATTCAGCTGGCTTTAGTGAAGCATTGTTGGGGAGTGGTTATATGTTTGTAGGCTCTGGGGCCAGATAGCCAGTTAGTAGCTGTGTACTCTTGGGCAAGCTGCTCCATTTCTGTATTTGTAAAATTCAAATAATAATAGGCCTACCTCATAAGATTCTTACAAGGATTAAATTAGTATGACCTGGCGCAGTGTGTAGCACGTGGTAAGCACACAGCTAGTTTTAGTGCTGCTGCTGCTGCTGCTGCTGCTGGCATTATCATACTGCAGTGTAACAACAGAAAAGCTCCTCAGTGGACAAGATGTTAAAATCTAGGAGCTGGCAGATAAAGCAAGACCTAGTATAGGTCCACAATGCCTTGTCTGCAATTCCAAAGTCAAAGATGTGACAAAAGAAATTTCCTCATCAGTTTGGCATTAGAATTCACTTGTTACAAAACTGGACAGGA
Organism: Papio anubis; assembly: GCF_008728515.1. Taxonomy (NCBI): domain Eukaryota; kingdom Metazoa; phylum Chordata; class Mammalia; order Primates; family Cercopithecidae; genus Papio; species Papio anubis. The sequence continues at coordinate 20,082,537 of NC_044983.1, forward strand.
GTTGGTATGAGACCATTTATAGTTTTTTTTTTTAAATCCTACTTCGTATGACCATTTATAATATTCATAAGTTTTGCTATAGGAACGTTGAGTTTGATGTGCCACAAAGCCCATCGAGGGTTTTATATGATGTGGTAGAAGCATCATACTGCCTTCCTCCAATCTGAACAGTTCTGAATTCCAAGACACATCTGGCCACAATGGCCTCCCACACAAGACTGTGTACTTATCCTATAGTTTACTATAGTCAGGAACAAGTGAAAGACTAAGAGTCAAGAGGTCAGAGAGGTGAGAAGGGCAGGACTTTGAGGTTTAAGGCAGAAAAACATTAAGAGTTGAGAATTCAGATTGTAAGATTTGACACCAACAAGCAGAATATACCTAAGGGAGACTGATGCTAGGGGGAAGACATTGGCCTTCTGCCTCATTAAACATTCTTCCTTGGGAAAAAGTAATGTTGGGATGTAGGCCTCTACAGTCGGAAATGGTGGCTAAGTGAAGAAGCCAGAGAGCTGCTATAATGGGGAAATCAGTAGTCATATTTTAAGAGCGCTGCCTTCCTTCTTCCCTTGGGAATAGAGATGGCCTGGAAGATCCTCTGGAGGATACGGGGCTGGTCCAGCAGCAGTTGGACCAGCTGTCCACCATTGGGCGTTGTGAGTATGAGAAGACCTGTGCACTCCTCGTGCAGTTGTTTGACCAGTCGGCCCAGTCGTACCAGGAGCTGCTACAGAGCGCCAGCGCAAGCCCAATGGACATTGCAGTGCAGGAGGGTGAGTGTGCAGCATGCTGGGAACTCAAGACCTGTGAGGAGATATTGTCCAGTACCCTTTCACTCATTGCCACCTCTTTCCTACCTCCCTGCAAAAGGATTCTTTCATCATCAGTTACCTCCATATGCACAAAAATCTTTATGAATGAATAAATCCCTCAGGGGACTAGGGAAGAAGAACTGAAATCACATCTGCAGTGGGATTTTGTTTTACGAGATGAAGTCTTGCTATGTTGCCCACGCGGGCCTTGTACTTCTTGGCTCAAGTGATCCTCCTGCCTCAGCCTCCCAAAGTAGCTGGGACTACAGGCATGTGCCACCACACCTGGCTCCTGTCTACTTTTTAATGCCCCACAGCACAGCTGGGACCAGGCCGAGAGGTTTATGACTACTAAATAAAGGCCTAGGGGAAACAGGGAGATAAGTACAGACAGTAACCTGGGCTTCCTCTTTTCACCAGGCCTGGCTGGTGTTTGTAACATAGCACTGTGCCCAGCTTGGGTGTTTTAACTCTAAGGAAATACTACACTAAAAATAATGGCCTTGTCTGATACAGGAACGTTGGTTACCTAACGAATTTCCCCCTTAGCATTGCTCTTAACCAAAGCAGAGAAGTAGCCATTCTCTGTAAGAAAAGTAAGACTTTATGGTTTCACCATAGTGTTCTTAAGATTAAGGAAGTTCAGAGTGAGGAATGTCTTTAAGAAACTATCACTGGAGGTGACACTGGGTCTGTCTCCTGCTGTAGGAAGGCTGACATGGCTGGTTTACATTATTGGAGCAGTGATCGGTGGCCGGGTTTCTTTTGCCAGCACTGATGAGCAAGACGCCATGGATGGTGAGCTTGTCTGTCGGTAAGTGCTCCCTACAGAAGCTCTCCACTCCACCTCGCTGGCACTTCTCCACTCCCCGATAGGGTCCTCTCCACTTACAGAACATAATCTTAACATGCTAACTGCCCATGAGACACAGCTTTCAAGCCTTTTATAAGTGCCGTGATAACTCTGCCTATGATCTTTACTTTAAAAACAAAAACAAAAACAAAAAAAAACCCAGTAATTCAGCAAGGAAATAATGGATACAGAATTAGGAAAACTAAAGCAGAGATTCTCTGTTAGGTCTGTTTAAGAACAATATCTCAGAGTTAGTAAAATATGGATTGCTTTTGCCATCCCAAAATAAGTCTAAAAGGAAACTGTGGTTCTTTAAAGTTCACCAGCGGTGGAGTTACAGAGTTCCTACAGCCTTTCAAACCTCTTGGCCATACATTTCAAGTTATTTTGCATCTGTGCAGTTCTCATTTTATCAAAACTTTTTAAAAATTTTTTTGGAGATGGAATATCGCTCTGTCACCCAGACCAGAGTGCAGTGGCGCTATCTCAGCTCACTGAAGCCTCTGCCTCCGTGTCGTGGGTTCTCCCAGGTTTGAGCGATTCTCCCAGGTTCAAGCGATTCTCCTGCCTCAGCCTCTCAAGTAGGTATGATTACAGGCACATGCCACCACATCTGGCTAATTTTTGTATTTTTAGTGAGACAGGGTTTCACCATGTTGGCCAGGCTGGTCTCGAACTCCTGACCTCAGGTGATCCACCTGCCTCGGCCTCCCAGACTGCTAGGATTACAGGCATGAGCCACTGCGCCCGGCCTTCAATATATATATATATCTTCTGAAAATCCTCATTTGTTTCTTTCCACCCCCATTTTGTTTATCAGATGCCCATTTGCCCAGAGGTCCCTTAATCCTGACAAAAGTCTCCGTAGCATTTTCCCACTGGCGTTTTTTGAAGAGTTGAGCAAAGCTTTAAGTAAGAATGAAATCTAATGCTTTCTGATTCTGCAGCCCAGTTCAGTACTGTGTGTGTCATAATTTTAGTTCAAACAATGTCTTGCAGACTGGTTCTGAGCTTGATTGTAGCAACACAATGATGGAGTCTCATTCACTCATGGTGTGTCACAAATAGTTAACTATTCCCACACTCAGATGTCAAATGACTCACTTATTATGACATCTGTATTTGCATTCACTCACTTGCATTCCCGTATCCTTTCTTTTGGGGAGAGGGTACAGAGAAAAGGGATGAAGTCACAGGTAGCATTTCTGCTAGTAATCCGTGGAAGTGTTACCTACCTGTGAACATCATCCTTCATGTGTCACCATTCCTTTCATGGCTCTGTGAGAAAAAAAGATGGAAAACTCATGGTCTAGTCCTGTCTCCCTCATTTATATAGATGAACTTGGTTGCAGGAGATTGCTCTACCCAAGTACAGGCATATATGACCACGTCAAGATAGCTTGGGTTGTCTAGAGTAACAAGGATGTCCTGCTGTTGAGAGAATCATTGCTCCTCTTCCTCCAGGGTACTCCAGCTGATGAACCTAACAGATTCTCGTTTGGCCCAGGCGGGTAATGAGAAGCTAGAGTTGGCCATGCTGAGCTTTTTTGAACAGTTTCGTAAGATCTACATTGGGGACCAAGTGCAGAAATCCTCTAAGGTAACAGCCTGTTAATTGGCTCCCCTTAGTTCTCACTTCTTCTCACTTGTGCGATTGCTGATAGAGGGAAACAGTTGCTGATAGTTCACATAACCTCCAGATTTCAGGTAATAGGACAGTGCAAATGTTTTCTCTTAGCTTTTAAATTCTGGGAGATTCATCAAAGAATTGGGCCCATTTCTCTAGTGCTTAACAAATGGCCAGTCAAAACATCTGTTGTTCTCCCACAAATGGGCAATTCTTAGCCTCCATGCATGAATTAATATTCAGAACAGCAGAAGATTTGGACTGTCTTTTTGTAATTTCAGGATTGAAAGGGACCAGTAAGATTGCTCAGCATCTGTCCAGTAATACTTAGAAACTAGCTTATCCCTTCAATAAAGTCCTCTCTGGGAGTCTTGTCCATTTTCTTCCACATCTTACCCACGAGTATGGGCAAAAATAGTACCGGGATGTGATTGTTCTAATTCATGTGTTCTGGTCACTTTCTCTTCTTAACACCAGCTGTACCGCCGACTGTCAGAAGTTCTGGGCTTGAATGATGAGACCATGGTCCTAAGCGTCTTCATAGGAAAAATGTAAGTGTTTCAGCTTGCCACCAGCAAGAGTCCTTTGCAATCCTGTTGCAACTGTAAAATGTGATCTTGGCATTGTGCTGCCAGTGCCTGGTATTCCAGCATTGATCGTTTGCGTCAGAAAATTGTGCATTTGAGTGTGTGACAAGCTGTGCTTAGAGATATGGCCCGGCCCCAGAGCATTCCAGGCTTGTACAGGCAAGGATTTAATTTTGTTCTTGCAGAATCTCCTCTTTAGCCTCTGGAATCACAGGTGAAACCCTGTCATGTCATTAGCAAAACAGACCTCCACCCCAGTAATTGCTGCTCAGCCCCTCACCCAGTTGCCGTGCTCCAGGGATGCCCAGCGTAGGCATTCACTTTCTGTTGCTGATTTCCTCTAGTTATCCCCTCGAAGGGGAAAGCCCCACTTAAAAATGGGCTTATTCCTCCCAGAAAACATCACACCCTTTAAGAGTGTTGAGTCTCCAAAATCTAGTGCTGCTGTTTGAACTGTCTTCAGAGTTGGAGCTCCTAATTGGCCCTTTTTTATTTTTTTATGTTATACCCCTTCGGTTACATTTTGCCCTTTTTAGGAGCTCAATTTATCAAAGCACACACTAGGAGCCAAATATATTACCCAGGGCTGTGTGCAGAGTGACATTTTGCCTCCTACCAACTGTCCCAACCCTAAACACTCATATCCATGAGCTGGTTAATAATTTAAGATGGAAAAAGCAAAGGGGGTCTAAAGGACTCTGCCAGCCAAGAATCCAGAAGCAAGGGCTACTAGAATTCTGCAGCTGACAGTGGATGGTGCAGGTGCAGAATTGCATACGTCTGCATGTTATCACTGCCGCAGAAATCTCTTACCCTTGCTGCAGAAATCAGCCCTGGAGTGCCCCAGAATTCCAAGGGCCTGGGTATGGGCCAGTGTAGCTTTGGAACCAAGTAGTGAAGATTATCTGAAGGATAATTTTTCTAGTCAACCAAATGTAAGTACAGAGATTTCCTACCCATCTTTTTTTGTGGTCGTGATGTCTGTGAATTGGTGGTGCAGATGTGTGGTGACTTTTGATGAATGACTTTCTCTTCTCCCAGCCCTCAAGGAAACCAGCAAATCAAAGGGGTCTCCTGCTTTTTTTTTCTTTTTGTCCTCCAGCATCACCAACCTGAAGTACTGGGGCCGTTGTGAACCAATCACCTCCAAGACACTACAGCTTCTCAATGACCTCTCCATTGGATATCCTTTTCTAAGCTAGTTTCTGTGCACAACAGAAAGTGGCATGCTACAGTCTTAGAATCATGGCCTCCTGCTCTTTCCACTTCAGTTTAACTTTAGTGTGTACTCACATATCTTCCATTTTCCTAGGAGTCCAAAAACACCAATGCCCATGCAGAATATAGGAATAATTTCAGACCCCAAAAATGAGCCGACACCCGACCTGATAGTTCAGTACAGATTTATCCCTGTCTATTCCTAAGTTCCAGAAGTGCATAGTAGCCCCATCTCATAGGTACACACTCTGTGTGACCAAGGTTTTAGTATCCTTAGTAGAGACAAACTCCTTCTTAGGTTGTCCCATCAGCTGGTTGGTAGAAACATCCTGATTCCAAACTTTATGATTGAAATAATGACTATACTTCCTCTTGACTTGAACTAGATCTGCTATAAAGTTTGAATTGCTGTAGGGCAGCTTTTCACAATCAGGGGTCCGCAAGAAGGGTAAACCCTGTAAAATTATTGAAGTGATTTTCTTCTCGCTTCTCCAAATACTGTATATAGCTAGTACCATTCTAAATAGGAAAGAAGTTCATTAATTGTACACAATATATGCCTCTTAGGCAGGGGTTTAGGGCCTAATTCTCCCTTGGAACACCCACTGAGAAAAGCCATTTTAGGATATTCATGATTGTTTGGGGAAACTGCTAGGTTTATCTATTTTCTTACAAATAGGAGTTTGGTATAGGTGTTTTCTTATTGATTAAATAGTGTTTAGAAGAGAACACATTTTTTCATATTTGGCAGTGGTATACTCAAGTTTTTTTTTTTTTTTTTAAAAGATATTTGGGTAAACTGTTCTTTATTCTGGAAAGTTTCCATCTGCCTTAGAGTCTCGGTCTGCTTCACACTTTCCTTGACCTTCTTCCTTTGTCTTTACGTACAGTAGTGTAAGGAAGCTAGTGAAGCTTAGTGCGGTACAGTTCATGCTGAACAATCACACGGTGAGTGATTTTAGCTTTTTTTCCTGCCCCTCCTACCACCCACACATACACTTTCTTGACACACAAAGGAGATATTTAAATTGAGGTCCTGGGTATTGCTACAGCAAAAACTGTGGTCCTGATTCTCACCACACTGCCAGATTACACTTACTGTCATCAGAATGGCTCTTTGAGATCCAGATGATCTGAGTTATGGTGAAGTCACCTACTGCTACTCATACTGCAGATAAATTAGTAATAGTAACAACGGTAGCCTGCCTTCAAAAAAAAAAAAAAAAAAACCTTCAGATCCTCAAGGAATGACTACATAGCCGTTGGCTTGAAAGGGCTCAGTACTTCTCTGATTACTGGCTTGCATTCTGCCTCTAACTCATGTTTTTACCTTTAACTTGTTTTCTTTTTTTCAATAGAGCGAGCACTTTTCATTTTTGGGTATTAACAATCAGTCCAACCTGACAGACATGCGGTGTCGAACTACCTTCTACACAGCACTGGGGCGTCTCCTCATGGTGGATTTAGGTACCGTAAGAAATCGTAGTGGCTCATGAAGTCATCTGGCACTATTCTAAATTTTTATTTGAGGACTGAAAACTAGATGTTGGGGAGGGCTTTTCTGTTATTTCAACGTAACAAAACTATCTGAAATAACAGTCTGATTTCACCAAGAACAGAGCATGCTGTCGAAGTCCTTGTAACTGAAAGAGAGTAACAGTCTGCTCCTGAAGTTTTCATCCGATATGCAGTGGCTTTAAAATTTTCTTCATATTCTTCGGGTGTTAAATAAAGGAATTGAGATTCCTAAATATATCTTGTTGGCCAGATAACTTCACCCCACAGGGAGGTATACACCCACTTGAAACAATCAACATGACTTTTTATTATCCAGTTTTCTAGCACAGATGAGCCAGAAGGGCTTAATCACTTTTGTAGCAGTAGTGGTGATATTAGCAGTTTCAGGTCAGTTAATAACTAAAGCTCAGTGGTATTACTCTAATTTTCAGCTGTTTAAATTTAATCCTACCAAAATGACATAAAACCTTCTAGGTTTATGAAAGATGACTTTTTTAAAAATTGAGTGTGAATGAAACCTCTGTACCCATTTGAAGTTTGAGTCTCATCTAGTTCTCATGCACCAGCTTCATTCTTTTCTCCAATGACTTGCTAATTCTCAGCAAGGCAAAATAAATAAATAACATAGTACCTTATACACATACCAATCTCTGATACTGTGGCTTAGCATCAACAAACCTAGCCTAGACTAGGTGATTTCTGTCATCTTCTAGTTTAAAAATTCTGTTTCTATATATACATGTTATTCTTAAATTGCTACCAATACCTGTTGGGATAATAAAGGGACCCCCTTAAGTTCTCCTGGGTCTGCTCATCTTTCATCCCATCTTCCCATGTATGCACAGCTTTGAATTCTTGGTATTGGGGTTATACCCTGCGATGTTTCCTTTACAGGAGAGGATGAAGATCAGTATGAGCAGTTCATGCTGCCACTCACAGCAGCGTTTGAGGCTGTGGCCCAGATGTTTAGCACCAATAGTTTCAACGAGCAGGAGGCAAAGGTGAGTGAGTCTTTTACCCAGTAATTAATCAGCTTCTGGTTTAGGGCAGTCCCTGATTGAAAATTGTGCTTGACCGTAAACTATCCACTGCCTTAGCTTTTTTTAATATCTTGTACTTCTAGGGTTTTGGAATTGCAGAACCAGATTTGTAAACTTCTATTTTTATATTACAATGTATTTGCTTAAGTAGCTCTTAGGATTTTTTTTATCTGAGTTTTCAAATATATTAGCATGAAGTTGTTTACAGTTTTCTTACTGCCTTTTTAATCTCAGTTTTATCTTTAATTATATCCCCTTCTCATTTTTAATACTGCTCATTAGTGACAAGTTGGGTTTTCTTAAAATTGTGGTAAAAAACAAAGTTTACCATCTTTACCATTTTTACATGTACAGTTCAGTGATGTCAAGTATTTCTACATTGTTGTGAAATAGGTCTTCAGAATCCATGATTTTAATATGGAACATTTTCATTATTCAGTTTTTTGTGATTTCTAATATCCACTGAGATTTCTTCTTTGATACTTGAGTCATTTAGAAGGTTTAAGAATTTCCACATATATGAGTTTTTATTTTTAATTTTTTTTTTTTAGAGACAGAGTCTGACTCTGTTGCCCAGGGTGGAGTACAGTGGCATGATCCTAGCTCACTGCAAGCCTTGAACTCTCGGCTCAAGCAGAGTCCTCCTGCCCCAGCTTCCCATGTGGCTGGGATTATAGGCATGAGACACTATGCCCAGTGAATTTCCACATACATGGAATTCTAAGTTCTTGTTTTCTAACTCTTAGAATTGTCATTTCTTGATTGTTGCTTTCCTCATCTTTTTACTTCATACATACTGTTCTCTTGACCTGTGTCAAAATCAGAAGACACCAGGATGTTAGTATTGGTAGGACTTTTTACAGTATTCCTCAGGGCACCAAGGCTGAATGGTAGAACTACCAGATAGCCAGGGTATTGCCAGAAAAAAATGCCAGGCTTTACCTAACATTCTAAAGCTCTCCTTTTTCATCTTTAGCCTTTTCTTTTTCCATCTACAAATCAGCAGGGTAGACAGAAAGCAATACTTAATCCAGACCTCTCTCCCCTTTATACTTGTGTTTTAGGGTCTGAGATAGGTACCATTCAAAGCCTGGGTTATTCTGGAACATATAGCAACTGTAGGCTAGAGTATCAACCAGTATCAAGGATTTAGGGATATCAGTGAATATCAGCCCTGTTCCCATTATATGGTATTAGTTTCATGTAAAGCAAGTAAAATTAACCAAAAGAACAACCTTGGTAGTGGACTACAGCTATCACCCACTTCTTTGTCATGTCCCATGTAGTCTTTTAAGATACTGACCCAGTCTTAGACTGGAAAACTGAGCTTGTGGTATCAGCTTAGGAGAGAACTGTTTGCTTACAAGCAGACTGTTAACAGAAGGGATGTTTTTGCCAAATGTGTCAAGATCCCCAAATGTGCAACCTTCTTGAGCATATTGATGACGACCAGATATTGTTGTTGTTCTGTCTCCACGTTTGGAGACAAATCCCAAAGTATGATTTTTAAAGTAGTTTTATTGCTGTTCATGTCCCAAGTAAAAGTTTTATTGAGAGAGTGAGTATTGGATTTGGAATCTTGGTGTTATGTATGAGTCCTGATCTGGGCCCTCCTACTACCTGGCAGCATAACTGGGGGAAGTTTTTTGGCCTCTTTTAAGCATCAGTCTCTTTTTCTGCAAATGGAGAGTACAGATTAAACATAGTCTCATCTAGATGGGCCACCCAAAGGGAGAGGTGCTGTGTAGACTCCCCTTTGTCTTCCTCTTGGCAGGGCCTGCGTCTGACTTCCTTTAGGGTATAAACCATTAGGGTATATATGACTCTTCTACCTCTTCTTCTTTGGGACTTCTGTTTTTCTTTTTTGCTTTTTTCTGGCTTTTTGAGTGGGTTTCTTTGCCATGTGTTTCTCTGTCTCTCTCTCTGTCTCTTTGTCTCTCTCTCCCTTCCTTCCTCCCTCCCTCCCCTCCTTCCCTCCCTCCCTCCCCTCCTTTCCTCCCTCCCTCCCTCCCCGCCTTTCCTCCCTCCCTCCCTCCCTCCCCGCCTTTCCTCCCTGCCTCCCTCCCCTCCTTTCCTCCCTGGGTGGACTCAAAGCTTTTTCACTTTTTACATGTGATGTATTACTTCAATGTCTAAAAACCTTATCAGCCTCTATTTTTGCTATGAACCAGGAACCTATTTTCTTGGCAAAACAAACTTCCAAAGCTAACAAACTTCAAACTTCCAAAACATAATGAAAATATGCCATTCTAGCATAGAAGAGATTGAATCAGAATATTTGAGAAGGAGTGTTTGTTGAACAGTGAGAGGAAGAACTTGATGACACATGTGTGGAATCCTCATTAGACTGTTGCAGTTTTGTCTTCTATTTTAACATTTTTGCCTTCTACTACAGCGAACTCTAGTTGGCCTAGTAAGAGACCTGAGAGGGATCGCTTTCGCTTTCAATGCCAAGACCAGCTTCATGATGCTCTTTGAATGGATGTATCCTAACTCAAACTAGGAGCACACTACAGCATGCCTTAACTGGAGTGTGATTGGGTGATGGGGTCCAAGAGGGTGTGGGGGGAAGGGAGGGTAGTGAGGCAAAGAAGATGAAAAGTTACCCAGAAGGCCTATATATGTCCTGGAAGCCACCTTGTGACAGACATAAGGTTGTCTGAGGTTAGAACATGAATGAGGTAGTCTCCCAGTTTTTCTTTTGGATCTCAAATATAAATGCCTGCGGAACTATATACCACTGTAGACCTGTTGGTTTTGCTATATTTAGAGAGATGTTTCAGTCTACTAAAAAAAATTAAAAGGCCGGGCGCGGTGGCTCGCGCCTGTAATCCCAGCACTTAGGGAGGCTGAGGTGGGCGGATCACGACGTCAGGAGATCAAGACCATCCTGGCTAAGATGGTGAAACCCCGTCTCTACTAAAAAACACAAAAAATTAGCCGGGCGTGGTGGCGTGCGCCTGTAGTCCTAGCTACTCGGGAGGCTGAGGCAGGAGAATGGCGTGAACCTGGGAGGCGGAGCTTGCAGTGAGCCGAGATCACACCACTGCACTCCAGCCTGGGTGACAGAGCGAGACTCCGTCTCAGAAAACATAAAAATAAAAATAAAAAAAATGATAAAAAACAACTTTTACAAATTAGGAAGTCTGACTTTACTGACTTCACACCCTTATGCAGATTATTTCAAATCCAGTTGCCTCTTTAATAGTTATGTAAAGGAAATGAGCTGATCCCCTATAATACCATAGAAGTGATGAAAGGATAAGTAACAATATGAAATACATCATACTCTTCAGAAGAAGGGCACTATGTAAACTAAAATGTATTATTAGATGCCTTTTACAGGTTAAAGAACGCAAAATCACTTTAGTATCTTCTGGTTAGAAAGACCCTAAGATTAGCAAGCAAGAGACAGGAACTTAAAGAACTGTAATTTGACAAGTTTGTGCTTGGCTAGTGCTGAAAAACACTTTTAAATTCTGTACCTTTCTGGAATCAGAAATCTTTCCTTAGCTTCTCATTTACAGATATCCATCCTATATGCCAATTCTCCAACGGGCAATTGAGCTCTGGTACCATGATCCAGCCTGTACTACACCTGTACTCAAGTTGATGGCTGAGTTAGTTCATAATAGGTAAGCAGGAGGCAGAGCTTGCAAGGGCACATCTGCCCTGTTATCTGAGAGAATTTGCTGTATCTAGTGCTTTGGGCAGATTGTGGGAGATAATAAGATTCGTTGCTGCATTTTAAAATTTGAAAAGTTTTTCTGTTTTTGTTTGTTTGAAAGAATAGTATTCCTAACTACACAAAACCATAGTCAACTGCAGGAAATAAGTCACTTTTTTTTTTCGAGGTGGAGTCTTGCTCTGTCTCCCAGGCTGGAATGCAGTGGCACAATCTTGGCTCACTGCAAGCTCCGCCCCCTGGGTTCACTCCATTCTCCTGCGTCAGCCTCCCGAGTAGCTGGGACTATAGGTGCCCACCACCACGCCCGGCCAATTTTTGTATTTTTAGTAGAGACGGAGTTTCACCATGTTAGTCAGGATGGTCTCAATATCCTGACCTCGTGATATGCCTGCCTCGGCCTCCCAAAGTGCTGGGATTACAGGCATGAGCCACCACGCCCGGCCAGTAAGTCACTTTTAAAAAGTCTCCAGTGGGGCACGGTGGCTCATGCCTGTAATCCTAGCTCTTTGGGAGGCCAAGGTGGGCAGATTGCTTGAATGCAGTAGTTCTAGATCAGCCTGGGCAACGTGGTGAAACTCACCTCTACAAAAAATTAGCTGGACATGGTAGCACACAACTGTAGTCCCAGCTACTCAGGAGGCTGAGATAGGAAGATCACTTTAGCCTGGGAGGCAGAAGTTGCAGTGAGCCAAGATTATGCCATTACACTCCAGCCTGGGTGACAGAACAAGACCCTGTCTCAAAATAAGTAAAATAAAAAGAATCTCCAGATGTCCATTCTTAGGAGAAGTAAATTTGGCAACCAAGATTCTGATTTCCTGCCCACAGATACAAAAGTTAACATCTGGTAATGGTGTCTTGTCCATCACATTTCATGGTTAGAGACATTGAGAAGGATAGGTATTGGAATACCCTTCCTTAAGAAAGGTATTTATTAGAGAGGTTGTGGCAGGATCAATAAAAATTTGCTTTTAAAAAGTGAGAAAGAAGGCCGGGCGCGGTGGCTCACGCCTGTAATCCCAGCACTTTGGGAGGCCAAGGCGGGTGGATCACAAGGTCAGGAGATGGAGACCACGGTGAAACCCCGTCTCTACTAAAAATACAAAAAATTAGCCGGGCGCGGTGGCAGGCGCCTGTAGTCCCAGCTACTCGGGAGGCTGAGGCAGAAGAATGGCGGGAACCCAGGAGACGGAGCTTGCAGTGAGCCGAGATCGCGCCACTGCACTCCAGCCTGGGCGACAGAGCGAGACTCCATCTCAAAAAAAAAAAAAAAAAAAAGTGAGAAAGATTTTCAAAACACCAAATTAAGGATAGTGAAAAAGAAAAGTCTAGCATCTTAGCTTTCCTAGAATTTCAGGAATGGGCATTGGTCTCTCATGGCAGTCCTGAGAGAATTAATAAGGTCTTTATTTTTATTTATTTATTTATTTATTTATTTTGAGACGGAGTTTCGCTCTTGTTGCCCAGGCTGAAGTGCAATGGCACTATCTTGGCTCACTGCAACTTACGCCTCTCGGGTTCAAGCAATTCTCCTGCCTCAGCCTCCCAAGTAGCTGGGGTTATAGGCATGCGCCACCACGCCCAGCTAATTTTGTGTTTTTAGTAGAAACGGGGTTTCTCCATGTTGGTCAGGCTGGTCTCAATCTCCCGACCTGAGGTGATCGCCCGCCTCGGCCTCCCAAAGTGCTGGGATTACAGGCGTGAGCCACCATGCCCAGCAGAATTAATAAGTTTTAAAACTGCCTTACGGAGTGGGTAATACTTAAAGAGGCTATAACTTCCCAGGAGACTTATATTCAAGAGTTACTCATTTATAAAATAGATGCTTGAGAGCACTTGCTCTTTGCCAAAACTTTTTTTTTTTTTTTTTTTTTTTTTTTGAGATGGAGTGTGGCTCTGTTGCTCAGACTGGAGTGCAGTGGTGTGATGTCGGCTCACTGCAAGCTCCACCTCCCGGGTTCACACCATTCTCCTGCCTCAGCCTCCTGAGTAACTGGGACTACAAGTGCCCACCACCACACCTGGCTAATTTTTTTGTATTTTTAGTAGAGACGGGGTTTCACCATGTTAGCCAGGATGGTCTCGATCTCACAACCTAAGTGATCATGCGCCTCAGTCTCCCAAAGTGCTGGGATTACAGGCGTGAGCCACCGTGGCCGGCCTCTTTGCCAAAACTTCTTAGCCACTATGCCAGACAAAATCTCTACCCTCTTTGATTTTACAAATGGTGGGGAAGACAGACAATAAAAACACGTATGAAAGATCTTTCCAGTGATTAAGGGCCATGAAACAAAATAAAACAAGGCAGTAAAATAGAGGGCAATTGAAGGACAGGAGGGTCGGGGAAGACCTCTCAGAGAAGGTAATATTAACTAGGATCTAAATGACAAGAAAGATTCCAGTAGCCCTGCAAAGATAAGGAGTCTTCTAAACAGAAAACAGCTGCAGGAGTCCTGAGATAGGACAAGCTTGTTGGGACTTGTGGCAGGAGCCTGGTTGGTGGGGGAGTCTGTGGGAGTGGGTCAGACCAGCGAGCGGAGCCAGATGATCTAGCACCTTTGCACAGCAGTGATGAGGAGTGGCATTGATTCTCGTCGCAGTGGGAAGCCGCTCGAGTGTTTTCAACAAGGGATTAAAATTATCTCATTTAAGTTTTTGAAAGGCTACCATGTGAAGAATGGGACTGAAGGCAGATTAGAAGCAGAGAGAATATAAGGGAAAGGTGGATTTGGGGTTATTTTAGAGTTAGATGTTGATGAATTCAGTGTGGGGGTGTAGGAAAGAGGAAGTAGGAAGGACTCCTGGGCTTTTCAGATCTTACCAACTTGAATCTAATAAAGCTCATCAAAACATAGAGCAGACAAAAGAGTCAGGAACTTACAACCAAGATGGTTACAAATTTTGGCCTTCTCTGTCTGACTTCTTTTGGACCATTCCAAGTCCCTATGCATCTTTTCTTCATATAAAATGGTAACAATGTTTTGGCCCCTCCCTCAGTTGCCACTGAAGCCGTAAAGGTGAAGGGCTCTGCATTAGTATCAAGAGGCGATGGGTAGAAAGTATACTTTAATCAAGGCCAGGCGCAGTGGCTCACGCCTGTAATCCCAGCACTTCGGGAGGCTGAGGTGGGCGGATCACAAGGTCAGGAGATGGAGACCATCCTGGTTAACACGGTGAAACCCCGTCTCTACTAAAAATACAAAAAATTAGCCGGGCATGGTGGCTGGTGCCTATAGTCCCAGCTACTTTGGAGGCTGAGGCAGAAGAATGTTGTGAACCCAAGAGGCGAAGCTTGCAGTGAGCTGAGATCGCACCACTGCACTCTAGCCTGGGTGACAGAGCAAGACTCCGTCTCAAAAAAAAAGAAAATATACTTAATCAAATAAGAATTTTCAAATAGTAATTTTATCTGCTGCTGCATTTTTTTTCTTATAAATGTTTTTAATTTGAGCAGCAGAATCTGAATCTAGCATGTTGGTCTTCAGGGTAGAAGCTACTTCATGGTTAAATGTCTATAACTTGGTTATTCTCATATTAGGATAGGCAATTGCTTATCTTAATGTAAATACAGGATCACCCAAAGTACTCAGATGAGAGCCTCAAGTACCCCAGTCTTCCAAGAAAACACCTCTGACTTTTTCTCCTTCTGTGCTCTCTGCTCAGATCCCAGCGACTCCAGTTTGATGTCTCTTCCCCCAATGGCATCTTACTCTTCCGAGAAACCAGCAAGATGATTACAATGTATGGTAAGTGCTTCAGATAATCATGCCTCTAGAAGTTAATTCCAGCTCAGTCACCACACTGTAACCAGCATGTGGGTCTCCAGCCAGCCCTGGCAGCAGCCAGGACAGCATTCCTATTTATGCTAATACGTGTGCATTAGAGTGCCACCTGTCACCAGGGACCTGCTGGAACTTGTATGCCTTTGGAGTAGGAAGGCTGAACTAAACGAGCACTTCTAATGTGGTTGAATAACATATATGACATGTCTACTCAGGCAATCGCATCCTGACACTAGGAGAGGTCCCAAAGGATCAGGTCTATGCTCTGAAGCTCAAGGGCATCTCCATCTGCTTCTCCATGCTGAAGGCTGCTCTCAGTGGGAGTTACGTCAATTTTGGAGTCTTTCGTCTCTATGGAGATGATGCCCTGGACAATGCTCTGCAGACCTTCATCAAGCTGCTCCTCTCTATTCCCCACAGTGATCTCTTGGTAAGCCTTACACTGCATTGCCAGAATCTTGTTCCTCATCACATTCAGCCTTTTTCACCTGAGACCATGATTAAACACTGCTTTTTTTTTTTTTTTTTTTTTTTTGAGATGGAGTCTCGCTCTGCCGCCCAGGCTGGAGTGCTGTGGCCGGATCTCAGCTCACTGCAAGCTCCACCTCCCGGGTTCATGCCATTCTCCTGCCTCAGCCTCCCGAGTAGCTGGGACTACAGGCGCCCGCCATCTCGCCCGGCTAGTTTTTTGTATTTTTTAGTAGAGACGGGGTTTCACCGTGTTCGCCAGGATGGTCTTGATCTCCTGACCTCGTGATCCACCCGTCTCGGCCTCCCAAAGTGCTGGGATTACAGGCTTGAGCCACCGCGCCCGGCCTTAAACACTGCTCTTGAGAAACTATATAAGCTAGCTCCTTTTGCTGTAACTAAGTCTTCTGTTTTCCCAGCTGAAAGGAGCTAAGCTATTTAAGATCGTCCCCCTGCATGCTGGAGTGCATAGTGCCTAAGCTGATTTTCTTCTTCCTCCTCTCCCACAGGATTACCCCAAGCTCAGCCAGTCTTATTATTCACTACTGGAAGTCCTGACCCAGGACCATATGAACTTTATTGCAAGCCTGGAACCTCGTGTCATCATGTATATTCTCTCTTCCATTTCTGAAGGACTTACTGCACTTGGTAAGCACCTGGGTGGGGTGAGTTGGTAGCTTTGTTTTTTTACCACTTAACTAAACAGAAAGAGAGAATCTTGCCCCAGTGTCCAAAAAGATCACTGCCTTGGGGGTTTGGCCATAACAATAAAGTATATAGTGCACAGCACATGCTCATCCAGCAGACACTCACTGATCGCCTCCTAAGTACAAGGCACTGTGGAAGCACTGAGGATACAGTAATTAACAACATATAGTCCCGTCCTTAAGGGGCTTATCTGGTGGGTAGAACAGACACATGAGCAAACAACTGCCTGTTTACCATACTTAACCGCTTAAACATTACAATAGGGGTGAGTACAGAGTGCTACACAAGCCCTCAAGAATACCTAGACTCCTGGTTATGAGGAGGTCAGGATCAAGGAAGACTGGCTGGAAGACTTGGCATCAAAGCATAAACCTAAAAGCTGGACAGGTGTTACCCTGGTTAGCCAGGGAGGGTTCCTAGCAGCAGAGACAGCAAGCACTTGCACCTGTAGACGAAGGAACCAGGAAATCCAGACGGCTGGCACACTAGTCCAGAGGAGTCAGGAATGAATTGAAGCTTTAGAGATAAGCAGGAGCAAATCTGGAGATCTTGAGGGGGATCCGCCCATAAGCTGTATTAGGCCGTTTGAATTGTGTCCTGAGGGCCGTGGAGGCTGGGGAAAGGTTTCATGCAGCTAGCTCCATAAGTTTTTTCATCCTAGTCCATATGGCTCCTGTCAACCATTTTGTTTCTAGGCTACCTTCCAACAATCTTTTTTTTTTTTTTGAGACTGAGTCGCTCTGTCGCCCAGGCAGAAATCTCGGCTCACTGCAACCTCTGCCTCCCGAGTTCACGCCATTCTCCTGCCTCAGCCTCCTGAGTAGTTGGGACTATAGGCACCCACCACCACACCTGGCTAATTTTTTTGTATTTTTAGTAGAGACGGGGTTTCACCATGTTAGCCAGGATGGTCTCGATCTCCTGACCTCGTGATCTGCCTGGCTCGGCCTCCCATAGTACTGAGATTACAGGCATGAGGTACTGTGCCTGGCCCAACAATCTTATGTGTTCAGGGAATAAAACACATTTTTATATTACGCTGAACAAAACGTAAGTAGGAAGATTAAGTCAACTGCCAAATAGTGATGATATATTGCAAATACACATAGACTGACTTTTGGATTGTCAACTGTGGTGAATTATCCATGCCTCTGTGCCACTTTGATACACATTGACTTCCATCATTCTATGAGGGTGCGTAGCCATACCTAGTACAGTCCAATCAAGGTATCAGCCCTTGTTTTGGAAGACTTTTTTATATCTTATTGAAAATACAGGGACCTGGCCGGGCATGGTGGCTCACGCCTGTAATCCCAGCACTTTGGGAGGCTGAGGCAGGCAGATCACAAGGTCAGGAGTTCAAGAGCAACCTGGCCAATATGGTGAAACCCTGTCTCTACTAAAAATACAGAAATTAGCTGGGCGTGGTGGCACGTGCCTGTAGTCCCAGCTACTCTGGAGGCTGAGGCAGAAGAATCGCTTGCACTCCAGCCTGGGCGACAGAACAAGACTCAATCTCAAAAAGAAAAAAAAGAAAAGAAAAAGAAAGTAGAGGGACCTTTGCATAAACCGTCAGTCCCGTAGGAATCAGAGACTTGTTTACTCTTTTAAGGGTTCAGCCCCTTAGTCCTTTGGCCTCACCTCATCAGAGTTCTGTCCACAGGTTGTGCTGTACTGTTGCCTTTGTAAAGATGTATAGATGAGTCTGCAGCTCCCCCCAGAGATGCTTTGGAGATAAACAGATGATGCAGCACACCCTATTCTAACAAACAATAAACATTCAGAGGCTACATCAATCTGGGTTTAATTACATCCCACTGGTAACTCAGAGCATAGGCTCATAAGCCAGGCTTCTTGGATTCTAATCACAGCTCCTGCAGTTACTAGCAGTTGATCATTAGGCCGATGCATAACCTCTCCTAATTCTAGTTTCCTCATGTGTAAAACAAAAAACCTACTTCCTGAATTCTTGAGAGGATAAATTAGAGATAACACCTATAAGGTACTTAGAACAAAATCTGGCACAAAAGAAGCACTTGCTGAATCGAACTGTTTGTTATTTTGTGTGAGGCAGAAGACGTATGTACATCCACAACACATTGAGCCAATAATTTCGGTATTTTTTATTACCACATACTCACTTTCAAACATAGAAATTGAGCCCTGCTATACAATGAGGGTGAGAGGTTAACACGAGTCATCTTGAGCAACCGCCTTGGCTGAATTGGCCACAGTACCCTAATGGATCTCACCCAAAGATAGTCCATATTTGCTCAGGCCACCATCAGTAGCTCTGCCCTACCCCTACCTTTCTTTCTTACAGACACCATGGTATGCACAGGCTGCTGCTCCTGCCTGGACCATATTGTAACATACCTCTTCAAGCAGCTATCACGTAGCACCAAGAAGAGGACCACACCCCTGAACCAGGAGAGCGACCGCTTTCTGCACATCATGCAGCAGCATCCAGAGATGATCCAGCAGGTAAGAAAGTGGAGGCATAGGAGGCAGTGATGGGGTGTCCCACAGAGGAAGGACCTGTGCAAGACAGGGGAGCCCACACATGATTAACGTAACATCTCATCAGGTTCCTGCTGCTGAGATGAAGTCCGTGTCTTAAAGTTGCAGTGGATTTTGAGTTTGCCAGGTAATCACTGGATGTAGAAAAAACTCAGGTTCTGGATTATTATTCTTGAGTGTCACAACGACCCCTGTGCCCTGGACCCATCTCATGAGCACTATCCTCTATCCGTGAAAATTACTTCGCTCGCCCACTGCTATAAATAGAGCAAGAGTTAGCAGCATCCAGCTTTCTAAAGGCCTGCGTTCCTGTTTACAAAACAGGAACAAGAATGTAAGACAGAAGGAAATAACTGGCCACAGAGAGATCAAACCATATGCTTGCTTTTATTTTATTTGTATGTGTCTTGAAGTAACTTACAGAAATACATGCTAGATGAAAATAGATAAGGAAATGGGATCAGTAACTATTGAGATTTTAGCCAGTATTACCTTTGTCCACACTGTTCTCTAAAGAAGCAGAGAAATAATTCAGAACTCCATCACGTTCACAAAATGTCATAAAGCTGTCAACTCTGAGTACCTGGAAGGGATCATGCAAGGTGGTTTTGCTTACTGTAATTTTGTTACGTGACCCCATCCCATTCCCCACAAGTTGGGGTGACCTGGAAAGATCCATTTGTAAGTGAAGTAATCAAACCAATTTTAAGAATAAGAAAGGAAATGAGTATCTTAGAAGAAAAGGTAACCTTGAAATATAAGACTCAGATGAAGCTTCACAAACTATTTGTCTGATTTACCCTATACAGAAAAGGCCTTCAGCCTAATATACTCCTGTATTTGGAATCTGTCGTTTTATCTTGGGTAGCAGTACATTAGGTCACTGCATCAAATTCTCTATTTTCAGATGCTGTCCACGGTGCTGAACATCATCATCTTTGAAGACTGTAGGAACCAGTGGTCTATGTCCCGACCACTACTTGGCTTGATATTGCTTAATGAAAAGGTGAGAGAGCCGGCTCCCTGGTGCCAACCCCAGAAGCAGTGAAAACCACGCACTTGCTATCACCAAGCACTGGGAGAAATGCGTATAGAAACACCCCACGGTGGTGAAACAGGGAAAATGGGTCATTTACTGAGCATGTCCCTTTCAATTCACATTTGTGCTTTCAATATCATATAATCACTTAACTGTTAGAAGTCAGCATGTGTGGTAGCTCACAGACACAGGATAAAGGAGGGTTTCCCCTAGGCAGTAAAAGAAACCTTTCAAGGAAATAATGTACCTGGGTATCAGAGGACCTAAAACCTAAGTTCCAGTTCTAGCTCTGCTATAAACAAGTCTTGAGATTCCGATAAAAGAAAGGTCTGGATCAGATGACCCTTTTAAAGTACTTTACAATTTAAAAATTCTTTATTTTCTTAGTAGGATGAAGACATATTATCCCACAAGTGCTTGCCTGAATTTTTTTTTTAAGTGTCCAATTTTAGTAGATACTCCATTCCTCCTTAGAGAAAAACATTCTTCAACCCTGCAGATGACAGAGGGCTAATCTGCCTTCCCCTGCTTCTCTTACCTTCTGTTCCACTCCTTGCCCCACAGTATTTTTCTGACCTAAGGAACAGTATCGTGAACAGCCAGCCACCAGAGAAGCAGCAGGCCATGCACCTGTGTTTTGAGAACCTGATGGAAGGCATTGAGCGAAATCTTCTTACGAAAAACAGAGACAGGTGAGTATAGAGCGTCCTGCCTAGAAACCTCAATTGCTATTTTTCAAATCAACGAAACAGGCAGTTCCTTTAAAGTGTTTGTACATCTGTGTTTGGAGGCCATCTAAAGCAGTGCTATCCAATAGAAAAGTGAGCCATGTTAAACAGGCAAAATTCATTTTAATAATATATTTTATTTAACCCATTGTATCTAAAATACTGTATCAATGTGTAATCAATATTTTTAAATTGTGGGTTTTCACATTCTTTTTGTACTACATTTTCACAATCCTGTGTACTTTACATTTAACAGCATATGTTAGTTCATATATTTTCATCAGAAATACTTGATCTGTATTTAGATTTCATAAATTTACAGTTGACAAAGTAGGTTCCCATAATACCCAGATTGTTTCAGACATACCTAGGGATTTTCCAATAACTGCATTGTGTATCTGGGCTTTGCAATTAATTTTTAAATTTTATTTAATTTTAATTAATTTAAAATAAGGCATTTTAATTTAAAATTAAGATGCAGTTGGGGAGCTGAATGTTAAATTGTATTTAATTTGGATTCATTTTCTCAGTCACACTGGCCATAATTTAGGGGCTCGGTAGCCGTATGCGGTTATCAGCTGCCCTATTGGACAGCACGGCACTACACCACCTGGTCTTGCTGCATTAAGAAATGAGATGACTTCATTGGTTTACTGCCCTCACGTGTGAGGGCAACTTCCTACCTCTGTCAGTGAGATTTCTTTTGGGCTGCCATGAGCCCATGGTAGCCCTCAGGGCCCCAGATTTGACCAGATCTCTAGGCCAACTTTCTCTTAGAGTCTTAAGACTGAAATTAACTGATCTTTGAAACAGAACCCATCAATTCATACATTCTACTTCCCATGGTTTAAAAAAAAAAAAAAAAAAACCTGTTAGGCAAATACCTCCCCCCACCCCCGCCACTCTCCTCCCCCAACCCACATGCATCCTCTCTGCAGGTTCACCCAGAACCTGTCAGCATTCCGTCGAGAAGTCAACGACTCGATGAAGAATTCCACTTATGGCGTGAATAGCAATGACATGATGAGCTGACACCTCCTTGGACTCTACCTGTACAGAGCAGCGTCCCTTGGTTTGGCCCAGAGGGGCGAACAATTGCAAGGGAGAGGGCCTGGCTGATCCTGGCTCTTTTCTCCAGGGGTGTGGGGAAAATGGCAAAGGTCAACTAGCTACATCCCCAGGGAATAGGGGTGTGAGTGCACTCACTAGGGGGCAGGGCGCTGCTGGTTCCTGGGGGACTGGGTGGGAAGGGTGGTGGGAGGAGATAAGAGACACAAACTGAGACTCCAGCCTCTCTTCCTGGGGCCACCCAAGGGGGGAGAACCCCTAGTGTCCTGCCACAACCTGCCTTGTATAAACATGTACATTTTTTCATAACATTTTGAACAAGGTTTATATTGACTCAAGTTTAAAAACAAAAAGTGTGACTGAAAAATTTTTACAGAGTCTAGTGCACCAATGCTGATGTGAGGGGTTGTGTATGCGAGTGAAGAAAATGTGTATTCTGGTGGCCTGAAGCTTTACTGGACAAGGATGTGTGAGAGTGCAGAGATATATTTAGTGACACAGTAGAGAGGCAAAAAAAAAAAAAAAAAGCTAAAATTCCAAATGTATATTTTTTCGTATTGCCCTGTCCTCACCCAGAAATATCACTTCCTGTTACTGTATTAACCCTTGTTATTAGGAACTCTAAGCCATGCCAGAACACCGTCCCTCCCCTTGGACCATATAGATTCTGCCCTGGGTCCCTAGCCCCTTGCAGTGATAAATAACTCCAGCTAAAAGTGTTTGGTGTTCTTATCTCCATCCTCTTTCCTACTTTGCTTACCCTCATCCTCAGACAGATGCCTCTTGCTTTTAAAAGTTGGATTTAACGACGTGTTGTAGGGTTCTTGGTCTCTGTGAAGGTAGAGACCAGAGAGAAGGAAGTGAGCCCACTGCTCTCCTGTGGAGCAATGTGGGTGAGTCCACCAGAGGCCCTGCTGTGTGTGGCCAATAAATTTTAGTCTTCCCCAGCCCTCGAGGCAGTGTGTGTGGATGTATGCGTGTGGATATTTATATATGTACCCTGCACTCATGAATGTATGAACTGGAGGAAGTTACTACAGTGGAGGGGTTCTTAATAACAAGGTCTACCTAGCATGAAGTATTTAACATTCTCCCACCCCTTAAAAAATATACATTTTTATAAAATGAAAACCATAATAAATGTTTTGAATATTAAAAAAAGAAATAACCTACAGAGGAAAATTAATGGAGAAAGCTATTTGCCTTGTACTTTTTCCACAACTGTTGCTGCTAGTTGTACACATCTCTAGTTCAGCTCTTGCCCACGGGACACTCATCAATTAGGTTTTATTTTTATTTCTCTCCTCTACCCCCAGAAACAAGCCTGTTAATTTTTTTCCCTTCTCCTCTGGCGACTGTGTGATGAATCCTTTCTTGCGTGATCAGGTTGCGGATAGACTTGTAAGGGTGTTTGCTGCATACAGTGTAAGCATTGTGACCGCCAATAAACTTCAATGGTTTCTACTGACCTGGCTTCAGCAATCATGTCCAGTGTGCGTCCAAGGACATGTCTCACTCAAAACACGTGAATATGTGTGAAACCTTCTTTAAAAGCCCGTGAATGACAGGGGCCCCTCCACCTGATCAAATTCACTTGTTTCTCATTGTACAAAGTCTGACTCAGTTTCTTTCAAAAGTATATGATTGATATATCTCTGTCAACAAAACCAGTCACATGCTATTGTCCACAGCTATGAAGCAGAAGCCATTCTACTTTTCTATTAGCTTTCAAATAATAACATGGCTACTAGCAGACAAGTAGTAATTGAAGAAAGCCCACTGTGTTAATATTCTGATATCAGCTTCTCTGATGTGGACTGAGTTTCATTCATTAGACTATGACAAGTTCAGGGGCAAATATTATCCCCCTGGAATATTTTGCAGACCTCACAGGCCAGATTTATCAAACGAGGAACACTTGTTAACAGAGACTACTTCTAACCCCTGCACTAAGTATTCAGAGTACCTGAGTATGAGGAAATTTGATTGCCAGAAACACAGAAAAGTATTAAGACACAGACGTGTGTGTACCTTAATGCAGGTTTCCATCCCATGACTCTCAGGCGCTAGGGTGCCATTCTTGTCTGCCTTGTGTAGATGTACTACTGCCTTTGCAGTTTCAGCTTTCTGGGAACTGCTATAGCTGCCTCGGTCCTAAGTTATTTCAAAGGCAAAAAAAATATTCTGATGGCTACAAGGCAAATGGAGTTGATTCATCTTAGCTAAATTCCATCTCTAAGCCTAACACATATTAAATGGTGAGTTTTCATTAATATGCATATACTTCTGACACATGACCCAGGGACCTGGAATTCTGATTCTATAGTTAGGTGACACAAAATAACTTTCTCATGGATACTTGAAGAGGAGTCCCCTTTCCCCAACTGTTTTGAGATGCTGATTAATCAGCAAAACTCCAGACCTCTCTCTTCCCTGGGCAAGAAACTCACCAAGGATGGTGGTCTCCTCAGTTCAGCCCTGAGTGTAGTCCAGTCACAAGGAGCCGTGATTAAAATCTTCCACAGCTTCATCAGATTTATTAAACAGTGAAGCTTTTCCCTCCTCTGCCATGGTTAAAATTTTCCACAACTTCATCAGACTTTTTAAACAGTAAAGCTGTTCCTTCCTTTGCTGAC
This sequence comes from Papio anubis, assembly GCF_008728515.1. Lineage (NCBI taxonomy): Eukaryota > Metazoa > Chordata > Mammalia > Primates > Cercopithecidae > Papio > Papio anubis. The sequence continues at coordinate 20,106,829 of NC_044983.1, forward strand.
AATTCAAAGAGGGGGCACCAAATCACCTTTTGGTCAAAAATGGTCAGCGATTTCATATGATTCAACCTAGTAAATGTAAAAGTTGATTTTCTTTAGATTTTGGTTTTGCCAGAAATCATGAGATTTTATTCAGTCAAAACAAAAGTGTATTTGAGAATTTCTAGGTTTATTCCCTAGGCACTGTGTTCATCAAGTAAAGTGTCTTTAGATGATAGTGTTTCCTGACACAAACTATGCCTTACATTGAAAACTTTCTTTACTACAGATTATTAAATTGTATTTGTGTTTGTTGGCTCAGCCCAAGGGTTATCTATTCCCACTAACGTGTAAATCAGATAAAGGAAGAAAGGATTTGGCGCAGGATTGCAATTTTAAGTTTTTAAATTTGAAGAAGTAATGACTTTGGGCATAAGTGCCCATTTTCTAATGACAAGTGACAACCTAAGAAATAAGTTTTTCATTCTCTAAAACATTGGCTTTATTAAGGGACTTTTTCCCCTCCCCACAACCCCCCACTGGAAATAATGTTTTAGTACCTTTTGAAATTTCAGCTAAGTACATCAGACCACTTTCCAAAATATCCATGCTTGTGGGGTAACATGAATTAAATCTAGAAAGCCAGAGAAACTCCCTATATCATATTTGCCACCAGCCAAACCTGTCCAGGCCAACCCTAGCCCACGATTTTTGGCTAGATCTACAAGTCTAAATTGACATATAATGCTGCCAAAACTATCAAATGCCAAAGCCAAAAAGGAGAGGAAAGATAGTTATAGGGACCCTGTAAAAGCTACAAGCTTGTTGATTAGGCCTTGAAAACTGTAAGTGATTCTAACTACTTAAAAGTCCTGGTGGTTCTTTAAGTATTTGAAAGGATGAAAATGTTCATCAGCCATAATTAGATACTAGGTCATGTCTAAAAAGATTCTTGCCTCTGTAGCTTGTCCTCTGGGTCCATTACATTTATCTTGGGTGTCTTTATCCTGAACTCACTGGTCGGCTGCCACTTGGGTGCTTTTAAGGAAGAGCAGATCAACTAAGGGAATCAGGTGCCAGACAACGGGACGTGAGACTGTCAAGGTAGAGGATGAAATTAAGTTTGGAAAATCATTCCCCTTCCTCAGAAAAGCCTTCTGGTTCTCAGGACAGCCTGACTGCTACCCTTTGTCATCTGTTCATCAAATACTTATTCAGCATCTATTATGGGCCAAGTATCTTTTTGATGGTCAGCAATGGAAAAGGAAACTCAAAAGCAGAAAAAGTCATTTGCAAGGCAAATTTATCTCCATTCTTCTGTTTTGTGATCACTTAGTAATACAAACTGACTCTAAAATATAGTAAACAGTACTTAGAAAAGCACCATGCACAATTAAGCATACGGCAGCACCCATATGGCCTAAAAGAATGGCAAGTGGGGAATCTCCTGACCCTTGCTATTGAATCATGAAGTTAGCAAGTCAGAGCGTCTGGATTCAAGGTCTGGAGGACAGACTCAGGATAGAAACTAACTAATGGGCAGTGGATCAAGCCTTATGTAAAGCTCAGAAGGGACAATAAAGAGTCTAACGGGCACTCCCTACAGCTAGTGAAAGGGTGGGAGAATGTAAGAGCCGTGGTCTGAAAGTCAGAAAATGCAAACTTCTCCCTAGTTGACTATACTGTGTAAAGACGGTAAAGCATCCTCTCAAGGCCAAATTCAACTGGAAAATGGTTGGGAGTGCCAACTAAGATGATGGAAACAAAACCACTTTTAAGTTTAGAAGAATGCAGGCCATTATTTCACTAGGAAACTAGGTATCTACCCTTTAACACTTTGCAGTCCAGGGCATGTGTCACAAGTTAAAAACTTTTATCAGCCAAGCTACGAATGCTGCACCAGAATTCATAAATTCAACTATGCGGATACAACCACGATCTCTGCCTCCATATCCTACGCCTGGCCTTTTCAGGTCTGCAGAACTCTCTCTTCTCAGTCTAAATTTACATGCCCTTTGCTCGCCTACCGTTTTCTAAACCCCAAATTGGACCCAGTCCCTCTCTCAAGTCTCCCCTTACTGTGCCCGTTCCTAAGAGCCTTAGAGCCCACCTGCTCTTCTGTTTGGAGTGTTCCTAACCTCAACCCCTGCCTGTCCCAGTAGCCAAAGTGTGCTCCTTACGAGATGCGCCCAGACCATGGTGTCATGGCCAGTGACAAGGATGTACAGTTTCTGGGGCGTGTACAGTAAGGGGAGCGGTGGAACTAATTTGGTTGAAGCCCCAGCAGAGAGATGCCAGACTGTCTGGTTTATGCGGGTTAACCTCACATCGCTGCCATAGCTCACTACGACAATGAAAAGAGCAAAAGCTGTTGACACCATCCCGCCTGCACCCTGCGAAAGAAAGGGCGAGTTCCTACCCCACCCGGCCTGACCCTCCCCGGCCAGCGCCGCAGCCCCGGAAGTAATTTCGGAAGAAGTTTTTTCCACCGGGAGGTGGCGCCTGCGCACTCAGGTGTCCGCGTCCTCTGGTCCGGCTCTCGCCCCGCTTACGCTGCCGCGCGCAGGCGCAGTCCAGACTCGGTCCTGGCCGGGGTTTCTAGTGTTGCCGCTGGAAGAGCGAGGTCTTAATTGCTTTGCAGTGCTTTGCGGGAGCGTTCTTGGGGAAGTCCAAAGCTGGGCTCCTGCGGCCCTTGGGTCCCCACGGCGCCGTGTGCCTGGCAGAGGTTCGAGTTCACAGCAGGCAGCCGCAGTGCTAATCAGCGGCACTGTTCCCGGGCTGGGTGCAGCTGCTAAGGACAAGGTCCCTGCTCCGAAGAATGTGGTGGCGCGGGGATACCCTGAAAGGGACGGCCATGGCGCACACGAGATGCCCTAGGGTTCGTGGGAGGGCATGCAGGAGCAGCTCCCGCAGGGCTTGGCCCGCCAGAGAAGGCAAGGGAGAGCACTCGAAGCTGCACAAATGGCGTGGCTGGAGGGAAGGTGCAGCCTAGTGTGTGTCTGGATGAGGGCTGGCACAGGAGCTTGGTATTTGATCCTGAACGCTCTGCATTTCCAAAGGCCACTTGGCAAAGCAGCCTGGTGACCAGTCTTTGTTTAGCCCACCAGCTAGTGGGGAATACAGACTTGGACCAAGACAAGGACTGCAGGGAGAGTTGGGCGATGTTAGGAGAGGAGGGCTTTGTGATCAGTTGCATTTGGAGTAAAGATTCTAGTATGATTCCCAGGTTCCAGGACAGAGCGGCAACTGAGTAAGGAAGAGGGAGTGTGGAGCACTTTGGGGATGAGGGTGCAGGAGCGAAGGCACCGCGCTGGGTGAGCCTGGATGGGACTCCCATCCAGAGAATTCCCTGCTCTTGCAGGCAGAGCACTGGGGAGATTGCTACAGAAGAAAATGCCAGTCCCACAAAAGCTCAGAAAATAGTATAAAGGGGGCCACGAATGGTGGCTCATGCCTGTAATCCCAGCACTTTGGGAGGCCGAGGCAGGAGGATCTCTGGAGCCCAGGAGTTCAAGACCAGCCTGGGCAACATGGGGAGACCTTGTCTCGATTTTTCAAAAATAAAAATAGTGGTAGAGGGAACACCTCCCAGCTTACTTTGAAATAAGCAGTTTCCAAATACCAAAACCACAGACATTAAAGAGAAAAACAAAACCTTTTTAGACCACTATCCTTCATGAACACAAATGCAAAACTCCTTAACAAAAGAGAAGCAAGTCAAATCCAACAGTACATTTAAAAAGTGGCTGGGCACAGTGGCTCACACCTGTAACCCCAGCACTTTGGGAGGCTGAGGTGGAAGGATGACTTGAGTTCAGGAGGTGGAGACCAGCCTAGACAACATAGTAAGACCCCATCCCTACAAAAAGTGAACAAGACTCATGAGCATATTGGCACTTGCCTGTGGTCCAGCTACTCTGGAGGCTGAGGTGGGAGGGTCACTTAAGCCCAGGAGGCAAAGGCTGCAGTGAGCTATGATCCCAACACTGCACTCCAGCCTGGGTGACAGAGCAAGACCCTATCTCAAAACCAAAAAACACTAGGGGGAAGGGGAGGCATATAAAATGACCAATGGGATTGATCCTAGGAATGCAAGGTTGGTTTGAATTTTTTTAATAAATGTAATTAACCACATAAAATAAAGGATAAGTAATGGCTCATCTCAATAGATAAAGATGTGACAAAACTTAATATCCATCCATGATTAGAAAATAAAAACTCAGCAAACTAGGAATAGAAAGAAAACAATCCAATAAAAGACATCTATGAAAAACCAACCATTAACAACATACTTAAAAGTGAAAGACTGACTGATTCCCCTAAGATCATGAATAAGGCAAGGTTGCCTATTTTCAACACTTCTATTCAGCATTGTGCCAGAGGTTCTAACCAGAGCAAAAAGGCACAAAAAAGAAATGACAGGCACACAGATGAGAAAGGAAAAAGTAAAACTGTTTATTCACAGGTGTCATGATTTGAGGTGTAAAAAAAGCTATTGTAACAAGGGAATTTAGCAACACAGAATAGAATGTCAACATACAAAAAATTTTATTTCTTTATACCAACAAGAAACAATTACAAGGTGAAATTTTAAAATACGTACCTGAATCTTAGCTGAGAATATTTTTTTTAATTAATTAGCAAAATATATACCATTTTCTGTGGCATCCAAAAACATGAAATACATAATAAATTTAGCAATATATGTGCCGTATCTGTACACTAAATTCTATAAACCATTGCTGAGGAAAATTAAAGATTTTAATTGGTGTAACATGTTTGTGAATTGGATGAATAAAATTTGTGATGTCAAGTCCCAATAAAAATCCCAAGAGGTTTTTTTTTGTAGCAACAAGTTGAATCTTACATTTATATAAAAATGCAAAGAATCTGGAATAACCAAAACAATTCTGAAATAGAAAAAGAATCCTAACTCATGCTACCTAATTTCAAGGTTTACTATAAAAATACAGTAATCAAGACAGTGTGGCATTGACACTAGGATAGGATAGACATGCAGATCAGTGAAGCAGAATAAAGTCCAAAAACAGAACAACATATGTGGTGAATTGATTTTCAACAAAGATGCCGAAGTAATTCACTAGGAAAACATTATCTCTTCCAAAAATAGTACTGGAGGAACTGGATATGCAGTTGAGGGGAAAAATAAACTCTGATCCTTATCTAACACCATACACAAAAACTCAAAATGTACGACAGATGTAAAAGATAAAATATTTCTAGAAGAGAACTTAAAACAAAAACAAACAACTTTCATTACCTTGGGTTAAGCCAAGATGTCTTAAGACACCAAAAGCATGAGCCATAAAAGAAAAAAAAAAAAAAAGAACTTCAAATTTCAAATTTTCTGCCCTGCAAAAGACACGTTTTTTTTTTTGAGACAGAGTCTCACTTTGTCACCCAGGCTGGAGTGCCGGGGCGTGATCTCGGCTCACTGCAAGCTCCGCCTTCCCGGGTTCACACCATTCTCCTGCTTCAGCCTCCCAAGTAGCTGGGACTACAGGCGCTGGCCACCGCACCTGCTAAGTTTTTGTATTTTTAGTAGAGGGTTTCACCGTGGTCTTGATCTCCTGACCTCGTGATCCGCCCACCTCGGCCTCCCAAAGTGCTAGGATTACAGGTGTGAGCAACCACACCTGGCCCAAAAGACCCTATTTTTAAAATGAAACAGCAAGCCACAGATTAGAGTGAAAAAAATCTTTGAACATATATATTTGACACAAAACAGGTATCCAGTAAATTAAAAAAAAAGAAGGGCCAGGTGCAGTGGCTCACACCTGCAATCTAGCACTTTGGGAGACCAAGGTAGGAGGATTCCTTGAGCTCAGGAGTTCAAGACCAGCCTGGGCAATATAGTGAGACCTCATTTCTACAACAACAACAAAAAATTTAATTAACCAAGCATGGTGGTGCATTCCTGTAATTCCAACTGTTTGGGAGGCTGAAGTGGGAGGATCACTTGAGCCAGGGAGGCAGAGCCTGCAGTGAGCCATGATGTTACCACAGCACTGCAGCCTGGGCAACAGAGCAAGACCTTGTCTAAAAAAAAAAATAAAAGAAGAAAAAAGAAACATACACACACAAAACTCACTGAGAATAACACAACTTTAAAATGGACAAAATAGTTGAACATGCATTTTGTAAAATCAGATCTACAAATGACCAATAATCACCTTGAAAAGAAGCTCAAAATCACTTGTCATCAAGAAAATCCAAATAAAAACCACAATGAAATGCCACAATACATCCACTAGAATGGCTACAATTAACACCGAATGCCAACTGTTGGCAAAGATGTAGAATAATTAGAATTATTATACACTGGCCGGGCACAGTGGCTCACGCCTGTAATCTCAGCACTTTGGGAGGCCGAGGTGGCTGGATCACAAGGTCAAGAGATCGAGAGCATCCTGGCCAACATGGTGAAACCGCATGTCTACTAAAAATACAAAAATTAGGCCAGGCACAGTGGCTTACACCTGAAATCCCAGCATTTTGGGAGGCCAAGGCAGGTGGATCACAAGGTCAGTAGTTCAAGACCAGCCTGGACAAGATGGTGAAACCCAGTCTCTACTAAAAATATAAAAATTAGCCGGACATGGTGTGGGTGCTTGTAATCCCAGCTACTCAGGAGGCTAAGGCAGAGAATTGCTTGAACCTGGAAGGCAGAAGTTGCAGTGAGGTGAGATTGTGCCACTGCACTCCATCCTGGGCGATAGAGCAAGACTCTATCTTGGAAAAAGAAAGTACAAAAAATTAGCTGGGCATGATGGCACACACCTGTAGGTGTGCTTCCGGGAGAGAGCTGAGGCAGGAGAATTGCAGGAGTGCTTTTTTGAGCGAGGAGTCTGGCAGCTGTAAGCCCAGGCTGGAGTGCAGTGGCTGGCGATCTCGGCTCACTGCAAGCTCCCGCCTCCTGGGTTCACACCATTCTCTCAGCCTCGGTAGCTGGGACTACAGGCCCTGCCGTGCCGGCTAATTTTTGTATTTTTAGTAGAGACGGGGTTTCACTGTGGTCTCAATCTCCTGACCTTGTGATCCGCCCGCCTCGGCCTCCCAAAATGCTGGGATTACAGGCGTGAGCCACCGCGCCCGGCAAGAATTCTTATACGTTATATGTAGAAATGTAAAATGGTACAGCACAGCCAGATGTGGTGACACATGCCTGTCGTCCCAGCTACATGGGAGGCTGAGGTGAAAGGATCACCTGAGCCCAGGGGGGTCAAGGCTACAGTGAACCATGATCATGCCACTGCATTCCAGCCTGGGCAACAGAGTAAGAACCTGTCTCAAATATAAAAATAATAAATAAAAGGGTACAGCATGTCAAAGTAGTTTTGCAGTTTCATATAAAGCTTAACATATGCTTACCATATATCCAGCAATTCCGCTCTTATTTACCCAAGAAAAGTTAAAACATATATCCAAAGGCTTGCTCTCAAATATTCATAGCCATTTTATTCACAATTGTTTAAAACTGGAAAGTTCCCAAATGTTCACCAACAGTTCTATCTGACAGGGACTTACTGCAAGGAATTGGCCCGTGTGATTATGAGGACCGACCAGGAGAGTCTAAAATCTGTAGGGCAGGCCATCAGGAAGAGCAGCTTGGAAGCTGGGAGGAGCAAGGAGCTGAAGCTGCAGCCCCCAGGAAGGACTACAGGAAAACCTCGCTTCTGTTCCTGAGGTCTTTCAACTGATTGGGTCAGGCATACTCTCATCATCAAGGGTAATTCCCTTAACTCAAAGTCAATGGATTGTAGATATTAATTACATCTACAGATTACCTTGATAGCAACACATAGATTAATATTTGCTTGAATAACTGGGTTGATAGCCTAGTCATGTTGACACATAACTCTTAACAGGCAGATGACTGGATAGACCAATTGTGGGATACTCCTCAACCAAAACCAGAAACAAACTACTGATACAAGCACTAGTATAGATAAATAAGTCTCAAATACATTTTGCTTAGCAAAAACAGGTCGACAAAAAGACCCTGTAGGATTCTACTTATATCAAGTTCTAGAACAGGCAATACTAATCTGTAATGTCAGAAAGCAGATCAGCATTTGCCTAATGCCAATTAGGCATGGCAGGGGGTGGGGTGGGGGCATTGACTGCAAAGGGAAACAAAGTAGGAAGGGACAATGGAAATTATATCTTGATTGTGGTGATGCTACATGGGTGTATACATTTGTCACAACTCAAACTATGCAGTTAAAATGAATGCAGTTTTGTGGGGTTTTTTAGACAGAGTCTCACTCTGTCGCTGGAGCACAGTGGTGTGACCACAGCTCACTGCAGCCTCAAACTCCCAAGCTCAAGTGATCCTCCCACCTCAGCTCCCAAGTAGCTAGGACTATAGGAGCGTGTCATACCACCTGGCTACTGTTTTTTTTTTTTTTTTTTTTTTTTTTTTTGAAACGGAGTCTCAGTCTGTCGCCCAGGCTGGTCTTGAACTCCTGACCTCAACCCATCGTCCTGTCTTAGCCTCCCAAATTTCTGGGAATACAGGCATGAGCCATTGTGCCTGTTCAAGTGCAGGTTTTTGTATATAAATTATTTTTCAATAAAGTTAATTTAGCCAACAGGTGTATGAAAAGATGCTTCGACATCACTAACCATCAGCAGAAGCCTGGCTCAAATGCACAAAGAGATATGATCTCAGTTCCTGCTAGGACAGCCATTATTTAGAAAAGACCACCCAGGCCTGTGTGGTGGCACATGCCTGCAGTCCCAGCACTTTGGGAGGCCGAGGCAGGCAGATTACTTGAGGCCAAGAATTTGAGACCAGCCTGGCCAACATGGCTCTACTAAAAATACAAAAACTTAGCTGGGTGTGGTGGTGCATGCCTGTAATTCCAGCTACTCAGGAGGCTGAGGCATGAGCATCAGTTGAACCTAGGAGGCAAAAGTTGCAGTGAGCCGAGATGACACCACAGCAGTAGCCTGGGCGACAGAGTAAGACTCCATCGAAAGAAAGAAAGAAAGAAAGAAAGGTGGCTCACGCCTGTAATCCCAGCATGTTGAGAGGCCGAGGCAAGAGGATCACTTGAGCTCAGGAGTTCAAGACCAACCTGGGCAACATAGTGAGACCCCAACTCTACAAAAAAAGAAAGAAAAAAAAATCAAGAAATGTGTTGGCCTAGTGGTGCACACTTATAGTCTCAGCTACTCAGAAAGTTGAGGCAGGAGAATCGCTTGAGCCCAGGAGGTCAAGGTGGCAGAGAGTCATGATCATGCCACTACACTCCAGCCTGGACTCCAGAGGGAGACCCTGTCTCAAAAAAACAAAAGAAAACAATTGTTGAGGATGTGGAGAAACAGGAACATTTGTACATGCTTGGTGGGAATGTAAAAGCTGCTAAGGAAAAGAGTATGGAGGTTCCTCAAAAAGTTAGAAATAGAGGCCAGGCATGGTGGCTCATGCCTGTAATCCTAGTGCTTTGGGAGGCCAAGATGGGAGGATTGCTTGAGGCTAGGAATTCAAGAGCAGCCTGAACAACATAGCAAGACCCTGTCTCTCCAAAAAAAAAAAAAATTAACCAGACATGGTGGTGCACACCTGTAGTCCCAGCTACATGGGAGGCTGAGGTGGGAGGATTGCTTCAGCCTAGCAGTTCAAGGCAGCAGTGAGCTATGATCACATTGCACTCCAGCCTGAGTGACAGAGTGAAACCTGTCAGCAAGAAAATTAAAAATCGAATTACCGCCGGGCGTGGTGGCTCAAGCCTGTAATCCCAGCACTTTGGGAGGCCAAGACAGGCGGATCACGAGGTCAGGAGATCGAGACCATCCTGGCTAACACGGTGAAACCCCGTCTCTACTAAAAAAAATACAAAAAACTAGCCGGGCGAGGTGGCAGGCGCCTGTAGTCCCAGCTACTCGAGAGCCTGAGGCAGGAGAATGGCATAAACCCAGGAGGCGGAGCTTGTAGTGAGCTGAGATCTGGCCACTGCACTCCAGCCTGGGCAACAGAGCAAGACTCCGTCTCAAAAAAAAAAAAAAAAAAAAATCGAACTACCTATGTTCTAGGAATCCCACTCCTGACCATATATTCAAAGGAACTGAAATCAGAATCTCAAAGGGATATCTGCACTTTTGTGTTCATGACAGCATCATTCACAATAGCCAAAATATGAAAACAGCTTAAATGCCCACTGATGGATGCAGGATATAGAAAATAGTACATACATACAATGGTATATTATTTAGCCTTGAAGAAGAAGGCAATTCTGTCATCTAGGACAACATGGCTGGACCTGGAGGGCATTATGTTTAATGAAATAAACCAGACACAGAAAGACAAATATGCATGATCTCACTCATGTGGGATCTAAAATAGTCAAAATAACAAAAACAAGGAGTATAGGAATGGTTGCCATGCCCTGGGAGGAGAGGGAAACAGGGAGGTGATGGTCAAAGGGTACAAAGTTTCCGTTACTCAAGATAAATCTGGAGTCCACTATGCAACACGGTGTCTAGAACTAACAATACTAAGTATAGTAAGTACAGTAGTATACTTACTATCTGCTAAAATAATAGATCTTACATTAAGTGTTCTTAATGAAAAAACACAGGCCGGCCGTGGTGGTTCACACCTGTAATCCCAGCACTTTGGGAGGCTGAGGCAGGTGGATCACCTGAGGTCAGGAATTCAAGACCAGCCTGACCAACATGGTGAAACCCTGTCTCTACTAAAAGTATAAAAATTAGCTGGGTGTGGTGGTGGGTGCCTGTAGTCCCAGCTACTCGGGAGGCTGAGACAGAAGAATGGCTTGAATCTGGGAAGCAGAGGTTGCAGTGAGCTGAGATCACGCCACTGCACTCCAGCCTGGGCAACAGAGTGAGACTCCATCTCAAAACAAAACAAAACAAACAAAAATAATAATAATAATAAAGAAGGCAAGAGAAAACTTCGGGAGGTGATGGATATGTTCATGGCCATGATGGTGTTGAAGGTTTCATAGGTGTATATTTATCCCCAAACTCAACAAGATGTATACCTTAAATATGTACAGCCTTTTACATGCCAATCATACCTCATTAAGGTGGTTTCTTAAAAAAAAAAAATCAATAAACTTTATATATGGATGAGAAGTTTCCTAGGTGGAATTGCAGGGTAAGAATACCAGGAGAGACAAAAACCATATAATCGTCTCAATAAATGCAGAAAAAGCATCTGATAAAAGTCTACATCCCTTCATGATAAAAACTCTCAACAAGTTATGCATACAAGTAATATACCTTAACATAATAAAGGCCATATATGACAACCCACAGCTAACATCATACTGAATGGGAGAAAGCTGAAAGCCTTTACTCTAAGAACTGGAACAAGACAAGGATGCCGGCCTTCACCAGTCGTATTCGACACAGTTCTATAAGTACTAACCAGAACAACCAGGTAAGAGAGAAATAAAAGGCTTGTAAATTGGAAAAGAAGGGGCCGGACTCAATAGCTCACGCTTGTAATGCCAGCACTTTGGGAGCCCAAGGTGGCCAATCACTTAAAGTCAGGAGTTAAAGACCGGCCTGGCCAACATGGTGAAACCCCATCTCTATTAAAAATACAAATATTAGCCAGGCATGGTGGCGGGCACCTGTAATCCCAGCTATTTAGGAGGCTGAGGAAGGAGATTCACTTGAGCCCAGAAGGCAAAGATTGCAGCGAGCCAAGATCACACCCCTGCACTCCAGCCTGGCCATCAGAGCAAGACTCTGTCTCAAAATAAAATAAAACAATAGGCGGGGCACAGTGGCTCACACCTGTAATCCCAGCACTTTGGGAGGCCAAGGCAGGTGGATCACGAGGTCAGGAGATCAAGACTATCCTGGCTAACACGGTGAAACCCCATCTCTGCTAAAAGTACAAAAAAATTGGCTGGGAGCAGTGGGGGGCACCTGTAGTCCCAGCTACTCGAGAGGCTGAGGCAGGAGAATGGCCTGAACCCCAGAGGTGGAGCTTGCAGTGAGCATTGATTGCGTCACTGCACTCCAGCCTGGGCAACAGAGTGAGACTCCGTCTCAAAAAATAAAATTAATTAATTAAATAAAACAATAAAAAGAAATTGGAAAAGAAGTCAAATTGTCTCTCTTTGTAGACATGATCTTATGTATAGAAAAGCCTAAACAATCCACTAAAAAACTCCTAGAACTGATAGACAAATTCAGTGAAGTTGCAAGACACCAAAATCAACATATGAAAATCAGTAGTGTTTCTATACACCAATAATAAAATAGAAAAGAAATCAAGAAAGTGATCCCATTTACAAGAGCTACAAAAAATAAAGTCCCAAGGAATAAAAGTTAACTAAGGAAGTGAAGGACCTCTATAACAAAAACTACAAAACACTGATGAAGGAAATTGGAAAGGACACAACAAAATGGAAAGACATCCCATGCTCATGAACTGGAAAAATTAATATGGTTAAAATGGCCATACTAGGGCTAGGCACAATGATTCATGCCTATAATCCCAGTGCTTTGGGAGGCCTAGGAGGGAGGATCACTTGAGCCTAGGAGTTCAAGACAAGCCTGAGCAACATAGTGAGACACAACAAAAAAATTTTACAAATTAGACAGGCGTGGTGGTACACACCTTATAGTCCAAGCTACTCAGGAGGCTGAGGCAGGAGGATTGCTTGAGCCCAGGAGTTCAAGGTTACAGTGAGCTATGACCGTACCCCTGCACTCCGGCCTGGGCAATAGAGTGAGACTCTGCCTCAAAAATAGAAAATAAATAAAATTTAAAAATAAGAAATAAAATTAAATTTAAAAGGCTATACTACCCAAAGCAATCTACAGATTCAGTGCAATCCCTGTGAAAATACCATGACATTCTTCACAAAAACAGAAAAGACAATCCTAAAATTTGTATAGAACCACAAAAGACTCCAAATAGCCAAAGCAATACTGAGCAAAAAGAATAGAGGTAGAGGCATGACCCTACCTGACTTCGAAACATACTACAGGGTGGGCAAGCTCATGCCTGTAATCCCAACACTTTTGGAGGCCAACGTGTGTGGATCACTTAAGCAGAGGAGTTTGAGACCAGCCTGGACAACATGGAGAAACCCCATCTCTACCAAAAAAAAAAAAATAGTAGCCAGGCATTGTGGCACACACCTATAGTCCCAGCTACTCCAGAGGCTGAGGTGGGAGGATCACTTGAGTCTAGGAGGTGGAGGCTGCAGTGAGCTGAAATTGCTCCTGCACTCCTGGGAGACAGAGCAAGACCCTGTCTCAAATATAAATATAAATATTATACACTACAAAGCTATAGTAACCAAGCAGCATGGTATTGGTATAAAAACAGACACAGACCAACGGAAAAAATGGAGAACCCAGAAATCAATCTATGTACTTATCACAAACTGATTTTTTGACAAAGGCACCAAGAACTTACATTGGGGAAAGGACATCTTCTTTAATAAATGGTGCTGGGAAAACTGGATATTGATAAGAAGAAGAAAAGTAGACTCCATCTGTCATCACATACAAAAATCAATTCAAAATGGATTAAAGACTTAAACGTAAGGCCTGAAACTATACTACTGCTAGGAGAAAACCTAGGGGAAATGCTTCAGGACATGGGTCTAGGCAAAGATTTTATGGCTTAAGACTGCAAAAGCACAGGCAACAAAAACAAAAATAGACAAATAAGACTATATGAAACCAAAAACGTCTGCACTGCAAAGAAACAGTCAACAGAGTGAAGAGACAACCTGCAGAATAGGAGAAAATATTTGCAAATTATTCATCTAACAAGGGACTAATATCCAGAATATACAAGGAATACAAATGACTCAACCGCAAAAAACAAATAATAATATTAAGTGGGCAAAGGACATGAATAGACATTTCTCAAAAGAAAACAAACAAATGGCCAATAGGCATATGAAAAAATGCTCAGCTGGGCGCAGTGGCTCACACCTGTAGTCCCAACACTTTGGGAGGCCAAGGAGGGAGGATCACAAGGTCAAGAGAATGAGGCCATCCTGGCCAACATGGTGAAACCCTGTGTCTACTAAAAATACAAAAATTAGCTGGGCATGGTGGCACGCACCTGTAGTCCCAGCTACTCGGGAGGCTGAGGCAGGAGAATTGCTTGAACCCAGGAGGCAGAGGTTGCAGAGAGCCAAGATCATACCACTGCACTCCAGCCAGGCGACAGAGCAGGACTCTGTCTCAAAAAAAAAGAAAAGAAAAAAAAAGAAAAGCTCGACATCACTAATCATTAAGGAAATGCAAATTAAAACCACAATGAGATATCATCTCACCTCAGTTAGAATGGCTGTTATCAAAAAGACAAATGCTGACGAGGATGTGCAGAAAAGGGAACTCTTATACACTGTTGGTGGGAATGTAAGTTAGTACAGCCATTATGGAAAGCAGTATGGAGATTTCTCAAAAAACTAAAAATAGAACTACCACATGATTCAACAGTTCCATTACTGGGATAAATAACCCTAGAAATACTGATTCCTAGGAAATCAGTATCTGATTTCCTTTCCTTTGGATAAATAACCCAGTAGTGGGATTGCTGGATCATATGGTAGTCCTGTTTTTAGTTTTTTGTGAAGTCTCCATACTGCTTTCCATGATGCAAATCAGTATCCAAAGGAAAGGAGGGATATCTGCACGCCCTTGTTTATTGCAGCACTATTCCAAGAGCCAAGATACGGGATCAACCTAAGTGTCCATCAACAGATGAATGGAAAAAGAAAATGTGGTACCTATACACAATGGAATATATCCAGCCATAAAAAAATATGGAAGCCCTCTTATTTGCAGCAATATAGGTGGAACTGGAGGTCATTATGTTACGTGAAACAAGCCAGACACAAAAAGACAAATTTCACATGCTCTCATTCATGTGGGAGCTAAAAAAAAAAAAAAAATTGAAATTAGAGAGTAGAATGATGGAATACTAGAGGCTGGGAAGGGGTGGAGGGATGGAGAGAGATCAATGGGTACAAACATAGTATTTGATAGAAATAAGTTGAAATAAGAAATAATAATAAATAAGTTGATAGTACAGTACGGTGACTATAGTTAACAATAATTTACTGTATATTTCAAAATAGCTAGAAGAGAAGACTTGAAATGTTTCCAACACAAAGAAATGATAAACATTTAGCCAGGCCCAGTGGCTCACGCCTGTAATCCCAGCACTTTGGGAGTCCGAGGCAGGAGGATCACTGAGGTCAGGAGTTCGAGACCAACCTGGCCAACATGGTGAAACCCCATCTCTATTAAAAATATGAAAATTAGCTGGGCATGGTTGTGGGCACCTGTAAACCCAGCTACTCCGGAGGCTGAGGCAGGAGAATCGCCTGAACCCGGAAGGCAGAGGTTGCAGTGAGCTGAGATCACACCACTGCACTCCAGCCTTGGTGATGAGAGTGAAACTCTGTCTCCAAAAAAAAAAAAGAAATAATGTTGAAGGTGATGGATACCCCAGTTACACTGATTTGCTCATTACGCATTGTGTGCAAGTATCAAAATATCATATGTACCCCGTAAATATGTACAATTACTATGTATCAGTTAAAAAAAAGTTAATGAGGATGGTACCAGTATTATAGCCTCATTTAGCAGATGAAGAAACTGAGGCACTGAGACATGAATTAACACACCTGAAATCACAGAGTCCAGACTTGAACCCAGACTGTCCAGTTCCAGTCTCCCAGCTCTAGGTCATGACCTCAGGGTCATCCCCCTCCCCTGCCTCAATTTAGCCTTCACTGTGAACCCCAGCTGCAGCCTCACATCAGTGTGATTATTCACGGGGAGGGTGGCCTGGGGCCACTGAAGACCGGTTTGCTTTGAGCACTACTCTCCAATGAGGCTGGAAGCCCTTTGAGGGGCTGTTTCGTATTCACTGCAGGATGCACAGACCCCGCCCGGCTGGCGGAATCACCGTTTGTTGAGTGAATACTTGAACGTCTGTGCATGGCATGCATGTGCCTGCAATTTGCTCATCTTTACCACACACTTGGCTGCAATGGCTGTCACCTCCAGTAGGCCCCCTGCCAAGGACAGAGATCTCAGGGACTGTCAAGGAGACTGGAACTGCTCAGCTGAGGACAGGGAGCCTAGGGGGCCCTGGCAGGCCCCCAAGCCTCTCCTGGGTTGTCCTGGCCAATTCACAGGGAGGTTGACCCCAGCTCCGAGGAATAAAAGATTCTGACCTCTCTGTGGCAATGAGCCCCTGCCCCAGAGGTGTGCGGGAGATCCCTGGTTATCTGAGGTGTCTCCAGGGTATACCCGCTGAAACCCCCCCTTCTCTTCACTGCCCACTGAGCCTGGGACCCGCTACTGGTCACGTGCTTGGCCCTGTAGCGTCGCTAGCCGTGCTCCCCAGTGTGCTCCCCGCCCCCTGCCGCGGAGCCTCCCGGCTCCCCTCCCCACCCCACCTGCGGGCTGTGGCTCTCCGCGGGAGATCTCACCGTTCTGGAGACAGGGCTCCTCTCTCTCATTGGAGACTGGAAGGACGGGCTGTCTGGGCCTTAGGAAAGGCCCATGCTGTATAAGGCATGGGGAAAGGAAAGGAAGAAAGGCAACGAACAAGGAGCGCTTCTAACTGCCGCTTCCTGCCAGCTGCAGGCCTCCCTTCCTAAGTTGGGCTAAGGTTTCCTCTCCATGGGCTGGGGAGGGGTCGCCAGTAGGCCTCGGCGGGTCCTCTTTGGCTCGGACAGCGGTTCTCACGAAGGGTCCTGGGCCGGCATCATCAGTTTCACCTGGGAACCGGTTAGAAAAGCAAATTCCCTCGGCCCCACCCAGACCCACGCCAAGGGCAGCTGTGGAGTGGGGCGCAGCGATGCGCACATTAACAGCCCTCCAGGTGATTCTACCGCGCAGAGGAGGAAACAATGGGAGAAGGGAAGGGGAGAGGCAGGCGGCTTCTTTGCCGCTGATTGGACACCTGCCCTTCCCCTTCCAAGGCTTCTTAGCCCGGCCTTGGGCAGCAGCCCTCCGGCCAGCGGGGATGAGGTTGCGCTGCGCTCCGGGAGCGCCAATGGCGTGACTGGCCCCGCGCGAAGCAGCGACAGTAAGGCTGAGTGGGGGGAGCTGGGACCTAAGCCGCGCGCACACCCCTTTCTCTGCGCCTGGTGGAGGTGCACAGAGGCTTTTGAGTTAGGCCCAAGCGCAGCCAGGTGACCTCCCCGCGGGCTTTCAAGCCTGGGCTCGGTGGACAGCTCCCTCTCGCGTGAGTCCCGCGGTCCTCTCCGCGCCCGGCCGAGCCCCGGGCTGCGCGCCCCGCTGGGAGGTGGGTACTCGTCCTCCAGGAGTTGGCGGTGAGCCCTTGACCGTGGCGGGCGCTCTCCAGCCGCGAGCGACGCCTCAGTATCTGCCGATGCCTGCCGGCCTCTGGCATCCTCCAGTCGAGGGTCAGGGTCGGGGAGCAAGGCCTCACGCGGGCGCCCTCCTTGCAGCTGCCCGGCCACCCTGCTTCTCCGCCCGGAGCCATGAATCTCAGTAGCGCCAGCAGCACGGAGGAAAAGGCAGTGACGACCGTGCTCTGGGGTGAGTGGGAACTCAGGCTACTTCCCAGAGCCACGCCCCACCTCCGGTGCGCGGCAGCTTGGGGCCCAGGTGAGCCCCTCCCTCGGGAACGAATAGAGGGCCCCACTTGCCTCCCTTTCTCCTCCGCAGGCTGCGAACTCAGTCAGGAGAGGCGGACTTGGACCTTCAGACCCCAGCTGGAGGGGAAGCAGAACTGCAGGCTGTTGCTTCATACGGTCGGTGTTCCCAAAAGAGGGGAGGAGGATGGAGTCCGGAGACTTTCCGGTCCCAACAGAGGACTATGGGTTTCTCCCGTCTGCCCTCAGGGTGATGAGGGGCCTCTGTCTATTTTCAAACCCGCGCAGATTTGCTTGGGAGAGAAAGCCAAAGAAGAGATGCATCGCGTGGAGATCCTGCCCCCAGCAAACCAGGAGGACAAGAAGATGCAGCCGGTCACCATTGCCTCGCTCCAGGCCTCAGTCCTCCCCATGGTGGGCCTTTCCCTGCTGGCAGGAAAACTGCTGCCAGCCCCAGCCTCACCCTCACCCTCACCCTCACCCTTGGGTGGGGATGGACACACACGAGGGTGCATTCACCCTACAGAAGTGAGCCATGCCAGGGAGGTAGCACAGCCCATGCAGAAAGCTGGGGTCCAGCCCAGCTCACCCCTTCCTAGAGCTGTGTGACCTTAGGCAAGTTAAGCTGTCTGCAAAAATTACACTTTAAATCAGGGGTCCCCAACCACCGGGCCAGGGACCAGAATCCGTCTGTGGCCTGTTAGGAACCCGCGGCACAGCAGGAGGTGAGCAGCCAGCTAGCCAGCATTACCCCTGAGCCCCGCCTCCCATCAGATCAGAGTGGCATTAGATTCTCAGAGGAGCATGAACCCTATTGTAAGCTGTGCGTGCAAGGGGTCTAGGTTGCATGCTTCTTATAAGAATCGATTGCCTGATCTGAGGTGGAGCAGTTTCATCCCAAAACCACCCCCCACTCCCACCCCATCCATGCAAAAATTGTCTTCGAGGAAACCGTTCCCTGGTGCTGAAAAGGTTGGAGACTGCTGCTTTAAACCATTCACTGCTAGTAACAGGAACATGGTCGATCTACATATTGGTTGTGTATCCAGAAATTCTGTAGTTTCTAATAATTCGTCTCAAGTTTTCTATGCATATAATAATTGAATAATGGCAGTTTTTCCTTTTTTTTTTTTTTTGAGATGGAGTCTCACTCTGTCACCCAGGCTGGAGCACAATGGTGAGATCTCAGCTCACCGCAACCCCCGCCTCCCAGGTTCAAGCAATTCTCCCGTCTCAGCCTCCCAAGTAGCTGGGATTACAGGCATGTTCCACTATGTCTGGCTAATTTTTTTATTTTTAGTAGAGATGGGGTTTTGCCATGTTGGTCAGGCTGGTCTCAAACTCCTGACCTCAGGTGATGTACCTGCCTTGGCCTCCCAAAGTGTTGGGATTACAGGCATGAGCCACCACACCCAGCCAACCCGTCTTTTTTCCCATGCCCATATCTGATCTACCAGCAGTCCTGTCATCTCTGCCTCCATCTTATACCCCGATGGACCACATCTCATCGTCTTCCCTGCTACTCCGGTATAGGTGACAGTTGTCTGTGGCTCCATTCTAATTGCTGGGCCTTCCTACCATCACATGGTCCCCTGTAGTCTATTCCAGGGTAGGCAAACTAGAGAGCTTGAATCTAGCCCACTGCCTGTTTTTGTAAGTAGTTTTACTGGGAACACAGCCACACTCATTCATTTGTACCCTGTCCATGGCTGCTTTTCCTCCATAACAGCAGATTTGAGTAGTCTCCATGGAGACCATATGGTTTGCAAGCCTAAAATATTACCTTCTGGCTCTTTACAGAAAGTTTCCTGGTCTGTGCTCCACATAGTTGCCAAAAAGATCTTTTTTTTTTTTTTTTTTTTTTTTTTTTTTTTTTTTTGAGACAGAGTCTCGCTCTGACACCCAGGCTGGAGTGCAGTGGCGGAATCTCGGCTCACTGCAACCTCCACCTCCCTAGTAGCTGGGACAACAGGAGCTCCCCACCACACCCAGCTGAGGTGGTGGTGGTGGTGGTGGTGGTGGTGGTGGTTGTTTTGTATTTTTAGTAAAGATGGGGTTTCACCATGTTGGCCAGGCTGGTCTTGAACTTCTGACCTCAAGTCATCCACTTGCCTTGGCCTCCCAAAGTGCTGGGATTACAGGCGTGAGCCACTGTGCCCGGCCAAAAAGATCCTTTTAAACACAGGTCAGATCATGTGGCTTCTCCACTAGAACACTTAGGTCATGGCTCTCTCTCACTTAGAATAAGAGCCCAGAGTGTATTACGGCCTGCTTCGGAGCCTTTGTGTTCTGGCCTCAGCTACCTCTCTGTTTCAGATGTGTTTTATGTCTTATGTTCCAGGTATGTATCTTTTACACAGTATGTAGCTAGATTTTGTTCTAGCTGGCCAGTATAGTCTGTATTCATTGCAATTGCTGATGGAATTGGATTTGTGGCATGTACTTTGTACCCCTACTTTCTTTGCTTTTTTATTTTCTTCTCCTTTTCCTATAATTTATTAGACTAATTAAAGTTTCTTTTCCCCTTCTCACTGGTTTGGAAGTTATAGAATCTCATTCTAATTTTTTACTGGTTATCTTTAATTTTTTTAACAATCATGCATGACTCAAAGTTTAAAATTAATGTTTTATTTCCTCCCAGACAATCCAAGGAGGTTTTCTGATTCTCCTCTTTTTATTTTTTTATTTTCGAAATGGAGTCTCACTCTGTTGCCCAGACTAGATTGCAGTGGTACAATCTTGGCTCACTGCAACCTCCACCTCCGAGGTTCAGGTGATTTTCCTGCCTCAGCCTCCCGAGTAGCTGGGATTACAGGTATGCACCACGATGCCCAGCTAATTTTTGTGTTTTTAGTACAGACAGGGTTTCACCATGTTGGCCAGGCTGGTCTTGAACTCCTGACCTCAGGTGATCTGCCTGCCTTGGCCTCCCAAAGTTCTGGGATTATAGGTGTGAACCACCGCACCTGGCCTGATTGTCGTCTTTTTATTAATTAATTTATTTATTTATTTATTTTTTGAGATGGAGTCTTGCTCTGTCGCCCAGGCTGGAGTGCAGTGGCTGGATCTCAGCTCACTGCAAGCTCCGCCTCCCGGGTTTACGCCATTCTCCTGCCTCAGCCTCCCGAGTAGCTGGGACTACAGGCACCCGCCACCTCGCCCGGCTAGTTTTTTGTATTTTTTAGTAGAGACGGGGTTTCACCGTGTTAGCCAGGATGGTCTCCATCTCCTGACCTCGTGATCCATCCATCTCGGCCTCCCAAAGTGCTGGGATTACAGGCTTGAGCCACCGCGCCCAGCCGGTGATTCTCATCTTTTTAACTTCAATATTATTATCTAGTGTTCTAGCTCCAACTTGTCAGCTTGCTCAACACTACTCATTACTAGTACTATTGTATTTTCCAGTTAATTCTTAGGTAGGTTTACTTTGTTTACCAGTGAGTTTGGTTACCACTGCTTCTTGCACCCACTTCTTCCTTCTTGATTTAATTTATCTTTTTTAGAAACACACTTTAGTGAGCCTGAGAATAGTAAACTTACTCAGGCTTTGTCTGGAAATATCATGATTATGCCCTCATTCCTTCACGATGGTTTGACTGTGTATATAATTCTAGGTCGAGAGTTTCCTTCAGCTTTGAAGCTGTTCTATTCTGGTTCCCAATGTTGCTGTTGAAATCCTCAATCTGTCTGATTATTTCCTTTTTGGAGATGTCTTTCCTTTCTGGTTTATTTTAAGGCAATGTCTTTTGTTTTTATTTTCTTTTTATTTATTTTTTTTTGAGATGGAGTCTTGCTCTGTCGCCCAGGCTGGAGTACAGTGGCGCGATTTCGGCTCACTGCAAGCTCCGCCTCCCGGGTTCACGCCATTCTCCTGCCTCAGCCTCCCGAATAGCTGGGACTATAGGCGCCCGCCACCTCGCCCGGCTAGTTTTTTGTATTTTTTAGTAGAGACGGGGTTTCACCGTGTTAGCCAGGATGGTCTTGATCTCCTGACCTCGTGATCCGCCCGTCTCAGCCTCCCAAAGTGCTGGGATTCCAGGCTTGAGCCACCGCACCCGGTCGTTTTTATTTTCTATAGTTTTACCATGATATGTTAAGGTGTAGATTTATTTTTATTTATCTGTTCAGGACTTAGGTTTTCAGGTATGAGGATCTATGTCTTTGATCAATTCTGGAAAATTCTTGGTTGTTTTCCCTTTGAATATTGACTGTCTTCCAGTCTCTCGAGTTCCTTTTCCAATTAGATATATGTTGGGCCTTCTCACTCTGTCCCCCGTGTTAGCTTTTCTTTCATGTTTCTTTAAATCTCTCCCTCTGTGCCTTATACTTGGTAATTCCTTCACAGTATTGTTGATCATACTAATTCTGCTTCTGCTGCTTTATTCTGCTTTTTAATCATTTGTTGAGGTTTTCTTTTATTTTTGTTTTAAAAAAGACAAGGTCTTGCTCTGTTGCCCAGGTTGGAGTGCAATGGCCTGATCATGGCTCACTGCAGCCTCAAACTCCTGGGCTCAAGTGATCCTCCCCTTCAGCCTCCTGAGTAGCTGGGACTACAGGCACAAGCCATCATGCCCGGCTATTATTATTTTTTTTGTAGAGCTGGAGTCTCACTATGTTATCCAGACTGGTTTCTAAATTCTGACCTCAAGCGATCCTCCCACCTTGGCCTCTCAAAGCGCTAGGATTATAGGCATGAGTCACCACGCCCATCCTCAGCTTCCGGTTTTTTATATCTAGAAAGCTGCATTTGGTTCTTTTTCTTGTTCATAATGTCTTGTTCTTATGATAATGATTCCTACTTTTACATTTACTTGGTTTTAAACTTATATATATATACATATACACACACACACACACATACATATTTGTGTATATACATGTTTTAGAGACAAGATCTTGCTCTGTCTCCCGGTCTGGAGTGCAGTGGTGCAATCATAGCTCACTGCAGTCTTGAACTTCTGAGTTCAAGCCATCTTCCTGCCTCAGCCTCCCGAGTAGCCTGGGCTACAGGCATGCACCACCACACCCAGCTTTATCTGATATTTTTTTAGATTGGGGTTCTAAGGTCTTGGTTGGGCTAGTCTGCAGTCACTTCATTTCTTTCTGTTGACTCTAGCTGGATTGTTTCTTGTATGTTTTGTAATTTTATACGGTGAGCTCATCTTTAGTTTATTTTGTTGTTTTCCAAAAGAATTCGATGTGGCCTGAGTTTGGAGAGTGTCCCAACAGAGTGGTTTCGTGTTTGCTTCTGCCATTTACCTCAGGAATATCATAAGCTTGGGATTTTCTTTTTTTTTTTTTTTTTTTTTTGAGACGGAGTCTCGCTCTGTAGCCCAGGCTGGAGTGCAGTGGCCGGATCTCAGCTCACTGCAAGCTCCGCCTCCCGGGTTCACGCCATTCTCCGGCCTCAGCCTCCCCAGTAGCTGGGACTACAGGCGCCCGCCACCTCGCCCGGCTATTTTTTGTATTTCTTAGTAGAGACGGGGTTTCACTGTGTTAGCCAGGATGGTCTTGATCTCCTGACCTCGTGATCCGCCCATCTCGGCCTCCCAAAGTGCTGGGATTACAGGCTTGAGCCACCGCACCCGGCCTTTAAGCTTGGGATTTTCTGTACATTTCTTGGCTTGGCAGTACTCACTGAGTAAATTCAGACCCCGTAAGTGAGAGGCGCAGCTGTGGGTCGTGGGCTCTCACTGGAGGCTTCTTTTATTTCCATTCATGCTTCCTTGTTAGCTTCCTTTTATGGTGGCTAGGGTTTTGATTTTTCTTTTTCATTTTTGAGGGGAAGAGGGCTGGTTTGGGCTTTTTAGTCTGCAATCCTCAACACTTACCTTGGGCCTTTTACTAAGGGTACAGCCCTTGCGGGTCCTAGCCTCCCCATGGTGGTCTCAGCTGCAACTCTCCTTCTCGCCTGAGCCCGAGGCCTTGTCTCCTGTCTGTGAGGTTTTTTGTGTTGCTTTGTTGTATTTTTTAAAGACAGAGTCTCGTTCTGTCGCCCAGGCTGGCATGCAGTGGCACAATCTCGGCTCACTGCAACCTCCGCTTCCTGGGTTCAAGCAGTTCTCCTGCCTCAGCCCCCTGAGTAGCTGGGATTACAGGTGTGCACCACCATACCTGGCTAATTTTTGTATTTTTAGTAGAAACAGGGTCTCACCATATTGGCCAGGCTGGTCTCAAACTTCTAATCTCAAGTTATCCGCCTGCCTCAGCCTCCCAAAGTGCTGGGATTACGGGTATGAGCCACCGTGCCCGGCCTGTGTGTGAGCTCTGAAGCGAAAAGTCCTGGCTATTTTCAGGCCCATTTCCCTTCAGTTGCTGCACACCAGCTCCTGCACCTGCCTCTCTTCATTTTCTTTTTTTTTTCTTTTTTTTTTTTTGGAGACAGAGTCTCGCTCTGTCGCCCAGGCTGCAGTCTTGATGCGTGATCTCAGCTCACTGCAAGCACCTCCCGGAGTTCATGCCATTCTCCTGCCTCAGCCTCCCCAGTGGGACTACAGGTGCCCACCACCACATCTGGCTAATTTTTTGTATTTTTAGTAGAGACAGGGTTTCACCGTGTTAGCCAGGATGGTCTCAGTCTCCTGACCTCGCGATCCACCCACCTCGGCCTCCCAAAGTGCTGGGATTACAGGTGTGAGCCACTTCGCCCAGCCAAAACCTTTATTATGTATATCCATACATTATGCATAAGACAAAAGTACCATAGAGGCTCTTGTCATTTAAAAGTGTGATGATTGGGGTTTCACACTTGTGCATAAGATGTGCCTCCCACAAACCTGGTTACGAGTTGGCACATTACCTGTCTGATGTGAAAAAAGAAAGTAGTACTGTACATAAAATCGTGAATCTGCTTTCTCATTTGATGAGTGTCTCAGTCTGCCCAAGTTGCTATAACAAAATACCACAGACTGGAGGGCTTTAGCAACAGACGTTTTCTCACAGTTCTGGAGGCTTGAGGTCTGAGATCAGGGGGCCAGCATGGTTGGGTTCTGGTAAGGGTCCTCTCCCTGGGTTGCAGATGGCAGCCTTCTTGCTATGTGTTCACATGTGGGGCAGGAGAGTGGAGAGAAAGAGAGTGAGTGAGTTCTCTAGTGTCTCTTACTGTAAAGGTACTAGTTCTATCATGAGGGTCCCGCCCTCATGGCCCCAAACCTAATGACCTCCCAAGGCCCCCATTTCTAAATACTATCACATTGGAGAATAGGGCTTCAACGTAGGAATTTGGAGGATGGGGGAACAGCTGTAATTTAGCCCATAGCAATCAGACTTCCCTATCGACAGCTGCCTTTCAGCTTGGAGGCCCATCTGTGAGCCTAGCAAGAATGGGATTACCAGGTTCAAATTCTTGGACAGAGCCCACCTCAGCAGGGGAGTACAGGGCTGAGAACACAGTAAGGTCCACACAATCCATGAGTAGTGTGTAGGGTTTGGGGAGGGAAATCAACTCAGTATTTCTGCCTGAGGCCAGCCCCCGAGAGGTGCCAGGCCTAAGTGGCCCTCTCTTCTCTGCTTCCTCCCGCTGCAGGTCACCATGGTAGGAGTGCAGCTTTCTCCCCCAGTTACTTTCCAGCTCCGGGCTGGCTCAGGACCTGTGTTCCTCTGTGGCCAGGAACGTTATGGTAAGTCAGCATCTGGGCTCAGGAAGGTCTGAGAGTACCGTGCCAGGCAGGGGCTCGAGATATACTAGCTATTCAAACCCTGGAGGGATTCTTGAGTTTTGGGAGAAAATCCGCAAAGGCAACATCACGACCAGCAGCCTGGACTGGAAGGCAAGGGCGCTGGTCCCTGTTCTTCTTTACCCGCTATGACCTCTGTAGGCTGCAGCCCCTCGCTTGTAAACTTCAAAGAGCAGTTGTGAAGAATAAATGGGATATTCAGGAAAAGTACTCAGCGTAATACCCCGTACTAGGGAGCCACTGTTCAGGATGTGGCTGCTGCAGTGATGCAGACCACAGCAACGCGGACTGTAGCAGCGCAGCATGATGCTGACTCCTTCAAGATCCCTTCAACTGGCCCTCTTTTCTGTATGATTATGCCTCATTCATAATTGTGATTATGCTAAAAAGCCTTGGCAGGTCCCACTTCTCTTAGGATAAAGTTTCAGTTCATTAGCTATTTGCTTTAGATTCTTTCCCCTTCTCCCTCCTCTTCCTCCCCCACTCTGCCTACCTTTAGCCTTGACCCCAGCCCTTGCCAATATGAATCCCCCTCCTACCCAGCCAGAGCCACTTCCCCTGCCCTCTTTCTACCACCCCAGCCCTCTGGAGGGCTTTCCTAGACCCCCTACCCTACCCTGGCCTCCACTGTCAAGAGGTCCAGAAAGGGTGCCGCCCTGTACAGGTGGCAGGCAGGTAACCACTGTTAACTCCAGACTAGGATTCCTCCAGGGCAGTGCTTGGAGCAACATGGATCACAGAATGGGAGGTGGGCATCGAGATTCTGTAACTGAAGCTGTGCCCCTGCCCCCTTTCCCATGCTATCACAGAAGCATCAGACCTAACCTGGGAGGAGGAGGAGGAGGAAGAAGGGGAGGAGGAGGAAGAAGAGGAGGAAGATGATGAGGATGAGGATGCAGATGTATCTCTGGAGGAGGAAAGCCCTGTCAAACAAGTCAAAAGACTGGTGCCCCAGAAGCAGACGAGCGTGGCTAAGGTGGGGGAAGGAGTGTGGCTGTTTGGAAGGAAGTGGTGCCCCTACAGAAGCACCTCAGAGGGATGGGCCACCAGGAGCCTGGGCCAGCCTCCCAAGCTGAGTGTGCAGGATGGGCCAAGGCCACCTTGGCTAGTTCTGGCCAGGTGCTCAGCGGGAACCTTGTGGACCTTGGGAATCTGTTCTGGCTCTGGACTTCGTCCTAACTCTCCTAATAAACTGTTTTTTGGTTCCCAGAAAAAAAAGCTGGAAAAAGAACAAGAGGAAACAAGGTAACTCTTCCTACCTGTTAAATTAGCCGAAGTCTCTTAGCTGAGATATACAGTGTTAGAATACTGTGCTGTTGGCATGTACGCGTACAAATGTACACACAGTGCATATACCTGCACACGCAGGCACACGGGTATGGAAGTTCTGGAGGGTGGCATCACCTTTCTGGAAAAGCATTATAACATTCTTATCTTGAGACCTAATTCCACTGAAGGCAATTCCTTCCACAGAATTCCATCTAAAATTCAGGGGAAATTATCTGCACTAAGATATTTCTCATGGCTGGGCACAGTGGCTCGTGCCTGTAATCCCGGCACTTTGGGATGCCAAGGCAGGCGGATCACTTGAGATCAGGAGCTCGAGACTAGCTTGGTCAACATGATGAAACCCTGTGTTTACTAAAAATACAAAAATTAGCCAGGCCTGGTGGCGTGCCTGTAATTCCAACTACTCAGGAGGCTGAGGCATGAGAATTGCTTGAGCCCAGGGAAAAGTTGCAGTGAGCCGAGATTGTGCCACTGCACTCCAGCCTGGATGACACAGCGAGACTCAGTCTCAAAAAACAAAATTAAAAAAAGATGCTTATCATGGCATTATTCAAATAGTGAAAAAATGGAAGCATTCTAAATGTCTACCAATGTAACAATTGACTAAACTACATCTCTTTTCTCAATGGAATATTAATAATGCTTATGAAAAATATAGCAACCTGGAAGTATGTGTATGGTTTTGGTTTATTTGTTTAATGAGACAGGGTTTTGCTCTGCCACCCAAGCCGGAGTGTGATGGCACAATCATGGCTCACTGCAGCCTTAACTTCCTGGGCTCAAGTGATCCTCCCACCTCAGCTTTCCAAGTAGCTAGGACTATAGGCACGTGCCACTATGCATGGCTAACTTTTAAGTTTTGTGTAGAGACAGGGTCTTTCTTTGTTGCCCAAGCTGATCTCAAACTCCTGGCCTCACACAATCCTCCTGCCTCAGCCTCCCAAACCACTGGAATTACAAGTGTGAACTCTGCACCTGACAAGAGTATTGATAGTTCATATAGCAGGATATAAAGTCATTTTTATTTTATTTCACACATTTTTTTTTAAGAGTTTGACCAGGCCGGGCATGGTGGCTCACACCTGTAATTCCAGCACTTTGGGAAGCCAAGGTGGGAGACTCACTTGAGGTCAGGAGTTCAAGACCAGCCTTGCCAACATAGCAAAACCCTGTCTCTACTGAAAATATAAAATTTAGCTGGGCGTGGTGGCATGTGCCTGTAATCTCAGCTACTCAGGAGGCTGAGGCAGGAGAATTACTTAAACCTGGAATGCGAAGGATGCAGTGAGCCAAGATCACACCACTGCACTCCAGCCTGGGCAACACAGCAAGACTCCATCTCAAAAAAAAAAAAAAAGTTTGACCAAAAAAAAATAATAACCCTGAAAGAAAATACACCAGAATGTTTAGTGTGGGCAGTAAAGAAAACTCTAACTAATGTATTTTCTTGTCTATTTGCTATATTTTGTACAAAATGGTTAATATTTTATAATGAAAAAGACATTTGTGGGCCAGGTGTGGTGGTGCACACCTGCAGTCCCAGCTACTCAGGAGGCTGAGGCAGGAGGATCACTTGAGCCCAGGAGGCTGCAGTGAGCTGTGATGGTGTCACTGTACTCTAGCCTGGGCAACAGAGCCAGACTCCATCTCAAAAACAAAACCAAAAAAAAGACATTTGTGATAACCAAAAGAAGATAGAAGCCTAAGGAAAACACGTGTGCATGCACACACGCACACCCCTTTGTTTAAAGAGTCCGAGTGGTCCCCAGGAGGAGCAGCCAGGCTTGCTTTCCAGGGTGGGCACTGGGAGGGCCCCGCCACGGGTCTGGAGCTGAGCTCTCTTCCTGACCCCCATCCTACTCCTGCTCCACTCCACCCTGTTGCAGAGCCAGCGTTAGAGACAAGAGCCCTGCGAAAAAGGTAAGTAGGACCGGGGGCTGTGGCCCCTGAGACAGGCGGGTATTTTCTGGGGGGGCTGCCTGGTATGGAGAAGGGAATGGGACCCTGGAGCCCTGCCTTCCCTCCACAGGCCAAAGCCACAGCCAGACCCAAGAAGCCAGGATTCAAGAAATGAGGGGCCACGCTTTGGGGGCCACAGTGCAAAGTGGGCCTTCCCTGGACTGTGCTGCGGGCACAGGGTGCCCCTGCCCGGCCCCTCCATCTGTGTCTGAATGTGACAGGGGTGTTGTAGGGGCAACATGAGAGCCCCTCACCCCCAACTCTCCGCTTTCAGGAGACCCCCAGTGAAGAGCCCCACCTCAGGGTCACAATAAAGTTGCCTAGTCAGGACTTCCCTTCTCTTCCCTGGAGCCGGCCTCCTTGTCCGCGGCGCCAGCCCAAGTGCCCGGCAGAGGGCAGCCTTGAACCAGTGCACCCGGGCCCTGAGGTCATACCCGCCTCGCTGTACCCAGCCTCCGCGGCTTGAGCCTGCTGTGTCCCTCCTCCTCGGCACCCCCAATTCTCCCCCAGTGGCAAGGGAAGAGCCTAGAGTCTGCCTTCTGCTGAGCTGAGTGTCAGGTGGATTTGCAGCCCGCACACTCCCTCTGGGCAGGGCTAGGTTTATAGGCACCCAAGGGCTACAGCTGCTCAAGCTACCAGAAAGGGCCTTGCCCTAGGGGGCCAGTCCCCAGGGTCTTCTCCCGACCATACTCCTGTCAGGCAGCTACTGTGTGCAGAGCATCTATAGGGACCTCAGGGACATCCATTCTTCCTGCTTGCTTCTGTTAGGGGCCAGCTCTTACAGGCACCTCCCGCGTGTGCAGATCTGGGTCAGGCAGGAGCCAGAGGCCCACGCCCTCAAGGAAACCTTTGAGGTGGGGTAGACGGGATGAGCTTTACAGAGGCACCAAGCCCCACATGCTATCAAGCCGGCCTCAGTCAAGCATAGGGGCGAGGTCAAGAGAGGACTGGAAAATGGGGTGGGGGACCCCCACCCTCTCCCCGGTGTGCAGAGGGGACTCTGGAGGGCTGTTCACACATGGGTGACGCTGGCGCAGTCCCTGGAGCAGGCAAACACACAGATGGGCCCCCCACTCAGGGTTATCCATGTAGCGCCTCTGCTGGCTCCTCCCTGCCCCTCCCCAGCACCCTCGGGGGCCAGGCCTGAAGTAACCAGTGGGGAGCTGGTCCTGCTATCCTGCCTAGGATCCCCAGGTATGGGGCCCAGGAGGTCGGAGCTCTTTGAACACCTGCCGGGGAAAGTCAACAGCCAGGCTGGGGCCTCCTGTCCAGCTATAGCTTCTCTTGAGACCAGAGACAGAGGTAGTAGAGGGCAGGGTGGTATTCATTTTTTTTTTTAATTTCATTTTTTTAGAGACAGGGTCTAACTTTGTCACCCAGGCTGGAGGGCAGTGGCACAGTCTTAGCTCACGGCAGCCTCGACCTCCTGGGCTCAAGCAATCCTCCCACCTCAGTCTCCCAAAGAGCTTGGAACTACAGGTGCGAGCCACCACACCACAATGAATTTTCAATTTTTTTGTAGAGACAGGGGGTCTTGTTATGTTGCCCAGGCTGGTCTCCAACTCCTGGGCTCAAGAGATCCTCCCGCCTCGGCCTCCCAAAGTGCTGGGATTACAGATGTGAGCCACCGCGCCCGCCCAGGGTGGCATTCTCCCTGCATGTTTCCTACCCCCATGAGACGGATGTGGGTGCTGTCCCGCCCTCCAACAAACAGACAAGCCACTAACTTCAGGTCACTCAGAGTCCCACCCTCCAACAAGGGGACAAACCACTAACTTCAGGTCGTCCAGAGAGTGACGAGGGGGACTGCTCCATGTGGGCAGCTGGTGCTTTTCGAACTTGGTTTCATCCACAGTGACCCGGGGTAGACAAACCCAGCTCCTCACCTTCAAGTCACTTACAGTTTAGGGAAACAAAACCCAACACAGTCATTTCAGTTACTGTCCGGTGCTTTGAAGGGAGTGGAACAGGTGAATTTGGGGGACAGGGGGAAGCAGTTTGGCGAGAAGGTCTCCTGGAGGAGGCAATGGACAAGAAGGGGCCAATGGACTTCATAAGGAGCTGGCAGAGGACGTCCCTGGGAACAGGAGCAGAGCATGCAAAAGGTCCAAGGCAGACACCTACTTGAAGGGGGATCGCTGCAGTGACAGCTGCTAATACCCACGACCCACTCCTTTAATCCTCATAACCGTGCCTTAAGGGGATTGTGATTGGCTCCATTTCTTTTTTTTTTTTTTTTTTAATTTTTTTTAGAGACTGGGTCATACTCTGTCACCCAGGTTGGAGTGCAGTGGCGCAATCATGGCTCACTGCAGCCCAGAACTCTGGGTTCCACCTATATCCTCCCGCTTCAGCCCCCTCAAGTAGCTGGGAATACAGGGACACACCACCACACCCAGCTCATTTTTTTAACATTTTTGTAGAGACGGGGGTCTCACTATATGGCCCCGGCTGGTCTCAAACTCCTGACATCAAGCTATCCTTCTACCTCGGCCGCCCAAAGTACTGGGATTACAGGTGTGAGCCACCACACCTGGCCCAGCACCATTTCTCAGATGAGGAAAGTGTGGCACAGAGAGGTTAGACAAGTTGCCCCAAGGTGACATGGCTGGCAGAGGAGCCAGGGAGTCCGGCCCCAGAGCCCTGGATTTTGACCACTCTGCTGATGGGAGGGAGGCATGAGCCGGTGCACAGTTTACGAAGTCTTGTAAACTGAGAGCAGGAGTTAGAAGTCAGTCAACCATGTAATGGTAGTCCTCAAGGGACAGCCAGGCCTCTCTACAGCCAAGCATGTATTTGGCCCCAAGCACATGAAGGCACGCAGCAGATAAACCAGTGATCACTTGATTTTGATTTGCAAGCAGGCAGTAGGAAATAAATTGCAAAGGTGGAGGCCTGGTGCTGTGGCTCACGCCTGTAATCCCAGCACTTTGGGAGGCCGAGGTGGGTGGATCACCTGAGGTTGGGAGTTCGAGACCAGCCTGACCAACATGGAGAAACCTCGTCTCTATTAAAAATACAAAATTAGCTGGGCGTGGTGGTGCATGCCTGTAATCCCAGCTACTCGGGAGGCTGAGGCAGGAGAATCACTTGAACCTGGGAAACGGAGGTTACGGTGAGCTGAGATCACACCATTGCACTCCAGCCTGGACAACAAGAATGAAACTCCGGTCTCAAAAAAAAAAAAAAATGCAAAAATTCCATCCTCCTTGCTAGAGCGCCCTTTGACCTCTGCCCTTCGCCCTTCGCCTGCCCCAACGCTTCTGTTTTTCAGCAGGAAGAGGGTGGGCTGGGCTCAAGCAGGTGGTGGCAAGTGGCTGACCTGCAGGTGGGCTCTGTGTTTGCACCAGCTGGGCTGTTAGGAGAGGCAGGCGTGAGACGACCCCAGCTGGGGGGTGTTGAACTTGGCACTAGGGGGTGGGGATTAACCACAGCAGCCCAGGCTACTTCTCAGTTCCCTTATCACCTCCTGAACGCCACCCCCCCAGCAATGAATGTTAATAAACTCCACCCTTCTTCACTCCCCCTTACCCCCAGCTCACTCCAGTCAAAGGAGAAAGTCTGACAGTTTAGGTCAACTGAGGCTAAACCACAAAACGGGCCCCTGCCCCCATTCTTGTGGCACTTGTTGCATTTCTGTGAGTCCTTTATCTCAGCTGATGTGGATGGCGGTGGTTTTGACAGCATCCCTGGTAGTAGCCATTTCGTTTTTATAAACTGGGACCTGAAATCAGAGAAGTGAAGGGACTTGCCACAGGTCACACAGCATATAAGGACCAGGGCAAGGTGGGGGTGATAAAATCAAGGGCTCCATGCTGCCTCCCCACTCAGGGCCCACCACTGGCTTCCTCATGGGCGTAAAGGAGCACACCAAGTTAGAAGGCCAGGCTTGCAGGTGCCCAACCGGAAGGGACAAGGAGCCACAGCTGTCTTGCCTATGACACAGGGCATCCAGCCATGCCCAGAGCTAACCCCCTGGCTAAGCCCGGAGGCCCAGCTTGTCTGCAGGCATCTGTTACCATGGAGACCCAGGCTGGCCTGAGGGCTGGCCAGTGACAGCAGGCCCTGTCCCCATGGATAGAAACCAGGTGCTTGGGCTCAGAGGCCTTGAGTGGCTCCCACTGTCCCCATGGCCAGTAAGTCCCGACAGCATAAATTGGAACCCTCACCCAACTTTTGCCCCCAGCTGACACCTCCACCCTGGAACCCAAGGCCTGAGCTGTCCCCTCCACGTGTCTGTGCTCTCTTTAATGCCCTGCCTGGGGGTTGGGAGCTGGTGAGGATGTGGATGTGAGGTTGAAGGTTTCTCAGGGAATGAGCCAGAGCTGCCCAAAGAGGCAGAGTGTAACCCAGACTGCAGATGATGGGAAGAACGCGGAACGGAAGTGACCCGAAGGATCCACAGGGGGAAAGCAGAGAGGTGGGCACGTGGGCACCTGGTGCCTTGTCCCAGCCATGCCACCAGCTAGCTGTGAGGCTTTGGGCGAGTCCCTTGCCCTCTCTGGCTCTCATCCAAGGAATGAGGAAGTTGGAACAAATGATGAATCCCTAAGACCCCTTCTAGCTTTGACGTTCTTTGAGTTTCATTCCAAATCCCCGGACTCCCCCTGGTAAGCAAGGCCAGGGCTCGCCCACCCTCCCCACACAAGCTCAGGCTGCACCCACTCCTGGGCTGGGTCCCCGAGGAAGAGCCTGTGGAGAGGAGAGCCCGGAGCTGCCTGCACTGGTCAGTGCATGGGGGCAGGGGTGGCAGACCACTTTGTGGATTGATGGAGCTCAGGAAGGTGAGAAGGAACCCACAGGTGAGAGTTTCGCCCCCCTGGTCATCTCTTTAGGTAAATAAATCCACATCCGCCACTTCCCCTTCCCTTCCCACCCTGGGCGCGCAGAGAACTCCAGGGAGCCCAGAGCTGGGGCCTGAGCTCTGCTCACTCACAGTGGGTCTTCCCTCAGAGATCCCCAAGCAGACCCCCAGGCCCTCCTATCTTCTGCAGTCACCGTCATCCACTTTTCTGTAGGGAGGGAACAGCATGGAGCTCTCTGTTCACCAGTCTCCAGGACCTCGGATTCCACCTTTAATCCTGAAAACCCAGGAAGGCTTCTGTGTCCCTACAATGAAGCAGGTTTGGGGCTGGATCTGGAGGGTGGCAACTCAAACCATGCAGAACAGAAGAAGGATGGACTTTTCCATTCTGGCTATTCCATTCACTAGCTGGGCCATTCTGAGCAAACTACCTCCCAGTGTGCCTCAGTTTTCTCATCGGCAAAATGGGCTAGTCCCTGGCATTGTACCGAGCAATGTGGGACCGGAGGTCAGGGGAAGAGGCTGGTAGGCACTTCATCCCAGGCAGCTGCTCAGGAACATGGGACACAGGGAGGGGACTCTGAGCTGCTCCTAGCTCAGAGAGGCTCCAGGGACAGGCACTGGGAGGAAGGGGATGCAGAATGGTGAGTGGAGCTGGGTCTCGGAACACAGACCTCTTGAAGTCTGCTGTGTGCTGATTTCACACTAAACCCACAACACCCTGAGGCATTCCTGTCCTCATTTCTCAGATGGAACTACAGAAGCCCAAGGAAAAGGGGCTTAGGCCAGGACACCCAGCTTTTCTCTGAGTCTCTGTCTCAGGCCAGCTTTTGCACCTCTCCATTGGGATTTTCCTAGACCTCCATCTATACCTGCCAACCCACCTCTGACCCCCAATCTGTTGCGCCCAGTATTTGCTGCTGGTCAGGACAGCCTTAACCCCTCCTTCCCAGCAATCAGCTGCTCCAAGCCAAGCCCACCCCTGCCCCCTGGAGGGAGGCTCCTCCTTTTAATGCTGCTTCTGGGAATTTCCACTCCTGAGCCAGAACCAGAGACCCCAGCCCCACTTGACACCTGCGGCTCACCCTTGGGGAGGTGGGGCACCAGACCTGAGGGCAGGAGACTGGGGAGGTGGGGCACCAGACCTGAGGGCAGGAGACTGGGGAGGTGGGGCACCAGACCTGAGGGCAGGAGACTGGGGAGGTGGGGCACCAGACCTGAGGGCAGGAGACTGGGGAGGTGGGGCACCAGACCTGAGGGCAGGAGACGCAGACCCGGAGAGGGGAGGAGGGGCTCCCCCTCCCTTGCCTGCCACACATCGAGTTTGCCTGCGTCGGCCAGTCTGTGAGGGTCAGGAATAGAGCGGGAGACAGCAGGGCCACCTCCTTCAGGAGGCCCCCACTGCTCCATCTCTGCACTGGGTGGCCCAGGAGAGACTGGCAGCCCAGAGGGCACAGCGCGCACGCCCCCACCCGCATCTGCTTTGCAGCCTCACTGGCCAGGAAGGTGGACACCTCATACCTCAGTCTCCCAATTACGCCCTCCTCCTCCCCCTCCTCCTCCCTCTTTTTTCTCCTCCTCCTCCTCCCCTTTCTCTTCTCCTCGCCCCCCTGAAAACCTGTGGCTCGGAGAGACCTTGGCTTCTCTGGGACTCTACCCCTGGGGACTTCCCACATCTGCTCCTGAGCTTGGGGGCAGGGGGGCAACCGCCTGAGGAACCTCTCCAGCGATGGGAGCCGCCCGCCTGCTGCCCAACCTCACTCTGTAAGTGTGCTACCTCTCCCACTGGAGTTTTGTTGCCATTTCCAGCCTCAGGGCAGCCCTCCTCTTCCCGGGACTCCCACGCGTGCGTGTGCAGGGCTGGCAGGGCGGGGGCGGGGGCCTGGGTGCACCCTAGGCTTGTGGCTGGCACCCACACCTGGGCTTACCTCCTGTTCCCGCACAGGTGCTTACAGCTGCTGATTCTCTGCTGTCAAACTCAGGTAGGCAGGCGTTCCCACCGGCTTTCCCCCAGTTTTCCCACCCCACCTAACCAGGGCGGGTGCAGGCTCCTTTCAGGTGGACAGAGGCAGAGTCTGGCCTCTCCCTGGGTCCAGGAGGCACTGAGATTTGGAGGGGAGTGAGCCTTTGATGGGGAGGGCAAGGAAGGGGGCTGACTGAGGTTTTATCTCTGTCCTCCCTCTGAGGACCCTCCCCACTTCCCCTGGGTCTCTGCTCCTCTCCCTCCCTCTCCACCGGGTTCCCCCAGAAGGCTAAGTGCGTGGGCACTCCGGACTTGAGGGATGGAGCCTGGAGCGGTTGGAAGCGGGTGGAGGTGATGGCTCAGGTGAGGCTTGGGTTTGCCAGTACCTGAAAGGACAGGTTTTGATGCAAAACCACTCATATGTCCCTCTCGCCACCCCACTCCCATCAGTACGGATGCCCAGGGTGGGGTTATCATGAGCATGTCCGGAATGCCTGGCCAGGGTGAGGTGACTCCTCACCTGGAGGGCACAGAGGTCAAGCCCAAAGAGGTTTGTTGGGGACGGGATGCAGGGTTTGCTTCTCCACATTCCCCCACCCCAAGTCGGCCCCCCACCTCCCTCCATGCACACCTCCCACCCCCAAGTCTCAGCCCCCAGTGCGAGGCTTGCTCCCTTTTTTGTGATCCTCCATAAAAGTGCAGCTATTAAAATGCACTGGTCCAGAACCGCTCTGGGGCGAGATCGCTTGGCTTTCCCAGGCCAGAGGCCCGCTTCTCTTCATATCCAGTGGGGACTTTTTTTGAAGGTAAATGCCTTTTCTCTGGGAGAGGGAAAGGGGCAGCCTTTGAAGCAGTGGGGGGGTGGGAGAGGGAGAGACAACTCCCCCCCCCTTCCTTCCCCCTTTTGCTCCAGCCCCGTTCCAGGCCTTTTGCTTCACACATCCAGGGGGAGCCAGAAGAAAGCCCCCAGCCTGGCTGGGAGGGGGCTGGGGGTGGGCCCAACCTGTTCTGGAGGGGAACTAACACAATGGTGCGGCTGGCCGGGCGTTTATGGCCTGGCTGAGGCCCCATTCAGGACTCAGGGAAGGTGGCAAAGCGGTCCTTTCCCCCTTGAAGTGCCCCCTCACCCCCCTGGGAGGGGGGGCCAGCAGGCCGGACCACAGCCATGCTTGAGGGGCTGTCTGACAAGCAGCTGTCTGCAGTGGTGGAAGGGGAGGTCCTCCCGCAGCGGGAACATGAAAGGGACAGGCTAGGTCCCGCGGGGAGAGGGACTTGTGGGTTGTGGGCTGTGGGGGGGCGTGGGGCTGCCTTTGTGAAAGGCTTGAAGGGGACAAGGAAAGGAGGGGGCTTCGGGGGGGCGCTCTCTGCTCCTGACCTGGAACAGACTGCCAGAGGAGGCCGTCAGCCAAGAGGGGCGGAGGGCCTGAACCTGGGCCAGGAGGCGGGACTGGGACAGGCAGGACCCCACCCCCTGGAAGGGAGGCCAGGGAGGGGCAGGCTGGGCAGGTCCCCCACCCCAAATGCTCCAGGGTGGGGCAAGGGGCAGGTCTTGCAGAGGCTGAGCAGAGGCTGCTCTATGGGGAGCTGCAATTGGAAATGAGCAATGGTGCACAGGAAGTGTGAACCCTGCGCAGGTTAAACGTCCAGCTCTGAGAGCTGCTCCCTCATTCCCCCTGCCTCAAAGGTGATATTTCCTACCCCCTCCCTAGGAGAGAGTAGCCCCTAACAGATGCTGATCTGGGTCTAGCTCTGTCCAGATGGCTGAGGTTGGGCCTGGGATAAAGGTGGAATTAGGGATTTGGGGCAGGGGATAGGAAAAGCTGTCCCAGCACAGGCAGCAGCATCCAGGTAGAGAGAGAAGCAACAGAAAAGGTGCATTCTCCTGCCGGAGCTGAGGCTGCTGCCAGCAGCCAGGAAACCTAGCCCGGGTCGCACCTTGCAGGATGGAGAGGAGGAAGTACTCTGAGTCTCTCCCACTTAGCCTTACAGATGGTTAAGGAGAGACCTAGCTGGGAGGCGGTACTCCTCCTGGCTTTGCACAGTGTGTGGGGGGAAATGGTTCCTCTCCCCCAACCCAAAGGGGAAGCAGGTGGGCAGGCGCATCCCACCAACTGGCCGGGAGCCTCTGTTACATTGTGGCTAAGGAGCCGCCTGGCAAGGGCAGCCACTGGGCCACTGCTGATAGTGCCTGTCCTCTTGGTGCTGCCTCTGCCTCCCTCTGCTAAGGAGGCACTTTGCCTGCCTGTTCTCCCATAGTGCCCAGCCCCAGCTCCAGCCCATAGAGGAGGGAGGAACGCTGGAAGGGCCCTGAGCACCAGGGGGCGAGGCCAGGGAGAAGATGGGTATGAGCTCAGGATTCCACGGTTAGTGCTTCGAAGAAATGCTCACGGGACCCTGCAGGAGCTTTCAGAGTCCCCCACATGCTCTCTGGTGACCCTAACTCGCAGCACCATCTGCTCTGTGCCCCTGTGTGCTGGGCACAGGGTCTTTCAAGGCCAGTGGAGAGGATGAGGAAGGGATCTGGTTGTCCTGGCTAATGGAGCATGTCCCTGGAGTTCTGGGGGAGATGACAGGCTCTGGTCTAAGAGGCGGGGGCAGCGGTTCTGTCCCTAATGAGCTGTGTGCCCCGTGCACCTCCTTCATAGAATATGAGGATGGGATAGAACCCCGAGGGCTCCTTCCAGCTCCCAGAATCCTGATTCCAGGGCTGTGTTCTGTCAATAAGTGTCCCCCAGCCTGGGCAGACCCCAGTCCCTTCTGTAAGGTAGACACAAAGCCAAGAAGTTATGACCGGCTCACCCAGGAGCCTGGGAAGGTTATGGCCACATGCCCACTTCACTCTGCAGGACAACTGGCCTGTCCCCAATACATTCACCTCCTCACCCCTCTCCCTTGGATGGACCAGTGGTGGTGTCACCCAAAGCAAATTGACACTATTTTTCCCTTGGTAACCGCAAAGGGGGAGAATCACCCGTCTCCTAATTTTAACCAGTACGTGAGGGACCAGGGCGCCATGACCGACCAGCTGAGCAGGCGGCAGATCCGCGAGTACCAGCTCTACAGCCGGACCAGCGGCAAGCACGTGCAGGTCACCGGGCGTCGCATCTCCGCCACTGCTGAGGACGGCAACAAGTTTGGTGAGAGCTGGCCCTCCCCCCAGGCCACCCACACCTCCACTCTGCCTCACCTCCGCCCTGCCTCACCTCCTGGTCCATCCCCAGATCCTGTGTCAGGGCTGAGGGCCCCAAGGGCCTGAGCGTCCCCAACCCCTTCGCCTGAGTCTGGAGGTCAGTGTGGCTGGGTGGTCCCCTGCCGTAGCCATAGGCTGGCAGCCCCGATGGACGGAGGTCTTTCTCCCCTTCCCCACCACAGCCAAGCTCATAGTGGAGACGGACACATTTGGCAGCCGAGTTCGCATCAAAGGGGCTGAGAGCGAGAAGTACATCTGTATGAACAAGAGGGGCAAGCTCATCGGGAAGGTGAGGCTGGGAGACTGGAAACAGTAACAGAGAGTCAGCCCTACTGGGGTGGGGACATATAAGGCATCAAGCTCCCCTCTCTCCTCTGAGCCACACCCTCCTGTGTAAAGACTTCCCATCCTACTCTCAGCCCGCCCACCCTCTCTGGTTTCTTTATTTTATTTTAGAGTCGGGGTCTTGCTCTGCTACCTAGGCTGGAGTGCAGTGGCACAATCATAGCCCACTGCAGCTTCAAACTCCTGGGCTCAAGCAATCCTCTCGCCTCAGCCTCCGAAGTAGTAGCTGGCACATGCCCAGCTAATTTTTTTTTTTTTTGGTAGAGATAGGGCCTCACTATGTTGCCCTGGCTGGTCTCAAACTCATGGGCTGAAGCGATCCTCCCATCTCAACCTCCCAAAGTGCTGGGATTACGGGCGTGAGCCACTGAGCCTGGTCTAGTTTCTCTATTTAAATGAGTCCCCGGGACTCTATTAGCCCTCTGAGGGGACTGGCAAGCCATTGGGATCTGTGGGGCTGATGTCAGGAGTATTTCTCCAGCAGGCATCAGTAGGAGTTTAGCATCTACCTGACACTGCAGCCTCTGGGTGGAGGACTAAAGGCTGTTGAGGGTGGAAAGTGGGGCACAGATGTAAGACAGGAACTCCCCCAAGTTCAGTGGGGCCAGTGGGCTCCAGCTAGCAAGACAGACACTAAGCAGCTGCTCCTGTAACTGAAGCGCACAGTGGGCCCAGTCCTGCTGGGTGGGAGAATTCCACTTGGTTTGAAACCAGGCAATCCCATCTTCCCATTCGGCTGTTGCTGACCAAATGACCTCTGGTTTGCTTATCTTTGTCAAGTCTCAGGCTTCTTGTCTGTAGAAATGGGCACAGACCCCTGACTGCTGACAGGGTGGGATGGGTGGCCACGCTGGCACCCTTCTTTCTTCTCATCGGAGGCTGCTGCCTCCTCTCCCATGCTCAGCAGCACCACTCACCTAGGCTCCATGAGCATTTCAGTGCTAAGGGCCCGGGCATGCTGAGAACTGCTGCAGGACCTTGATCTTCACCTGCATCTCAGAAAGCTGAGGCCCAGCCTAGTACAGGACAGCTAAATGACAAGCCTGCAACTCAGATCCACAAAGCCTGTTCGCGTTGGCCACGGTTGCCTCTCTACCTAGGATGCCATCTCACCAGGCAGAGTTCCCTGGGTTCACGGCCCTGTTGTTCCAGTTGTCCCTCCTCAGTCGTCCAAAATAGGCCCTAAGGGCAACACCCCAGACCAGGGTAGGTGGCCAAATGCCCTTCCTGTCCTTGCTTCTCCCGCAGCCCAGCGGGAAGAGCAAAGACTGCGTGTTCACGGAGATCGTGCTGGAGAACAACTACACGGCCTTCCAGAACGCCCGGCACGAGGGCTGGTTCATGGCCTTCACGAGGCAGGGGCGGCCCCGCCAGGCTTCCCGCAGCCGCCAGAACCAGCGCGAGGCCCACTTCATCAAGCGCCTCTACCAGGGCCAGCTGCCCTTCCCTAACCATGCCGAGAAGCAGAAGCAGTTCGAGTTTGTGGGCTCCGCCCCCACCCGCCGGACCAAGCGCACGCGGCGGCCCCAGCCCCTCACGTAGTCTGGGAGGCAGGGGGCAGCAGCCCCTGGGCGCCTCCCCACCCCCCTCCCTTCTTAATCCAAGGACTGGGCTGGGGTGGCTGGAGGGGAGCCAGATCCCCCAGGAAGGACCCTGAGGGCCGCCAAACATCCAAGCCCCTAGCTGGGAAGGGGCAGGCCAGTGCCCCAGGGGCGGCTGGTACAGCACCCCCTTCCCGGACGGGTGGCAGGCCCTGGAGAGGAACTGAGTGTCACCCTGATCTCAGGCTGCCAGCCTCTGCCGGCCTCCCAGCCGGGCTCCTGAAGCCCGCTGAACGGTCAGCGACTGGAGGCCTTGCAGACAACTGTCTGGAGGTGGCTGTCCTCAAAATCTGCTCCACGGATCTCCCTCGGTCTGCCCCCAGCCCCCAAACTCCTCCTGGCCAGACTGTAGGAAGGGACTTTTGTTTGTTTGTTTGTTTCAGGAAAACAGAGGGACAGAGAGAGAGAGAGGAAAATAGAGGGTTGGCCACTCCTCACATTCCACGACCCAGGCCTGCACCCCACCCCCAACTCCCAGCCCCGGAATAAAACCATTTTCCTGCAAATAGGTTATCTGAAGCGGGGTGGGGGATCCGACCACCGAGTACCCCTGGAAACGAGCCTGCCCTTCCCCGGCCGGGCGTGGCCCCATCAGGTGCAGGCGCGGCCCGCAGCGCTGGGGCCCCCGGGAGGCGGCGGGCTCGGCCCCGCGGGAGGCGGGCGGTCCCTCCCTGGCGCGGGCTCGGGTTTCCTGGGCTCGCGCGGCGCGGCCCGTGCTACCTGTTGGGGAAGAAAACCCGAGCCCCGAGAGGGGCCGGGGCCGGGACGTGCATCCAGCCGGGCCCCAGGCCCGAGACGCGGGCGAGGGCCCTGCGGAGCCCGGCGAGGCCCGGGCGGCCCGCGGACGCCAGGAGCCTCCTCGGGCAGCGAAATTGCTTTTTTTCCGGTGAGGAGGGCGGGGGCGGGGAGGGGGGCTGGGCGGCCGGAAGGGGGAGGGGGCGAGAAGGCGTCCCCTGTCCTCCCGGGTCCCCGCGGGGCCGGGGCGGGGGCCACACCTGAGGGCAAATCTCAATTAGAGGCAGCGGCCGGGCCCGGATGGCCGGGGGCATCAGGTGCGGGGCAGAGGGGCGGGGAGGAAGGGGCGGCCCTGCCCCCACCCCAGCTTCTCCGGTGGGCTTTCCCAGGGGCCTCCAGGTGTGCGTGTGGGGAGTGGAACTCGGGGGCGATAAAACCCGCCTCTTCAGTGCGTTGACTTTTAATCTTGTCGAGGGGGAGGTCCTTCCTCGCAGGGACCACCCCCCCCACCCCAACAGGTCAGCTCTTCAGGGGGAACACCGTCAGCGAGCCCTCTCTTCTGGGGTTGGGGCCCCAGCCTCAGTTTCCCCTACCCTCACTGAGCCCTCTCTTCTGAGGATGACCCCCAGCCTCGTTTCCCGTTCCCTCACTGAGCCCTCTCTTATGAGGATGTACCCCCTCCCCTCCCTCTTCCTTCTGAGAGTACCTTGAGGAGGGGCATTATGGAGAGAGAAGGATGAAAGACATCCCTTCTCCTCTCTGCTCCCTAGAATGGCCTAAAAATAAGGAAAGAGGAAGTGGGGAAGGGCCCTGGTCCAGTGAAAATGGGAGGTGGGTGCAGCTACAGTCCTAGTTGATGGCGAGGGCTGGCGCAAAGTCTGACACCCCCACCACGGGGCAATTTAGAAGGTGGGGACAGCGGCAGCCAAGAGGGAGGTCCCCGGCCCTGGGACAGACATTCTCCCTACTGCTCGTCATAATTGCTTTTCACCAGGTTACTTTTTTCTCTCCCCCATCACAAAGAGCCTTAATCCCAGTGAAGACCGCGCCGTGCTGGGGGTAGTTTTCTGGGATGTGTGTTGGGAGGGTGGTCTGGAGCCACAGCTGATAACTGGCGAGTTCAATGGGACTTAACGGGGGAAACACCCAGCAATTACTTGAGGACAAAGGGTTGGGGGCCCCCCAGGTGTAGAGGACTGGACTTTGGGGGGTGGCTGGGGAGGAGGCTGGGAAGGAGGTGTGTTGGGGAGGGGGCCTCTTACAATCCCTCTGATTTCCGCAGGAATTTGAGACATTCTTTAAAACTAGACTGCCTCCCCGCTAGCCGGGCTCTCGGGCCCACCCCCGCCCCTCCC
Source organism: Papio anubis (assembly GCF_008728515.1). Lineage (NCBI taxonomy): Eukaryota > Metazoa > Chordata > Mammalia > Primates > Cercopithecidae > Papio > Papio anubis. The sequence goes on from NC_044983.1 coordinate 20,149,338, forward strand.
TCGCTCGGGTTAGAGACGGCTTCAAAGGTGGACGGGGCCCTTTGTCTTGCCTCTGCTTTCTTCTCGGCCTTTCTCCAGCCCCTCCCTCCCTCTCTTTGACCTCCCCAGTACCGACAGGCCTCTGGGGGCTGGCTCCAGAAAGCCTTCACTGTTTTCTTTCTTGCTTTTTGAGGTGAGACCTGGCAGGGAGGGACAGAGAACGGAGAGGGAGGGCCACTCTGGAGGCCTGTGCTGTCCCAGGGAGTGCCCTCATCCCACCCCATCCCCGAGGTGTCCAGCGCCTGCTCTCGCCCTGGGGCGCTGGGTCCCTGGGTCCCTGGCTGGACTCTGAGCCTTCTCCTCACCACACCTCTCGGCGCCTCTGCCCAGTGTCCAGGCGCTGCCATGCCCCAGGTGGCTCTTCAGGCTCTGGAAGTCTGTTCAGCTCATTCCCCCTGAACTAGTGGTGACTTCGAAGATGCTAAAAGGAAGAAGCCAAAAGAATAGATCCCTAATGATGGCACTTCAAATGGACTCTTTGAACATGCACATCTAGGCGGTGGGAAGGAAGGAGACTTCCCCCAGGTCCTCAGACCACACCTGGCTTCAGCAACCCTGCTTGCCTCTAACTGCCCGGGTCTATGCAGGTGTGAGCATGAAGTAGCCACAGGGGGCTAATTGCTAATAGCCCCTTGCTGTTGGGGAAACATGAATCCCTTTAGGGGAGTATGTGACCAGGTGGATGGAGGTGGCAGCAGCGGCCACCAGTGCCTCAAATCTCACGCCAGTTTGGGATTACCAAGAACTCTCACTAAGAATGGCTCACAAATTGACCTCCCCTTTCTCCATCCCGTCCTCCAAACAGCCTGATGAGGCAGAGGGGAGCCAAGCAGGTCGTCAGAGGGAGACATCACTCACTCTTTAGGCCACACAAACTGGTTCCACTTACATCAGTCTATTCAACCCTGTCCCTCTGATGCTGAGATAGTGACTTTCCAGGGACCAAGCCGAAAGCCTTGCCTCAGTCCTCAGTGTCTTCAGCGTCAAGCTCTTGCCATGCCCCCTTGGCCTGCCCTTGGCTGGCCTGCCTGGCTTCTCTTTCCCAGCTCCTCACAGAGGACCCTTCCCCAAGATTCCCTCCCACTCTGCTCTCCGTCTGCCAGCTGCCTCTCTGAGCAACCTCAGCATCTCAGTCACCGCCTCCTTGCCCTCCTTGTGCGTGACTGCTGCCTCCCAAACTCTGGGGCTCTGCACCGTGGCCAGACCTCACTGGGATCTGTCTAAATCTCTGCTTGCTCCCTACATCATCTCTGTGCCTCCCAACACTGCCCTCTACTCCAGTACATCGGAGTTTGCTCCACTTACCTTCTCTACCACAACCACAGCTCTACCCAGTCCACACTATCCCGGCCAAACTCCTTAGCGTCATCTTTAAGACTCTTATCCAGCCCTGTCCAGTCTCCCTGTTCGGCCCTAGCCCCACAACTACCCTTTAGAATGCTGGAAAACTGGAACTCTATCAAGCAAGCATGTCCCCATCCTCATTCAAAGGGTTCCTGCCACCTGTTGTGCTGTAGCACACATGCACACACACACCCCCGCCCAGACCGCAGGCTCCTTCTCTGCTCCATAGGCTCTCGGCACTACCCAGGGAGGAGCAGCTGTCTCCACTACCACTGGTCTTGCCAGCCATTCACTTGCCCTTGCCTTATGATACATGTCACAGCTAGTCCAGAACTGTCATGATGTATGTACTTGTCATGATTCCGCTAAATAGCAAGTGCCCCAGATGTAGAAATAGTCCATCTTTTCCTCCCTGACTGCCCAGCACAGTATGTTCACAGGGTAAATGTTTATTGAGGAAATACACCACCTGAAGCCCCAGAAAGAAGTCATTATCCCAACACCCCACTGTCCCTCTAGGCGGAGGCAGGAGAGAGGCCGGAATCCTGCCTTCTCCCACCTTCTTTGGCAGACGTGGGTGGGGCCGGGGCTTAAGCAGTTAGTCCCAGTGTTTATTTTTCTGCCACAACATTCAAGCCCTGTGCTAATCCCTCTGTTAATAAAAAAGATAGACAAGATAGAGCTCTCAAGGCACTTGAAATTTAATTGGAGGGATAAACCCATAAAAAGGCAATTATTTGTTCTTTGATGGGACTTTTGGAAATCCCTCTTTTACACATGACATAACAAAGCAACTTTTTTTGTTTGTTTGTTTTTCGTACGTCCCCAAAGACGTAAAGGGGAGACAAGAATTATTGGAAATAAGGAAACTAATATGTACCGAGCTCAGGAGATGTGCTAGGCCACACTCAGGGCACATTTGCTTGCACTCCTTCTTTAGGGCGGTGAGATGTTCCCATGTAGCACATGTGGATGAGTTCACACTCAGAGATGCCAGGCCATTCACGGTCTCGCAGCTAGTGAGCACTGCACTCTAGATTATGCCTGGCTTCCACACTTTGCATGTAAGGTTCTCCACTCCCTCCCCTGCCCATGCATCGTGGGTTCTGGGGCAGGAGAGAGCACAGGCCGGGGTGCTTGCGGGAGCTTTGTGGAAGCCCTGGGGTTTGCATGATTTCAGTGCAGAAAATATGCACAGAGCAGAAAATGATGAGAGGAAAAACGGGCATGAGAATCAAGGCGGGAAAATGGGAGGTGTGCTCCAGGGAAGGGGAACAGTCTGTCTACCTGGCTGGAGCTGAAATTTGTGTAGAGAAGTGGCAGGAAGTGATTGGATCAAATGATGAAGAGTTTGGTCCTTATGCTGTGGCGGGGAGGAGATGGTGAGGGGCTTTGCGGGGGCCCAGTGCAGTGGTCTGGTGGCAGCATGCTGGAGGATGGAGGCTCTGGGGTCCGGGCAGCCGAGTCCAATGCCCGGAGGCAGGGGCACATGGCTCCCAATCTCTGATGAGAATGGTGACTTTGGGGCCCTCATCCTTCTTTTTCTTCAGGTCTCTGTCACCCTTTCCCTCCTCCCTGAGTATCCAGGTGCCCTGGCTCTACCTCTCCAGAAGTTAATATTTACATAGCTCCCCCGCCCAGCAGGTTGGTGTGTGGGGTGGGGCCAGGGGGCACTGGAGTGAGACAGACCAGAAGTGGACAGAGAAGCCTATCGAGAGGGCCTGGGGGAGGGAGGAGGCAGCAGGGCCGGAGTCCGCCCAGGACATCTGGCACCAGTGACCTTGTGGGGAAAGGAGCCAAGAATGGGGCGTCAGGGGGCCTGGGACCCCCCTGCCTGAGAGACACAGGAACCCTGGCCCCGTGTTGTGGACACAAGCGCCCATCCTCAAGGTCTTGAGAACTCCTGAACTTCCAAAGGTACGAGAGCCCTGGCAGCCACCGCCTGCCTGCTGGGTACGGAGCAGAGCTGAGGAAACCCACCCGCCTGGGGCCCGAGCCAACAGGCACCTGTTGTTCAGTGTTGCCAGCTTTCAAGGGGAGAACCTCCCCTTTCAGACAAGCCATGGGGGAGTTCAGTTCAGCCGGCCTTGAGGGGTCAGAGGCCTTCCCAGGGGGAGGAGGCTGGAGGCAGAGTCAGTCTTTCCATGGGACAAGGACAGTGATGAGATGGGGGCAGAGGATGACATGGGTGAGAAGGGTCCCCTTGCCGCCCCTCTGAAGGCCCACCACCAATACACACACACACACACACACACAGCCCAAATCCCTGGCAGCAAAATGACCTTGGCAGTTACCACTCCTCAGGTCGACAGAGGGAGCTCTCACTCTGCAATCCCCTTGGGTCCAGGCCTGGCTGGGCTGATCACTCTTCCTGCCCAAGGTGGCCCGCCCGCCCCACCCATGGAGGGACATTCCGATAGAATGTGAGACTCGGGCGCGGTGGGGGACAGTGGGAATGGGGCCTTGAGGGATTGGAAGAGAGCTGTCCCGTGCCCTGACTTTTTTCAGTGGAATGAGAGAGGGTTTAGGACCAGATGAAGGTGCTCACGTAGAGACGGCAGAGGTGTGGGGCCCGCAGCCGAGTGCCCAGTGCAGATAGCGCCCAGGGGCCTCTGCACCCTGCTGGAGCAACCCCTCTGGCCCTTCAGCACAAGGACTGTCCCTGCCTTGCTGTCTGTCACCGTCCCGAGCTCCACACTGGGCTTCCTGGAGTGGGGACTCTCCCCAGTGCTGCACACTCTTCAAGACTGGCCTGCTCTCCGGCCCTGAATTAGGGTTCTCCTGAGGTCACCCCTATAGCCAATTCTAGAGCCTTATGAAGGGAAGTGGGGGGATGGGGCACTTGGTGGGGTTCACTGGGCACCCTAGCTCCTGAAGCTGTCCCCTAACCCCCAGTGCCAGCACTGAGGACACACCCTCAGGCCCCCTCCCTCCATCTCTGAGGAAGAGGCAGCGGGAGCCACAGCTTCCTCCTCCCCCCTCCCTGCCGCCGCAGCTGAGCCGGGCCTGAGCTGCCGGCAGGTTGTCTTGGCAACGGGAGGCGGAGAGGAGATGCGCCGAGGGATGGAGGTGTATGTCACCGAGGAGGCTGCTGCGCTCCTGCCCCACGCCCTGGGCCCTTGAAGGTACCGAGCACCCTCCCCTCCTTTTCCCCTCCGCCCTTTCCCCTTGACTCCCCCGACTCGGCCCTACATGTGCTGGTTTCGATAGGAGGAGGCACCCCTCCTCCCAGGCCCAGCGGTCCTACACATTCCTCATCACCCACCTCGTTCCAGGCCCCTGGCCACAGTGTCCTTCCTGGCATCAGCTCACTTCAGCTCTACCTCTGGGGACCCTCGCACCAGAAGACAGCTCTCCTGGGGTGGGGCCTGGTGGGGGAGGGGCAGCGGCAGGGGAGGAACCCAGGTCGGGTGCGGCAGGGATCAGGAATCCTAAAGGGCTGAGGTGTCAAAGCCCCCGGTACCTGGTCAGCTGGAGGGACCGAGAGATCATCTAGGGCTGGAGTGGGGCTGGGGCTTCCCCTCTGCCTCTCAGCCCCTGATTACAGGGAAGTAAGGGTGGGGTTGAAGGTACAGAAAGCCGAGAGGCTGGGCTGAGGCCGGGCTGGTTGTGGAGCAATGGCCGGGGTGGCTCCTCCTCCAAGGCTGTGCCCCTTCCTGCCACATTAAAGGTATGCCCCCTCCCACATCACTCTCCTGGCCTTTTTCTCCGCAGTTCCACGGATCCTGTGCTTCATCCCCCACCCCCAGGTTTTCTCTATACCTTCACAGCCACCCCCACCCGGCTGCAGCAGCTCAGCCTGTGTTCTGTCTCCCTTCTCAGCCACCTGCCTCCCTCCTTCCTCCCTTCTCTCTGGAGCCCATCCCTCAGGTTACTGTCCTCTCTGTCCCCACCAGCCAGATACATTCTGTCCCCTCCTGGCCTCTTCCCTCAAGCCCCTCCCTCTGTGCTTCTCCATTCAGACACCCCAGAGCCCCCTCCCCAGATTCTAGATTTCCCCAACAACAGCTGATACCATCAGCTGACCGGCTGTGGGCAGGGTTGCCAGGGCAACGGTGAGGGCTGCCTAGGTAGGCAAGTCTGCGGTGTGGAGGTGGAGAGGACGCTGGGGCCAGGGCGAGGGTCAAGGGCAAGGCTTGTTGCCTTTCCCTGTCCTGCCCAGGGGGCCTGAAAGGCCAATGACAGGCTCCTGGGATGGTTGAGGCTTTGCTAGAGACAGGGAAGGCACGTGCCTGTAAATTCTGTGCCGGGACCCGGGGGTTACCGGGCAGGAAGCTCGTTTTTCATGAAGCCGCCCTAGGGAGAGATGGGGTCTTTCTCTCTCTCTGCCGCATCCCATTGGAGTTCCCAGGGGATTCAGGTTACCAAGGGGCCAGCCCACATCTCAGTACTGAGAACCTGGTTGCATCCCTCCATTCTGCCCTCCCAGGAGAGAGCTCATCCTTGGGTAACCAATTCTGGCCTGTGCCTGCACCCCCACCTCGAGAGGCTGGGCCCCAGAAGCCTCAGTTGCTGCTGTCAGATGGTGGGGTGGTCATAAATAGGGTAGGAGGTGCAGGTGCCTGGAGAAACCAGGCGTTGTCCCCCTGGGTCATCAGTAGCCCCCTCCCCCTACCCACTGCCCACAGCAACTTGAACTCTGGCTGTTTAGGAGGAGGCTGAGGGACTCTGGGTGCATGTAGGTGTGTGTGAGTGTGAGTGCTGCAGACTGGGGTGTGGGAAAGGGAGAGGACAGTGCTGGCTGATTCTGCTTCGTCATGACGCTAGGTTAATGCTCCTCTTGTTTGAAATGGATTGAGCTGCAGCGTTGGTGGAAGAGCGCGCACATCCACACACACACACCCTCGCCAGCCACACGCTATCAGCTGGAGGTGGGGAGGGCGCGGGGAGGGCGTGGGGGGAGCCGGCAGCCTGCCCGCCCGCCCCCAGACAAGGACTCCCCAGCACCGGGGGATCCAGGCGGTCGTGGCTTGCAGAGAAGCAGGGTGGGGGCAAGGGGGGTGGGGACCCAGAGGGGAGATCAGACCGCTCAACCGAGACCAGCTCCCCTCCTTCGCCAGCTCCCACCCCGCCCACCCACCCCAAGCTGGCTTTTTTCCTGTTATTTGTGCTCCGGGGAAGCGCGGCTGGGTTCCTGGAAGAGACGCCTATTACCTAGGCTCCTGGGGGAAGTGGCAGCCCTTGGATCTGGCCTACGCCTCTCGGGCCTCTGTGGCCTCAGAGCGTCTTGTCCACACTGTCTGGGAAGAGGTAGGTGGCAGGGTCTCCGCCTCTTCTCCCCTCTGTGGGCACTGTGGGCCACAGCGCTTGCTGGTGAGCCAGGCTTTGGGTGGCGGCAGGGTATCTCGGGGGAGTCCACGGTGGTCCCTGTCCAGTGGGAGGATGGGCCGGCCCCTGGGACTAGCTGGGCCTGATCTAATGGAAACTTCTTCTGATTTGGGGAAGAGGGCCTGGGGTGTTCTCATCCCAAGGATGAGAACTGCTCCCAGCCCAATCCCCTCTTCGTTAGCATCTCTGCCCGGCCCACCGAGCTGAGCAGGCCAGCAGTGGAAGGGATGGACTGTGGGGGCACGGGGGCAGGGGAGCATTCCCTGTCTGCTGAATACTGGCCTGCTGGCCTCCCCGCAACCACGCCACATGCTCTGGGGGTTGGAGCAGTACATTTAGGGGCCTGGGGCTGTTTATTTGGAGCCTGCTTTTTAGGGGGAGTGGGAGGAGAGCCTGCTCCCAGCCAGTGACTGGCCAGGCTGGGGTGGGGCTGAGTGAAGAGTGAGGCTGTGGCAGGGCACAGCTGCAGGCCCAAGCCCAGTTCTCCCCCTGTGCCCGCCGCTGGGATGCTTGAAGGGGGCCAGGGCTGAGCAGACATGCAGCCCCCACAGGGTTCCGGGGCTCCCCTCCCTAGCTCTGTCCCTCAGGGCCCAGCAGGCCCAGCTCCCTATCTTGGGCAGACACACCCGGTGTGTCCCTTCCAGGGACCGGTTGCCTGGTTGTGAGAGTCAGGGGAGCAGGGACAGGTCCAAGACAAGGAAGGCAGTTGGGCTCTGGGAATGGGGAGCCCAGGGAAGGCCTCCGGAGCTGGGTAAGTGGAGGGCTCTGTGTGTGTTGCTGTACACGTGCACAACTCTGGGATGGATGCCAGGGACAGGACCAGTGGGTGGGTGCGAGCGGGTGTTGGCAGCACCATGTGTCACTGTGAGGGGGCCTCGATGGGAGAGTGGGGGCGTGAGCTGGCACACAGGGCTTTGGAGTCTCCCCACGTGCATGAGTCCTGCAACAGTTTCAGCGCAGGTGCTTCTGCCTGTGCCCACCTGTCCATCTTGTGTGGTGCTGCCGGCCTCTCCGTGGTCAGATGTCAGACTCCTGGGTGAAGTTGTCCACCCGTGGGTGGATGTGGGCAGAATCCCTCTTCTAGAGCTCCTGGGTGTTGTGGGGACTGGAACAGGGAGGCCCCAGGATCCAGAAAGCTGAATTGAGGCTGCATCTCCCCCAGCTCTGCCAGTCCCGCTTGTACAACAGGACCAGCTATAAATGGAGGGGGAGCAGTCAGCCTGAGGGGCTGCAGGATGCAGAAAGCAGAAAGCGGGGTCTCTTCAGAGGGAGAGTGGAGAGGGAACATAGAAACCAAGCCAGAGAGAGACCTAGGAGAAGATGGCTGCACAGATGCGTCTCTGGGTGGGCCAGAGAGGTAGGAGGGGGCATCTGGGCCTGGTTTTGTTGTTATCAAGAGAACAGGGGAGGGCAGGCCTTGAGCAGGGGGACTCTGGGCTCCCCACCCACCCAGGCCTGGTCCTTCATCCGAGTGTGAGAGGGTGCCCTGTAGTGCTGGGTTAGGGGAACCTTCATCGCGGCAGACACAAGGGTAAAAAACATTGGAGTAGGGGAGAGGGAGAAACTGGGAGAAGAGGAGGGAGTCCCCAGGCTCTGCCAACCTTAGGACAGACTCGGAGTTCAGGCTTGGCCTAAGTAAGGGACACCTCTGAAGAGCCACTGGCCCAGAGCAGGCCTCAGCCTCCTGGTGTCCTTTTCCAGTGGGGGAAGGGGGGAGCAAGGTGCCCTGCCCCACCCACATCACACGCATACACAGCACCCATGGGAGCGCCTGGCCCCTGCCCTGCCGTGCTGCACTGCTCCACCCTCCCTGCCCCTCCCCGCCCGGGATGCTGTTTTGGGAACTGGTGACCTAGCTGGATCCTGCCTTTATTTCTGGCATTGAATTGTTGCCACAGTAACTGCGGGGGTGGGGCCGGGTGGGGGAGAGGGTGAAAGGGAAAGAGGGAGGGAGGGAGAAAAGATGAAGAAAGCAAAGAAAAGGGACCAGAAGAGAAAGCAGAAAGACGGGAGGAAGAAAGGGAGAGAGGGCCAGGCAGTCACTGTGAACAGAACAGGAGAAGGCGAAGCGGGGCAAAGTTCCCTGCCCACCAGATGCCAGCCCGCTTGGATGACTTGCCTCATTTCATCATTCGTTTACTGTCTGCACCGGCTGGCCTCCAGCCTGGCTGGACTCTGCTGCCTGTGTGGCCCAGAGCCAGAGGCCCCCAGACTCCCAGCTGCTCTTCTACAGATGCCATCAGTGAGCAGGACTCTGGGTGGCTCCACTGTCTAAGGTTAGCACGTGGGACCCCCAAGTCCCACATTTTGATTGAAGTGGGATCTCTGGTACTCATTGAAAAGAGCACTTGGCTTTGGCCTCAGGCAGGCCCTGGTAGGAATTCTGGCTTGGCTTCTATTTGGGTGGCCTTCGGTAAGTTCACCTTTCAGCCTCATTTTTGTTCATCTCTAAATGAGGAGAACGTTGTTTTGTGTGAGGTTTAGAAAGGATGTATGAAAGTCCCGAGTACAGGGGCTGGCACCAAGCAGGTAGTGGTTGGCTGGAGACAGGAGCACAGCTAGACCAGGGGCCCCCTACCCCGAAGCTGCCATTCTGCCTGCGGAGGTTTCATTTCTAAAAGCCCAGGGGAGCCACGGTCTGGATCAGTTTCTGCCTGGAAGAAGAGCCCGCCAGGATGGGTGGGCACAAACTCGGAAGGCCCAGTGGGCGGGTCTTATCACCCACATCCCGGGGAGCTGTGGAGAGGAGAGGGTGGTGGGTGAGGTGGGGCTGGGCTGGTGGCTCAGATAAGGCAGGGACACACAGCTGGGGGAGGGTGGGGCTGAGATGGAGGGCGAGCAGACAGCTGGCGTCCGACCAGGGCCAGGGGCAGCTGAGCTGTCCCTTCCGTCACCTGGACCTGCCTTCCTCTGCGGTGCTCTCTCTTCCTCCATCCCTCCCCTCTTCCTGCTGCAGCTCGCCCTTTCTATCTCTTTGTGCACGGAGGTCGCTGGGACCTTGGGGGCGCCTGCACAGGCAGGCGGGGTGCGTGGATGGGAGAGCGGTCTGGACGGGACGAGGTGGAGTGGACGGGACGAGGTGGAGTGAGCCGGCACTGACCTGGGAGAAATGAGCTTTGATGGAAGGGGCTGCTTGTGGGTGGAGTAGGCAGGGTGTGATTTGAGAGAAGCTGAGGACACTCTCTCTCTCTCTCTCTCTCTCTCTCTCTCCCCCCCCCCCCTCCCTTTCTCTCCCTCTCTCTCTCTCTCTGTCTCTCTCTCTCTCCCTCTCCCTCACACATGCATGCACACACACATATACACACACTCTTCTCCACCCCCAAACATTTTCCCTGCTGGCCTTCTGACAGCTTAAAATTTAACCAGCAAAAACTTTATGCCTTAAAGCTAGGCCCGTGTTTACATGCAAATGTCCCCCAAGGGGTAGGACCAAATTTCTGCCTCTGTGGAAATAATTTATCAACCAACATGCTCTCTAACAAATGGCAGGGGGTGGCGCCAGGGTGCAGGGCCCTGGCTGACCCCAGGAAGCAGACCCAGATGCTAAAGGACAAGACCCAGCAGTGGGGTTGTGGGCAAGAAGGGATTGGGGACAGAGCAGAGGTGAGAGGCCAGGGGCTCAGTGACTGACATCAGCTTTGCCTGGGCGGTATCATGGTGAATGGTTTTAGAAGTCAGACAGACCTGAGCTTAGATTCCACACAGTACTGTGTCCTTGACCAACTACTTGACCTGTTCAAGTCTCAATTTCTTCATGTGCAAACGAGATACTCGAGATACTCGCCAATCCAAGCCAACCCCACAGGATTGGAATGTAAGGGTTAAATTGAAACAAAGATGGGCTGGGCAGTGGCTCACACCTATAATCCCAACATTTCAGAGGCAGAGGTGGGAGGATCACTATTTTTTGTTTTTTTGTTTTTTTTTTTTTGAGACGGTGTCTCGCTGTGTCTCCCAGGCTGGAGTGCAGTGGCACAATCTTGGCTCACTGCAAGCTCCGCCTCCCGGGTTCCCGCCATTCTCCTGCCTCAGCCTCCCAAGTAGCTGGGACTACAGGTGCGCGCTGCCACACTGGGCTGATTTTTTGTGTTTTTAGTAGAGATGGGTTTTCACCATGTTAGCCAGGATGGTCTGGATCTCCTGACCTCGTGGGGAGGATCACTTGAGCCCAGGAATTTGACACCAGGTTGGGTAACATAGGGAGACCCCCATCCCTACCAAAAAAAAAAAAAAATTGTTTTCGGGTGTTGTGGAGTACTTCTGTAGTCCCAGCTACTCGGGAGACTGAGGCAGGAGAATGGATTGAGCCTGGGAGGTCGAGGCTGCAGTGAGCTATGATCATGCCACTGTGCTCCAGCTTTGGTAAAAGAGTGAAACCCTGTCTCAAAAAACAAAAAACAAAAAACAAAAAAAAAAAAAAAAAAAAGAAAAGAAAGAAAAGAAAAGAAAAAGAAAGAAAGAAAAAAATGTGAACTGCCCAGCACAGTGCCAGTCGTAACATAGACATTCTATAAATAGCAGCTGTTAACGTGACTGTGACCATCAGGATTTCAAATCATGCTTCTGAGTGCCCGTGCCTCTGGGACGGTATTTGTGCACGTGTGAGTATGGGGATATATGACCACATATTCCTGAGACATGGCTCACCCTGGGCCACTCACCTCCCACCTCTCTGAGTAGCCAGCACTCTGACAGATAGCTGCTGTCACACTCTGTACCCCTCCCCTGGCTGGTGTTCCCAGAAGATTCCAGGGCCTCCCCCAGGCTCCAGAACACACTGAAGTTATCTAGTCTCCCTCCAGCCTCTCTCTGTGTGCAGCTGCACAGGCTCCTCAGAGTGACCCCTCCAAACCTCTGACTCACTTGTAAGATCTGCAGAGAACCTTAATTCTCTTTCTCTTTTTTTTTTTTTGAGACAGAGTCTCACTCTGTTGCCCAGGCTGGAGTGCAGTGGTGTAATCATAGCCCACTACAGCCTCAAGCCTCTGGGTTCAAGTGATCCTCCTGCCTCAGCCTCCCAAGTAGCTGGGACCACAGATGTGCAACCACCATGCCCCGATAATTCTTCATTTTTTAAAAAAATAAAGACAGGGCTCACTATATTTCCCAGGCTGACCTCAAACTCCTGGCCTCAAGCGATCCTCCTGCCTTGGCCCCCAAAGTGTTGCGATTACAGGCATAAGCCTCTGCACCTGGCCACCATCTCTCACTTTTGCTGGGAAAATGGAAGCCCTGTATGGTTGTTACCCAACTTCTTTCCCTGTTCTCTCCTTTCCAGGGAGCACAGTGACATGATCATAGCTCACCGCAGCCTTGACCTCCCGGGCTCAACCCATCCTCCTGCCTCAGCCTCCAAGTAGCTGGGACTATAGGCGTACTTCACAACACCCAACTAATTAAAAAAAAATTCTTTTGTAGAGATAGGGTCTCTCTATGTTGCCCATGCTGGTGTCGAATTCCTGGGCTCAAGTGATTCTCCCACCTCTGCATCCCAAAGTGTCGGGGTTATAGGCATGAGCCACTGCCCAGCTTATCTTTGTTTCCAGGAAACCTTTCTTCCCAGAGCCAGTCTTGTACTTGGCCATGAACTTGATCCCTTCCCTCCTGCTGCCATCTTGCTCCGCCCACCTAGTGCCCACTGCCCCCTGCAGCCTCAGTCTTTCCTGTCTACTGTTCCCTCTCTGCTGTCTGCAAAAACACATTAAAGGCCTTAGGCCAATCTTGCCTCCTCCAAAATGACCCTGCCCTTCTATCACACTTCTTGGAAGGGCCACTCCCCATGGCTGTACCACCTCGCCAGCACCCTCGTCACCCCCCAATCCCTAACCAGGAGGCCACTATGGCCCTGACATTCAAGCTGGAGGAAAGCACTTCTCTCACCTTCTCCACGGTGACACATGGCTTCCATGATGTTCTACTCTCTCACCCCTCCCTCTATCCCTCCCTCCCTCTCATTCTCTCTCTCAATATGCTTTGCACATTTACTGTGTATCAGACCCTTTGCTGAAAACACAAAGACCCACTAGAGACTCCTCGGCCCCTGGGAGCTGCCATCTAGTTTTCCTCTCTCTTTCTGACTGTGCCATCTCTGGCTATTTCTTTTCAGTCCCCCAAGTTCCCAGGATGCTGTTTTTGACCTTCTTTCTCCTTTGGCAATCTCGTGTTCGGACTATGACCTCTAGGCAAATGGCTCCCACATCTCTGGTTCCAGCCTGTCCTCTTCTGTAGGTTCCTTTCCTCCTGGACATTCCTACCTGTTCCCCTGCTGCACCCACCACAACCTTCACCTGTCAAAGTGACTTCCTCCTTTCTCCTTCTCCCAGTTTCTCAGACTTGCAGCCTCCGCCATGGGTGCCCCAGATCCAGTCCTGCTTTGCACATTCTGCCTCTAGGGTTTCTCCAATTTGCCCTCTCTCCTTCCTGTCCAAGTCTAGATCTTCACAGTGCCCTGCTGAACTACTGCTGCAGCTTCCGGACTGGTCTCCCCGTGGACATGGATCGGCTCTGCCTGTCCAATCTGGCTGTCAGGCTGCCACCAGATTCATTTTCCCAAAACACTGCTTGAGTTGTGTCACTTCTTTGCTTAAACAAAGTTTTTGAGCCTTCTGTGCCCCTCTGTTGCCAACAGATTACGACCTAACCCTAGGTTGGGTTCAGGGCCTCCACAATCTGGCCTCCACCTCCTGTCCCAAATGCATCTCAACCTCATGAGTTCTCCAATCCAGCCATATTTGCTGTTCTCCACGCAGGCCCAGTACATCCCCATGTCCCCACCTTAGGCTGCTTTCTCTGTCAGGAGGCCCTTTTTCCATTTTTGCATGATCTCAAACTGGGCATCTTTCGAGGCCTACCTCAAATACCTCTTCCTCCAATAAACCCTTTCCCCTCTCTTGACATTCCAGCAGGAGGAATCTCTTCTGTGACTTTTCATAGTGCTTTATACTATGTTATCTGGTACATGTAGTTTTCTACTTTGCATGGCAGTTATCTAGATGCATGCCTTATTTCTGGAGAGGCAGCTTAGCTCCTCTGACTCATCTTTCTGTTCTCCATAAGACTTACTGCAGAGTCCTGCTCTGTGTTCATTGCAGAATAGGTGTTCAGAAAGTATTTGTTGAATGGATGAATAAAACAGTACATGACTAAGTGGATGGATGTATGGATTCAGAGATGGATGGATGGATGGATGGATGGATGCAGGGATGCAGGGATGGATGGATGGGTGGCGAGATGGATGGATGGGTGGATGGATGGATGGATGGATGGATGGATGGATGCAGGGATGCAGGGATGGATGGAGAGATGGATGGATGGATGCAGAGATGGATGGATGGATGGATGGATGGATGGATGGATGGATGGATGGATGGATGGATGGATGGGTGTAGGGATGGATAGATGGATGAACAGATGCATGCATGCATGGATAAGCATTTGCCCCTAGGGCTAACTCAAGTGTATAGCTAGTTTGATACTAGCTATAAACAAAGTAAAAATAAGAGAGGAGAGAGAGCTAACAGCTCTTCAAGTATGTACCAGAATTTATTCTTCTTTTTGCTTAATTAAAAGCATTACAAAGCAAGTACTAAGAAGGCAAGAGGAGTATAAAGTTCCAGAACAGAGTCTTTCCATGCGCACCAACACCTTGTGTGACTCTGATGGCCAGAGTCTTTTTTTTTTTCTTTTTTTTGAGACGGAGTCTCACTCTGTCGCCCAGGCTGGAGTGCAGTGGCACGATCTCGGCTCACTGCAAGCTCTGCCTCCCGGGTTCACACCATTCTCCTGCCTCAGCCTCCCGAGTAGCTGGGACTACAGGCGCCTACCACCACGCCCGGCTAATTTCTTGTATTTTTAGTGAGATGGGATTTCACTGTGTTAGCCAGGACGGTCTCATTCTCCTGACCTCGTGATCCGATCCACCCGCCTTGGCCTCCCAAAGTGCTGGGATTACAGGCGTGAGCCACTGCGGCCGGCCTATTATAGTCTTGTTTTGGAGATGCCATGGTTCTAGAATCCCAAACAGACTTGAGAAATCTGGCAGATTCTAGCTTTCCTCACTCTCACCTGATACTGAGGACTAGCTAGGCACTGTGAATCATGCTGAAGACACAGTCATTTTCAACTCCACGACTCTGGACAAATTTTAACCTCTCTGAGCCCATTTCCTTATCTGTAAATGGGTCTACCTTATAGGGCTGTTGTGGCAATGAAACAAAATAATCCTTGTAAAGGGCTTCTCAAAGTACCTAGCGCATAGTGAGCACTGAATAAATGACAGCTCTTTGCTCGGCCACCTAAGCTGGAATACAGTGGCGTGATCACAGCTCACTGCAGCCTTCACATCCTGGGCTCAAGCAGTCCTCCCACCTCAGCCTCCAGAGTAGCTGAGCTAACTACAGGTGCACATCACGACATCTGGCTAATTTTTAAATTTTTGTTAGAGACGAGGTCTCCCTATGTTGCCCAGGCTGGCCTCGAACTCCTGGCCTCAAGCCATCCTCTCTCCTTGGCCTCCCACATAGCTCTTATTGTTGTTTTCATCCTCCTGCAATTAGCAATCTGTCTAGTTAGGGAGAAAACATGTTCCCTGTAATCAAGTGCTTAGCTACACTGGTCTGTTTTTAAGTCCCACTGGGATTCAGAGAAGGGTTGATCCATGAGGACTAGACTAGTACAGGAGGCCTCCCAGAGGAGCGGCTTTGGGATGGCCCTGGAAGGCTGGAGGCACCTGGGAGGCAGAGAGGTGGACAAAGCAGTGGAAAGTGTCAAAAGCAGGAAGGTGGGGCTGGGCACAGTGGCTCACACGTGTAATCCCAGCATTTTGGGAGGCCAAGGCAGGTGGATCACTTGAGATCAGGGGTTCAAGACCAGCCTGACCAACATGGTGAAACCCTATAGCTACCAAAAATACAAAAATTAGCCAGGCGTGGTGGCACACGCCTGTAATCCCAGCTACTCTGGAGGCTGAGACAGGAGAATCGCTTGAACCTGGGAGGCGGAGGTTGCAGTGAACCGAGATGGCACCACTGCACTCCAGCCTGGGCAACAAAGCAAGACTTTTTTTTTTTTTTTTAACGAGGCAGGGTCTTACTCTGCAACCCAGGCTGGAGTGCAGTGGTACGATCTCGGCTCACTGCAGCCTCGATCTCCTGGGCTCAAGTGATTCTCCCACCTCAGCCTCCCGAGTAGCTGGGACTACAGGCATCCAGCACCACGCCTGGCTAATTTTCTTCGTAAAGACAGGGTTTCGCTATGTTGTCCAGCCTGGTCTGGAACGCCTAGGTTCAAGCGATCCTCCTGCCTCAGCCCCGCAAAGTGCTGGGATTGCTGGCATGAGCCACTTATGCTCGATCTATGCAGTGTTTTAAAAATAATTTTGTCCATGAAACAAAGTTTGTGTGAAGTTCTGACGTGTGGAATTTCCACTTGTGCGTCATGGTAGACACTCACAAAGTTTCGGAGTGCGGATGTCAGGTTTTGGATGAGGGATGCTGAAGCCGGGCTGCTCATGGAACCCTCTCTGTTAACCCTTCCTGGGCGAGCGCCGGGAGGTGGCGGCGGGGACAGTGTCCCGAGCGGGAGTGGGACCAGCGGCCGGGAGGGAAGGGCCTGAGCCGGGGCCACAGGCCAGGCCGGGGAGGGGAGGGCAGGTGCGGCGGAGCCAGGCCGTGGAGGCCTCCGCCCGGGCGGCAGGCTGACCCCTGCCGTCATTTCCTTTGGAACCAGAGAACAATGGCTCAAAAACAAGCGCAGCCCGTCCCTCGGTCGCCTCCCGTCCACGCGCGCGTTCTCCGGGGCTGAGCGGATGGGAAGCCTGAGCCGCACGGGGCCCGGCTGCCTGGAGAGCTGCCGACCGCGGAGGTCCCGCAGCCTAACGCCGCCCCGGCGCGGCCTCCCTCCCTTCTCCCTGCAGCCTGGAGAGTCACCGCCGAGGGATGAGGACGCGCCAGCCCGGGGGGACGCGCCGGCTGCTTTCGCGGCCCCAAGCGCGCAGCGCCCAGCAGCCGCGCGGAGCCTGACACGCTGTCCTCTCCCCTCGCGCACAGGGCTCTGCGAGTGACCTGGCCGGCGAGCTCCGTGCTGCATGGAACGGCTGCAGAAGGTGCGCGGCGCCGCCCCGGGCCGGGGGCGCCGAGGGCGGGTGGGGGCCGCTTGGGAGTCCAGGGCGCCACCTGGTGGCCACCAGCCGCGCAGCGCCGCGCAGCGCCCCGGGTCCCCCAGGCCTAGGGCCGCCCCCGCCCCGCTCCCGCACACACGCACTTGCCCACCCGCCCACCTTCTCGCTCTCCCCAGCAACCACTTACCTCCCCCGGGAGCGTGAGCCCCTCCCGAGATTCCAGTGTGCCTGGCTCTCCCTCCAGCATTGTGGTGAGTACCCCTCTCGGCCACCAGCACCTCCTGGCTGGGAGGGGGGAGGGGGGAAGACCCCTGGCTGCTAGGGGAGCTTCCCGCGGAGCCTCCCCAGTGGTGGTCCCGCCGGTGCTGGCGGGCAGAGAGAACCCAGAAACCCAGAGAAGCTCCCGTATACCCCTTCCACTGGTCTGGCCTCGTTACACCCCAAGTGCTAGTCAAAGGACTATCATGTTTTAAGGTGACTAATTTCTTAAAATAATAGAATTGTTAACGTCTGCAACGGCAGTCTGTTTTCTTGGTAATTAACGTAAGTCTAGCAAGCAGGGCCAGTGTCCTAGGCCAGGCTTTCAGCACAGCTGTTTCACGTGCACCTTTCCCTTCAGGCCAAGATGGACAATCAGGTGCTGGGCTACAAGGACCTGGCTGCCATCCCCAAGGACAAGGCCATCCTGGACATCGAGCGGCCCGACCTCATGATCTATGAGCCCCACTTCACTTATTCCCTCCTGGAACATGTGGAGCTGCCCCGCAGCCGGGAGGTGAGGGGGCTCCTCTTGGGCAGGACTTGGGGGGAGGCCCCCCCAGCCACACTGGGTGGGGACTGATCCCTCCCGTGCTTCTTTTCCTGGAGGTCTGCCTCGGCAAAACAAGAGAGGGAACTGTGCGCAGGAATCAGCCAGTCAGTCCATCCAGCGTTCAAGAGAGCAGGCAGAACGGGCTCTGGGCTGGCATGTCGCTCAGATGTAGAGGGGTGGACACATTTGGATGGCAGCAGCACACAGGAGGCACAAAGAGCAAGATTTGTGGAAACAGTTTGGAAGCACTGAGTGTGGGGGCTGAAAGTCTAGTGGAGGGACCTATGTGATGTTGTGGCCTCAGTTTACCCTCCTGTAAAATAGAGGTGACCTCTCTGCCCATCCATACACAAGGTAGTCAGGGTGCAGGAGAGAGTGCAAGGCAGGTACTCATCAACTGCCTTCAAGACAAGGTAGGCCGGGCGCGGTGGCTCAAGCCTGTAATGCCAGCACTTTGGGAGGCCGAGACAGGCGGATCACGAGGTCAGGAGATCAAGACCATCCTGGCTAACATGGTGAAACCCCGTCTCTACTAAAAAATACAAAAAACTAGCTGGGCGAGGTGGCGGGCACCTGTAGTCCCAGCTACTCGGAGGCTGAGGCAGGAGAATAGCGTAAACCCGGGAGGCGGAGCTTGCAGTGAGCTGAGATCCGGCCACTGCACTCCAGCCTGGGGGACAGAGCGAGACTCCGTCTCAAAAAAAAAAAAAAGACAGGGTAGTGTCGTGGCTGACCAGTGACAGGGGGCTAGACCATGGGGTGAGTTCAGTGCCTGCATGATGAACTCCGACCTCATCCTTGGATGCTTCTTGGTCTTGTCCCTTCTATTTGTTTTGAGGCTCTGAGGACAGGACCAACTATTCCCCAATTGGTTCTCAGGCTAGGCACGGTGGCTCACATGTATAATCCCAGCACTTTTGGAGGTCAAGATGGGAGGGTCACTTGAGGCCAGGAGTTTGAGACCAGCCGGGGCAACATAGGGAGACCCCCATCTCTACAAAAATTAGCAAGGCGTGGTGGTGTGCACCTGTAGTTTCAGCTGCTCAGGAGGCTGAGGTGGGAGGATCCCTTGAGCCTGGGAAGGGGAGGCTGCAGTGAGCTGTGATAGAGCTACTCATTCTAGGCTGGGCAACAGAGTGAGACCACAAGAAAGAAAGATGAGAGAGGGAAAGAGGAGAAAGAATAAGAGAGAAGAGAGAAGAAAGTGGAGAGAGAGAGGAAGGAAAGAGGGAAGGGAGGGAGGAAGGCAGGAAAAGAAAGCAAAAGAAAAAGGAAGTAGGAAAAATATAAAGATGAGAGAGGGAGAGAGGAGAAGAGGGGAGGAGAGAGGAAGGAAGGAAGGAAGGAAGAAAAGAGTTGGCCCTTGGAGCCCCAGGCGCACTGCTGCAAGGCTTGCATGCTTCTCTGTGCCTCCTGTGGGAAGACTGAGGACTTGGTGCAGGGAACTGTGGGAAGGATCCAAGAAAGCAGAGGTGGCCCAGGAGCTGGCCAGGAAAGTGTGCAGCATTGGGTGGGGGATGAGGTGGCCTCTCTGGCGTTCTAGGGAAGAGGCTGAATCTGCCCCTGTAGCTCTGACCAGCCCCCTCTCCATTCACAGCGCTCGCTGTCACCCAAATCCACATCCCCCCCACCATCCCCGGAGGTGAGTCTGCCCCACACCTGCAACTTGCCCTGCCCTGCCCTGAAGGGAATCCTAACTCCCTCCCCTCACACATCAGACTGAGCTCTGCAGAGCCCAGGGAGTGCCTGAATCAGCGGCGCCCTGGCTGTCACTGGCCAGCTCTGTGTCCATCATTCTGTCGGACGCAGGACCTCGTTCAACCCTTTCTCCCTGGGCCAGGCACCATCAGTAGGTCCTTGGAACTGTGCCACAACATTGCCCTGGGTTTGGAGGGCTGCAGCCTGCCAGGATGGGAGGATAGAAAGGGTGGTGTGAGCTGACGGGGGGTGCATGTGTGGGTTGGAGGGGGTTGGGGGGCCTGGAGCCACACGCTTCTGCTCTGCAGGTGTGGGCGGACAGCCGGTCGCCTGGAATCATCTCTCAGGCTTCAGCCCCCAGAACCACTGGAACTCCCCGGACCAGCCTGCCCCATTTCCACCACCCTGGTAGGTCTTCTCGGCATGACCGCATTGGTTCCTAAGACTTTCTCCATCAGGAACCCCAGTGCCCTTACGTTCAGTCCCCCACTCTCTGGGTTATATGCTCGCCTCAGACCTAAGTAGACCCCAGGAGGCCAGGACCCCTCCCAAAGATGGGAGACCAGTCACTTTTTCTCTCTCCCCCAGCCAGAAAAGTGTAAAAAGTCC
This sequence comes from Papio anubis, assembly GCF_008728515.1. Lineage (NCBI taxonomy): Eukaryota > Metazoa > Chordata > Mammalia > Primates > Cercopithecidae > Papio > Papio anubis. The sequence goes on from NC_044983.1 coordinate 20,169,284, forward strand.
CAAACCCCTGAGGGACAGTGCCAGGAATGCCAGCCCTGTCTTGGCTCTTGACAGGGGCCATGAGTTCCCCATCTTGTCCATCGTCTCCATTCTCCTGGCCCCAGCCTCCCTGCCATCAGCATGTCCTCCTCCTCATCTCTTCTTCCTCCCACAGAGACCTCCCGCCCAGATTCCAACATCTACAAGAAGCCACCCATCTATAAGCAGAGAGGTGAGGGTGCCCCTGGTTCACCAGAGCCCGCTTCCGGCTGCTTGCTGGGAGGCCGTGCCCTGGGGCTGGGGGCTGACTGGAGGGGGACCAGAGGATAGCACGTCACGGCAGCACGTGTGCCCTGTGCTCAGTGTGTACACTGCTTTTACCTGCAGGACCTCACAGGTGTGAAGAGGGAGGGGTGAGGGTAGCCAAGTTGGCCTCGGGCAGGGCACACCTGGCTGACCCTGGTCTTTGTCTGCAGAGTCCGTGGGAGGCAGCCCTCAGACCAAGCACCTCATCGAGGATCTCATCATCGAGTCATCCAAGTTCCCTGCAGCCCAGCCCCCGGACCCCAACCAGCCAGCCAAAATCGAAACTGACTACTGGCCGTGCCCCCCGTCTCTGGCTGTCGTGGGTAGGAGAGATGGGGAGAGGGGAATGGGAGGTCTGGGACTCCCTCCCCTTGGCTCCTGCCGAACCCACTCCCACCCCTGCCCTATGGTGTCCTCTGGGCTTCTTCCCACCTTCATGAGCCCCCAGGCTCGTCGCTCACCCACTCTTGTGTTCCCATAGCGCCTGATGCAAGTGACCCTCTTTATTGGTTATTCATTTACTTCCCATTCATTTATTTAGTGACTCAACAGACATGTATCAAACTTTTTCTGCATCCCAGGCTCTGTGATGGGAGCTCTGGGAAAGAGACAGATAAATCATAGATGGTTTGGTCCCCAGTGAATTTTATTTTAATTTTTATTTGTATACATTTATGGGGTACAAGTGTAATTGGTTACCTGCATGGATTGCACAGTGGTGAAGTCAGGGTTTTTATGGTATTATTATCTGAATAGTGCACGTTGTATCCATTAAGCAATTTCCCATCACCACCCCCCACACCCTTCCGAGTCACCATGGGCCATCATCCCACTCTCTACATCCAGGCATACACGCTATTTAGCTCCCACTCATGAGTGAGAACATGCAGTCTTTGTCCTTCTGTGTCTTTGTTTGACTTAAGACAATGGCCTCCAGTTCCATTCATGTTGCTGCACCCACTGAATGTCAGTCATGAGTGTGTAGATGTGTGTGTTGCCTACCCATACTCATGGCAAGGTGAGAAAATGTTACTCTTATTTTACTTTATTTTTATTTTATTTTATTTTTGAGATGGAGTCTCACTCTGTCACCCAGGCTGGAGAAGTGGCACGATCTTGGCTCACGGCAACCGCCACCTCCTGAGTAAAGCATTTTTCCTGCCTCAGCCTCCCAAGTAGCTGGGATTACAGGCATGCACCACCACACCTGGCTAATTTTTTGTATTTTTAGTAGGGACAGGTTTTCATCATGTTGGCCAGGCTGGTCTCGAACTCCTGACCTCAAGTAATCCACCCGCCTCAGTCTCCCAAACTGCTGTGATTATAGGCATAAGCCTCCATGCCTGACTCTATTTTTAAATTTTGAGACAGGGAGTCTTGCTCTGTTGCCCAGGATAGAGTGCAGTGGCACCATCTCAGCTCACTGCAACTTCCACCTCCTGAGTTCAAGCGATTTTCCTGTTTCAGCCTCCCAAGTAGCTAGGATTACAGGTGCCCACCACCACACCTGGCTATTTTTTATATTTTTAATAGAGACGGGATTTCACCATGTTGGCCAGGCTGGTCTCGAACTCCTGACCTCAAATGATCCACCCACCTCGGCCTCCCAAAGTGCTGAAATTACAAGCGTGAGCCACTGTACCAGGCGTTACTTTATTTTTATTTTTAAATATTTATTTATTTATTAAGACGGGGTCTCACTCTGTTGCCCAGGATGGAGTGCAGTAACGCCATCACAGTTCACTGCAGCCTCGAATTACTGGTCTCAAGCAATCCACCTACTTCAGTGTCCCCAGTAGCTGGGACTACAGGCATGCCCTACCACACCAGGCTAATTTTTAAAAATAAATTTCTATACAGACTATATTACCCAGGCTGTTCTCAAACTCCTGGGCTCAAGCGATCCTCCCACCTCAGCCTCCCAGTGTGTTGGGATTACAGGTGTCAGTCACCTTACCCACCCTACTTTATTTTAAAAAAATAATTTGTAGTGGTCTTATCAAGGTCCAGCCCAGGGCAGTGCACAGAGGCTGTGCCACATAAATGCACACTGACCCCACGGCGAGTGACTCCCTGCCTGCCTTTGCTTGTGTCTCCTAGAGACAGAATGGAGGAAGCGGAAGGCGTCTCGGAGGAGAGCAGAGGAAGAGGAGGAGGAGGAAGATGACGACTCTGGAGAGGAAATGAAGGCTCTCAGGGAGCGTCAGAGAGAGGAACTCAGTAAGGTAGCATCTCGCCACCCCTCACCCTCTACGCATGTGCAGGAGTCTCGTTCTGTTGCCCAGGCTGGCATTCAGTGGCATTATCTCAGGTCACTACAACCTCTGCTCCCGGGTTCAAGTGATTCTCCTGCCTCAACCTCCTGAGTAGCTGGGATTACGGGTGCGCCACCACCTCACCCAGCTAATTTTTTTTTTTTTTTTTTTTTAAGTAGAGACAGGGTTTTGTCATGTTGGCCAGGCTGGTCTTGAACTCCTGACCTCAAGTGATCTGCCCACCTCAGCCTCCCAAAGTGCTTGGGTTACAGGCATGAGCCACTGTGCCCAGCCCACCCTGTGTCTTTTTGTGGACAGAAGTTCTGGCTCTGTAGCCAGTCGAAGGGGCTCCTACCCAAAAAGCACGCTTTTTGGAACATGTTGGGGAACGTCTTCTTGCCAAGACCCCAGGTTTTTGCTTTTGAAGGGACACCTCGACTTTATGCTGCTTTCTGGGGGACACTACTTGATATTAGGATCAAAAGCACAGAAAAGGATAGTCCCACCAGAGCTGGGCGCTAGCAGCCTGAGTGATCCATGGGAAGAGCAAAAAGGAGAGTATGGGCTACGGGCCTCCAGGGGAGGAGGGAGAACCATGGAAAAGCCATTGACAGTGACATGGGCCTGGGCTCTGGGCAGGGTGACCTGGGACAGGGACAGGGAGGCCGCCGTGGTAGAGTTCTACCGAGCAGCTCGGACTCCTGGCTCTCGAGGGTGGCCAAACCCAATGTGGCCATGTGTCAGTCACGAACAAGAGGCTCCGTGAGCTCCAGGGCACGAACTAGCCACTTGGGAAATGTCCCCAGTCCTGCCGGCGGCATGCCCGACTCTGGACCTTTTGGAGATAAGAAACGAGTATTGGCCCAGCACGGTGGCTCACACCTGTAATCCCAACACTTTGGGAGGCCAAGGCAAGAGGATCGCTTGAGCCCAGGATTTTGAGACCAGGCTGGGCAACATGGTGAAACCCCATCTCTACAAAAAAATTAGCTAGCTGGGTGTGGTGGTGCATGCCTGTGGTCCCAGCTCCTCAAGAGGCTGAGGAGGTTGGATTGCTTGAGCCCAGGAGGTCAAGGCTGCAGTGAGCCATGTTTGTGCCACTGAACTCCAGCCTGGGGGACAGAGTGAGACCCTCTCTCAAAAAAAAAAAAAAAAAAGAAAGAAAAAGAAAAGAAAGAAACAAGTGTCTACGTCTTGGCTCCATCTTCCTTTCTCCCTCCTCAGGTTACTTCCAACTTGGGAAAGATGATCTTGAAAGAAGAGATGGAAAAGTCATTGCCAATCCGAAGGAAAACCCGCTCCCTGCCTGACCGGACACCCTTCCATACCTGTGAGTGCTGTGGAGGGGACTCAGAGTCACCTGGCCAGAGATGGAGGCCTGACTCTGTGCGTCTGTTGACTTATGACACATACAGGATGCAATCCCTGACCCAAAGTATGGCTGCTCTCCTGGGAGCAAGACTCCCAGTCGTGGAACAATGTCAGATGATAAATGAGAGTATCGGCTAAAGCAGAATTCAGCAAGTCTGGTTTAATTGACAACCATTTATTGAGCGTTTACCATGTGCTAGGCACTGGGCATATAAGCAGGGAAAAAGTCTAGTCTTGTCCTCTGGTAGCTTGTGGTCAGCAGGGAAACTGTCATGGAACCTGGGGTTTCGGTGCAGTGTGGCCGGTATTGTGATCAAGGTGTGCAGGGTGCTTTAGGAGCACAGCAACAGGGTCTGGGAGGCTAAACTGAGGGGTTTTGTTGTTGCTGTTTGTTGCTTGTTTGTTTTATTGAGACAGGGCCTTGCTCTGTTGCCCAGGCTGGAATACAGTAGTGCAGTCTCAGGTCACTGCAACCTCCACTTCTCGGGCTCAAGCAGTCCTCCTACTTCAGCCTTCTGAGTAGCTGGGATTACAGGTGTGCGCCACCATGCCTGGCCAATTTTTAAAATCTTCTGTAGCAACAAAGTCTCACAATGTTGCCCAGACTGGGCTTGAACTTCTGGACTCAAGCAATCATCCTGCCTTGGCCTCCCAAACTGTTGGGATTACAGGTGTGAGTCACCATATCCAGCTTAAACTGAGTCTTGAAGGCTGAGACTCCAAGCAAGCCAGACAAAGTGAGTGGAAGACGGCATCGTAGACATTGGGAATGGTGTGGGAGTGAAATTTGAAACATGAAACCTCTGGCTGGCTGAGCCTCCAGAAGTCTGGAATTACAGAGCACAGAGCACACTGTGGGGCAGTGGGCAGTGCGGCCAAGAGACGGGGAGCGGGGCAGGCTTTGAATGCCGTGCTCCACTATCCAGCACGCTACCCTGGACTTCCTCAGAGCTTGGCGACTGGAGAGGAGAGGGAGAGACCTGAAAACCCAGGAACGGAAGCTGCGAAGACTCTTAAAGCCTAAGAGGGGGCCCGGCATGGTGGCTCACGCCTGTAATCCCAGCACTTTGGGAGGCTGAGGCAGGCGGATAACAAGGTCAGGAGTTCGAGACCAGCCTGACTAACATGGTGAAACCCCATCTCTACTAAAAATACAAAAATTAGCCAGGCATGGTGGCGCATGCCTATAATCCCAGCTACTTAGGCGGCTGAGGCAGGAGAATCACTTGAATCCGAGAGGTGGAGGTTGCAGTGAGCTGAGATCAAGCCACTGCACTCCAGCCGAGGTGACAGAGCGAGACTCCATCTCAAAAAAAAAAAAAAAAAAAAAAAGCCTAACAGGAAACCACATAGTGTCACTTCTGCATTGTAGCTACCAAAGCCAGTCACTGGCCGCCTAGACTCAAGGGGAGGGGAGCTAGACTGTCCTTCTCCTTCTCCTTCTCCTTCTCCTTCTCCTCCTACTCCTCCTCCTTCTTCTTCTACTTCCTTTTTTTTTTCCTTCTTTTTTTTGGCAGGGTCTCGCTTTGTTGCCCAGGCTGCAGTGCAGTGGCACCATCTTGGCTGACTGCAATCTCTATCTTCTGGGCTTGAGTGATCCTCCTGCCTTGGCCTTCTGAGTAGCTGGGACTACAGGTGCATGCCACCATGCCCAGCTAATTTTTTTTTTTTTTTTTTGAGACAGAGTCTCACTGTCGCCCAGGCTGGAGTGCAATGGTGTGATCTTGGCTCACTGCAACCACTGTCTCCCTGGTTCAAGCAATTCTCCTGCCCTAGCCTCTCGAGTACCTGGGACTACAGGCACACACCACCATGCCCAGATAATTTTTGTATTTTTAGTAGAGCTGGGTTTTCGCCATGTTGGCCAGGCTGCTTTCAAACTCCTGACCTCAGGAGTGTTGGGATTACAGGCGTGAGCATGTCTGGCCTAATTTTGGTATTTTTAGTAGAGATGAGTTTTCATCATGTTGCCCAGGCTGGTCTTGAACTCCCGGGCTCAAGCAATCCTCCTACCTCGGCCTCCCAAAGTGCTGGGATTACAGGCGTGAGCCACTGCGCCCAGCCAAGACTCTAATTCTTGATGACAGGCACCGCAAGGTCTGATTGCAGAAAGCATGAAAGATGGGAGGCAACGGTACAGGCCATCTTTGGAAACAATCTACCGCACTCTCCAATAGTCTGGATAAGGGCTAAAAACAGATGTGGGTCCAGAGACGAGCGAATGGATTTGAGAATATATAAACAATTGAATCTGCTGGATTGAATCCAGTGGCTGATTGGACGTGGGAGGTGCGAGAGAGAGGAGTTGAGGTTTTTGTCTTGGGTGCTAGGTGATGACCAACTTGGAACTGAGATAATAAGAGAGGCGGAGTTTCAGGGCAAGATGAGAGACTGGTTTTGGACATGTGAGGTTTGAAGTGCCCCGTGTAGAGCACTGTGGGTAGGAGGCGCATCTGGCAGAGTCAGGAGCTTGAGGGTCTTCAGCTTGCTTATATGTGGCAGGAAAATAGTGAGGAGAAAGTGAGATTGTACAGAGAGAGAAGGGAAGGGTGCCTAAGGCTTCCGTTAGAGGTCCAGTCGAGGCTCACGCCTGTAATCCCAGCACTTTGGAAGGCTGAGGTGAGAGGATTGCTTCAAGTCAGGAATTTGAGATCAGCCTCAGCAACATAGTGAGACCCTGTCTCTACAAAAACTAGAAAAATTAGTTGGGAGTGGTGGCGTGTGCCTGTAGTCTCAGCTAGTTGGGTGGCTGAGATGGGAGCTATGATCGTGTCACTGCAATCCAGCCTGGGTGACAGAGTGAGACCCTGTCTCTAATTTTATATATATATATATATATATGGGCTGGTTTGAGGGCTGGTTGAGATCGAGCCCCAGAATGTGAGGGAGGCTGGCCTTGAAAGGCCTCCCCTGGTGGTTGGGAACTTGGATCCAAGGGCAGGCCAGATGAGAAGCTGAGGTTGTCTGCTGAGCATTAGTGGGTGAGACTTCGTGAGAATGGCGAGGGTTTGGAACTGCCATGGAGGGGAGGAGAAATGTGTGAGGCTTGGCCTTTGTAGTGAAGCTCATCTACATTGTGTGGGCTGTATGTCCACAGCTGGGGGCAGGATGGGAGCTGCTGGGTTGACCCTGGCTTAGCGTTTTGTAAGGATAGGTACTGAGGGGCCAGGCTGCACCGTGGAGGAGCCGATGAAAGTGGTTACTGTGCCCAGCCACAGGGCCGAAGCGGAGAAGGTAATGACAGAAGGCGGGCGGTGGAGGAGGTAGGAGGGGAATGAGGAAACTAGAGGTCTCCATGAGGTTGGTGGGCTGGGTGGTGGGGATGGAGCTGAGCCAAAGCCACAAAGTGAATGGTCCAAGCTAACAGTTTCTAGGCATCGTGGTTCGGCTGATGACAAGATCCTGGGCGTGACCCTTTGAAAGGATTGTCTCACGTGGAGCAGAGGTGAAAACCACTGGAACTGGGGAATTCAAGGACCTCAAGGTTAATACGTGGTTAGGACATCTGAGTGTTCCCCAGAGCTCTCGGGATGCTGTCTCTGTGGGTGGGAAGAGCTACAGAAGTTTATTAGAGAATGTGGAATAAAGAGTTAAGGCCTGAAGAATGATGTGGACAGAGGATGTGTGAAGGTTGGATTCAGTGTCAGTGTTCTGCCAGAATCTTCTATTCAGCCCAGGTTAGCTCTTTAACTTCCATTTCGGCCTCATGAAGTTGAATAGCCAGATGCCTACCTCGGGATCATCTTTGGCGTCCCTGAACTTGCGGGTGATTAATGATCACATGACTCTGTAGGTTACTGTCATATTAAAACAACCTGAATTCAAGAATCATGAACAGGCATGTCATTCTGATTTAATGGTGACACTGGAATAGTCGCTGTGGAACACACGTAAGCATTTTATAATAGAAGTAATTTGGAGGGGAGAATCTTCGTGCAGGGTTTGAAGGTTGAAATTCTATCAGTCGGTTGAATAAATGTATACTTATTATTGTAAGAGTGAAATGCTTCTGTAGTGAATGGTGATTGTGAAAGCTATTTTCTAAATAAAAATAAGTGTTAGGGGAAAAAAAATGAGGTTTTGTTCTCAATAATTGAACCCTTCCAAGCCACAGATTTCATAAGAATATTTTAAGAAAAGGCTGGGTGCTGTGGCTCACGCCCGTAATCCCAGCACTTTGGGAGGCCGAGACAGGTGGATCACCTGAGGTCAGGAGGTCAAGAGCAACGTGGACAACATGGTGAAACCCTGTCTCTAACAAAAATACACAAATTAGGGGGGCATGGTGGCATGTGCCTGTAATCCCAGCTATTTGGGAGGCTGAGGCAGGAGAATCACTTGAGCCTGGGAGGCAGAGGTTGCGGTGAGCCGAGACTGTACCACTGCACTCCAGCCTGGGCAACAGAGCGAGACTCCATATAAAAAATATATATATGTGTGTGTGTGTGTGTGTGTGTGTATACATGTATATTTATATATATACGTATATATACATTTATATGTACATATATTTATATATGTGTATATATATTTATATATGTATATATATTTTAAGATAGTTCCTCATAGTTTTGAATCTATGGAGGTTAACTATTTATACAGAAATGCTTGTGGAAACAGTTGGTATAGATGCCAGCCATTTCTAGCAATTGGAGGTGAAGGCATTTTGAGATCACATCGAGCTGAGGATCTTAGGTACAAAGTTATTTCTAGGAAAACATTACTGGAAACAAATTTTCTTGAATTACAATTTGCAATACTTGAAAACTGAGAGATCCTATTAAATGTGCAAGTTGAGACTGAGGTCCAGTAATGCTGACATGAAGTTGTTGACTGCTGGTACAAACCCCAGTGACAGTACTGAGAACATGACTCTTTCTGTAGAATAATGTCAGACTTTTTTTTTTTTTTTTTTTTTTTTTGAGATGGAGTCTCGCCCTGTCGCCCCAGGCTGGAGTGCAGTGGCATGATCTTGGCTCACTGCAAGCTCCGCCTCCCAGGTTCACGCCATTCTCCTGCTCAGAGTAGTTGGGACTACAGGCGCCCGCCACCATGCCTGGCTAATTTGTTTTTGTATTTTTAGTAGAGACAGGATTTCACCGTGTTAGCCAGGATGGTCTCGATCTCCTGACCTCATGATCCACCCACATTGGCCTCCCAAAGTGCTGGGATTACAGGTGTGAGCCACAGAGCCTGGCATAATGTCAGACTTTTAAAATTTACTTAGTTGGCTCACGCCTGTAATCTCAGCACTTTGGGAAGCCAAGATGGGAGGATTGCTTGAGCCCAGGAGTTCAAGACCAGCCTGGGTACCATACTGAGGCCTGGTTTCTACAAAAAAAAAAATTAGCTGGGTTTGATGGTGTATGCCCCTAGTCCCAGCTACTGAGGAGGCTGAGATGGGAGAATCACTTGAGCCTGGGAGGTTGAGGCTACAGTTAAGCTATAATCACACCACTGTACTTCAGCCTGGGTGACAGACTGAGACCCTATCTCAAAAATAAATAAATAAACAAATATGAGTACTAGCTGAGCAGGTGGCCCGTGCCTGTAGCCCCAGTACTAGGGAGGCAAAGGCAGGAGGATCACTTGAGTCCAGGAGTTCAGGTTCAGCCTGGGTAACATAGTGAGACCCTATCTCTATCAAAAATTTTTGGCCAGGTGCAGTGTATTTTTTTATAGAGACAGGGTTTCTCCATGTTGGTTAGGGTAGTCTTGAACTCCCAGCCTCAGGTGATCTGCCCACCTTGGCCTCCCAAACTGCTGGGATTACAGGCATGAGCCACCATGCCTGGCCAAAAAATATATATATATATTTTTTAGATTTGATTACTAACATTGTTAATAATATTATAATAATGTAATTATTGTGATTCGATTTTAGATTTCTTTGTGTATCCCAGAGGTTCATTTTCTGATGTGAGCCTTGGCTCCGGCTGACTCAATTTTCACATCAGGCATTGGGCTCAATTGTATATTTGGGCCATTTCTAGTTGGAGAGAAGAGGGATGGTGGTAGAGACAACTGAGAATCGCCGGCACTGTATTGCTTGCTGAGGGTGACCAGTCGGAGCTGGGAGCTAGCAGAAGCCTGGCAGGTTCCCTCCAGCGTGACCCCTTCCTGCCCTGCCCCAGGTGTGGAAGGCCAGTGAGGGAGCTCTCTCAGAAAGGGCTGTGAGGGCCAAAGGAACTGAACCAGGACCTTTTGCTCTCTTCCAGCCTTGCACCAGGGAACGTCTAAATCTTCCTCTCTCCCCGCCTACGGCAGGACCACCCTGAGCCGGGTAAGGCCTCGGGACCGGAGATATAGACTATGTGGGAGGGGCGTGCCTATGGGGGTGCTGAGGGACTGAGCCACTTGGGTACCCTCAGGGAGCGGGGAGGCCCCCAAAGTGAAGGGGACCAAAGGCGAATATCCCCAACTGCCTCTGATTCCTTCGTGTCCTTTCTAGTTACAGTCCACAGAGTTCAGCCCATCAGGGAGTGAGACTGGAAGCCCAGGTGAGAAGTGGGCCCTGGTGCCGGCATCTGGGGAAGGGACTTACGCAGGTCCCTGGGCATCCGGGGTCTGGGCTGTGGGCAGGGGTCTGGTGAGGTCAGATGTGTTGGCCTGCTGACCTCAGAGCTGCCTCTGAACCATACCCCTTCTCTCCCACAGGCCTGCAGGTGAGTGCCTCCTGGAGGGGAACAGGCGGAGCACCAGGAGCCGGGTCCTGGTGCCTGGAAGTGTCAGGGGAAGGGGGGTGTGGGGCCACAGAGTTGCCCGGTGAAGAAGAAGAAGTCGGGGTAAGGCTGGGAAGGTCTCCCTGCCCCACTCTGGCTCACTGCGGCTTTGGTCTCCCCAGAACGGAGAGGGCCAGAGGGGGAGGATGGACCGGGGGAACTCCCTGCCCTGTGTGCTGGAGCAGAAGGTGAGGGGCAGGGGACCCAAGCGCCTATAGCGGGGCGGGAGGCTGGGGAGATGCCAGGCAAGTGGAATGCGCTGCGGGGTCTTCCTGGTGTCGAAGATGGGAGGGATGGCAGGGAAGTTGGGGGAGACAGAGGGCAAGATGGCATGAACCCCAGTGGCCTCTGCAGGTTGATGTGGGGGGCCTAGGGAGTCAAAGGACAGGACATTCTATGAATCTAAGATTGCCCCTCCCCCACTCCCAGATCTATCCCTACGAAATGCTAGTGGTGACCAACAAGGGACGAACCGAACCAAGCTGCCATCAGGGGTGGATCGGATGCGGCTTGAGGTAGGCAAGGAAGATGCCCTGGATGGGTGCGGGGCTGTCCACGGGCACTCTCCTGCCTGGGAGAACACCCGGGGCCTCTTTGAGTGAGTGTCCCCTAGGTCACTGGGCACAGCCCCACGCTGAGCTGCCCGATTCCCCATGCAGAGGCATCTGTCTGCCGAGGACTTCTCAAGGGTATTTGCCATGTCCCCCGAAGAGTTTGGCAAGCTGGCTCTGTGGAAGCGGAATGAGCTCAAGAAGAAGGCCTCTCTGTTCTGATGGCCCCCACCTGCTCCGGGACAGCCCCCTTGCCCCTGCTGCTTCAGGGCTCTTCCCCGGCGGGTTGGGAGGGGCAGGAGGTGGCGTGGAAGTAGGGTGGGCTCCTTTCCTCAGGTAGAGTGGGGGCCAAGACCTCTGCAATCCCGGGCAGTGAGCTATGGACTTTCTTCCCCCTCACAAGCCTGGGGCCCTCCTGCTCTCGTCCCTGACCCTCCCTGCACAGGGCAAAGCCAGTTGGGGTTCCAGCACACAGAGTTCGTGTTTGTACCATCTCCCCGCCCCTCACCCCAGAGGGTGAGGAGGAATGAGGGGCATTGGTGGTTAGGCCTGTTGGCTGTCTTGAACAGCTGGAGGGAAGATGCAGGGGTGGGAAGCGGCCAGGCAGAAAGAGCTCCAGGCTCTCGTGTCGCCCACCCATCCCTCCCACACTCACTCCTGACAGCTTTCCCGCACTGCAGCCTCCTGCTCCTCTGATTCTAGTGGGAACAGGCCCCAGCTCAGCCTCCAGCAGGGAGGTCGCCTCCCAATTTCAGCTTGCCCTGACCTCTGCTCGCAACCCCCGAGCTTCAAAGCCTCTTGCTCCAGCCCTGCGGCTTCCCCAGAAGCCTGGGCTGAGGGTGGAGATGCCACCTACACATGACCCTGGCCCTCCACCTGCCTCCGGGCCACGAAATGGGAATTGCAGCACCAAGCCAGGCACCGGGCAGAAGCTGGGCGTTCCGCCTCCCTTGGATGGGGTCAAGAGGCCAGGCCTGGCACATTTTGGAGTGTCCTGGCTACCAGCTCTCACCCACACCCACGCACCCCCCACACACTATGCTCTCTCAAGAATGTAATTTATTGGGGCCCCCCCAGCTGCTTTCCTCACCTGCCCCTGCCCTACCTTACACCCCCAGCTTGACTTCTTTCCAGTCCATGTGTGTATATAATGATATCTATATTTTTGCCCAGGTCTGGGTATTGCTTCTGCCCAGACCCTGGCATCCCTTTCCACTGTGTGTGTGACCATGCTGGGGGAGGGGACTCTGCTTGGAATTAAAAGGTTGCATTGGGTCCCTACATCTGTCTTTTCCTTATGAGCCACCAGACCTGGGTGAACGAGACAAGCCATATCAGGTGGAGGGAAGCCCTGGGAGTCAGGGTTCCAACGCAGGGGCCACCTAGGGCTGGAGGGGTGAAGACGCAGTCCCTCAGTACTCTTCCTCCAAGCCCAGGCCCAGAAGCAGGGGCCGTCTAGACGGACCTGTCTGCCTCTCCTTCAGGGACTCTGTGATAGGGGCAGGAGCCCTTGAGTTTGGGGCCAGAGGGAACTCACACCTCAGGGAGGGTCTGGTAGAGAACTGGCTGGGAGGAAAGACTGCCCTAGCCCTCCACCAAATCCCGACGTGCTCGCATTGGTGGCCAAGCTCAACATCGGACATGGTTGTCCCTCCCAAGGGGCAGGGTGCTCATGGTTCAATGGGGAGGCCAAACACAGAAAAGGTCAGCAGATGTGAATGTGTGGTGAGCTGATCCCCAAGAGTCAGGCAGGGGCAACTAAGGAATGAAGAAATGGCAGTTGGAGGACGAGTCAAGTGGAGGCCAAGGGAGGAAGACGGGAATCTGGTCTAGGTTGACTTGGCAAGGACTCCCAAGGGGAATAGACAGGGAATTGCACGTTGCGGGGGTGGGGGGTGGCAGAGGGGCTGCAGATCTGACGGAAAGACCAGAAGGAGGACTGCCTGCAGGTGTGGGTGCTTATGTGGAGAGGGGCCGCCCCCACCCGGCTGGAGCAGAACCATGTGTGGGCACATGAAGAAGCAGTAAGAGGGACCAGGTGAGTTGGAGGGTACGCAACTTGTGAACCTGAGACTGGAGCTGGGGCCTGGCCTGAGTCCCCTAGTTGAGTCCCTAGCCCCTGCGGCTGAAATAAGCAAAGTGGATAAGAATCCCTCAAATGTGAATGATTATTTTACATTGTAGGAGTTCTGTTGCATCCACAACATCATTTTATCCCTTCAGCAAACCTATGAGGTCAACAGGACAGATCACTGTCATCTTCTTAGCAAACGAGAAAATGTTGGGACAGAGACATTTCCTCTGAAGCCCAGCATGGCAGGAAACCAATGAGTGGAGAACGGAGACAGCATTCAGGTTTCCAGGACTTTCCCAATAGGTACTGTTGTCTGTGAAGGAGAAGCAGAGGAGGGCAGACTAGGAGGGGCAGAAAGAGAGAAATGGTTTCTGCACACATACCCAATACTAGGCATTCAGAAACTGCTGGGGGGCTTACCCTGCTCTGAGCATGGGGAACACAGCAGTGACCAGGCTGGCATGCCCCTTGTCCACAAAGAGCTCCCAGGCTGTTTGGGAAAATGTCGAGGTCATTGAACCCTAAGGGGTGCTGGAGACAGGGTTTGGGAACCGTATATAATAGGGGCAGGTTTGAACCTAGGTCCTAAAGGATTTTCAGTTCATGAGAATTTAGAGCATATATATGATGGGATACTACTTAGCCATAAAAAGGAATGAATTAATGGTATTCGTAGCAACATGGATCAGATTGGAGACTATTATTCTAAGTGAAGTAACTCAGGAATGGAAAACCAAACATCGTATGTTCTCATAAGTGGGAGCTAAGCTATGAGAATTCAAAGGCATAAGAATGTCACAAAGGACCAGGCACAGTGGCTCACACCTGTAATCCTAGCACTTTCGGAGGCCAACACGGGAGGATTGCCTAGGCTCAGAAGTTCGAGACCAGCCTGGGCAACATGGCGAAACCCCGTCTCTACTAAAAATACAAAAAATTAACTAGGCGTGGTGGCACACGCTGTAATCCGAGCTACTGAGGAGGCTGAGGCACGAGAATCGCTTGAACCTGGGAGGCGGAGGTTGCAGTGGGCCGAGATCATGCCACTGCACTCCAGCCTGGGCGACAGAGCAAGACTCTGTCACAAAAAACAAACAAAAAACCCACAATGGACTCTGGGGACTCAGGGGGAAAGGGTGGGAAAGGGTCGAGGGATGAAAGACTACAAATTGGGTACAGTGTATACTGCTCGGGTGATGGGTGAACCAAAATCTCACAAATCATCACTGAAGAACTTACTCATGTAACCAAACACCACCTGTTCTCCAATAACCTATGAGAAAAAAAAAAAAAAAAGGCTAGGCGTGGTGGCTCACGCCTGTAATCCCAGCACTTTGGGAGGCCAAGGCAGGTGGATCCCCTGAGGGTCAGGAGTTTGAGGCCAGCCTGACCAACATGGTGAAAACCCATCTCTACTAAAAAAAAACAAAACAAACAACAAAAAAAACTTAGAGCAGCTCAGAGTGGAGCTCTCTGTCCCTAAAACAAAGCCTTAGGAAGTGCCTCTCAGTGCCTCCTCCCCACAACACACACATAAATAAAAAATAAAAAAATTAAAGTGTGAGCAAATTCTTTCACATTGAGAGTCATTGACTGTATGGCTTTTTTTTTGAGACGGAGTTTCTCTCTTGTCACCCAGGCTGCAGTGACAATTAATGCTAATTAATACAATGCTAATTAATACAAGCTAAGTGCTAATTAATACAAAAAATTAGCCGGGCGTGGTGGCAGGCACCTGTAGTCCTACCTACTTGTGAGGCTGAGGCAGGAGAATGGCATGAACCCGGGAGGCGGAGCTTGCAGTGAGCTGAGATCACACCACTGCGCTCCAGCCTGGGTGACAGTGCGAGACTCCGTCTCAAAAAAACAAAAAACAAAAAACATAAAACCCAGTTTACCATGAAATCGTCTTCAAGTCTTCATTTAAGCTAATAGGAGAGGCTTCATTCAAAGATCTTCCCCTAAATGGGCTAACCTGACATCCGAATTTAATAAAATTTAATAAAACATCACGGTCTCTGATACTTCTGGAATATAACACATGTAGTGTGTATACTGACTTTATTAGAGTTTTAAAAATAACATTTAAAAAGTTAAGTCGAATAAAAGGTTATGCACTCCTGATGTACTTTCATTATCCCCTAGAGTACTCTGAGACATGCTGAAGGGAAGCAAGCTGATTTGATCTATCCAGCCTGTGTCCTTTACCTGTGAGGAGGTGGGCCTAGAAATCTGCAGAGACTGGACTGGAACTCTCACCTGTCAGAGAACTGAGGTCCCAATCAATTCTCACTCGGCCTGGACTTGGCCGAACCCTGGCCCTCCCTAGGGCCTGAGGCCCAGACCCTGGCCACCCTGGCTCAGAGTCTGGACTGCAGGCTCCACACCACAGCACAGAGCCCACTCTGGGCAGGCCAGCATTTCCTGTGCCTCAGCCCCACTCGGGAATGGGTCCTAAAAGGTGAGGCGGGTCCTGTGAAGCCGGAGACACCAAAACTCTAGGTTCTATAATTCTGACAGGGGCTATTCTTCCTTCCCAAGGGAAACTGAGTCCTTTCCCTCTCATCATATGTCAGTGATTAGCAGAGACACTATTTTTTTGTGTTTGTGTTTATTTTAGAGACACTATCTTGCTGTCACCCAGTCTGGACTGCAGTGGCACGATCATAGCTCATTGCAGCCTCGAACTCCTGGGTTCAAGTGATCCTCCTCCCACCTCAGCCTCCCAAGTAGCTTGAACTACAGGCGTATACCACCACACCTTGCTAATTTTTTTTTTTTTTTTGGGGAGACAGGATCTTGCTATGTTGCCCAGGCTGGTCAACAGTCTTGGCCTCCTAAAGTGCTAGGATTTCAGGCTTCAGCCACCACACTTAGCTGCAGAAACTTCCCTTTTTTTTTTTTTTTTTTTAGACGGGGTCTCACTCTGTTGCCTGGGCTGGAGTGCAGTGGCATGATCTTGGCTCACTGCAACCTCCGCCTCCCGGGTTCAAGTGATTCTTCCACCTTAGCTTCCCAAGTAGCTGAGACTACAGGTACTTACCACCACGCCTGGCTAATTTTCTGTATTTTTAGTAGAGACAGGTTTCAGCATATTGGCCAGGCTGGTCTCAAACTCCTGGCCTCAAGTGATCAACCCGCCTTGGCCTCCCAAAGTACTGGGATTACAGGTGTGAGCCAATGCCCACAGCCCATAAACTTTCTGATAGCCATGTCAAAAAAGTAAAAAGCAAGACGTGAAATTAATTTTAACAATATACGTTATTTAACCCAACACACCTAACAGTCACTTCAATATGTAATCAATATAAGCCATGATTATTGCAGTTTCACCTTCTTTCCTTTCTTACTGTATCTTCCATATCGGGGTGTGCTTGGCATTGCACATCTTGGTTGGGACCAGCACATTGCAGGAGCTCATCAGCCCATGTGCCTGGGGCTACCTGAGACTTCAATTCAGGAGGAATTGTAATTCCTCCTCGAAAACACCCCCCTTAGCTCCCGCCTTAATCCCAGCTACTCAGGAGGCACTGGCAGGAGGGTCACTTGAGGCCAGGAGCTCAGATCAGCCTAGGCAGCATAGTGAGACCTCCCCTCCCAGGAAAAAAACACAACAACAACAATTGGCCAGGCGTGGTGGCGCGCCTGTGGTCCCAGCTACTCTGGAGGCCAGGGTTGGAGGATCGCAAGAGTCCAGGAGTTGGAGGCTGCAATAAGCAGAGATCGCGCCACTACACTCCAGTCTGGGCAACCAAGCGAGACCCTGTCTCGAAAGAAAGGAAAGAAAGAAAGAAAAAAAAAAAACCCCTCCCAGCCAACTCTCAGGGCCCACCGCTGGCGGTCCCCAACCCCCTTCCCCGGCCCGACCTGGCGCCCCCAGTCCGGCTTAGCCAGCGCCACGCAGCCGGGCCGGGAAGGGGCGGAGCCGCCGGGCCCCGCCTCCCTTGCCGCGCCGGGGCCGCCGAGGCCAAGGGGCTGCCTCCTCCGCCTAGAGCGCCGCCGCCGACGCCTTCGCCCAGGAGCCGGGGGGCCGGGCGCCATCATGCTGAGCCGGCTCGGGGCGCTGCTGCAGGAGGCCGTGGGGGCGGTGAGGCCGGGAGTGCCAGGCCGCCCTGGGTCGCGGGCCTAGGCCGGGCCGGGCGGGCGCGGAGCCGGGCGCGGCCGGCGGGAGGGCGGGCGGGCGCGGGCCCCCTCGGGCAGGGACACCCGGGCCGCGGCGCCCCTTCCCCGGCCTCTCCTCGCCGGCCGCGCCCCACTTCCCCTCGCTCTTCCCAGTCCCGCTCCCAGACTCCTCCCGACCGCCCCACCTCCCCGGCCTGCTCCCGCGTCGCTTCCTGTCTGTGCGTCCTGGCCGTGGAGTCTCCCAGTTCCCGAACTCGCCTTCGCCGGGACGCTCCCTGTCACCCCTTGGGGTGTTTCCTGCCCCCTCGGGCCCTAGACCGCCTCCCCCAGTACCGGTGGGCCTGCCTCCTTCCTCCGCTCCACCCCGCCTGGGCTTGAAAAAATCGCCGCCCCTTCCCCTCGGTCTGATCTCCCAGACAACTCCAGGACCTTGTTGGGGTGCAGGACGCCCTTCCCGTCACCCCGGGACGTGGGAAGTGCGGGCCCTGCCGGTCCAAGTCCCCACGAAGGGTAAAGACCCGGGGCAGGCTGGTGGGCGCCCAGCCGGGGAAACCGCCTTCTGCAGCGTGCATATGTTTCCAGCGTGGCTGTCACCCCTCACAAGCCAAATTGACTTTGAGTTAGGGACAGGCCGCCCGTGGTGGGGCGTGAGTGGCCCTGTGCGGGGAGGAGAGTCCATTGATGCTTCACATGCCGTCAGAGTTTGTGTTTTTGCCATTTTTTGTTAGGGCTGCAGGCTGGCAAGCAGCCCACTACTAGGGTTCGTTCAGCAAGATGTAGTGCTGTGTACGGAGGGCGGGGGTATTCCTGGTAGGGTGGGGGGGGTGCCTGCTGTTGAAAGTAACTCTGCCAAGAATCTGTCTGTAAAGTCAACAATACTTTTCTGCCTCCAAGTGTAAATCTTCCCCCAATAGATGAGTTGAGTATCAGATTTTCTCAGGAGAGAAAGCCTTGGGTTTCACCCTCCTTCCTCCCCACCACCTCCTCCCCCACCCTCATGGGAGCTCCTGTTGAAGGAAGTTTGCCTTAGGCAAACTTGGGAAGAAAGTCAGAAACTATGACTTCCTACACCTTCCCAGCCCTGCTGTTGACCCAGGTCCAGGGCCTTGGGGCATCCAGGTAGAGAGGGTTCCAAAATGATTTTTCCTCCCCTTCCCTCATCCCCAGTCAAAACAGCTGTCATCTTAAAAAGTGATCTGATAAACTAATTCATACCTGTGAGGAACACTCCATTTACAGGAGGTGAGACAGGCCAGACAGTTCCTCAGTCCTGAGGAGTGAATTTCTTTTTCTTTTCTTTTTATTATTATTTATTTATTTCTGAGCCCAGGCTGGAGTGTAGTGGTTCGATCTCGGGCTCACTGCAGCCTCCACCTCCTGGGCTCAAGCAATCCTCCCACCTCAGCCTCCTGAGTAGCTGAGACTACAGGCATGCTGCACCACGCCAGGCTAATTTTTGTATTTTTTGTAGAGACAGGGTTTCATCGTGTTGCCCAGGCTGGTCTTGAACTCCTGGTCTCAGGCGATCCACCCACCTTAGCCTCCCAAAGTACTGGGATTACAAGCGTGAGCCACTGCGCCTGGCTAGGAGTCAATTTCTAAGGCTTCCAGTGACGGAAGTACAGGCATCAGTGGCAGGAGGAGATTTTGGCAGTGGAGGGACATCTTTTTAGCCAAGTGATCTTCTGGGCCCTTTAGTATTGAACATGTAGGCTATGTCTGGGAGGTGTGGCTGGCCCTACAGGGAGACAAATTCCTCTTTTCTGCTCTACCCCCAGGTCTCCAGTCTAGGTCTTTTCCAAGCTTGGGTCACCAAGTAATGTGTGATCCCAGTAAGTCAACTGACTCCTCATTGAGGAGGAAGAGTGCTCCTTCCCACCCTCTTCTGATCCAACAGATAGGAATCATTACAGCTCTTTTTTTTTTTTTTGGACTACAGGTCTGCGCCACCACGCCCAGCTAACATTTGTATTTTCAGTAGAGACCAGGTTTCACCATGTTGGCCAGGCTTGTCTCAAACTCCTGACCTTAAGTGATTGACCTGCCTCAGCCTCCCAGAGAGCTGGGATTACAGGTGTGGGCCACCACTATGTCCGGCCACTAATAATATCTTTAAAGAGAAATTGTTGGGTTCAGTGTCTTTGGTTTGGAGTTACCATAGCCGGTCATGGAGTCAGGTAAAGATGACACACCTGTGTCACCAGCTCTCTAATGGCCTGTGCTGGTTAACCTGCCTCTCCCATGTCTCCTGTCGTACTGGAGCGTTCTTTTTGGTTAAAGCCCAGCTCAAGGTTTTCAAAGACTGTAAGTCAATTTTGAGGCTAAAGGAGACCCCATCACACAAATTATGAGATAATTGTAGGGCTGCTGAAGGGCCAAAGGACTTTCTGAAACAAGGAACTGGGGAAAGAATGTCTCCAGGAGGTTCCTGAGATATTTGGTAAATATTCATGGGTATTCACTATGCGCTGAGCCCATCGAGGGCAGGCTAGCTGTGAAACACAGAACCCTGGCTCTCAGGGAGCTCATCGTCTAGCAGAAGAGACGACTGCTCAGCACGGCAGGCACTGTCACATGGAAGGTGGTGAGATGCCATCACTCCACAGGGATAGAATATTTGGAATAACTGTGGGTGGTGCTACTTTTGAGAAGGGTCATAGCCCCTACCAACTAGCTTTGAAAGAAGCCAAGATGCCCTGTGGACCGAGGGGAGTTTCCAGTTCTCTGAATGTCATCCCTCCCTGTGTTGCAGTGGCCTTCTAAGCATATTCTTCCTGCCTTTACCTCCTCTCCCAAGCTCAACTGCCAGATGAATCTTCCTAAAACACTGCTCAGACGGTGCCAGTGGCTGGGTGTGGTGGCTCACGCCTGTAATCCCAGCACTTTGGGAGGCCCAGGCGGGCAGACCACTTGAGGTCAGGGGTTCGAGACTAGCCTGGCCAACATGGTGAAACCCTGTCTCTACTAAAAATACAAAAATCAGCCAGGCGTGGTGGCGCACATCTGTAATCCCAGCAACTTGGGAGGCAGGAGAATCACTTGAACCCAGGAGGCGGAGGTTGCAGTGAGCTGAGATGGTGCCGCTGCACTCTAGCCTGGGTGACAGTGAGACTCTCTTTTATTTATTTAAAAAAAAAAAAAAAAAGCTGTCATTGACCTGCTCCCTGCTGCCTGCAAAAAATGATAGAGGCTCCAGAGTCTCACCAGCACCCCTTCCCCAGACACACTTTGCAGAGTTCCTTCCGGTTCTTCAAGTTTTAGTTCAGATGTGATCTTGGTAAAGCCTTCCCTGTTCCAGCCTGTTAGAAGTTACCCCTTTTTCTGAGAGGTCACCACTTTCTACCTCTCCTGAGGCCTCACACTACTTCCTTGTAGCTTCATTATTCAATGCAATTTTATATTGTCTTCTCCATGGCACGTTTCTTTTTTTTTTTTTTTTTTTTTTTTTGAGACGGAGTCTGGCTCTGTCGCCCAGGCTGGAGTGCAGTGGCTGGATCTAGCTCACTGCAAAGCTCCGCCTCCCGGGTTTTTACGCCATTCTCCTTCCTCAGCCTCCCCGAGTAGCTGGGACTACAGGCGCCACCACCTGCAGCCCAGCTAGTTTTGTATTTTTTTTTTTTTTTTTTTTTTGAGGCTGAGGTCTCGCTCTGTCGCCCAGGCTCCGGGTTTACGCCATTCTCCTTCCTCAGCCTCCCGAGTAGCTGGGACTACAGGCGCCCACCACCTCCCCCGGCTAGTTTTTTGTATTTTTAAGTAGAGACGGGGTTTCATCGGGTTAGCCAGGATGGTCTCAATCTCCTGACCTCGTGATCCGCCCATCTCGGCCTCCCAAAGTGCTGGGATTACAGGCTTGAGCCACCGCGCCCGGCCCATGGCACGTTTCTTGAGGACTGGGTGTTAGTCATCCTCATGTTGCTTGTGGCATCCAGCATAGTGTCTTGTACATAGTGGGCGCTTGGAATGAATGAATGATTTCATGAGTGGCTACTCAGCTCTGTGGTGCAGTGAAGTGTGAGGTCAGAGAGAGGTGTGGGCAGGCAGGGACACTGGAGAGGGCTTGGTGGAGCTGCTGGGGACTGAACCTCACTGGGGACTCTCAGGATCCAGACAAGTTATCGGGATACAGAGCACCTTGGGCAGAGGAGTGGCCCCAGCAAAGACCTAGAGGCAGAAATGCACAGCTGTGGGGAGGGATGATTAGAATTCTTTCTTTTTTTTCCTGAAAACATTTACTCTGCAAGAAAAGTGAAGGAATGGTTTTGTTTGTTTTGTTTTTGAGAAGTTTTCAGGGAAAGTGGTTGTTCTCAGTGCAAGGCCAGTATCAGCCATGGTGCAGAGATGGAGAGAGCTTATGGAAAAGGGGGAGGTTAGGGGCTTTCCCAGAGCAGAACCAGAATTTTCTGAGGCTTGATAGAAGGAGCCGGTAGACGAGGAAACGAGAGCAGCACTGGCTAAGGAGTTGGGGTTGTGCAGGCTCAGACTTTGGACACAAGATGAAAGCATGTTAGAAGGAAGGCACTTTGTTAATATCATGCTAATGTTACCTACCCATCAAAATGAACAGAGCCTGTGGTGGTCTTGAACAGATTTTCATAGACTCTCAGATTGAGAGGAATGGGAAAGTTTTGTCTTTTTTTTCTTTTTTTTTTTTTTTTTTTTGAGATAGGGTCTCACCTCGTCACCTAGGCTGGAGTGCAGTGGCGCGATCACAATTCACTGAAGCCTTGACCTCCCTGGGCTCAGGTGATCCTCCCAGCCCAGCCTCCCAGGTAGCTGGGACTATAGGCACACACCACCATGTCCTGCTAGTTTTTAAATTGTTTCTAGAGACAGAGCGTCATCATGCTGCCGAGGCTGGTCTCAAACTCCTGGACTCAAGCCGCCTGTCCACCTTTGCCTCACGGTTGGGCTTATGGGCCTGAGCCACTGCACCTGGCCTTTGCCACATTTTCCATCTGCATCATTTTGCTTTTCTTTGGGGGACTGCGTTCCTCTATGTGCCTCTACTGTAGTGTAACCATGCTGTGTTGAAATAATCTGTGTCTGTTTCCCCCAGCAACATTCTTAGCACCTCCAGGACACAGGACAGGATTGTGACATATAGCAAGAAAACAGCATTTCCAGGAGGGAGGGGTATCTAGGGAGAAGTGGCTGTCAGCAGATACTTGGCTAGATATGGAGACAGTGCCAGTGTGTCCGGGAGAAAATGTGTTATTCCTCCCTTTGAAAACCAGGGAGCGGGGTGCCTCCTCATGAGGAGGCCTAGCATGAACCTGACACTTGGCATGGAATGTCTGTTCCCATGAAGGCAGGGGCTCCCTGGCCTTTGTGGCCCCCACCGAGGTTGTGTCTCTGCCCTCTCCGCAGCGCGAGCCCAGCATTGACCTGCTGCAGGCCTTCGTGGAGCACTGGAAGGGCATCACGCACTACTACATCGAGAGCACAGGTGCGGCCTGGCCCTCCCCAGCCGGGGGACCCTGGAGGGAGCGGGGAGGAAGAAGTGTGCAGAGTGTCACCACGCAGGTGTCCTGGGAAAGGTAACGTGCCCACTCGTGCAGAATTGGAGCCGAGTTCATGGAGACAGAGAACCGGACAGACAGAAGACCCAGAGCCCTGGGCCACTCTGCTCCTGATGATTTAGCTGCCGGTCCCACCCTGACCTTTTGGAAAGCACTGTGTGAGGGAGGAGTAGCCTCGCTGGGGGTCTCACTGGCCTGACTCTGCAAGGAAGAGGTGGCTGCACTTCCCCCAGCTTCCAGCTCCAGGCCTTCAGGCCCCAAGAGCATGTGCCTAGGGTTTACTGATCAAAAGAAAAGAGTTTAACAACTTCCCCTTTCCCCTGAGCCAACTTAGGGGCATTTTCCTTGTAGAGATCTGGGGTAGGAGGAGAACAAAAACCAAGGTGGGTAACATGCCTGGGTCCCTCTCCCCAAGCTAACACCCCAGACAGCCAAAGCCTTGGGTCACCTGGTCCCATCAGGATCGCTCACTGAGGGGACGGCATCTGAGTGGCTGCTCTGCAGTCACGATGCTGCCACGGGTGGATACAGACTTGTTGCCAGGTAACCATATCCTGCATCCCTCACTTTCCCCTTCCTGGAGTTCAGACTGGGGCTTCGTTCCAGCCCACACCTTTCCTACAGGCTTTCTTTCCAGCCCGGGCCAGCCCAGGAAATTCAGAAATCTGTGGGACCCTCTGAGGGTTCTGCTAGATCAGGTTTCTCAATCTTGGCACAGTTGGCATTAGACCTGGAGCCTTCCCTGCGCGGGGCTGTCCTGGGCAGTGTGGGATGTGCAGCAGTAATTCTGGCCTCTACCCACTAGGTGCCAGTAGCACACCCCACCCCCGAACTGGGACAACCAGCAATGTCTCCAGACATTGCCTCATGTTCCCTGGGGGAGAAAAGCCCACCCCCAGTTCGGAACCACCTCTTCAGGTGAACGATCTCTTGAAGGAGAGCCTCGGTCCACCAGCTGAGTAAGATCAGATCAGAACTGGCTTAAATTCACCTGGGGCTCCCCGCACCCCCCAGCCCTTTCATTTCCAGAATGGTCCCTAGACTAGAAGGGTCGGAAGTGCCTGGGGCAGGCCACCCTACTCAAGCTCCTGTTCCTTAAAGGAAAGCTAGGGGGTGCTCCAAGGCCAGTCCTGAAGCACCAGCACTTTCTTTAAAAGACACACTGAGACTGACTGCAAAAGCCCCACTAAGTAGCTTCCCTGTCAGGGCCTTGGTACAGAGAGCAGGACTGGGTCAGACCTGAAGGTGGTGATGCAGATGTTTTTTTCCTCTTTGTGAAAAACAGAGGCTTGCCTTCTCTGAGTGTCAGCTGGGGAGGCCCCGGGAGGTTCTCTCTCAGGCAGCTGCTGGAATTACAGCTTCTAAGTTACGTGACAAGAGCCCTGAGCCCACAGCGTCTCACTCAGGCCCAGAGCTGACAGCAGCCTTCTGTGGGCCCAG
Organism: Papio anubis; assembly: GCF_008728515.1. Classification (NCBI taxonomy): domain Eukaryota; kingdom Metazoa; phylum Chordata; class Mammalia; order Primates; family Cercopithecidae; genus Papio; species Papio anubis. The sequence goes on from NC_044983.1 coordinate 20,193,623, forward strand.
GACCACGTGTCCCTGTCTCTGTACCTATCCCAGGGTTTGAAGGAAGCCGATGCTGCTGCCCCCAATAAAGTGCTGGGCACGCATGCGTTCTCAGAGGACTGTGTCCTGAGCCTGGAAAGACTTTTGTCTTCTTAAATATTGAAGCATCCACTGTCAACTTCCATTTCCCAGTTGCCCGCAGCTCTCTTCCCCCACCTCTCCCAGACAGGACCTCCCCTTTCTGGGCTTTGGCAGGAGATGGTGAAGTTTTCAAGCCAGGGTGCCCCTCTTCACCCTACTTACACTTGTTTCCCAAACATCAATTAGATGAAAACACCCCCGCCAAGAAGACAGACATTCCCTGGCGGCTGAAGCAGATGCTGGACATCCTGGTGTATGAAGAGCAGCAGCAGGTGGCCGTGGGTGAGGCAGGGCCCTGCCTGGAGTACCTGCTGCAGCACAAGATCCTGGAGACTCTCTGCACACTGGGCAAGGCCGAGGTGGGAGGCCCCCTGCGCGCTGGGCCAGGCCGAGGTGGGAGGCCCTCTACGCGCTGGGCAAGGCTGTGGTGGGCAGCCCCGGGCTCCCTGGATTCCAGGCTGAGGTGGGCAGCCTGGGGTTCCCTGGATTCCAGGCCTTTCTGCCTGTGCTCCTCCCAGTCCTGACACTGAAAGTGGCAGCTGCGGGGAGAGGAGCAAACAGGACAGGCACTGTGGCTGTCTCACTTAGAACACTCCACCATCCCAGCGCCCCTGTTCCCAGTTCACTCCACAAAGATGGGCCTGCCACATGCCAGGCTCTGCTCTAGATGCTGGGGACACAGTAGGGATTCAGACTGACAAGAGCCAAGGCATGGTGGTGCACGCCTGTAGCCCCAGCTACGTGGGAGGCTGAGGTGGGAGGATTGCTTGAGCCCAGGAGGTGGAGGCTGCAGTGAACTGTGATCATGCGACCGCACTCCTGCCTAGGAGGCAGAGCAAGATGCTGTCTCTTAAAAAAAGGAAAGAAAATCCGACAAGAATCCTAGTGGGAGAGGCAGGACCATCCTGTGATGGATCAATAATGACCCAGTTATGGAGCACAGTGATGCAGGAAAAGGGGTTGCGAGTGCCAGGAAGGCCAGTTTCGAACAACGTGGCGAGGGAAGCAGGCCTGTGAGAAGGGGCCCTCTGAGCCAGGATTGAGGGAGGAGTTGAGCCTGGGCCTCTCTGGGGGTGCAGCATTCCAGGTGGGGGACACACCTCTGACAGGAGCTCCTTCCCTGGCCTCAGTCCCCCCAAGACATGCGGCAGGCAGGGGACACAGCTTCTGACAGGTGCTCTGTCCCTGGCCTCAGTCCCCCCAGGCATGCGGCAGGCGGGGGCCACGGTCCTGACAGGCGCTCTGTCCCTGGCCTCAGTCCCCCCCAGGCATGCGGCAGGCGGGCGCCACGGTGACAGGCGGCTCTGTCCTGGCCTCCGAGGTCCCCCAGCAGGCATCCAGCAGGCTGGGGCCACAGGGGTCCTGACAAGCTCTGTCCCTAGCCTCGGATTCCCCCCAGGCATCGCGGCAGCAGTGTTCCAGTTCTTCAGCAAGGTTCTGGCGCAGGTGCAGCACCCCCTGCTGCAGTACCTCAGCGTCCACAGGCCTGTGCAGGTGAGGGGCCCAGAAGCCAAGGGGTGTGTGGGTGTAAGGCCCCGCTCTCTCCCCCGCCACACCTCTCCCCAATGTTTCTGTCCTGCTGCTCTTCCAGAAACTCCTCCGACTCGGTGGGACAGCTCCTGGATCTGTTACAGAGAAGGAGGAGGTGCAGCTCACCACTGTCCTCTGCTCCAAGATCCAGCAGGACCCAGAGCTGCTCGCCTACATCCTGGAAGTGAGCACTCCCATTGGGAAGAGGAGCGGGAGGGCCTGGAACCCCAGGGCAAGCCCCCTCGGCCGTCCTGAGGAGGCAGACGCAGAGAGCAGGTACCCAGGAGGCACGCAGGCAGCTTCCCCTCCAGCTCCAGGCTGAGGCCCTGCCAGCAGCCCACCCTGCGGTCCCAGTGGGGGACCCTGGGAAGTGGTCCCCACCAGGCCTGGCCTCATCCCACCCTCTTTGCAGGGTAAAAAGATTGTAGGTAGGAAGAAAGCATGCGGAGAACCCACTGCCCTGCCTAAGGACACAGCCAGCCACAGGGACAAGGACTGCTCCCACGATGATGCTCCTGCCAGGCCCCAGCTGGACGGGGAGCCCTGTGGGGCCCAGGCCTTGAACAGCCACATGCCTGCTGAGACCGAGCAGCTGGACGGTGGGACTGCAGAGAGCAACCTGATCACCTCCCTGCTTGGGCTGTGCCAGAGCAAGGTGCTGGCAGCAGAGATGGAGAGGGTGGGGGCGGGGGAGGGGTGGGTCGATGGCCAGGAGGTGATTTGGGGGCTCACATGCATGTCCCTGAAGTTGCGTCCTCATCCCCTAGAAGAGTCGGGTGGCCTTGAAGGCCCAGGAGAACCTGCTGCTCCTGGTGAGCGTGGCCTCCCCAGCAGCCGCCACTTACCTGGTCCAGAGCAGCCCCTGCTGCCCTGCGATTGTCCAGCACCTCTGCCAGCTGTACCGGTCCATGCCTGTCTTCCTGGACCCCGCAGACATTGCTGCCTTAGAGGGCATCAGCTGGAGGTGGGTGCCCAGCCCGGGAAGGCTGGCCAGCATCTTCAGTTGCTGGCAGCCCTGCCTGTCTTTAGTGGCCAGCTCCCCTGGTATTCCACGTTGCTAGGGACCCCTGCTGGCCACCATCTCCCCAAGGCTGCAGCTGATCTCCAGGGGCCTTCGTGCCCTCCAGGGAAGCACTGCTTTTGCTGCCTCTGTCCATAAAACCCCCAAGATAACCGATCCCCAGCCACAGAGGTTCCACAGGAGAGGGGAAGGGCCCAGTTTCGGGAGACATTGAGGAAGACCTTGAAGCTCCTCCCCCACTCTCTGAGACTTCTCTCCCCTCTTCAGGTTACCCAGTGCCCCATCTGATGAGGCTTCCTTCCCTGGGAAGGAGGCCTTGGCTGCCTTCTTGGGCTGGTTTGATTACTGCGACCACCTTATCACAGAGGCACACACGGTGAGCAGGGGCGGGCGGGGGCCGGGCTCTCATGCTATTCCCTGTACCATCTCCATCTCGAGGACTAAGTGGAGCAGGGACATGGAAACATGGGGTCCAGGAGCTAGGCGGGGCCCCAGGCAGGCTGGGAACCCTCCTGTGGCATCAGGCGCTGCGCAAGGACATGGTTATTTCTCAGCGGGAATTGTGATGAGCGCAAAATGCGTTGACGACATGCTCTGTGGAACCCAGGTGGTTGCAGACGCCTTGGCGAAGGCCGTGGCTGAGAAGTTCTTCGTGGAGACCCTGCAGCCCCAGCTCCTGCATGTGTAAGTGTCCAGTTACCTCAGGCATGACTGTGGTCTACAGCAAACCGCCTACCCCACCCAGCCTCGTCCGGTCCCTAAGGCCAGACACCTTCTTGACCAGAATCCCATCTGTGGACCCCATTGGGTGATGTTTGCCAGGCCTGCCCTGTGATGTGCACATGGCTCTGAGCTACGTGGGCTAAACGAAGGCCTCCTACCCTTCCCTGCAGGACCCCAGCAGGGATGGGCAAGTGACCACAGACATACCAGCCAAAGATGCGAGGCAAGCAGGAAGGGTTCTGCCACCCGCACTCATGTGCTGTCTGCACACCCCGGGCCTGGCTAAGGTGCCCTCTTCCCATAGGTCCGAGCAGAGCATCCTGACCTCCACCGCGCTCCTCACAGCCATGCTGCGCCAGCTCCACTCCCCTGCGCTGCTGCGGGAGGCCGTGGCTTTCCTCCTGGGCACAGACCGGCAGCCTGAAGCCCCCAGGGACAACCCCCATGCCCTGTACGCTCACCTCATCGGGCACTGTGACCACCTCTCTGATGAGGTACGGCGGGGGACTTCCACCTCTGTTCCTCTCACCACCCCTGCCAGAGGGAGTTCCTGAACACTCTTCCCATAACTCCACCTTTGAGATGCTGAACTGCAAAACACTGCCGAGCCGCTTTTGTCACACACTAGTTTTCTCTGATCATATGCATTTTTTTTTTTTTTAAGAGACAGGGTCTTTCTCTGTCACCCCAGGCCCTGGAGTGCACTGGTGTGATCCTAACTCACTGCAGTCGCCAACTCCTGGCCTCAAGCGATCCTCTCACCTCAGCCTCCTAAAGTGCTGGGAATGCAGGCATGAGCCACTGTGCCCAGCTTATTTTACAGTATTTTATATTTTGGACAGTGCTTTTATACTCACTTGATTTGCGGGAGGGCTGACACCTACTCCGTGAGGTAGGCAAGGTTGCTACTCCCATTTCTCAGACATGGAAAGTAAGGCACAGAGAAGCAATTTGGCTTGCCTGAAATCGCACGTCAAATTAGTCACGTACCAGGGACCACCCAGACTTCTTGATTCCTAGGCCCACACCCCCCGCCACTCCCCCCAAAACCTGCCACCTTAGCATCCAGCCAAGGGGGGTGACTCTGCCTCAGGCCTTTTCTTATCTGGGTTAGCCATGCCAAGGCACTCCTGGGAGCTGGGTGGGGAAGGGGCTATCCTGCCGACCGCCTTCCCGCTCCAGATCAGCATCGCCACACTCCGGCTGTTTGAGGAGCTGCTACAGAAGCCCCACGAGGGGATCATCCACAGCCTGGTCCTGCGCAACCTCGAGGGCCGCCCTTACGTGGCCTGGGGCTCACCAGAGCCTGAGAGCTATGAGGACACACTGTAAGTGAAACCAGCGCCCTCTGGACCCAGCCCGGCCCTCAACACTCGCACACTCACTCTGTCCATTCATTCATTGGTGCCGCACTGTTCTGTCCTGGCCATAGAGATCTGGAGGAAGACCCCTACTTTACCGACAGCTTCCTGGATTCCAGCTTTCAACCTCGTGCAAAGCCTCGCCTAGCTCCTGCCACCAGCTACGATGGCAAAACAGCAGTGACCGAAATCGTCAACAGGTGGGGAACAAGTTAGGCAGTCTGAACCACTCGAGTTTTACTCTCTCTTTTTTTTTTTTTGAGATAGTCTGGCACAATCTTGGCTCACTGCAACCTCCACCTCCCGGGTTCTGGGTTCAAGCAATTCCTGTGCCTCAGCCTCCCGAGTACCTGGGATTACAGACATGCACTACCACACCCAGCTAATTTTTATATTTTTAGTAAAGACGGGGTTTCCCAATGTTGGCCAGGCTGGTCTCGAACTCCTGACCTCAGGTGATCCGCCCACCTTGGCCTCCCATAGTGCTGGGATTACAGACCTGGTCACTGTGTCTGGCCTGAGTATTCTTCTTTGGCCACAGCCCTGGGGTCCAGTTGGGAAGGGAGATAGGGGTCCCACGAGCAGGGGAGAGCAGGGTGAGCCGGGAGCGCCTCCACACCAGCTCCTGTCTCTCAGTTTCCTGTGCCTGGTCCCCGAGGAAGCCAAGACCTCTGCCTTCCTGGAGGAGACGGGCTATGACACGTATGTCCACGATGCTTATGGCCTGGTGAGTGGCTCCTGCTACCAGCTCCCACTTCCTGTCCTCCAGAACAGCTGGGTGATAAGCTCTGGGTTCCCCCTCTCTCATGCCCAAGGACCCCAGCCCATCCCTCCTACGTGGGGCCCCGTCTGCTGGTTCCCAATCCCTGGGCCCGCTGCTTCTACTCTCCCGCCTGTCTTAGTTCCAGGAGTGCAGCTCCCGCGTTGCGTCCTGGGGCTGGCCTCTGACCCCCACACCTTTGGACCCCCATGAGCCTGAGCGACCTTTCTTCGAGGGCCACTTCCTCCGAGTGCTGTTTGACCGCATGTCCCGGATTCTGGATCAGGTAGCCAGTGGGCCTGGGCCAGAACTCCAGGCTGGTGCCTCTGGGGTCCTTTGAGAGCAGGGGCTGGCCACAGGGTTGCCTCCACTTCGGTTCTTTGGTGCACAGCACCCCTGTCCTTTCCCCAGGTGGGAAGCCCCGTCTCGCCCCTGCTCCACACGTCCTAACATGTTCTGGCCCTCAGCCCCATGGAATCCATGACACACACACATCACGTGAGCCTCCCACCCCCACACACATTCACACTAGCCAGGCATCTTGCTGGAGGAGTGCAAAAATACTCACCAGCCCTGCCAGCCCTCAGCTCTGTCCACCATGTTCCTACAGCCATACAGCCTGAACCTGCAGGTGACCTCAGTCCTGTCCCGGCTTGCCCTCTTCCCCCACCCCCATATTCATGAGTACCTCCTGGATCCCTACATCAGCCTGGCCCCCGGCTGCAGAAGCCTATTCTCCGTGTTGGTGAGGGTGAGGATGCCTCGGCCCGAGGGAGTGTGCCCAGTGGGGGTGGAGGGAACAGCAGGGAAGGGGAACGGGGCAGGTGGTTGGGGGCTGGAGGGGTGGGCACCCTTGCCAGTGCCAGGGAAAGCACAGTCTCCCATGCTCTGCATGGTGTGGCAGGGCCAGGGGACCCGCTGGTGTTGCTGGCCCCATCTGAGTCCCCTGTGGTTCCTAATCTAGGTGATCGGGGACTTGATGCAGAGAATCCAGAGGGTACCCCAATTCCCAGGCAAGCTGCTCCTGGTGCGCAAGCAGTTGACGGGCCAGGCTCCTGGGGAGCAGTGAGTACCAAGGGTGCCAGGTGAAGCCTGGGGGTGGGAGGGTAGAAAGTGCCTCTGGAGGACAGGTGGCCAGCCACAGGGTCAAGCCTCATGGATGCTGGGCTGTCATGCTGGGCACAGTCCTGCCCCCACCCAGCCATGCCCCCTGTGTCATCTCCCCTCAGGCTGGACCACCAGACCCTCCTCCAGGGCGTGGTGGTGCTGGAGGAGTTCTGCAAGGAGCTGGCTGCCATTGCCTTCGTCAAGTTTCCCCCGCATGATCCTCGCCAGAACCTCTCCCCAGCCCCGGAAGGGCAGGTCTGAGCCAGGAGCAGGGCGGTGGGAGACTCCTGTCCACACCTCTGCCCCAGAGCGGCCTCCTGCCTGGCACTGCCGCCACACTCCCCTCCTGGGATGGGGCTTCTGCTCCCGGGCTCACTCAAGGAGACTGCGGCATGTTGACCACACCAGACTGGGTTTCAGGGAGTGGGCATGCCAGGCGCCAAGGAGCCAAACAGATGGCTTTCCAGGCAGCAGGGTCCTTGGGGCCTTCTTGGAGGAGCTTGGGTGACAGCCAGGTGAGCACCCAGGCCCCAGACCCTCATGTGCTATGTGCCTGGCCCCCTCTGTACTGGCCATTTGTGGCCAGGGCCAAGACCTGTGACTCAACTCCAGGGGCAAGATGGGGAGTGAGCTGATGGCTCTGAGACTGGTCGGGAGCCCAGGCCAGGGAGATGGGGCCTGGAGCCTTGTCTGTGTCACATTAGGTACCATGGGAGCTGCTGAGACCTGACATTTTGTCCCCTGCCTTCACGGCTTGGCCCACTTGGCCCATGGAGGAGGAGCAGTGAATAGGATCGTTGGGGAAGCCCCTCTTCCCGCTCTGCTCCCCTGGAAACTGTTGCAAAACGCCCAGCCGCCTCATGGCAAATGCCCAAAGCATGTTCCGCACCCAGGCGGGGGCCGCTGCTAATGAGAACCTTGGTGCAGCTGCAGCCAGGAGGGGAGCGGGCCCGGGAGCCAGGCTCAGGTCCAGCTAGCTCCTCTCTGGCGCCTTCTGAACCCGTCTCAGCAGGTCCACAGCACCTGGGCAGAGAGGTCAGAGACCAGGGGAGGCCAGGCCTTGCCCTCCCTTCTGCTCAGGGCCCAGTGTTCTTGATAGAAGACCCTTCTGGGTGGCCAGGGAGCTCAGGGGACAGATGAGGGCAGGACGCCCCCTGACTCCAAGCCCCTGAGCCTAGCGGGGAGTGGCTGCGGCCCAGGCAGCCAGTCCTGGTGGTGTTCTCCCTGCATGCCCTCTGTGGCTGGGGCCGCCACCCCACCCGGCCCGAATCTGTCTTGACCTGCAGGAATACACGGGCGGCGCCAGGCATTACCTCACAGCGGGACTACACGGTTGCTGGCTTTGCTCCTGGGCAAGGAGGAGCAGGCCAGAGCCTCTTTCGCTTCCTTTTCTTGCCCATGCCACTTCTAGAAGCCAGACACAGGTTGCCAAGAGGTGACACGAAACAGGAGGAAACTCAGTGACCTCTGCCTCTCCCGCATTCCTCCCCACGGGGGAGGACCTCGCCGCTCTGAAGAGCACCGTGCGCATGTGCGTGCACGAACGTGGGTGTTGGTGTGGACAGGGCGCAGATCTCCGTGGATGAACTGCGTCTGGACTCTTAGATTCATAAAATATTCGAGGATCTGGGAGTCAGAGACCCTCCCCTCTCCTCCATGCACTTTGGCGTTTGCATGGTGTCTTCCCCGGACAACACAGCAATAAATGGTGTGATTGCGTGGACATGGTGGCTCTGTTCTTGGCCAAGTTTCCCCTCCTTCTGCCCAGGACTCCACTGCTAATTCGGGCCCATCTTCCTCCCCAAGGAAGACAAATTCTTTTTCTAGCACTGGAGCAGGGAGGTGGGGTGGGCGGTAAACAGACAGGCTCTGGCAGTGCAGATCTGCTGATCCTCAGAGCCTGCCAGGAGCCAGACTCTTGGCAGAGCAGTGCCACTTCTGCTGGGCTGACCTGCAGCCGAGAGCCTGCCCGCCCCGGAGACGCCGTGAGGGAATGGACCACGTGGGAGCATCTATGTGCAAGTCTCCCTTGGGTGTGTGTATGCTGTGTGTTGTATGCCTGTTTTAGTTGTAAAGTAGGCCTGGTATTTAAAACCTTGTCTTTAAGTTCAAGGCTGCAGTGAGCTGACTGCACCACTGCGCTCCAGCCTGGGCAACAGAGTAAGACCCTGTCTCTAAAAAAAAATAATAGTAATAATTCACAGGTGTGTTCTCAGGGAAACAGAAAAGTTAACACATAAATAAATAAACCCTTTGTCCTTAGATGTGTGTGGAAGGGTGGGGGATCCTCTGAGGGGGTTCCCCAAGAGACTGCGGGAGGGCAGGCTGAGAACTTGGAGGAAAAGGAGCCAGACGGTGGCTCTCAACTCGTGTTGATCACTGGGTGGCTTTTTAAAATCCCAATGCCCAGTGTCCCATCACCAGTTAAATTATTGCTGCTGGGGGTGGGCCCAGAGTTCAAGCTCTCCAGGTGGCTGTGCATGGTGGCTCATGCCTATAATCCCAGTACTTCGGGAGGCTAAGGCAGGAGGATCACTTGAGGACAGGAGTTCGAGACCAGCCTTGGCAATATAGCGAGACCCCATGTCTACTAAAAACTTAAAAATTAGTTGGGTGTGGTGGCATGCGCCTGTGGTTCCAGCTACTTGGGAGGCTGAGGCAGGAGAATCACTTGTCACTCGAGCCTGGGAGGTCAATGCTGCAGTGAGCCAGGATCACACCACTCCACTCCAGCCTGGGTGACAGAGCAAGACCCTGTCTGAGAAAGAAGAAAGAAAGAAAGAAAAACAAAAACCCAGGTGACCCTAATGTGCTCCCAGGGTTGAAAACTACTAGGCTAAATAATGGGGGCAAATAGCCAAATGTCATTGCCCGGCTGACTGGATGTGGGCCGGTGGGTCCCTTCGACACTGACAGAAATGAACTGAAACAAAAGAGTTTGGTTCCATCATTTGCGAGGCATTTGTCCTCAGAGGGTACAAGGATTCCTACCACCTTCCAGGGGCCAGAAAGAGGGCAGCCAAGGGAGGCAGGGAGGGGGCTGGAAAAGGGGCCTTGGAGGTTATCTCGGCCCTCAGGAGAAGGGGAGCCCGTGCAAGTGTTTCCTTGCTCAGAATCAGAAATCTCTACCGTAGAACACTTGATATATTTTATCTGTTCATTTCCTTTGATTTTCGCTTAAATGTTCTTTCTTTTCTCTTTCTTTTTTCTTTTGAGAGAGGGTCTTGCTCTCTCACCCAGACTGGAGTGCAGTGGCCTGATCATGGCTTACTGCAGCCTCCACCTTCTGGGCTCAAGCAATCCTCCTGCGTCAGCCTCCTGAGTAGCTGGGATTTACAGGTGTGCGCCACCTTGCCTGGGTTTTTTTGTTTGTTTTTTGTTTTTCTGTAGAGACAGGGCCTCACTATGTTGCCCAGGCTGGCTTCAAACTCTTGCCTTCAAGCGATCCTCTTGCCTTCAAGCGATCCTCCTGCCTCAGCCTCCCAAGGCACTAGGATTACAGGTGTGAGCCACCGTGCCTGGCCAAAGTTTTTTTTTTTTTGAGACAGTCTGCCCAGGCTGGAGCTCAGCTCACTACAACCTCTGCTTCTGGGGTTCAAGCGATTCTCCTGCCTCAGCCTCCTAAGTATCTTGGATTACAGGCATCTGCCAACATGCCCGGCTAGTTTTTTGTATTTTTAGTAGAGATGGGGTTTTGCCATGTTGGCCAGGCTGGTCTCAAACTCCTGACCTCAAGTGATCCACCTGCAGCAGCCTACCAAAAAGTGTTGGGATTACAGGCGTGAGCCACTGTGCCTGGCCACTTAAAAAAAAAAAAAAAAAAAAATTCCTACCGTGATTCAGACAGGCTGAGGGGAAATGAAAAAAAGGTTTGGTCTGGTGTGGGCTGAAGCTGTGAAAAGGCAGAGGCAGGAGAGCCGGGGGAGGGGTCTGTGCCAGGGAGGCTCAAGGAGAGAGCAGAGGCAGCACCTGCAGCCCGTCCCACGTGAAGTTCCTCTGGGGCCACCCGCTGCCCAACCCTTGGAGGACTCAGAGCTGTGTTTCATTAGGGATGGGTCCCCTCAGAGTCACATCCCGGGCCAGCAGGCCAGCTGGAAGGAGCCCCGGGGGCCATGCTGGACAGCAGACTGGCCCACACTGTCAGTGCACTGGGAAAGGCATGGGCAGCTGTGGGTAACACGATGGGAACAGCAGCTCTTGGACAGCAGTCCCCAACACTTGCTCCCCAGAGAGACGTTTAGGCAGGGAGGCAAGGTAAGTAACACCTCTTTACTCAGCAAGGGGCTCCTCCCTCAGGACACCTTCCCCAGTGCCCCTCCAGGCTCCAAGGGCCTGGAAGGATCAGGATGCAGGCCTTTGCCAAGGAGGGCACAGAGCATGAGGAGGAGATGCCACTGGTGGTGCAGAAAGCTCCCCATCCCCCTGGGGAGAGGTGTCAGTGTGCCCTCAGGGTTGTCAGGTCCTGAGCTTTGGACTCCTTGCTTGGTTAAAGGCACTGTCCCTTGTGCAATGTAGAGGAATGCTCCTCAAAGCATCTCTCCCGGGAACCAGGAGAGCCGCCCCTGCTCCCAATGCAACAAGATCCCTGATTGCCAGCCTCTTGCCTCCCTCAGAGAGAGACATGTCTGCACTGGAGGGAGCATGGCTGCCTAGCTCCTTGTCACCTCCTCCACCTCCCTATCTGTTCACTGGGACAACAGAGGATCCCTGAAGCCGCTTGAGGAGCTGGCTTTGCAGGTCTTCCTCAGTCACCTTCCACCAAAAGAAGTTCTCACCCCGAATCTTTGGGGGTTCATCCTGGATCCCTGGGCTCCGAAAAGCCACAGTCACCAGCACATTCAGACAGATGCCATCACTGTGATCTCGGCCCAGGTGCTGCAGTCCAAGCAACCCCTTGATCTCCACCACCAAGTGGTGCAGGGTCAGACACTCCTGCAGCAGCCGCAGGATAGCCATCTTCATGCCACCCCTCTGCTCCACAGGGTCGAGGCCACAGGCAGTGACAGGCAAGTGAGGCATCCCCACTGTGCCCACCAACACCCACACTGTCTGGGTGCTGGTAAAGGTGACCACGAGCCGCTGGCAGACCAGATCACAGGGTAGCTCTTGCGGCAGAATGAGAGGGTGCCTGGCTTGCTGGCGATACTGGGCGGCTAGCTCAACCAGGTGCAGGATGTCATGGGCCCGCAGCGGAGTGGGCAGGGAGCTCCGTGGGTACCAGGCAGCCTGCAGGGACTCTGCATCGGCCTCCTTGGAAGTCTTGAGAATTCCACCTGGGGGAAATGTGGGGGATGGGGCAGGGACAGGCTGTGTGGAGAGAAGTGCAGGTGTGGCAGTCACCAGACATCCCTGACCCAGAAGAGAGGCCCCCAGCCCAAAGGCTGGACTCTGCCCATGCCAGGCTGTGCCAGTCATAACAGGACTGGCTGTGGAGGGGCTCACTTCACCGAGGAGCTGGGGGAAAGGTGTCAACTGGCCCTGTTCACACTGCCTCCAGGTGGGCCATACCTGTGGGGCGAGCGAGGAACACGAAGCGGACCCAGGAGGGGCCCCGCTCCTCCACGGACAGCAGTGTCTCGGGCTCACAGTGCAGCCCCGCCTCCTCCTTCACCTCCCGCTGCAGCGCCTCCACGATGGTCTCCCCCGGCTCCATTCTCCCCGCAGGCAGGTACCACGACCCCCGGCACTCCCTCTTGGCCTCCTGGATCAGTAGCACCTCATCCTGAGGGGACAGAGGATCCTCACTTCCTGCCACAGCCTTCCCTCCCCCGGGGACCAGGGGACACCTCAAACACAGTCGCCCGAGACTCGCCTCTGGGTGGACACCCTCAATCCGGCTAGCGCTCCAGGAGACCTGCCCTCGTGTAGCTGGGGGCTGCAGCCCTCTCCTCCCTGCAATTCGTCCCTCTCTGGATTTAGGAAGACTTCCATTTCAGGAAGGGCTGAGATTCCTGGAAGCTGCTTCAGGGGCTGGAGATGAGGCCCCAGAGTGAGGGTCACCATGTGTCTTGCACTGATTTGCGTCTGTACATGTCACCGTGTATCTCTCGCCTCCAACGGCGTGGTTTACAAACTGTGATGGTTCCTCACACTGGGGTCTGGCTTTGAAACACGACCCCCCACCTCCACTCTGTACAACCCTGCCCTATGGCCCTGGCCCCTTCTAGTTGTCATTACATCGCCTACTACAGGGATCAGCACCAAAGGCCTAAGGGTAAACACGGATTGAGCCACTGCTACCCGGGGGACCCTGGGCATTCCGCTAGACTCTGGGGAAGGGAAGGAATGAGCCCTAGTGGGATGAGACAAACAGGCCCCGGGCCTCAGTTTCCTCTACTGCATATCGGGACGAACGCAGGACACAGATGCGACTGGGAGTGGGAGTGCTTTGCAAAACTGGGGAGCGCCACGCACGCGGCAGCGCTGGCTGTGGCCGTTGGGTCTTCTGTCCCCACCTGGGCTGGCTGCGCGCTCCCGAGGCCCGGCGGGCCCGGCGGGCGGCCGCTCACCTGCTCGCTGAGGAACACGGCCAGCACCACGTAGCACACGTTCTTCCGCAGCCGCACGGGCACCGGCGGCTCCCCAGCCGGTGCCGAGTCGCAGCTCTGCACGCTTGGCCCCTGGCCCGCCAGCACGGCAGCCAGCGCTCCCGTCAGGCCCTCCGAGGCCATCGGGTCCCCCGGGGGGCGGCGGCCTGAGTACTCGCAGACTGGCTGAGCCGAGCCGCGGGCGAGCGTGGGCTCCTGCGCCCTCTCCCAGTCCCTGCGGCAGCAGGCCGGTACCGCACGAGAACGCGGAAGCGCACGCGAACGCGGAAGCGCACGCGAGCCCTGGCCGCTGATAGGCTGCGCGGCGCCGCGGCCTGCCCGGATTGGCCGGCCCGCGGCAGTCTCCGAAGGGGCGGGGCCACCCGGGGCCGCCGGGCAACTGGGTGGGCGCCGGGCCGGGCCGCAGGACCCCGCCCGGGTTCTGCCGCCTGTCAGTCCCGCGCGCTCAGGACGTCTCCCAGCCGCCCCCGACTCGCCTACTCCCCGAGCGCGCACTGGTCTGCAGGAGCTCCGACCGTGACGTCATCCTTCCTGCAGGGCGCGTTGCGCCGCAGGGGTAGGCGACTATGACGCGAAAAGCCCGGTGACGTCACGGAGGCCCGGGACCGCCCCTTGGACCCACTGCCCCGCTGTTGCCGTGAACACACGATGACATTGCCGGAGTTGATCATCTCCCAAATAACTTTCTTCTCACTCCATTCAAGAGTAATAAATGTCACGTGGCCTGTGGGGAGGGGGACATAAACCCCTGCCTTTAGGGAGATTCTGTTGTAGTTGGAGAGAGAGACGGAGTCCTAGATGAGGAGTCAGCTGAGGGTTTGAGACTAAGTGCTAAATGCTTGGTTTGGGCAGGAAGAGTGACAGGCGCTGGGAGGAGGGAGGGGAAGGGCTGGGGATGGCGGGAAGAGTCGGGGGCTGAGAGAGGGCTGCCGTCAGCCGCGCATCCTCATCAGTGTCCCTCTGCCCACCGCATTTCCCACGCAGCTCAAGGCCCTCTCCGCTGCAGATGGTGCGCCCGGGGAGGGCGGGGGTGGGGCCCCGCTCCTCCATCCTTGTCGTCACCCTCCCACCTAGCGTGCAGGACCTGGCGCGTGGAGAGCAGGGTGGGGGTTGTGGCGAGCGCCTGCTCCTCTCCCAGCTCGGCCTTTCCTCCTTCACCCGCCCCTCAGAACTGGAAGGCAAGGCCAGCTGGAAGGGATCTGCGAAGCAGGCCGTCTGGCTTCTCACCTGGCAGAGGCCACCCCTTTCTTCTCCCTCGGCTGGTCTTGTGTGCCTCCCTGCTTGATGGTGTGGACAAAGCTCAGGACCTGGAGCCAGATGGCCAGCCGCTGCTGGCTGGCTTGCTCTGTGCTCCTGGGTGAGCTGTGAGCCTCAATTTTCTTATTTGTAGAGTAGGGTCATAACAATTATTGTTTTACAGAGGTGTTGGGAAGGCACGACAATCGGAGAGGAGCTGTGTGGATTCTCCAGTACTGGGCACCGTCCCCAGGCAGCCCACCGACCCTCAGGGATGGGCCCTCTCCACCACAGCTCTTCTTGCTACAACACACAAGGCCCACCCTCATGAAATGTGCCTTTTGTTACCCCCTAGAGACAGGATTTCACTCTGTTGCTCAGATTGGAGGTGCAGTGGCATGATCACAGATCCTACTACAGCCTTGATCTCTTGGGTTTAAGCCGTCCTCCTGCCCCAGACTCCTGAGTAGCTGGGGCTGCAGGTGTGCACCACCATGCCCGGCTAAATTTTTAATTTTTAATTTTTATTTCTTTGTAGAAACAAGGGTCTTGCTATATTGTCCAGGCTGGTCTTGAACTCCTGGCCTCACTGATCCTCCTGCCTTGGCCTCCCAAAGTTCTGTGGTTGCAGGCATGAGCCACCATGCCTGGTGAAATGTGCCTGTAGAGCTGCCTTAGAATTGGACTGAGGAACTTCAGCAACACAGGATGTGTTTCTTTAGACTCCTCTCACCTGCTGATACCACAGGCTCCCTGGAGGCAGGGCCCGGTGTTAGGCTGTGGGATATCCCTACAAGGCCCATGAATTTTGAGGCACTTGCTGAACGCAGCTGGGCCAAGCCCTATCCTGGACCTCTCACCTCCCAAATAACTGCAGGCACAGGACCCCAGGACTGCAGAGCAACTTATCAACATATTTGCTCTGTGTGTGTGTGTGTGTCTGTGTGTCTTGTGCGTGCCCGCACGTGTGTGAATCCCTCAGTTTTCCCACCTGTGAAGTGGGGGCAGGTTGGTCCCAGACTCCTGTCTGCCTCGCAGGGATGATTTGAGAGAATGAGATCATGTCTGGGCAGGGCTCTGGGAGCTTCAGAGGCAGCCTAAGGTAAACAACAGAAAGCCTCACTGCCCAGAGAGCAGAGACCGCAGCAAACCATGGCTCCATGCCTCCCATTATCCCGGGGCGGGGGAAAGCCCTCCCCAAAAGCCCCTTGTAAACTGGGAAGGGAGTGCTGAGACAACAGAGAGGCAGGCGTTCCCAAGGCCTTGGGAGAGAACAGCAGCCAGACAGAGGCTGGAGAGGCGCCGAGACAAGGGAGGCAGCTGAGGGAGGACGGGAGGCTGGATAGGAACCACCAGGGTCCCCATCAAGTCAACTGTGTGTCCTCCAGTCCCAGAGAGGGAAGAACCCTGGCCAGTGTGGTGGGCCACACAGCATGGTGAATGGGAGTAGCCTAATGCTCCCAGCACCCACGGGAGCCAAGCTGGAGCCAGCCATTTCAGGGCATGTGCGTGCATGTGCCGGGGGTGAGCAGGGGGAAGCACATGAGCAGGAAGGCCTGGGTAGGTGGCCATGGGGATGGGGACAGGGACAGGGGCAGGCAGGGCAAGGTTGTATCAGGGCGTCTGTGATGCTAGAGTCATGGACAGAGCAACAAGACCTGTGTCTTGACAAGGTAGGAAGGTGAGGAGGGCAGGAACCCAAGCTACAGTGGGAGAGGGAGGGCTGGCCACAGGCTAGCTCTCTGAGGGACCCTGGGGATGCCACATCTACCCTCCAGACCATCTGTCAAATGCAGGCATGGTTGGATCCTGGAACAGAAAAAGGGCATTCGTGAAAAAACTGGTGAAATCCCGGTGAGGCGTGTTGCTTCGTTAGTAGTGTGGTATCAATATTAATTTCGTAGTTTTGATCAAGGCACCATGGTTATGTAAGATGTTCACAATAGGGGAGGCTGGGTGAAGGATAATTGGGAACTTCCTGTGCTATCTTTGTGACTCAGCTGTAAATCTAAAATTATTTCAAAATAAAAAGCCTGAGCATGTATATTCAGGGCAACTTGAATCTATGCTCCTGGGTAAAAAGGGAAAAAAAGAAAGTCTAAGAATTTTACCAGAGAAAAAGGAAAGAAGGCATTGGATATGCAACCGTGCGCTCACTTCCAGCTTGGCTGGTTGTATGTCTGGGATTTCTGAGCGACAGAGGGGCTGCAGCAGAGCATGGCTGGTAGACCCTGTGAGCAGCAGAGGCCCAAGGGTCTCTGTGAGGAACAGTGCCACCGAGTGCCCCATGAGGAGTCTCAGGCTCAGTCCCTACCTGGCCTGGCTGCATTCTCAGGAACAATGCTGGGACAAATGAACATTGATTCATTTCTGTTTACAAAGAGACTAAATATATCCTCAAGGGCATTGTGACCCACCTGGAAGGACAAAGGGGGTGAAGAGGAGACAAGGTCTTTTGGGGAAGACGGAGGCTCAGTGATGCACTGTCCCCACCCCTAATGGGTAAAATTCAGAGAACCGTCTTCCCACAGGAATGACCCCAGATTTGGGGTTCTGAGGTGACATCAGGACATGACTACGGAAGATGAAGTGAGGCATGGTAGATCATGCTTGTAATCCCAGAACTTTGGGAGGCCAAGGTGGGCAGATTGCTTGAGCCCAGGAGTTCGAGACCAGCCTGGGCAGTGTGGCAAGACCCTGTCTCTATGAAAACTACCAAAATTGGTCAGGCATGATGGCACGCACCTGTAGTCCCAGCTACTCAGGAGGCTGAGGTGGGAGGATGGCATGAGTCCGGGAGGCAGAGGTTGCAATGAGCTGAGATTGCGTCACTGCATTCCAGCCTGGGTGACGGAGTGAGACCCTGTCTCAAACAAAAGATGAAACGTAGGTAGGAATGGGTCATTCAGGACCACTTGGAACATGATCAGCTATAAAATAAAGCACATACATTGGAAGAAGGAGGACAGACAGGAGGGCAAGCCTGTCTTTAAATTCCACTAAGAGTTAAGACTATAATGTGAACAGGTGGCTTGACTCAGAAAACTTGGTTCAAATCCCGTTCTGCCACTAAAATTGCTATATGACCTTGGGTAATTTACTTAATTGTAGTTTGCCTTTTTTTTTTTTTTTTTTTTTTTTTTTTTTGGAGACGGAGTCTCGCTCTGTCACCCAGGCTGGAGTGCAGTGGCCGGATCTCAGCTCACTGCAAGCTCCGCTTCCCGAGTTCATGCCATTCTCCTGCCTCAGCCTCCCAAGTAGCTGGGACTACAGGCGCTGGCCACCTCGCCCGGCTAGTTTTTTGTATTTTTTTAGTAGAGACGGGGTTTCACTGGGTTAGCCAGGATGGTCTCAATCTCCTGACCTCGTGATCCGCCTGGCTCGGCCTCCCAAAGTGCTGGGATTACAGGCTTGAGCCACCACGCCTGGCTAGTTTGCCTATTTCTTCTTCTGTAAAATGGAAATAAATCCTATCTGTCTGAAAATCATGATAATGGATTAACTGAAATCATTTTAATGAAAGGAGTGAAATGAGATTAATAATAATAATGATTATTATTATTTTAGAGACAGAGTCTTGCTCTGTCCCCCAGGCTGGAGTGCAGTGGCATGATCTCAGGTCATTGCAATCTCCACCTCCCAGGTTCAAGCGATTCTTCTGCCTCAGCCTCTGGAGTAGCTGCGATTACAGGCGTCTGCCACCATGCCCGGCTAATTTTTTTTTTTTTTTTTTTTTTTTGGTATTTTAGTAGAGACAGGGTTTCACCATGTTGGCCAGGCTGGTCTTGAACTCCTGACCTCAAGTGATCCACCTGCCTCTGCCTCCCAAAGTGCTAGGATTACAGGGGTGAACCACCTCGCCTGGCCAGATGAGATCAATTAAATGAAAACAATAGCAAAGTAAACGTAGAGTTCTCAGTTTTTTCTTTTCTCCTCTCTATCCCATAAAAAAATGAAAATAACTGAGTTCTCCAAACAATGAAGAAAGCCCTGCTTTTTTTTTTTTTTAAATAAAGGATGATTTTGTAAATCATGGCAAAGCCGCTTAATGGAATATAAGCAGTCATTTAAAATGATGGTTAGGTAGAAACACAGAAAATGATTATGATATGGTGTTGAAAGAAAGAAACCAAGGACAAAACAGCAATCCAGCCATGTGTACAGCAAATCCTTGGGGAAAGCACTGGGAGGGAATACGCCAAAATATTCATAGTAGTTGGAGGTGTGTAATGATAGGCTTGAAGGTGACTTTCTTATTTTCTAAATGTTCTGAAAGTATATTACACTTATAATAAAAAAAAAACTTTATTTAATAAAAAAAATTCCCCAAACCACAGCAGGAACAATTAGGTATGACAAGAGTGGGAGTGTTTCTCTTTGTAGGGCTGAGATACACAAGGGAAGCTGGAGAGGGCAGAGCGCCACCGGAAGGCTGCAGGTGTGGAGTGGGGACAAGGAGGGGTCAGCTGTCTGAAGCAGTCAGGCTCAGTCCCAGGGTGGCTGGGCCTGGCGTCGGTCACGGCCACCAAGAGCAGACAGGTGGGGCAAGGGCTCCTCTGGGCCACACCTCTGGATCTCCAGGTCAAGGTAGACGGGAGAGATGGGGCGGCCTGGAGCTTGCTGGGTGGAGTAGGGCTCCGGAGTCTCTGCACAGGGAGGTCACCTCGTGGCTGTGCCCCAGGACTCTGCCTTGCCTGCTGTTACACTCAGGAGCATCTTTGGGGAATAGCCCTCCACCCCACCCAAAGGTTCCTCAGTGGGAGGCAAGGACCCAGGCCCCGGAGGAAGGAGGAAGAGCAGGCAGTGGTGTCCTGTCCCTCAGGCCCCAGCTCCGGGCTGCCCTACTCCATTTGCCTCTACTCTAGGGCAGATTTCCATGTCCCCCTCCCTCCCTGGACCATGTGGCCTGCAGGGGCAGGGCCAACCACACTGGCAGCAGTCACAAAACAACAGACTTTAATGGAAATCATGAAGGAGGGAAGCGGGCGGACCTGGAAGGGGCTGAGTGACATCGCCCATGCCGCTCCCTCAGCCAAGCCTGAGCAGCTCCTGATGCCACCCTCTCCTCACCTCCGCAGGAGGGCGGAAGGTCAGGGACCCCTTGTTCAGCATGCCTGCAGTGAGCCCAGTGGGGATGCGGTGGTAGAAGCGGAGCTGGGGCAGTAGAGCAGGCTCAGCAGGAGTGAGCAGCAGCAGGTGTTGCTTAAGCCAGAATGATTCCCGAGGTCCCCCAAGGAAGGGCTGTTTGTCTCCTGGGTCGGGGAGGAATGGGGGTTGGAGGAAGTCAATCGACCCCAATGCAGGCCTGGTACCATGGAGAGGGGCATAGGGTGGGGGAGGTGCCAGCCTGAGAAGGACAGGTGTGAGCTAGGTGGCACTGTGGTTGTTGGCTTAAGGGGGAGGGGAACAGGGTGCCCTGCTTGTGCCCGGAGTGGTGCTTGTGGGGTTGACCAGAAATCCTCAAGTCCCCTAGCGTCATTCCCTGCTAAAGTTATACCTGGGCTGAGCACCTGGTCTACCTGTCCCCACCCCGACCCCAAACACCCAGCATCCCTCTATTTGGCCTCCTGCAATGTCCCCACGGCCACCTTCACTGCTTGGAACACAGCCCAGTCCATCTAGGAAAAAGAGAGAGGACAAAGCATTTTCAGCCACATTCCTGGACCCCCCACTGTCCCCCACCCTGCTTAAAAGGAATACTCTGGCCAGGTGCAGTGGCTCACACCTGTAATCCCAGCACTTTGGGAGGCGGAAGTGGGTAGATCATTCGAGGTCAGGAGTTCGAGACCAGTCTGGCCAACATGGTGAAACCCCACCTCTACTAAAAATAAAAAATAAAAAAAAAATTAGCCAGATGTGGTGGTGGGCGCCTGTAATCCCAGCTACTTAGGAGACTGAGGCCAGAGAATCGCTTGAACCCAGGAGGCGGAGGTTGCAGGGAGCTCCACTCCAGCCTGGGCGACAGAGCAAGACTCCATCTCAAAAAACAAAACGAAACAAAATAAAAAGAATACCCTGCCCCTGCACAGGGTAACTGCATGCTTGGCACAGGGTGGTATCTGCTATGTCCACCGAAGCAGCACACCCAGCCTGCTGGCCCACATCCCACTTACCTGGGCACAAAGCAGGCGGCAGTCAGGGTGAAGGCTGGATCCCTGGTGGCAGAGCTGAGCAGAGAGGGCAGAGGTCTCAGGGGAGAGGAAGTGCTGAGTGACGCTGACTGTGCTCACCAGGCCCTGCACCTGTGTCAGGGGAACATGGACAGTGAGGCTCAAGATCACACATCCTCTCCCTGTCCCCCTGGTCCCTGAGATTTGCTTCCTCTAATGACACCCACTCCCCACCCCTAGCTCTCAGAGAGCAGATTCCTGGATGCACCACTGGACACTTCAAAGGCTGGGCCAAAACCAGGTGTCAGGACTGCCAGAGAGACCCCGAAGTCTCCCCGCGAGCCCCCTGACATCAGCATGCCCAGGAAAACAGTAGTGGACTCTGGCGCCAGTCCCAGTTGGGCTCAGTGTCTTCAAGGCCTCTTGGCTCCCCTGTTTTCTGTTCCCCACAGCAGTGTGCGGCTCCCTGCCCTGCCCAGCTCTTGGGTATTGAGGTGATGTTGGATGCCTGCAGCCTTGATCGGATCGCTCCTGCCAGCCTGATCTCCCCGCAGAGCCCCTGCCCGCCGGGAAGCACCTGGTGGGGAGCCCCTGCAGGCACCAGCACGGCCTCTCCGGGGGCCTGGAGCAGGGTCCAGCAGCTCACGCCCCACTCCTCCCGCAGGCGCCGCCGCAGCCCTGCGTCCAGGTAGCAGCTGCCTGGGGCGCCAGGCTCCAGGGCGCCTGCCCCGGCCGGGCACACCTCAAAGAAGAGAAGGGGGAATGAGCAAGATGGGGAGGGAAGGGCAGGGCTGCAGGAGGATGGGACATGGACTTTCCAGAGGCCAGAGGTGGAGAAAAGAGCTGAAGGGTCAAGTCTTGAAGGGCCGGCAGGGAGGGTAGGGTTGGGTTTGTTTGGGGCTGGGGTAGCTCAGGTTGGCAGAACACACATTTGGCTGGAAGGAGCTTAGAAGGAAGGGGTTCAAGGCCCTACAGGGGGGCAGACTGAATCCCTGCTTTTCTGGGGCTGGAGGCCTTTAACAGCCTCTGTGACCTCAGCCCCTCTGCTCCCTCTCTCAATGGTGCCCCTTTCTGCAAAGCCAAGGGAGACGTCCTGCATAATCCCAGTTCATAAACTGTCTACCAGGACTTCTTAGTCTGGAATGGCCAGAATTGTGTGCTAAGTGGTGGGTGAGCAGGGAGCTGTATGTCCCTGGGGAGACAACTCAAAGCGTTCATCAGGGTCTCCCTAAGATTCTGGACGCGGAAAAGGGAAGGACCACTGCGAGGCTGTGAGTGCCTGCAGGTGAACAGGCTTTCGGGCCGGGCCCAGGTCTCTGCAGCAGCCACAGCTACGGGGACCTCACAAGCCCAACCAGAGCAGGGAGCTCTCTGGGCAGGCAGGGACTCGCGGAGGCCAGAGGTGCCCAGGGAACATGTGCAAAGGGGACGCCGGCATCATGCTCCAACCCGCCACCAGCCCAATCCACCCCCTTCAGCAAGGACCTCAGCCATTGCCCCTAGGCTTAGGGCTGCAAGATGGGGCCATCAGGGAAGGGAAGGCTAGTGAAGCCGATGGGACCCTAGAGGAGTCCCGGTTGGGTGCCAAGATTCCTTTGCCCTTGGAGATTCAGGTCCATCCTGGAGCTGAGCAGTGTTTCCCAGGCCACCCAGGGAGACTGTGCCCCTCAGCCCTGCCCCGTGAGTCACTGGGTTGGGCCGTGGGGACTGCCCACGGCCAGCCACACCCAGCCTGGAAGAGGCCATCTGTGTGTGGAGGTGTGCTCCCCTCTGCATGTCCCAGCATCTGTGTGTGCATCTACACATGTGTATGCCTGTGGGCAGGAGGGGTGCACACCATGCTGGCTTCTGCAAGTCTCCGTGTGTGTGCTTTGGCGAGGGGTGACACTAGGTGGAAGTCTTTTCCCCGGGATAATGAGGGCCCAGCTGGACTTGGGAACCACGGGGCTGCCCTCGCCTTACCCCTGGACTCTCCTCCCCTGCGCCTCAAGCTTCTTGCCTCCAGCCCACCCCATCACTTTCCCTTTCCCTGGCTCCTTACCTGACCCATCTCTCTTTCTACTTCCCTCAGCCCCCTTCCTTGCTAGCCCCTCCAGGAGCATCTCCTCCAGGCAGTCTCCCCTAACAAGATGCAAATACCAAAAGCGGGGCAGCAGGACGGAGTCTCAGAAGGGAGGGAAGGCTGCCTGCCTCCAGGAGTAGCACAGAGTAGTGACCTGGGGCCATGACAGACAGAAGCTCAGATCCCAGCCCTGCCACTAAGCCTCGGTGTTCTCATTTGCCAATGGGAAAGGAGCAGTACCTGCCTCATGGGGCAGGGGACTGAGACAGGTAACAGATATTACGCCTAAGGCCCTGGTACCACGTCCAGCCTCAGGCAGCTGGTGCTGTCATTTCATCATCAGGTCCAGGCTGTCCTGCCGCAACCCCCTGCCGCTTCTCTGAGCCCCATGGCAGAACTCCGGGTCCCCTCTGCCTTCTCTGCACCTGTCTGTGCGAGTTGGTCTGTGCAGCTCACCTGAGGGCGCGGGGCGGGGAGCGAGTACACTAGGGTGGGACTGGACGAGCTTCTAGGGCTGAGCAGGGGGAAGGGTAGGGCTCCTGGCTGCCTCCTCACCATCTGGAGAAAGCGGCGGATGCGCTGGGCGTCCTGTGCCCGGAACACGTGCCACACAGTGCTGACCTGGCTGCCCGGAGACCAGAGCCCCTCCCCGTCCAGGCCTGAAAGGAAGTCTGAGGAGGAAAGAGAACTCAGGCAGGCCCTGGGCTGGTGGCAACAGACACTCGCCTCTGTATCTTGTCCCTGCTCCTCCTGCCTCTGGCCGAGGACCTACCTTTCTGTACCCGGTGCCAGGCAGGCAGTGGTGCCTCGGCGTGCACCAGGATGCTGACCAGGTCAGCCACCTCCACACAGAGGTTCTTGGTCCCCAGGTGTCCCCGGTGCGGGCTCACACCTGCATGACAATAGAGAAAGAACAGTTAGAAATGGAATCAGAGAAGCACTTCAAGCCCCAGGGCCTTGGCACAAATGCTCGTGTGCCCTGAGATGACAGGCACGGGAGTAGAGACTGAGCAGGAGTGGAGGGACACTCACCATAGGCTGCCCAGAGTTGGGGCTCCAGTGGACGCAGGGCAAGGCCAGGTGGGAGGTAGGAAGCCAGGTTGAGTTTTCCACGGTGGGCGCAGTACTCCGGGAGTGGCAGGCTGGCAGCTAGGTTCTCCACCCTATGGGGCGAGGGGGTCATGCCCAGCAGGCCCAACCCACGCACCAGAGACCCCATCAAGGCCCTCCCACTGCCAGGGTAACTCCCAGAGGGCAAACATGAGAGTACCGGGGGCCACAGGGTGGGGGTGGGGGGCAGAGGAGGAGGGGAGGGCTGAACCAGGCGGGGCCTGCAGTGGCTGGGGAGGTAGGGCTGGCCCTTGGTGACATACACACCTGCTGGCGTCCTCATCCCCCAGAGCTCGATGCAGCAGGAGGACAGAGCCCTCATCTGACTTTGGGCGAACTACAGGAGGAGATAGAACGGCCATTGGCCTCCTCAGCTCCAAAGCCCCTGCCCCAGCAGCAGCAACCCCTGCTTCCAGCCCCTCAGGGTTACTCTGGGACTCCTCTGCCACCCGGTCCCTAGGGCTTGGGCTCCCAGCTCCCTCTCCCCTGTGTCGGGGACACTTACGCTCAGGCCAGGAGAAGCCCTCCCAGAATGCTGTGCTGCCCAGGCTGGTGGGCTGGGGAGGCCCAAGGGGACTCAGCGCCTGCACCTGGCCTCCAAGTGCCCCAAGAGCTTCTGTCCCCCACAGGTTGCCCTGCAATGTCCTTTGGATCCCTGACACCAACACAGGCTGTGGTGGGAAAGGAAGGAGGCCATGAGGAGAATGGCCAGGGTGCCCGCCGTGGCCAGGCAAGAGTGTGTTGTAAGGGCAGTGAACAGCTCAGAGACAGCCCTCTTGCTCCCTCTGAGCCATTAGGTCTGTCTGGGCCTAGGGACCAAGGCCCCAAGGGGCAGGTGGGGTGGCCAGGGCTGGGAGGGGAGGGGCAGAGCACCTCACCTGGCCCTGCCTCCAGTGCTCCTGGAAGAGGTGGAAGCCACGCCGAGGCCGAGGCCGGGGCTCCTGCAGCCACAGCAAAGCCCCCGGGGGAGGCAGTCGGGGCCGCACTGGAGAGAGAGGCAGGCCCAGGCCCTTGCGCAAGCCCGGGCCAGCTCGAAGCCCTGGCCCCAGGGCTTTCTCCTGGATCTTCCGTTCCACCACCTGTGCGATAATGCTGTCCAGGATGTTGGTGATGCGGTCATCCTGCAGGAAGGGGCACAGTGGCTCAGGACCCGCTGGGCCCCGCAGGGAGGGCAGGCCCAGCCTCTGGTCCCCTGGCTCCTAGCCCTCCCTCCATGCCCTCACTCACACTGGGCAGGGCCGGAGTGACGGGGGCGAAGGCCATATGTATTCGCTCATGACCCAAGCAGAGTTTGACCGCGGTGGAAGCCAGCAGTTCGCAGAGAGAAGGACAAGGCAGGGGCGCTTGGCCAGCACGGTCCTCTGCTGGGGTCTCAGTGGAATCGGGGGTCTCTGTTAGGGGGGAAGATGGTGGGGGGCTTCGCGTTTGGTCCTTCCCCTTCCCCTTGAGGCCCTCTTGCTCATGCTGCTCGTCCCTCTCTTCCTGGCTGAGCCCACTCTCTCCCCAGCCAGCATCCCCCACTGCAGCTCTGCACTGGGTCTCCCCACGCTACTGCCTTTCCTGCTGGCAGCTCCAGAGCCTCTAAAAAGAGGGGTTCGGGGGGGTCTGGCCAAAGAAGGTGTTTGGAGGCGTGTCCTGAGGGGAGTGGTGGAGATTATTGGGGGTGAGAGGGTTGCTAAATCCCTGGAGACTTCTGCTGGCTGTCCCCTCCTGCCTCAAACTCTGGCCCAGCCTCCCTCCTGCACAGGCCAAGGGGCAAGAGGAGCCGCTCACCCTCTTTGATGCTCTTGGTCCTGTGGGTGTCGCCATTGCACGAAGGTTGTGGAGTTGGGGGCATTTTCTGTGTCAATTCCTTCTGTTAAACCCATCCACCACCCCCCAATCCAACCAGAGATTTTAAAATGGCAGACACAGTTCAACACAACCCACAAGAATGAACAATGGACTCTTGTCAGTCCTAAAATCGTGTTTATAGGAACAAAATGCTATAGGATATAACATTAGGTGGAAAAAAGTTGCTCATAGACTTCTACCTATGGTAGGGTCTGTAGTCTACTAAAATAGACAAATGGCTGGAAAGAAATATGTCAAAACTAATGGTGGCATTAAGGTCATCGTCATTTTCTTCCTTATACTTGTCTGTATTTTCCAAATTTTCCACAATGGGTATATAACACAGTGTCTGGCACCCAAAATGCATTCAATGAACAATTTATTTTGAATGGATGATTTTTATAATAAGAACATGAACTTCATAAAAACTTTGCAAAATGCACATTGAGTGCCTGCTAGGTGTTAGGTGCTGGGGATACTGAGAAGGCGGGCCAACACTCCACCCAAAGGAACCCATGGCCTGGGGACCCGGCCATACCAACAAGCACCTCTAGCATGATGTGGCAAGCGCTGAACTAGAATACGCACAGAGTAGGGCAGATATGCTCCAGGAAGGCAGGGGGTGAGGACCTCCAGGGTGTGGGGGTGGGAGGGGCCAGCGCTCAAGATCGTGCATGGCTCCTGATCCCCAAGGTGGGAATTAGCCTGATTCCACAGGCTTCTCTCTTGCTCTTCATCCCCACCAAAAAAACAAAGGGGGCCAAACCCCTGCAAAGCTCAGTCATTTGCAGGCATGATACCCAACCGGTGGCATGCCCTGGGTCTTACCTGCTGGCCTGCATCCCCGGGGGCCCATACCCGGGCATCAGCTTGGCAGGGGCAGTGCCCCCGGATATCAAACTTGACCCAGACCTGGTGCATTGCAGTGCTCAGCTCTGCCAAAGCTGGGGGTGGGGGTGGGCAGGAGAGGGAGGTTGGTGGTGAGTGTAGACCAACAGGCAGCTTGGCCTTGCCAAGCAGAAGGGCATGGCACTGGGGGGAGGGATAATCAGACAGGAAGCTGGTCTCTCTCAGGACCCAACCTCTGCACGCCCCACCCCTCCAAGATGGCTCACCCTGGCTGGAGACAAACTGGGTCAGCATCAGGGAACAGGCAGCGTGCCCAGCCTCCTGCGTGCACTCCTCCGTGGACTGCTCCCGAGAGCCTGTGGGGCAGGAAGGGAAAAGCTGCAGGTCCAGAAATCAAGGTAATCACAGGTTAAGGTCAGAGAAGGTCAGGATATGATATCTAAATCAGGGGACTCAATAGTCCATAAAACTCGTGCTTTCTGGGAAACCTGGTTCACATAGAGACACAGCACTCTTTGCTTGTAGAATGCACAGCCTTTAATGTGCTGAGATGCTTTGCAAGCCCTGAGGCTAACCATGTGGAAGACAATGTTCTAAAACGTATCTGACCCTGGAGCTCTTTTTGGTCATTCCTACTGGAACACAGGGAAATTTCAAGCTCTCCCATGGCCAACTTGAGCCAAGGGGGAGAAAGCTGAGAACCATGAAAAGAACAGTACAAAATCAGAAGACCTGAGTCTAAGTCCTGGCTGCAACACTTTACTAACTGTGACTTCGGACAAGTCACTTATCCTCTGAGTTTTTCTTATCTGGAAAACAAAAGCAATAATACCCACTTCACAGTGTTACAGCAGGTTTTAAAAGGTGCCGGCTGAACAGAGTGGGAGACACCGAGTGGGCACATTCGTCTTTGTTTAAGGGTGGTCAAGGGCGCAGGCATGGTCCTCTGATCTGCAGAGAGGGGAAGTCTGCTCTAAGGGCATTGAGCCACGGTGGCTGAGGCTGGGGCTGGGCAGGGCGTAGGGCGCTTTTTGGGGAGAGGCAGTCAACGAATGACCACAGGCTTGCAGCAGTCCCCCTGAGGGCTCCATCCTGCCCTCCCACCCCCAGCTCCTCTCCCTACCTGCTTTCTCCCTGGCCCGCCCAGCGCCTGCCACACGACCGCAGGCCACACACAGCCGGTGGCTGCAACGGGGACATCGCCAGTGGGTGTTGAAGAGTCCGTGGTGGCAACGGCTGCAGCAGCGTGGAATGCCTGGGTTGTCCTCTGTCACGGCTGGCCCTTGGCCTGCTGACCACGGAGAGAACAGGGTCAGAGGGTGAAGGCAACAGGCCCCAATGGAAGGCTTCATGTAGCAAGGATCCAGGCAGGGGCAGGAGAAGCAGGGAGCAGCTTCCATGGAGGGGCCCCCCAGGGAAGGGAGACAAGCCCCTCGACAGCTACCCACTGCTTACTCCTCAGCCCTGTCAAGAGCCTCCCTGCAGAAACCATCCTGTCCAGCAAAGCTTTCCAGGGATAGTGGAGGCCTCAGCTCCACCATTCCTGCCCCACACCCAGCCCTGCCCCAGGGACTTCCCCACTGGCCCTGAATTACTAATCCACACCACTTCTAGCACATTCTTTCCTCCACCTCCTTCCCTCCAAGCCGTATGTGCTACCAGAAATGGTAACCATGCCCAGGTGTCATTTCCTCCAGGAGACTTTGTTGTCGTTGTTTTGAGATAGGGTCTCACTCTGTCACCTAGGCTGGAACGCAGTGGTGTGATTACAGCTCACGGCGGTCTCCATCTCCTGGGCTCAAGTGATCCTCCCACCTTGGCCTCCCAAAGTGCTGGGATTACAGGCAGGAGCCACTGCACCCAGTCAGGAGTGGGGTTTTCTAAGAGCCAAGTATCAGACTAAGCCATTGTTGGTAGGTGGAAAAGGTGCCACTGAGTACAGTTCAACAAACGCCTTGCCTTTGGATGCAGGGGACTCAGAGGTGGTCAGGACTTGGCCCTGCCTCACGGTGCACACATTCTGGATAGGGAGATGTACCCATAAATATGGCAATGACTGTGGCACCATGAGGCGGGTGCTGGAGGAAAATGCCAGGGAAGGGTGAGGATGGCAATGCGGGGGAGCTTCCCAAGAGGGCCCCAGAGGATGAGTAAGTTTTCATTCACCAGGTAGAAAGGGAGGAGCAGGGCATTCCAGACACTGGGACAGCCAGTGCCAAAGCCTGAGGGGATGACAAGCTCCAGGGAGCCGGGAAAGGAAGGATGGGTGGCGTGTGTGCTGGGAACCCAGGCTGGGAGTGGCAGGAGCCGACAGGGAGCAGGGAGCTGGCTGAAGATGCACCAAGGGGCCTGGCCTGTCTGAGGCAAGAGGGAGCCCCAGGGGTCTCCATCCAAAAACTGACCAGCAGCCCAGGGCTGTGTGCTTACGAGGAACTCCCTCTGCTGCGAAAAGGCGACCAGAGGGAGCGCCTGCAGCCAGAGGGACCTTAGCCCAGGTCCTGCCAGCCCTCCAGGCCCAGGAGCTTCGCCTGACCCCCAACCCCTCAGGAGCTCCCCCACCTCCCAGTGCCTTGCAGATACTTGGCACTCATTCTTGTTTTCCCAGCAAGCCCAAAAACTCCCAGAGAACTGGGCTGTACCCAGTTTGACACCTTCCTGATGTCCCCACCCAGGCCAGGAGCTCTTCCGAGGTTGCCTTAGGTCTAGGAGTGTGGGTGGGGTCAGGGGAGGGACACCTGGGGCTCCTCCTACAGAGACCCCATGCAGACCCAGGAGGTCCTGTTCACCTTCCCGCTGGGCCCAGGCCAGGGCTTCCCGCTCTCTCCGCAGCAGACGGCACAGTCGGTCCCCTAGACTACTGAGCAGGTGCTTGGCGAGGCCTGTGCTGAGCCTGCCATCAGGGCCGGACCCTGGGCCTTCCTCAGAGCTGGAGTTGGCGGCTGTGTCTTCCTCCTGCTGCGGTTCCCCTCCCAGAGGTGATCTGGAGAGAGGGCAGGGGGAGATGAGGAGGGAGCCCTGGCGGGAGGGCACTGGAGGCATCCAGGGGCAACGGCTCACCTCCGCACTTGCTGAAAGTGGCTGGTGGGCCCTCCTCCCTCTCCAGCTGCCTGGGCACAACTTTGGCATTGAGCCAGTTTTGCAGGGAGAGCCAGGCATGGTATGTCCTGAAGTCCTGGGTCCTGGAGACTGGCCTGGCCGTCTCGGGGTCCTGAGGGGACAATGCGGAGGTCAGGAGTCTGGGCTTCCTGGGCTGCTGAGAACCCCATCCCAGCCTTAGCGCCCACCCCGTCCACACTCAGAGCCAGCCCAGTTCCTCGCCCCAGGCCTCTGAAGCTTAATTCAGAACCAGCAAGAGTGGACCAGGCAGCTGGAAGGCTCGCACGCCAGGCTGAGCAGGGAGTCTGAGGATGCCCTGACACGGACCAGCAGCCGAGGGAAGAGGTTGTCTGTGTGTTGAGCCCAAGGCTTTGGGCAGCTGGGGCGATCGTCCTGACACATGTGCAGGATCCAGTCAGTGTAGACTTTGGATAGCTCCACTGAAGGCTTAGTGATACGGCTGGCTGTGTGACATGAGGAGACAATCCCAAAGTGGACGGAGGGCGCCGGAAGGTGAGAAGGCCGGAGAGTTTCGACACAGGCCACAGGTGCAGTAACCCAAGAAGGCGAAGGGGCCAACTTCCCAGCCAGGGCAGAGGCCTGGGAGGGCACACACAGGCCCATGCCAGGTGCAGGGGCATTTGAGCAAGGCCATGGAGAGTCCTGATCCACACCCAGCCGTCCAGGAAGCTGAAAAACTGAAGTGATCCCGAAGAACTGAGGCTGAGGCCGGCAGTGCCAGGGCCCACCGTGGAGGGCACAGTGTAGCAGAGGACTCCAGGGTGCGCCCAGAGCCCTAACACTGGCAGAGTCCAAACTGAGTATCCAGTTCCCTCTGGCCAATAGAGCAGCCGTTCCTGGGGCAGGACAAGGAGAAGCAATCCCCAAACAGGGATTTGTGGCACAAGCAGTCATCGTAGTGAACATTTACTGAGTGTTCACTGGGTGCCAGGAATTCTTCCAAACCCTTGCTATGAATTATTCTAGCATTTAGCTTTTGCAGCAGTCTTCCTGAGGTAGGTGCCATCTTCATCCCTATTTTATAGATGAAGTAACTGAGGCCCAGAGAGGTGAAGTTGCTCATCCTAGGCCACACAGCTACCAATCAGCAAAGTCAGGGACGAGGTGCTCTGGCTCCAGAGCCGTGCTCTGAACCATGTCATTATACTGCTACCAGCACACCAGGGCTTGGGAGGAGACAGAGATAGAAGCTACTTGCTGGAAGGCTCTGGCCTGGAGATGCTGAGGAACTCCCAGAGAGCCATTGCGACCCAGGTGGGAGGCTAACCACTGGCTGTGGTCCATTCATAAAGCCTATGGACCCCGCCCCATGCGAAGCCCCAGCCCCGGCTGCCTCCTCCCACGCAGGGCCTGCAGCCCCTCCCGGCCCCCTTACCTCTCTGGTCATCATGCTGTCCCGAGTCCGCCTCCTTGTTCCCTATTGATGTGTCCCGTACCTCCTGCCAACCCCCAGCCCCCTGTTCTGCAGTGCCTGGAAAAGGGTCCGGTGGCCGCTTGGGGGCTGGGCCGCCCACTGCTCCTTGGATCTCGGGGCTGCCTGCCCTTTTGAGGGCCCGGAGCTGAGCAACCGGCCTCTCCTCGGCCTCAGGGCAGCCGCGTGGACATTCAAACTGCTCCGAGTGCCGTGTGAGCCATGTCTTCTTCAGTTTGGTATGGTGGCTGGGGGGGCAGGCCCTGGGGCCAGAGGCCTTGTTCACTTCCTCGCTGGGTTCGCTGGCTCCACTGGCAACCCCGTCCAGGCCCTCCTGGCACTTCCCACAAGGGCCAAGACCCCCATCTTTAATGGGTGGATAGGATGAGCAGCAGCCCCGCTGGGTGATAAGCGGCTCGGGAGAGGGGCACCTTGGTGTGGTTGGTGGCCCCAGCTGGTACCCAAGGCTCCCACCGCTTGGTCCAGCCCAGACATTGCCAAGAGTATGAACGAGGCCTGGGGGATAAGCGGGCCAGGGGGTCCGGGGCACAGTGTCTGGCTGCCCCAGGAAGAGTGGGCAAGGATTCTGCTGACGGCCAGCTCCCATCTCTCCATCCCTCTGGTGCAGTGAAGGACGTTCGGCCTCACCGGCTCTCTGCAGGTGCCCACCAGGGTTTAAACCCAACAACCCAGGTTCCACAGCTGCCAAGGGCTCTTTTGCCAACCTGAGAATGCTCGGATCCTTGTGGTAAAAGCCCTAAAGAGGGGAGAAAGTGTTACGCCTGGGCTGACTTGGGCTCCCCGTGCCTAAATGTATGGGCAGAACTGACAAGCAAGAAGGAAGGGAGAATACTGAAGCCCTCACACTCTGATTAATCAATGGCACTGCCCTAGGTCTCTGGAGTGCCTCCGACACTGTCCTGGCAATCCCCACCTCCTCCCCCAGGATTTCTCAGACTTCCTCACAAGGAAGTCTAAGAACTAAAGGGTGAATGCCTGGCACAGCCAAAGGGCATCCAGGGTCTGTTTGGGCCGTTTGGTGTCCTGTGCCATACTGAGTTTCAAGTGTTCTAAAATCTCATCCCTGGGAGTGGGAGTCATCCATGGGGGAGGTACCCTAGACATGGGCCATGGGGTCCCCTGCACATCCCACTCTTAGATAGAGAGGCCTTGTCAGCTCGCCCATCTCCTCCCAGGACAAGCCACACATTCCAAGGCCACAGTTCCCAGGACCTTATCCTAGGCAGACAATGGGTGAGTCAGTGGCTGCAATGACCTGAGGGCAGGGGAGGCCTAGAGAGATGGAGCTGCTCAGGGAAGGGCTTGCTTGGGGTTGACTGTGGGGCCTGGGACAGCTCCAAGCTGATAGACCCCTCTACCTCGGTGCTGCCTTCTCTTTTCATCACAGTGGAAGGGCAGCTTGGGGACCACCGAGCCACTTTGCAAGGCCAGAGCCACAGGTACCCTCTCTGCCCCTGCACTCACCTTGCTGCCTAAGCTGAAGGCAGAGGGCACTTTGGGCTGGCCCCCGGAGTGTACCCAGGGGTGTGGGGCCAGGGGCCAGTCACGTGGACGCTCTGGGGGCAGGCCAGACACTAGGTAGGGTGGCAAGCAGGTGGGCACCCAGAAGGGAGCTCGCTCCAGGATCTTGGTCTCCAGAAGGAAAGGGCAGTGCCAGGGCCGGAAGGCCACAGGGTCACTCTTGAGATGGCCACCACTATGCTCAGGCATCAGGGGGCCACACCGAGGTGGGCACGCTGGCCCGCAGAATGCCAGCGGATGGGTAAGCATGGCCTCCTTCCAGCGCAGTCCCTCTTTGCTGCCCAGCCAGTTGACCTTCCTCTCCCCATTCTGGGGGCCCTCGCCCTCCACAAGTGGGAGCGTGTCCTTGGGGCCCTGGGGGAAGCCAGGGGGAAGCCAGGAGTCTGGGGTGCTTGGGATGCCCCCCCAAAAGGGAGCAGGCTCTCCCAGGCACAGCGGCCCACGGTGCAGGCCATCTCGAGGCGGGCTGCCGGGCTCCTGTCTGACGATGCCGTTCTCTGGGGCCGTCTTCTCCCAGGTGCCCTTCAGGAAGCTGGGCGAACTCTCCATCACTCTCCTGCCCTCATGGGGCTCTCCCAGAGGGGGGGTCCCTGGAGCATAACCATCAAAGCATGAGCTTCTGGGGCACATTCCCCAAGCACCTTACTGCCTGGCACAGAGTGGGCACTGCCCTGGCAGCACCGAGGCAGCTCAAACCAGTAAGGCAAGTGCCAGCCCACAACTGGGCACCGTGCTGCCTCTCCACATGCAGCCGGACGCATCTTGTTCCTCCAGTATGGGGATATCATCCGTTCCCCAAATTCCACCTAGGCCAGTGCCCCTCAGCGGAGGCTGCCATCGCTAGTAGGGCATGTCCTAGCCTCACGGAGCTAGGAATCTGCTCACAACCCATGAGGCAGGACAGAAAGTGGAAGGCCCTGAACGAGGAGAAAGGCTGGATCCTGAGCCTGACTCTGTCCTATGCTGCATGGCCCCGGGCAAGTCATGTCACTCCTCTGGGCCTCAGTGTGCCCTTGAGGGTTGGGTCGTCTCAGAGGATTCTTCTCATCCTGCAATCAGTGGTTTTGGGGGTGCTGCTAGCCCAACCCTAGCCTACAGCCCCAGCCAGGTTTGTAGCCGTGGGAAGTGCAGGCCTGGCAGGCTGGAGTCACTGGGGAAAGCTGCCAGCCAGGGCCGCTGGCTGTGTCTCTCTCTACACCTGGGCGGCCCTGAGTCAGCCTCTTCCGAGAGCCCTGCAGTTTCTCAGCTTCTCAAGCAGAGTCCCAGGACAACTGCAGGGGGCTAGGAACCCCGCCCTGGCCCCCAGCGGGAAGAACGCGCCGGCACAGGGGAGGGGGATTAAGAAGCCTCAGCTGGATGGGTCAAGTTGCCCTAGCCCTGCCAGCAGTGCCAGGGCAGCCGCCACCGCCGCTGGAAACTTCAGCTTGGCGGGGAGGGGAGAGGGAAGGAGGCGGGGAAAGCGGGCTGGGCCCCAGAGAGAGGCAAGGGAGGGAAAATTGAACGTGCGTACAAGGGACCAGTATGACAGGTGGCACTAGAGCGGCAGCGCTCTCTTGGTGCGGTCCCCTCGGCCAGCGCGACGAAGCCCCAGGCAGGAGGTGACGGCGCAGTGGCAGAGGGCGCCCAGGTTTTCTGGAGCCACGGCTCTGCCGTGGTCTGGCCGGGTCAGGCATCCTAACTTTCAGGTGTCAGAATGGGTGGCCCAGCCCAGAGGGGCACGGGGAACTCACTCCGTACGGGCACCGCAGGCTCGGCTCAGAAATCCCCCTCCACGAGTGTCCCTAGACGGCGCGCTCCTGGTGCTTACCTGGGCTTCACCGGCCGGTCGCAGCGCAGGCGGTGGCGGTCGTCGTGGCCGGCACCGGGCGCCTGCTCCCCATGGGCCAGCTCCGGGGCCTCCCGGCCGGCGGGCGAGGATGCGTTCTCCCGCTCTGCTCAGCGCGCTCGCGCTCTCCTTTCCCCGGGGCTGCGGGGGCGCTCTAGGGCCGCAGGTTGGAGGGGTCGGACTCCGGGATCTGCAGGATGCGGCACACCGCGCGGATCGGCCGCACCAGCTTCTGGGCCGAGGCCGTGGGTTGCGCCATGGGACGCCGAGACTCCGTGCTGCGCCGCGGGGAGGGCCGGGCCGGGGCTAGGGAGCGGGTGCCCCCGGAGGGAGAGAAGGCGCCGGGCCGGGGGGAACACGCGCCCCGGGTCGGAGATGGCCGAGTGGGGGGAAAGGCCGAGGGGCCGGGGGAGGGGGTCGTGCCTGGATGGGGGTGCCGATCCTGGGACCCAGGAGAGAGGCACCGGCGAGGGCGCAGTACCGCGCAGCGCGGCTAATGGAGGTAGAGCGCAGCGGAGAGCGCAGCAGGACCTCTGATCGCCATCGCCAGACGCGCAACTGAGAGTGGGGAAGCTGCTCCGCCGGTTTCCTCCTCCAGCACCCTGCGGGAAACAGGAGCCCGTGATTCGGCGGCCGCGCCTGGGCCTGCCCCCTCCCGGGCCCCGGGGGCTTCCGCCAACGCCCCGGCGATGCCACCGGCTGCGCACGGGGAGAATGAGCCCTTTGTTCCCCCTCCCCCCCGCCGCACCCGGGCGCCTGCCGAGAGAGGCTCCCCCGGGGCAGCGTGCCAGCTTCCCAGCCGCCCCACCCTCCCGTGGGCCCGGCCCCGGAGCCTGGCAGGCGGGCGGCACCCCCACTATAGGTGCCAAGCCCGGGAACTGGAGCAAAGGGCGGGAGGGGCCGGACCAGGCCACGGTGGGGCGGGGTGCCCCCCAGGGTGCTAAGGCGGGGTGGCTGGGAGGGGGCAGTGCCAGAGCTGGCAGGGGCAGACGAGTTCTCACGGGTCAGTGATGGGCGCTCTGGCCCACGCCAGCCGGGCTGTGCCTGCCGGGCCACGCCTGCCGGGCCACTGGCTCCTGGTCATCTCCAGCTCTGGCACATGGCACGCCCCACTGGCCTGTGTCTGCCCTGCCTCATCCTCACCTGGTCAAGCTGCTCTTTGCCATCTTCCACCCCAAACCCTTCCCAAACCCCTTCCAGAGCCCAAGGGCACAAAGGGTTGCGGCCTAGGACCTCTGGGAGGGCCTGGGCTCGGGTCTGTCCCTGGTCTAAGGGCCTTGATTTCGCCAAATGTCTGGAGAGGTCATGGGCCCAGATGAGCTCCCACACCGGCTCCAGACCCTGGGCTGTGAGTGTTTGCCCCATCCCCAGGGTTCCTGGTGCTTCCAGGCCAGGGGCTGGAGAGGCGCCCATGGGAGTGGCTCCCGGGAGAGCACAGAGAGGAGGAGAGGAAATGGAAAAGCAGGGCACCCTCCACCCGAGGAAGCATCCCGGCTCCACTGCGGGGGTGGTTCCAGTGCAGACACAAACAGACAGATTCAAACACACACAGACAGATTCAGACTCACACAGAAACCCACACGCCCAACGGGCGCTTCCCTTCCCCTCAGGCACCCACCTCCCACCCTCAGCTACCCTGGCTCCCTTCGGAAGCCATCCTCAGCCTGCCTGGGACAGAAGCTGCACTCCCTCTTTCCCATCCCATGGAAGCCATGGGTTCTGGATGCCTCTAGCTTGGTCCCAAGTCACACCACCATCCCCACAGAGGGAAGCCCTGAAGAGCCAGAAGCCTTCCTCCTAAGGGATGAGCAAGGCCTAGAGCCTTCTACCAATTGAGAATAGTGGGGGTCCTGGGGAGCAGGGTCCTAAAGGAGCGGGCACTGGGCCGGACTTGGGCTGTGTTGGCATCAATTCACCCTGCCCCTGGCCTCCCCCCAGAGGCCAGTTCTGTGGCAAGGCAGGCTGGTAGGGGTTGTTTACATGACTAACACTCCCTTCCTCCCCAGCTCCCCTGAGGGTGGCAGGGACCTGAGTGTGCCAGGGGAGATGCTTGTAGAGGGTCTAACATGGACTGGAGGCCCCAGGCTCTGAGGCCCAGCCTCCCACTTCCAGCCTGGCTCCAGGGGTGAAGGTGAGGGACTGGGGTGTGCCTGTGGTCCCCCATCTGTGTCCTCTGGCCTCCCTCCTCAGCAGCCGAAGCTTGTGGGAGCGCCAGGGGGAGATTCCTGCGGCTTGGGGCCTGGAAGAGGCCAAGATGGGAGCCTGCGCTGTTCAGAACCCTGAAAGCCTATGGCTGACATCCCCAAAGGGGTTGGGGACTATCCCAGGGGTGTGGGGCAGATACCCCCCTACCCCACTTGCCATGTCTGCTTTGTCAGGCCACAGTCCCTGGACTAGAGCAGCAGGGCTCTTGGAGACAGGCTGCTGAAAAGCCCAGGGGCTCGTGGGGACTTGCGGGGTGGAAGGAAGGACCTCTTCCCCACCCTCACCCAGCTCCCCATCCCGCTTTGGGGCCCATGCCACAGGCCCACAGAGTCCTTGTAGCCGGCTGTTCTGTGCCTGAAGACGGAGCAGAGCTGAGGAGACACACAAAAGACACAAACACAGAAGGAAAGCCACACGGCGCGTGGACACAATGCCAGACTCGTGGACAAAGGCAAGCTGACCAGCACCCCCAGCCCAGCCCCTCACCGACCCCTGGCGCACTGACACACACTCGCTCGCTGACATACGCTCGTGCTGACGGGCACAGCAGCACTCACGAGCCGGCGGCCCTCATGCCATCCCCAGAGCCCCTTACCTGGGCAAGCACAGTGCCCCCCGGGCAGAGCAGCCCCCGGCCCAGGGGAGGGCAGCAGGCGGGGGCGGGGGAAGGAGCCCCGGAGAGTCAGGCCAAGCTGCCACTAATCCGGGCGGGGAGAGGGGGGGCACCCACGTCAGAGCGGGGACTGCCGGGTGGAGGGCATCTGAGGACATCCCCTCCCACACACGCGGCCGTCTGGGCACCTAGCCCTGCTTCCCCAGCCCCTCCATCCTTCAGACAGCTGAGGCTGGCCTCCCCCCACCCCACCCCCACCCTGTGGCAATGCCTGGGGGGGATGGGGGAGGGGAAATACCAGGCGAATTCTCCCGGGACCCGTGGGGGTGGGGGCAGGGGGTGGGGAGGAGGGGAAGGGAAGTGTGGAGATGCGTTTGGAACCCGGAGGAAGCTCCGAAGCAGATGCCACCCTCCCCTCTCGCCCACCCACCTACATCCCTGACCTAATTCCTCTTCTCAGTCTGCACCTCCCAGTGCGCTTCCTCCTCCCCCCACCTCCCCTCCCCTCCAGGTTAGCCCCACAAGCTACCCACCCGGGAAGAGGAAGCCAGCTCCACTCTGCCCTGGGCTCGGGACCTTTGTGCCTACCTGGAAACACCAACTGTGGCCCCCAGGATTTCTCCAGCAGCAGAGAATCCTCCTGCCCAGGCATCTGCCCCCTACCCAGCTCTTGAAACCCCTGGTCCCTGATGCGGGGTAGAGGACGGAGCCAGAGCCCGGGTGACACCTCCTTAACCCCCTCAAGGTGGAGGGCAGGGCCAACCAGCCCCGACCCAGCTTGGGCCAGGGCTGTGTCAGAACTAGAGGCTAATCAGTGGCGGCTAAAAACACAGCCAATGCATGCGGCACACATGGAGGCTGGAGACAGGGAAGGGGACCAGGACACGGAGGGCCCCAGGCCAAGAGGGATAGTGATGGGGGCTGAAGAGGCAGAGAGGGAACGGAGCCACCTGGAAGGGCCAAGGGATGGCAGTGGGTGGAGAGGAGAGAGAAGAGAGGGGCAAGAACAAAGGGCCATCTGCACCCAGAAACCAGGATGGATATGGAGGAGCCCCTCAAAAGCAGACAAGCTGCAGGGGAGGGGAGGAGTGAGACCAGGGCACGAACTGAGTGGGGCAG
This sequence comes from Papio anubis, assembly GCF_008728515.1. Taxonomy (NCBI): domain Eukaryota; kingdom Metazoa; phylum Chordata; class Mammalia; order Primates; family Cercopithecidae; genus Papio; species Papio anubis. The sequence goes on from NC_044983.1 coordinate 20,231,825, forward strand.
GGGCCAGGACCCAGCGGAGGTATGCAGCTCTAAGGGGGCTGGCTGTGGCAGCTTTATGTCCCCACCAGCCCTGATCCTGCTGGTGGTCCACTGTCTGGTGGGGAGGAGAGGGTTGGGGGTGCTTAGGCTGGCTGGCACGCAGCCTACTCTTCCTAGAGAGACCAGGCCAGAGGAGGTGGAGGGTGAGACAGTAATCTCCTCCAGTGTACAACCATGCTGGGCAAAGGTGAGGTCTCAGGGGTTCTCAGAGAGGCAGGGCTGACTCTCAGGGAAGCCCAGTTGACAACCAGTGCCCTGAGCCTCCGGGTCATATGTGTGCTCACCCAGAAATGCCCCAGAACTTGGACTTCTGGCTCCTTCCTCTCTGTCCCCAGCATGTGTTGGACTTCATACAACTGCAGTCAGCCGTTCACCAAACCCGTGTTCTAGGGGCCTTGGCATGTTCAAGGCTTGGCGGTAGGCCCCAGGTGACGCAGAGCACAAAGGCAGAAATCACGAGGCCATCCCACCGCCACCCCCACCCCCGGCCTCCCCCACCCAGAACTTATGGTCACTTGGCGCGTTTGCTCTTTCACCAGCAAAACTCCTCCAGGCCTCTTAGGTGCTGGCCCGGTGCTGGGCGCTGGGGGTGTTGGGCTTGTTCATGAATGATTACAAGATGCTTCTAGTCCCGCCCTGGGGAAGTCAGGGGAACTTCATGGAGAAGGTCAGAGAATGAGCAGGACTTCACCATCCAGTCGCGAACTTACAAAAATATTTCTCTGTGGTTAGACCATTTGTTCCAGGCTGAGCTACAACAGTGTGTAAAATACGTCTGTTCTTTATGAAGTCACAACACAGTGGGGGAGAAAAGGCAACGTGCTCAAGGCAAAAACAGAAGTCTGTGCAAGAACAGAGGTGGTGTGGTCCAGACAGCAAACCACTCTGAGGTGAGGGAATGCTTGCAGAGGGCTTCCTGGGGAGGCGATGTCTGAGTGGGGTTCAAAGGGCAAGTAGAAATGGGACAGAGTTGGATGGTGGAGGAAGAGCATGTCAGAGGCCAGCATGCATAGGGCCACACGGAGCCACCAGACAGTCTGATGAGATGGTGAGGACAAGGGATCATAAGCTCCGCCAAGGGGCTTGGTAGCCCTGTGGCCCTCTCCAAGCACCCATCCTAGGAGGGAGGGCAAGTGAAGCCCCCGCCCCAGTGAAATCTCCCTCACCACCCCACGACTTCAGGCCTCTCCCCAACTCTGTTTTCTTTCACTCTGTTTTGTTTTGCCATTCATCACATGCCCTTCTGGGTTTATTTATTTATTTTTTTTGGAGACGGAGTCTTGCTGTGTCACCCAGGCTGGAGTGCAGTGGCTCAATCTCGGCTCACTGCAACCTCTGCCTCCCCGGCTCAAGCAATTCCTGTGCCTCAGCCTCCTGAGTAACTGGGATTACAGGCACGTGCCACCATGCCCGGCTAATTTTTGTATTTTTAGTAGAGACGGGGTTTTATCATGTTGGCCAGCTGGTCTCGAACTCCTGACCTCAGGTGATCTGTCCGCCTCAGCCTTCCAAAGTGCTAGGATTACAGGGGTGAGTCACTGCGCTTGGCGCCCTTCTGGTTTTTTCTTTGTTTGTTTGTTTTTGTTTTTGTTTGAGATGGAGTCTTGCTCTGTTGCCCAGGCTGGAGTGCAATGGCGCGATCTCGGCTCACTGCAAGCTCTGCCTCCCGGGTTCACGCCATTCTCCTGCCTCAGCCTCCTGAGTAGCTGGGGCTACAGGCACCTGCCACCATGCCCGGCTAATTTTTTGTATTTTTACTAGAGACGGGGTTTCAACGTGGTCTCAATCTCCTGACCTCGTGATCCACTCGCCTCCGCCTCCCAAAGTGCTGGGATTACAGGTGTGAGCCACCGCGCCCGGCCAGCCCCTCTGGTTTTGTTTCCTCGGTTTGGGTACATGGATCCTGCCAGCCCGCCTCTATCAATGCAACACCCAGGCAGAGGTGCATCAGGAGTCAGGGCCCCCGGCTCACAAGCAGCACAATGGTACACAAGTTGTTGTGGCTCTCCAAGCCTCGGTTTTTCACCTGTAAAATGGGTACAGCCCTGTGGGTGCGGTGGCTCATGACTGTAATCCCAGCAGTTTCAGAGTTCAATGCAGGTGGATCACTCGAGCCCCAGAGTTCAAGAACAGCCTGGGCAACATAGGGAGACCCTGTCTTTACCAAAAAAAATATAGTAATTAGCCAGGTGTGATGGAGAGTGCCTGTAGTCCAAGCTACTCAGGAGGCTGAGGTGGGAGGATCCCTTGAGTCCCGGAGTTCAAGGCTGCAGTGTACTATGATCATTCTGCTGTATTCTAGCCTGGGCGATTCAGTGCGAACCTGCTTTAAAAAATGGATATAGTCCCTACTTGGTAGGCTTGTTGGGAGGATTCAAGGAAATCATCTCTGTAAAATGCCCAGTACAAGGTCAGGCACACAGCAAATATTCCATACGTGTTAGTCTCTGTGTCCTTGCCTCCCAAGCAAGAATCATCTCCTTCACTCTGGTACTGCTTAGTGATTAAGTGCACAGACTCTGGAGCCAGACCGCCTGATTCCAAGCCCTTCTGCTACCTACTAGCTATGTGACCTTGGGCAAATCACTTGCCCTCTCTGTGCCTGTTTTCCTGTTTGTAAAATGGAGACTATCAGACTAGTATGTACCTGCCCCCCACAAGATCGTTATGAGAATTAAATTAATATATGCCAGGGGCTTAGAGCAGCGTCTGCGTGGGCAGCCACGCTCTGGGCGCCAGCCGTTACTACTCCCTGCATCCCTGCAGTGTCTGGCAACATGTCTGGTACCTGCTCGAGGCTCAATATTCATTTTTGAATGAATTAATGAGGAGATAAGACAACCCCACGATGCAAAGGCAGGCCATGTTGGACGCCAGTGAGCCCCCATATGTGAGAAGCTAAATCACCGCAGCAGATTAAGAGCCTCCTCCAAATAAAACCCAGATAATCCCCACACCAAGAGTTAATCCACACTCTGGGGCCACTCCAGGTTACCACCCTGTTTCCCCTCTTCTCATCCCACACTCTCACCCACCTCTTTGCTTAATCAAAAGCAGGGAGGAGGAGCAGGTGCGGCCGTGGCAGAGGGGTGCACCCTGGGCATCGTGGCGAGACCAGCATCAGGGGCAGGAGAGGGCAGAGCTGGGTACCCCAGTTGCCTCAGGAATCAGAGGAGTTGGAGTGGAGCCAGCCAGGCAAAGAGCCTCGGTCTCAGGAGAGCAGAGGAGACTCCTTGGATGGGGCAGGCTAAGGACCAGTGACCACAAGCAGCAGGCAAGGGCCATTGGAGGCCTTCTGAATTCCGCCAGGCCCCGTAGGGCGAGGCTCTGGCCAGTCTCCCAACCCCACCCTCCTTGACCTGGAAGCCGGGGGCAGCCCAGATCCTGGCCACTGCTGCCCTCTGGTGGCCACTCCTCGGAGGTGCAATGGTGCCCCTGCTGTTTCCTGAGTGTTTACAGAACTAAATGTCCCCAGAGCTGCCCCAGGGGGCTCCTTCTTCAAGGCTCCTAGAGGAGATACTCCTCCCCAGGCCTCTTCTGTCTAGCTTCGACCTCCCTATGGGAATAACGTGCTGCCCCAAGCCCCTCCTGCCTGTGCTCCCACTGGTTTCTCTACAGCTGCACCTTCCTGCCAAGGCCTAACTTCTGCCTAACTGAAGTTTTGGGTTCTGACCCGTCCTCTGGACTGGTCCCCACTTTCCCATCAATGCTCTCAAAAGCTCCCCAAGAGCTCCTTCGTGAGATCATGTGCTGCATCGCAACTCTCTGTCAATGGTTCTGTCTCCTCCAGAGGACTGGGCTCCTTCAGCCTTAGACCTAGGCTGGGACTGGGCTGTTCAGTTTCAAGGGAGTGATGCGAGCAATGGGAGTAAGAATCAGGAGAAACAGAACCCCTTTATGTATTTATTTATCAAAACATTGGCAAACCTGACCTCACTCACCAACACACACACAGAACCAGGACACACGCGCCAGGCCTTATGAAAGGCTATCAAGTACTTTGAAGGACAGGAAGGAATGAACACACCCAGGTGGACGTTTAGTTTCATTTGCAGGGGTTCAGGGATGGCTCTTGTCCCACAACTGGGGAAGGGAGAGGACAGAACAAGGCAATAAATAGAACCCTGGGCCCAGGCTGCTTTGGTACATTGTGGGTGCATGTGGCCTTGGCAGCATCTGCTCCTGGCCCTTAACCATCAGCAGGAGTCAGGAGGGCGGGGCCCAGGCAGTTGGTGCAGGCCAGATGTGCTGCCAAAGGTCGCTCCAAATAGCCCTGGAGCCCTGCAGGGCACGAGGTAAGAAGGGGCCAGATGCGGCAGACCCTAGCTGTCCATGTCTGAGGGCACAGTCTTTTTCCTCGTCCGAACCTTCAGGGAGCGCGAGGTGCCCTGGGGAGAGAGGAGGCACAACATGAGGGTGTGGGGAGCACCAGCCAGCAGAGCCCTCCTCCCTCCTGTCGTCCTCCCACACTGACCTCCCGCACTGGTGGCTTCCTCTTGACCACACGCAGGCTCTGGCTACGGATTAGCGGCTTCTCTCGGGGCCGGGCTGGCACCCGGGGGACTGTCTCAGTATCTGACCAACACTCATTCTCGGTGTCGCTGTCCTGCAGGCCCCCAGCCCGGTACCCTGTGTGGAGGAGGTGAGGCTGAAAGCCTGCGGCCAGGCCAGCTCTTCCTCGAGCCTTGGGGGAAGCCATGGTGCGAGTGAAGGAAGCCATCCCTCCTGGCATGGCTCTGGGTCCCTCTGCCCACTCACCAATGGGTGGCCTCCGGTGGGACACCTGGTCCTCCAGGTAGAGGGGGTCCTGGTAGGCAGGGGCAGGCACGTCAGGGATGGAGCGCAGGTCCTGCATGGAGAAGCTCCGCAGCCTGCCGGCCAGCGCCCCTTGACTCTGTAAGGGGGAAGAGGCTTCAGCGGGGAGACTGCCCAGGGAAATCGGCCAACCAGCTAATCACTGGGGCTGAGACGCAGAAGTGAAAACTGCTTAGCAAGCTTCTGGCGCCGCGCCAATGTGGCACCAACAGGAAACCAAAGTCAGAGAGCAGGAGCCGCTGCTCACGCTCAGTGCCAGAGCCAGGAAGGAAGGTCTGACTCCAGTTCCATGCTTCTGCCAATATCCCCTGTCACCTTCTCACCCCTGCTCCCCAGCTGCCATCTCTGGGCTCCCTGGCAGAGGAGCTGAATGAGCCCAAAGGGCCTTAGCGGTGGGATGGGGGCTGCTGGAGGGCTGGGGGCCTGGAGCACCTTGGTGGCAGCCTGCACAGCAGCCGAGGCGGCAATGTTGAGGCCCCGCTTCCCGAAGGTGAGCACGGTCTCGTAGCTGCGCTCCTTGGCCTGCACGATGTACGCGTCGATCTCCTGTGGACCCGATGGGGAGGAGAGCTCAGGTGGACAGCCAGAGTCCCTCTTCCTCTGCAGATTCTGAGAAGCCACTGATTGTGGCACCACCCAGCCCAGCCCAGCCCAGCCCAGCCCCAGCTGGTGCCCAGAGCCACAAATCTGGGCCACAAACACATACCAAGAGCAGGGCCACCAACCATTCACCTCAGTGACAGGCCATGCTCCAGCTGCTGCCACCACTACCCCCAAACCAACTTCCATCCTCAGAGGTCATTCATGTGCACCCCACCTGATTATCCCAGAAGATGAGGTAGGCTGGGCCCTGTCAAGGTCCTGCACCTCAACAGCAGCAGGACTGGGATAGAACCCTGGTATCCCCAGCATCCTAAATCCCAGGTCCAGAGCTCTTTCCCTCACACACACCCCTAAGCCTCCCTTCCCGCCTCCCCCTGGGGTACCTTCTCATGGCGGGACAGGGACGGGTGGACAAACTTGCGGTAAAGCAGGCTGGCGCCTTTGGTGTAGGGTGAGAGCAGCCACAGCACAAAGGCCATCTTGATCTCATAGTAGAAAGGGAACCTGTCACAGCGCAGGGGGCAGGGTGAGCCAAGGAGCAGGGCTGGGAGGGGCCACCCCTGACCCATGGTTTGCGGACCCTGTGTCCATACCAGGAGATAAAAATGTCTGTAATGATCTCTGCGGCCATGAAGAGTGCAAAAACAATCCAGTACATCATCCACCGCACCTGTGGGGTGAGAGCGCAGAGGTCAGCCTGGGGCTGGCAGCACCAACTCCCAACCCGGGCCAGTCTAGCCCAGAGATTCCAGGGAGCCTGTCCGGCTGCATAGCTGCTTTCCCCCACGCATGGCTGGACAGGAGCTCTGAGAAACTGCTGCTCATTCCTATGCCCGCCTCCAACAAGCTTCACCCACGAGATCTTCCACAGGCACCCCAATGGCCTGCCCTCTATCTACACCCTCTTGAACAGGGCCCATTCTCTCTCCCTCCCCACTCCACTCAGGAAGTACCACATGACCTTGCCCCTGGAGGAGGGAGAAGCCAGCTCAGACCCTCCCCACCTCACCGGGTCCTACTACACACACCCAAACCCCCACGCTCACATATTCACGAATGTTCTTGGTCTTCACAGCCTTATAGGAAGCATAAGCTGGACACAGCATCCCAAACACCAGCCTGGAAGAGCAGCCATGGGGAGTGTGAGGGGCACTATGCCCCACTCCCACCTTGCCAGGTGGCCATTTCTCCCCACTGGGGTGCAAGGTGGCAGTACCCGCCCTGTTTTTCTCGCTTGGCTTGTACAACCTGTGCCTGAGTCAGAGCCCTGGAGGCCACCTCCCCACCCTGCTGTTTACAAACATCCAAGCCTGCCCAGGCCTGCACCGGTGGCCCATGGGTGCGTGATGGAGCGAGAGGACAGCCACTCCACGAAGTGGGTGAGAACACCAGACTGTCCCCTCCCATGGGCATGCAATCAGGCCCAGGGTCACCAGACCTGGCACTGCCGGGCTGCAGAAGGTGCTATGGGAGCCAGGTGTTGGCGTACTCAAAGGTGAGGAGCAGGATGGTAAGTCATGTGACTGCTCAGATGGCAAGCAGGCACCTGGATTCTCCGCCCACAACGTGCCATATCACCTTGTGTTTGCCAAGGGGCAGTAAAGTAGGCCTGTGGCCCTCGGCCCCAGGCATCTGTTTGCAGTGTGTGTGGCGTGTGGCAGGGGTCGTCCTCAGCCAACGAGGCTTGGTGGGGCGGGGAGTGGGCGGTACCCCAGACACCGCGTGCAAGCCCACAGGTCCGTTAACCCTGGTATGGAGTGCTGGAGGGCGGAGCTCAGAAAGTTCCCCCTCCCATAGACGTCCACAGCTTCCACCACAGGGGCGGGACGGCACCCCGGGGTAGAGGAGGTCTGAGGGCGGCCATACTCACACCACCAGGCGACAGATCATCCAGGACACCATCTTGCCGGCCTTGGGGACGTGGGGAGAACCCCAGGAAGCCGCTCAGAAGGACGTTCACTCAAGGGCTGGAACGGGGTTTTTTGCGGGAAGCAGAGGGGCGATCCGGCTGTTCCTTGGCGGAGGCAGAGCCCGCCGCCCACGGCCTCCGACTGTGCAGTTCAGGGGACCTGGAGAACGGGGAGACCCGAGGCAAAGCGGCCCCGGCGGGGAGGGCTTTGGAGCTTGGGAGCGGGCGCGCCCCGCGGCCGGGACAGTTACAGCTCCCACCCGCCCTTCCTGCCGCGGAGAACCCGGCGCTCGGCCCTTGCTGCTGGTCCCGCGCTGGAGCGGGTCGCCGCGGTGCCAGCGCGCCGGGCCACCAGCACCGGCCTGCAGGGCGGAGTTTGCAACTCACTTGAAAGTTGCACGGAACCGAGTGCTGCCCAACCCCAGGGCTCCGGCTCGCCACGCAGGCTCAGTGTGGCTGCGGAGGGGGCGGGGCGAGGTCAGGGAGGCGAGAGGCCGGCCCCTTAAAGGGGCGATGTGCCGCGGGACTCGCGCGCGGGGCCCACAGTGGAGTCACCTTCCCAATCGGAAAGATTAGAGCGTGGGAAGCTGTAACGAAAAAGCAGGGGGAGTGTGGGGGTCGGCACACAAAGAAAATCTGGACTCCAGAGTTTTCGCGACCCTTAACTGGCTTTTCCCCGTGTCTTTCCCTCTCGCCTCATTTTCCCGTCTGTGAAATGGGTAAAGGCATGAGATGTGGTTGGTGGGGTAGAGGGGAGGATCCCCGCAGGCTCAGGCAGGAAGCTTGGCTGAGCGCCCCCAAGTCCGGGTCTCACACCAGTGGGTCCAGGAGGGAGAGGGGGGAGGCGTGGGGGGAGAGGGAACCTGAGGGACTCTTCGCCCCCGCAGGTTTCAGGGGTTCCCTTCTCTCTGGGATGCCTTTCCAGAGCCCTGACTCCGGGGCAGGCTGACCGCGATGATTTGAGGCATTCTGGATAGAGCTCCCAGCTCCCACACTCCTTCTTCAGCAGAAGTTTGAAATTCCACCTATTCCTCTGAGCCAAATACACAAATATCACTGGGCCCTTAATAGTAGTATCAACCATTGCCATTTTGTAATGCACGTTTGCACGCAAGGTCTTAGTCTTTGCAAACATCCTTTTTACCATGTAGGAAATAGGACGCTCAGTGGTGAAAAGCAACTTTCCCAGTATCACCCAGTGGTATTTATTTCCGGCTGGTGGCTACATGCTCGGCTTGATCAGTCTTCTGAGAGATCAGCAGCTGCAGGCTGAGTGGTCCTGCAGAGGGTCGTGGAACCGGAGAAGTTTCTCTGGGCGGGAGGCAGACACCAGGAAGAAGGGGGAAGGCTCTAAAACAGAAGGCAAACGTTGCTGCTTCTACTACTTGCTCTGTGAGGTTTCATTCTTTTTGACATCTTCAGCTTACTGCCTCTGTTGTTCCCTCTGAAAATAGTGTCCCTCCCACCCTGCAAAGGGTGGGAGCAAAGCTGTCCGGGCGTGTGGGGTGGAAACACAGGCAGTTACTGCTTTTTATTGGAGCCACAGTTAACGCCCACCAGCTATCATAAGGATGGAATAGGTAATCATGGGGCCAGGGAAAGGAGGCTTCTGGGGGATAAATAAACACATGGTGATTATATGGTCTTAATTATTATCATCAGTTTTATTGGTATTGCTGGGTGTGAGAGCTAGCAGTGAAACCAGCCCACAGCAGAAACTCCCCCGAGGCCCCATGTCTCCCTCTCCTCTCTTAACCACCCCCTCACATTTGCCTGTCCCCCCTTACACACACACATTGGAATAACCAAAAAGGCCAAGGGCTAGAGGAACCCCTAAGGAAGGCCCCAGCCCCTGTCCATCTTTAGGCACAGACATGGTTCTCTAGGTGAAAAGTGTCCTGGGTCTCCCTGAAGGAGGAAAGGTGTGACTGAAGAGGGGAGCAGCTCAGGAGGAAAGGGACATCCATGACTTAGGAGGTCACTGCACATGTGAGCCTCAGGTCCTTTGGTGCGTGCTGCAGAACTGTCCCTTCCCCGATGGCTGCCTTCTGGGGCCACGTGCCTGACCTTAGCATCACATGCCTCTGTCTACCCCCATTTGCTGAGAAACGTTCCCTGGGCCCACCCAAAGCCCACTCAGCTGGAATGGTCTCACGGATGGAGACTCCTGGTCCCAATGCCTGTGCTTGGCAAATCTAAGAGAAGAGATGTCAGAGGTCTGCGCTGACAGCAAGGCTCAGCATGGAGGGCAAGAGGCTGGCAGCTGAGGAGTGTCACCATCCCTGGTCTTGGCAGAGTGAGTGGACCTTGCCTCTTGCAGCCTTTGGTCCTGAGCTGTTGACACAGTCACCCAGTTCTACTGGGTTGCTAAGCAGCACTCTGGACGTGGACAAGCCCCAGGGCAAGTGACCCAGCAGGCACACACAGAAAGCGGGGCACTCAGGCCAAGGGAGGAAAGTGCCTCCCACCCATCAGAAGAGCTCCCCCCGGGGGCAGCAGCTGTCAAAGTGATATTTATCTTTCTACTGGGCAGCAGAGTGCCAGCATGTCTGGGAGACTCAACCCACTTTCCCTGGCAACCTCTCCCAAGCACAGGATAAGGGCTTGTTTCCCATTTGGAAAAGAAGGACAGGCCTCCCCAGGATGATGGAGGTGCCTGCTAAGCTAAGAGCATGTTTGAGGAGGTGGAAAGCAGGTAAGTCACCTATTGCTGGGGGCGAGGAGGCCGGGTCAGAGGCTACAGGTAAGATATGGGGCACAAGGGCTCCGAGACTGAGGATGGGTGAGGAACCATCACCCACAGACAGTTCTCTCCAAAGATCCACCTCCTCCTCTTGCACAAAACACCCTTATCTGAGCCACTTCTGTTTTCGTATATTCCTATAGACCAAGGCAAAACACTACACCAATGGACTTACATATGCTAATGCATTTCACTCTCATGAGAAATAACCCTGTCAGGGTAGGACGCGGTGGCTCACGCCTGTAATCCCAGCACTTTGGGAGGCCAAGGAGGGCAGATCATTGAGGTCAGGAGTTTAAGACCAGCCTGGCGAACATGGTGAAACCCCGTCTCTACTAAAAATATGAAAATTAGCCAGGCAGGGGGCATGCTCCTGTAGTCCCAGCTACTTGGGAGGCTGAGGCAGGACAATTAATTGAACCTAGGAGGCGGAGGTTGCAGTGAGTCAAGATCACACTACTGCACTCCAGCCTAAGCTGGAAAAAACAAACAAACCCTGTCAGGTAGGTATCACGATTATACTCATTTTATAAATAAGAAAAACCGAGGCACAAATAGACTAAGTAACGTGGCTGAGTGTTACTAGCTGGTTTCACCCGGCTGGCAGAATCAAGAGCCCGTGAAGTGGAGTTTTTAAATCTGCTTCACAGAAGGAGAAATTGAAGCTCAGGGGAATCAGCTGACTTGCTTGAAATCTCACACCACGGGAAGGGACTGAGCCAGAATTCACACCCATGTTATCCACGCTCCAGACCCCACTGTTTCCAGTTCTCCACTCCCTGGGCTGGCTGTGAGCTCCCTGGGCTCTCTGACTATGACCCAATCCTCTGCGCCCAGCTGCTCACAGGTGCTCGCTGAAGACAGAGAAATGAAGGGGGTTTTGTGACATGCGAGAGCTGAAAGGGGCTCTGAAGGACAAATGAAAACCTGGAGACCCAGAGAAGGGATTTGACCTGCCCAGGGTCACACAGCAAGCACCCCGCCCAAGGATCTATCATTTGCCCCGTTTCCATCTCTTGTCCCGTGCACTATCACCAACCCACACAAAGCCACAAAAGGATTCCGTTTACTCAAGCCCACGGGGGAAGAGGAGAAGAGGGGTCCCAGCTGCTCGACAACACCTGTTTTGCCATTCAGTGTGCTGTCCCCGAGACCTCATTACTTGCACTGACACCCTGAGCACTGACCCCACCCGGCCCCCATCTGACGGTCTTAGGCTCTCTCAATTCCACTCACGGAGATGTTGAGGGACCCTGACTGCCCACAGGGCTTGGGTGTGTACAGTGGGACCAGGTCACAGAAGATCTTCATGTTGGGCAGAGGCTCATGGGCTTGTTGAGCAGGAAGCCAAGGCAGGTTCCTGAGCAGGGGAGGACAGGAGGAACGTGTATGTTAGAAAGATCAGACCGATGGTCGAGCGTGGTGGCTTACATCTATAATCTCAGCACTTTGGGAGGCCGAGACGGGCGGATCACCTGAGGTCGGGAGTTCAACACCAGCCTGGCCAACATGGTGAAACTCTGTCTCTACTGAAAATACAAAAATTAACCGGGCCTGGTGGTGGCACCTGTAGTCCCAGCTACTCGAAAGGCTGAGGCAGGAGAATCGCTTGAACCTGGGAGGCAGAGGTTGCAGTGAGCCAAGACAGGGCCACTTTACTCCAGCCTGGGTAACAAGAGAGAAATTGTATCTCAAAAAAAAAAAAAAGGCCAGGCCAGTGGCTCACGCCTATAATCCCAGCACTTTGGGAGGCCGAGGCCGGCAGATCGCCTGAGGTCAGGAGTTTGAGACCAACCTGACCAACGTGGAGAAACCCCATCTTTACTAAAAATACAAAAAAAGTCGCTGGGTATGGTGGCGCATTCCTGTAACCCCAGCTACTTGGGAAGCTGAGGCAGAAGAATCGCTTGAACCTGGGAAGCAGAGGTTGTGGTGAGCCGAGATCGCGCCATTGCACTCCAGCCTGGGCAACAAGAGTGAAACTCAACTCAAAAAAAAAAAAAATCAGACTGAGAAGCAGGTTGGCGGGGACTGGCAAGTGACCCAGGACAATGGGCGATGAGGAGGGTTTGGACAAAGCTTTGAGCTGGGAAAGAGCAAAACAAAAAAGTGCCCCTCTAGCAAACCTTTGGGACAAAGAATGGAGAGGACTTGGCTTATGAAATATGGGAGAAGAGAGATTCAGATGTCACCTAGGACTCCCAGGTCTCATCTGGGTGGATGTGGTGGCAATAACAGACATTTGCCCAGTGGAGGAACAGGCATCGGGATAAAAGAAGACGGACTGCTGAGATCATCCTCAGCCGCACTGGTTGGAGTTGGCCTGATGGCAGGACAGACTCAAGTCTTCGTGGGTGCCCGGACTGTAATCTCCAGGAAGGAACACTAGCTGTGAGTCAGCCCCAGGTGCTGGAGACTCATCACACCAGCACCTGAGTGTCATCCCTGTGAACTCCTGACCCCAGCCCCAGCTGACCTTGGGGATGCCCACTTCTCAGAAAGAAGGGAGCCAGAAGGAAGAAGGTCTGGAAGCCATTGCCAGGCTCCCCGTGGGCGGCAGGGCAGGCAGGGCCAGGCTCCATTTTCAATGAAACATTTTGATGACACCCGAGAGCCGGTTATGGGGAGGGAGCTTTTTATTTGAAGCAAGTGAATCATAGCATTGCCCCCCAGTACCCTGGTATCCTGCCACAAGGAGCATCACACCACTTGGGCACAGGGCAGGGCCACCCCAGCCCACTCCCTCTCCACTAGCTTGGCATCTCAGCAGACAGCAGAGGGCAGCAGAAGCCAGGCTCATGGGGCCCCTCCCACCAGTCCCTACCCTGTCCACTGAAAGGCAGTGTTCCTGGGGGCCTCTGTGGACTGGGGGGGCCAGGGCTACAACATGCCCTCAGGCCAAGCTCCACTCTGGGCACCCTTGCAGGTAGCTCAGGTGCTTATAGCTTGGCCAGCTCTCTAATCCACCCAAGGAGCCTGCCCAGCTCAGGGACCACATCCCAAAGACAGGGTGAACCAGGGGACAGTCCAAGCCTGAGAAAGCAACAGCCACAGGAAGGAAGGCAGAAAGGCTTTCAGTTGAAGGCGGGGCGGGGGGGGGGGGGGCGGTCTTCCATCCATGGGTGAGCTGGGATTCAGGGCCATGAAGGAAACGCCAAGGAGAACAGAGACAGACACCCCGGCAGCTCCCCGGGGCTGCTTTTGCTGCTGTTGTTATTGCTTCAGGCAGAGGGGCTTTGCCCCCAGGACGCCAAGCAGGCCCTAAGAAGCTGGCACCACCATTCTCATCCTTATCAGTTCTGGGTGGGGGGCACGCTGGGGGTGAGCAAAGGGGGCCCCCTCCAAGCAGAGAGGCAAGGTAACAGGAGAGCCTGGTAGGCAGTGCTGAATCTGCTTGTATGCACACGTGCCCTGACACGTTTACAGACAGACATGGAGTGCAGACCGGGCGTGTGAGTGTGTAACTGAGTGTGTCTGTCCGCGTCCATGTGAGCATGCAGACAGGTTGGGGCAGGGGTGAGTGCCCCCGGGGAAGTATGACAGATATGGCCGTGGGCTACAGTGGGGAGCAAGAGCAGGTAAACAATGCCTGGAGCACCAACAGGAAAGACCACAGGGCCAGGAGGAGAAGCACAAGGACGGGAGGGTGCGGCCCCCCTCGCTCCCAGCACCCTGCACCACTCATATGCATAAGACAGGGGGCAGAACGTGGGGAAGGCTGCAGAGGAGGGGAGGCTATGGTTGGGGTCACAGGAACTGGGCGCTAGGTGTCCCAGGGGTGCCTGGTGTTCATGCTGATTGCAGTGATGATGCATGTACTCCTGGGCCAGTCCACAGGGTGTGCCTGTGCACACTGGGCATGTGCAGATGCAAGGGCATGGATGCAGGTTGGCCTTGCGTCTTCACACGGGCACACGTGGTGCTCACAGAGGCCCCCACCCATCCTCCAGTGGCCACCCTGAGGAGCCCAGAGGCCTTGGCACCACCCTAGGCACTGAGATCCACCACAACGTGTCTATAAACCAGCGTCTGTCCCTTGAAACTGGGGGCCAGGAGTAGCTGGGCATCCCCAGCAGGCATGTAGCAGAAGGCCCGAGGAGCCTGCACAGCCAGTTCCTGGAACCGTACAAACTTCTGTCGTCCTTCATCCCACTGGTAGATCTGGGTGAAGGAGAAATCGCTGCCCAGCGCCAGGTAGCGGCGGCCACCCACAAGGAAGGGCTGCAGGGCCAGCGAACCCCGGGAGGGCAGGGCCTGCACCTCCGAGAAGCGGGTACCCTCCCAGCGCAGGATCTTGGAGTCACCAATGTAACGGCTGAGGCACAGGTAACTGTCGCGGCCGGCACGAAAGTGTTTCACAGCTTGGGCATCAGGCACCTGAGTCACCTCACCCTGGGCCACAAACTGCTTCTGTGTGCGACTCCACTGATAGATGACCGGTGCCTGGGAGCTGCTGGACACAATCAGCCGTGGCTTGCCCTCGCCATCCACAAACTCCAGGTCGGTGTCGCGGTGCCAGGGGTGCAGCGCCTGGTGGGAGTAGAAGCCATTCTGGTGCCAGCGGTAGAGGCTGGTGGCGCCCGCCTTGGAGCTGTCGGCCACGGCAAAGTACCAGTCGCCGTCGATGCGGAAGGCTTCTAGGTCATTAGGCTTGCGCACGCGCTGTGGGTCGATATCCTGCAGCTTTGTGAAGCGTGTGGTGTTGGGATCCCAGTGGTAAATGTAAGAGCCACCAAATAGCTGGGCCACGACCACATACAGCTGGCTGTCCACCACCATCGGCTTGCAGTGCACTGCAGAGGGGGCTGTGCCAGGACAGGGGCAGGCAGCATCAGGCAGGCTGGCAGCTCCCACTCCATCCCACCCCCTTGGAGAAGGCCAGTCCCTTCTAACCTTGGGCCAGGACTAAGACTCTGCGCTATACCATTCCACCCACACTTAAGTTCATCCACTAAGTGCTCAATGCTTTCCAGTTGTTTCACAGCTAATAGCCAGTTTTAGTATCACCCTTGTTCCACCCATACCCCTAGGGTTCAAATATAAGCTGATACAGCACAAAATAGGTATCCCTTGATAGTGACTCGTTGCTTAACCATAATGTCAGTTATTGAATTTTTATTGTGTGCAGTCACTATGCTGAATGTAAGCACATGTTACGTCGATGAGGAATTCATTACTCTGGAAAGGACCCTGTGATTTTGTCCGTTTCACACAGAAAGAAACTGAGGCTCAGAGAGAGCAAGTGACTTGCCCAAAGCTACCCCACTGGCAGTGGCCAGGCAGGGAAGGGAGGAAGAATTTGAGTGGATCCACAGAGGGGAGAGGAATCTTAGGTATACCCAAGACACCTTGCTGTTTGCATCACAGCACATGAGAACACATCCTCCCAAGAGTTCTCACTTTTGAAAGGGCTTTTATGTACAAGAATGCATGCCCATGTGCACCTGTACTCACAATCAGCTTCATCGGAGCCCTTCTGGGGCACCAGGCACATCAAACCACACACTGCTCACCTGTCCTGGGGTCTCCAGCTGCTGCCCAGCATCTCTACTTTGACATCCCCAATTCACCCCTCCTTCCTTCTCACTGCAACCCCACCTTTCCCCTAAGAGAAATTTGTGTAGAGCCTCAGGCTCTGGCAGTCACTGCCTAAATCCCTTCTTTGGAGCTTGGTCTGCCCTGCCCAGATGCTAATGATCCCCATGCCACACCCCAGCTCCTAATCTTCCCTCAGACTCTTCTGGCCCACACACCCACACAAGCACCTCAAACTCAGTCATGACTCACAACTCACAATTGAGCTCCATACCCATCGCTGAGCCTGCCCTCCTCCTCCTCTGTTCTTGATTTCAGCTGTGGCTCCACTAGTCTCCCAATCCAGAAACCTGGCAGTCATCCCTAACACCTTTCTCTCCTCCACTCACCCTTCCCTGATCAGTCCTCAAGTCCCGACAGCCTTCCCTTCTACTTTCTAATAGTGTGTATGTAGATTGGTGTTAGTTTCTCCTTAAATGTTTGATAGCGTTCACCAGGGGAGCTCTCTGGGCCAGGAGGTTTTTTTAGGGGAAGGTGTTTTGTTTTTGTTTTTTTCTTTAATACTGACTTCAAGCTCCTTAATGGAGACAGGGCAATGTAAGTTTTCTATTTTATCTGGTGTCAGTTTAACCCTTCTTTCTAAATATCTCCCTCCATCCCCACTGCTACTGTCTCATATCCAGGCTCCAGCACCCCTCTAGCAGACAGGCACATATCCCCCTACTGTTTTGCCCTCATGTCTGGCCCCACACCTAGCCTTTTTCCATGCAAGAAGCTTTCTAAAATGCAGACTGGATCACACATTCTGCCTAAACCCTGTCAATGAGCTGGTACTCATGAATCTCTGGTTGCCACTCCCCACCTTGAACCTTATCCCTTGTCATACAAGCTGCTTATGATTTGCACACATACACACAGTCACATACTAAGTTATTGCACACCTCCTTGACTTTGTTCATGCTGTTTCCTCTGCCAAAACACTCTTTCCACTTTTTTTGCTCCTAGCTAAGTCTCCTTCAGCTTTCAAGACTCAGTTCAAACTTGGTAGATCCAAAACTGCTCAATAGTCACTCCTGTCTCCTCCTCATTTCCCAGTCCATCTAATTACGTAAGCCAGACACCCGGGGATCACCTCTGAGTCCTCCCTTTCCTCTCTCCTTCAAGACTCAGCTTAGGTATTCCCCCTCCACCAGGAAGCCTTCCCTGATTGCCCAGGGTAGGCTTGTCCTTTGTGCTGCTAGAGCATCATGTTCATATCTCCCTCTTAACATCTGCCTATCATATGGATGATATCTGTGTATATATTGGCCTCCTCCCAAAGACTGGAAAGTTCTTGTGGGCAGAGAATATGTCTCATCTATCCCTCTACCTACAGAAACTCAATGGGGTTAAATGACGGAGTCCACTCCCCCCTCCCCCTGGCAAGGGTCAGCAGAACCAAATTGGGTGCAGGTACCTGGGATTCTGTCATAGTCTCGAAGCTGCCGCTCAACATAGTCCCACTTCAGGATGGTGCAGGCACTGACACCTGGCTGGGCCAGAGCCAAATAGAGGTCACTGGAGTAGAGAAAGGGCTCAGCCGACACTGCTGGGAAGGACAGGGTCTGGTACAGCACGAAATCTGCAAGATGAGAGGTGTGTTACTGAAGACCAGAGGGAGAAGGGAAGGGCTGCTTGGGTGACGGTGGTTGCTTTACTGCTGCCACTGGGTGTCGTGGGGCAGGGTGGGGGGGTTTCACGCCTGTAAAGCTGCCTTGGGGTAGACGTGGGCTGACACCCAAGGCAGGGGCACCTCCTACCCGTAGTGATGCAGTCGAACTCCCGCAGCGGCAGGTCCTGCACCTTATGCTCCTGGAAGCGGGGAGGGCTGGCGCAGTAGATGGGCGCCACCGTGGTGTTGGTGTGTGCCAGCCACTCCACCAACCACTTCACCTTGCAGTCGCAGTTGAGTGAGTTGCCCCGCAGGTCCCTACATCATGAGGGCAGAGGAGGAGGGCACAGAGAGAGACAGGCTCTCAGGGCTCTGCCCACCCAGGCCCTCCAGGTTTTCAGAAATAGAGCTGGTCAAGGCTGCTGCAAGTCTTTCACACGCATCTTCGTATTGATTAGAGAAAAGGTTTCCTCTGGCTGGATGCAGCCCCATAGACACAGGCTTGGCCAGCAGAATATGGAGTCAGTTTCAGCCCTCGCTGACCTTTTTGGCCAGGTTGGCTTTTGCAGTATGCAACCTGAACAGCAGTACGTTGCATCCCTGCTCCTCTAAGCCTCCCACAATCCAAGGCTTTTATTTTCTTATAAATAATGATAAATGAGTGTGGCTATGCTATACACTACTATATGCTATATACTACTTACTCAAAACTTTCAAACTCTCCTCCCCCTGATTGAACTTTAATGTGGAGTCCAATCAAATATAAATTTAAAAAGCACAGGCTGGGCGTGGTGGCTCACACCTGTAATCCCAGCACTTTGGGAGGCTGAGGTGGGTGGATCGCAAGGTCAAGAGTTTGAGACCAACCTGGCCAACATGGTGAATTCCCAGCTCTACTAAAAATACAAAAATTACTCAGGTGTGGTGGCACACACCTGTGGTCCCAGCTACTTGGGAGGCTGAGGCAGGAGAATCGCTTGAACCTGGGAGGCAGAGATTGCAGTGAGCAGAGATCACGCCATTGCACTCCAGCCTGGGCAACAGAGTGAGACTCTGTCTCCAAAAAAAAAAAAAAGCACATGTTGGCCGGGCACAGTGGCTCACGCCTGTAATCCCAGCACTTTGGGAGGCAGAGGCGAGCGGGTCACCTGAGGTCGGGAGTTCAAGACCAGCCTGACCAACATGGAGACACCCTGTCTCTATTAAAATTACAAATATTAGCCAGGTGTAGTGGTGCATGCCTGTAATCCTAGCTACTCGGGAAGCTGAAGCAGAATTACTTGAACCTGGGAGACAGAGGTTGCCGTTACCTGAGATGGCACTACTGCACCCCAGCCTGGGTGACAGAGCAAGACTCTGTCTAAAATAAATAAATTTTTTTTAAAAAGTGCATTTTTTTGTTTTTTGTTTTTGTTTTTGTTTTAATTTTTTGAGACTGAGTTTTGCTTTTGTTGCCCAGGCTGGAGTGCAATGGCACGATCTTGGCTCACTGCAACCTCTGCCTCCCAGGTTCAAGTGATTCTCCTGCCTCAACCTTCCAAGTAGCCCAGATTACAGGTACCTGCCACCACACCCAGATAATTATTGTATTTTTAGTACAGATGGGGTTTCACCATGTTGGCCAGGCTGGTCTGAAACTCCTGACCTCAGGCGATTCGCCCTCCTTGGCCTCCCAAAGTGCTGGGATTACAAGCGTGAGCCACCATGCCCAGCCTTGAAAAGCACATTTTTGGCCGGGCATGGTGGCTCACGCCTGTAATCCCAGCACTTTGGGAGGCCGAGTTTGGCAGATCACAAGGTTAGGAGTTTAAGACCAGCCTGGCCAACATAGTGAAACCCCGTCTCTACTAAAAATACAAAAAAATTAGCCAGGTGTGGTGGCACACACCTGTAGCCCCAGCTACTCAGAAGGCTGAGGGTGAATCACTTGAACCCAAGGGGTGGAGGTTGCAGTGAGCCAAGATTGTGCCACTGTACTCCAGCCTGGGTGACAGAGTGAGACTCTATCTAAAAAAACAAACAAACAAACAAACAAAAACATACACACATGGTGTCTCAGGCGCACTTTGAGAAAAAATGCAGTTTGGAAGGCTACCATCTATATCTAACTCCACCTCCTCACCTTCTCGGGGGCCCCCAGACCCAAGCCCTCCCGGCTTCTCAAGACCTTATGACCATCCCAGTTCTGACTCCCACACCACTCCCTCCAGGGATGCACCCTCTGCAGCACTGTTGGAAGAGATAGGACTCGGGCCTTACAAGTCATTCAGGATGTCCAGGGGCCGAAAGATGTCTCTGGGCAGTGTCTGCAGGTTATTGTTGGCCAGCGAGCTGCAAGAGAGACCCTCAGGTCATCTGAAGATCATGACCAAGGCCAAAGGCCACAGGAGAGGTGGGGCTTTGGTGCAGTGTGTATATGTGTGACGTACTCACAGGTGAGTCAAGGACTTGAGTCCTCGGAAGGTGAACTTGGATAATGTCCAGATGTCATTGTTCTCAATGAAGCTGGGGAAAGCAGGAACTTGCCTCAGTGGTCACACAGGATGCCAGACCCCCAGCAGCACTTGCCCTATGCCCCAGCCTAGATTTCAGCCCATGTCCCCAAGACAGGTTTCCAAATGGAGTCTGGCATCATCAAGCCATAGGGATAGGGCATCAGGTAGGGTAGAGGCAAAACGAATGAAACGACCTTCTGCTCAGGTCCTGCCGTCACGGGATGCAAGGGCTCTCGCCTCCCATCACCTCTCCCTCCCACGGCATTGTCATCCAATCCCTACCCAGTCCCTCAGCCTCCCAGGCCTGGGGTCCCCCTCCCTTGTTCTTTCCCATTGCCCCTTTCCCTCCCACACACAGATACTGCAGGTGCGACAGTCCTGTGAAGGCGTTGTCTCCAATCAGTGTAAACTTGTTGGAGTTGAGCAACCTGCAGAGACAAAGGTGGAATTAGAGCTTCCAAGGGTGTGCCTGCTGCCCCAGCCCCCAGCCCACTGCCTCAGCCCTGGGCTTCCCCAAGACCTGGCTGCCCTGCTGCCACCCCTAGGGACCCCATAGGGAATCCCTGGGCCACCTGGGCAACAAGGCCAGGCAGGAGCCTGTTCTGGCCCCAGAAGCTCCCAGGGTCCCTGTTGGCTCCTAAACATGGGCCGAGGCAGAGTTCTCTTGTCAAGCCAGCTCCTGGCCCTCCCCAGTGGCATCTCCTCTCCCTCTCCCCCACCCTCATTCTGTCCCGCTCCAGCCCATCATGGACAACTGTCCCTCATGGACGGCATCTTGTAGAGTTGGAGACACTCCTGCCATCCCTTTCTTTCAGCCCCCAGCTCTTTCTGGGATCCGTGATTCCTGGGGTCACCTGTCTCTAACATGGCCCCACAGTGCCCACCTTAGGCACTAGCCCAGATTATCGCACCCAGTTCTCTTGGGTCTCCAGAGGCGCCAAGCCCATCCCCAGATCCCCCGTGCTTGGCTTCTCTGTGCCATCCCTAGCTGTCCTCTTGCTGCCCCGACTCCCCTGACTCCAGGCTGCCCCACCTTTTGGGTACATCCTATCAGAACAAACGCAAGGGACACCTGCATCTTTGTCTCCAGAGGCTGCCTCTGTCCACTCTCCCTCTCCCCAGCCCAGGATCTGTTCCCTGCTACCATCCCCACAGCTCCCCCAACCCTTCCACAAGGCCCTATCCATACAAGAACTGCAGCAGCGGGAGGTGGGAGAACGCTCCATCGTGGATCTCTGAGAAGGCGGCATTCACCAGGGTCCTGCGGGGACACCCGAGTCAGTACTGTGGGGTCTGCAGGGGCTGTGCTGAGGCAGGGAGAGGTGAACATGGAGGCAGAGGCTTTTGTACTCACTTGCCCTGGAAACGCCCCATTTCACCGACCTTGGCCCCCACCTGTGTCTTTCCCTTCTCTTCCCAAATTCACTGCCTGCCTTCACCACAGTCCTCCCCTATTGCCTCTTGGGGCACCCATGGCCCCAGGCTCAGCTTCCCTCTCAGGCAAGAAAAGGTTCCATCACCCACACCGTTATCATCATCATCCAAACACCCACAATGGGCTGGGTGCTGTTGAGAGATGGGGCATGGGGGTGGGGGCTGGCATCCTGGTCCCTAAGGACTTCACAACCTCTCTGGTCCCACAGACAAGGGGAGCCCCTGAGGCTGGCTGTTGCAAGTGACAGGCTGGCCAGGCTGGGTGCCAAGTGGCTGGTCAGTGGCAGGCGTGTGCCCCATGCCAGGGTGCTGGGAGGGCAGAGCTCATTCCCACCTGCCCTGGCTGCCACTCTCCTGCCCTTGGTGTGACATCACAGGCAGGAGTCCACATGCTCATGTAAGCAACCCCCCCGCCAAGTCTGGAGCCCAGCACACAGTAGGTCTCACTGACGCTCGTGGTGGTGATGATTCATTCTTGGTGGTGAACTCCTGCTTTCCCCACCCATGGCCGCTGAGGCTGCAAAACTGCAGAACTCCCTGCCTGATTGGGGCCTGGACTCTCCAGCCCTGAGGACCCCTGCAGTCCCCCTGGTCCCCACACTCTGAAGAGGGGGAGCGAGGGTTCTCCTGTCCTCTCCCAGAGCTGTCCTCGGCCTCCTCTCCCTCCCCACCCCCAAGGCCGGGGCTGGACACTCACAGGGAGATGACCTCCGAGGGCAGGTTCCTGGGCACTGCCTTTGAATCCACGCAGAAGGCGGTGTCCCTGGTGCAGGAGCAGCTGGGCGGGCAGGGGGGCGTCTTGGGGGGCCTCTTAGCGCTGACTTGCAGCATGAGGCAGAAGCCGAGCGCGGAGAGGGCCAGCAGCCCCGGCGCCGCGCCCCGCCTGGCCCGCAGCCCCGCCATGCTGCCCGCGAGCTCTCCCTGGGGCCGGCAGCCGCGGACCCGCCCCACCGCTCCCGCGGCTGGGCCACCCCGCGCGGGCTGGCACCTCCCGGCCACCGGCAGCTGCTGCCACAGCCAGGGGCCCGCCTGCGGACTCTTCTTGCCCTCGGGCGCCGGCTGCGGTCCCCTCCCCTGCTCGCTCCCGCGATCCGGCTTGGGAGAGAAGCGCGGAGCGCGGAGCTGGAGCCGCAGCCGGGGCTGACCGCGCGGGGTGGATGCGGACTGCGGCGCGGGCGGCGGGGGCGCGCGCGGGGCGGCGGTGGGAGGCCCGAGTCTGGGAGTCACCGAAGGGGAGGAGTGGCCGCTGTGTGCTCTCCCGGGCTGTCTCTGGGGCCATCCGCGTGTGTGGCTGCGCGTGAGTGCATGCGTGTGAGCTTGTACTTGTGCCTTCGTGTGCTGGGCACGACCGTGCGCGCCGGTGCTCACCTGTCTCTGCACGGGCACATGCACACACTGCCTTGTGGAGGCGCTTCGGGGTTAGGGATCTCTGTGCTTCTGTGTACCTGGATTTCTTTGCATGGAGGGGACACATCCCCTAGGCAGCATCATGGGCATGTCGTGAGTGGCAGACGCATATCTAAGTTAGCATGCAAGATTAGAAGCACAAGGGCGTCCTGGAGGAGTCTGAAGTGCGCTTCTAACTGAATTCACATGTTTTTCCACGCGCCGCTGAACAGAATGTACCTTTGTGTCAGCATGAGCTGAAAAGGGAAACACAGCCTCTGGAGCTGGAGTGGGACTGTGTGGAATTCTGGAACATTTCTCACTGCTCAACCACAGCCTGTTGAAGCTGGGAAGCGCTTTAGATATTTTTCAGTCCAGCCCTTTGTCTAACAAATGAGGAAACTGAGGCCCCCCCAAAAAGAGGCTGGCTAAGTTTGCTATCTCAAGTGTTCTGTACTTTTCCTACTTAATCCTCTCAATAGTTTGAGGCAGGTGATAGTAATTCCCTTTTACAGACAAGAAAAGTGAGGCCTGTCGCACCAGAAGAAAAATGTATCAGCAGGGATTTCCGCCCACTGTGCCCAACTTCAACGTTCACGGTTGTCCTTCCATGCAGGGTTCTTCCAAGTGTAGCCCTGGGCCTCCTCTGTCTCTGAGGTAAAAACAATTTTCCTAATATTGTTAAGACATGATTTGCCCTTTTCACTTCTATGAAGTTCCAAATTTAAAAAATTTCTAAAACTCTAAAGGAGTGACACTTTCTAATTTTATTTTTGCTTTGTAAAATAGTTTTTCCATTAAAAATGTGATTTATATCATAACATATAATGGGTTTATTACTGATATTTTAAATTCATATGTAAATAAAAATGTAATTTCTCAATAAATGTCAACAGACATATCCCACATAAACAAAAGCTCTTTGGGGTCTTCAGCACTTTTTGAGAGTGTTAAGGGGTCCTGAAACCAAAAAGCTTGAAGACTGCTGCTCTATACCACGTTAGCTCCCCCGTGGCGGAGGATGACTGTCCTAAGAGCTCATAGGCATGGGGCAAGGGGAGCCTGGCTGTAAGCTGCCTGCGCTTCTAGTCTTCCGCTCTTTCCACACCAGTCTAGGGACCGAGACCACTGGCTTTAAGACGCTTCCCCAGCTGTCCCCAGACTCTGCCAGCAGGGGATTCTCTGGTCTGAGCTTAAGTCGTGTTCTCCCAGCCAGGGATGCCCCTGCCCTTTGATGTCTACTTGCTGCCACACATTTAGCTGCCCTCCCCATGCCAACTTGGGGGCAGGGAAGCAGTGGGGGTAGGGAGGTGGCTGGGGCAGCTGGGCAACTGTCCCCACCCGTCCCTGGCACGGCTCTGCCCAGTACACAAAGAGCAAAGTGAATCTTGTCCCCACCCCTGCAGCTGAGAGGCTGGAGGAGGAAACGGGGAGGCCCACACAGAAGGGGTGGCCACTGTGAGGCTGTCCATCGCCCAGGGCTCTCAGAGGGGGTCAACCCAGAAACAGACAAAGAGGGCGAGTCTGGGCTGTATTCTTAGCTAGTGGGAGGTCCCCTAGAGGATGAAGTAGATGATGCTAATGATGACGACTGGATGTCACACCCATGATGCCATCTTATAATAGCATAGTGAGGTGGACAGCTAGTACCTGACCCATCTCACAGATGAACATACTAGTGCCTAGCAAAGCAGAATGACTCACGCTGGGTCTGAGAGCTGGCCAGTGGAAGCACTGAGACCTCCACATACAGAAGGCATGGACTATTGACCACTGTTGGTATTGGTCTCATCATTGACTATCATTAAGTGTTGGCTGTTTGCATGCCTCCTGCCCAGTGTCAGGTTCAAAGAAGCCTATGGGAAGCGTGCTCCTTTCCTTCCCAGGGCCTGCAGTTGGGCTAGAAGACAGAGCAACAAAAATCACCCATGTAGCTGACAAGAACATTCATGTGTGCTGAATGGCAGGTGAAGGTGCCACAGAGAGGCTGAGGATTTCAAAGGGCACCATGAACTGGAGTGAGGTCACAGAGCAGGTGCCAATGGCACTTGGCCTGTTTGGGTGGGTGGCATTCAGAGAGATAGAAGGTCAGATGCAGGGTTCACACTTGTCATCAGCACTCTGGAAGGCCAAGGTAGGAGGATCACTTGAGGCCAGGAGATGAAGGCTGCACTGAGCTATGAAGCTGTCATTGCACCACTGCACTCCAGCCTGGGTAACAGAGTGAGACACTGTCTCTAAATAAATAAATAAATAAATAAATAACACTGGAGAAGTGGAGAGGGATTGGAGGTTGGCATTTCACAGAAATGCTTAAGCCATTTCTCCCATAAGGAGAAAAGGCAAAAAAGTGAGAAGGCTGCAGATAGGGCTGGTATGGGGGAGGGGGAAGGTTGGCACACCCAGCTAAAGATCCTTCTGTGTTTCCTTCTCCAAGGAACCCAGGACCTTCACCTGGTTAGTGTGAGTGCTCCAGGAGGGGGGCACCCTCCCTCAGCCCTCAAGCAAAAATGAGTTTTAAGGAGAAGCAGCAGCAACAGCAGCCACAGAGCTTATGACAGCTACAGCCTAAGGGCAACAGGCAAGGGAGACCAAGGACCAGAAAGAGCAGAGGCTTTTTCAAAGAAAGAGACCCCTCTCCTAGCACCCAGTGATGGTGGCAAGCCCCACCCACAGTGCCTGCTAAGAACAAGTCCCACGTGAGGACAACACGGCCCCCTGAGATGCCCACAGGGACCCCGAGATGCCTGCAGTGCTTGGCTCTCCCGCTGGCTGGCTGCCCACCTGGCTCAGGCCCAGTACGCGTGAGTCAGCCGATCAATCGCAATGTTGCCAGGATGATGGGGGCAGGAGTGGGGGCCCTGGGGGAGGGCAGGGGTGGGCACTGCAGGCGAGCTGTCTCCTACATCTGGCACCTGCACACAGCTGAGGCCGAGCTGAGAGGACGCTTCTCTGGGCTCCCCCTCCTCCCGGCACCCCTCCCCTCCTTTCACTGTCCTAGGACACTCTTGAGCTGCTGGAGTCTTAGGCAAATATTTAAAGGGGCAGCTCGGGGGTGAGGAGGGTGGTGGGAGCAAACACTTCCTTCCCTTTCTTCCTTCCTGCGTTTCTCAGCTTCTCAGGGGCTCTCAGTTCAGATGCCATGTTGTTATGCAACCTTGGGGCCAAAGGCCCTCCAGGTGGAGGGGGGGACAGGGGAACCTGCTAGCTCATGACCAAAGGGCAGGGCCCTGGTGGGAGGGGGCTGGGGCAGGGGGCAGGAACTGGGGTGGCATGTTAAAGGACAGGAGGCTGGTTGGGCATGGTGGCTCACACCTGTAATCCTAGCACTTTAGGAGGCTGAGATCACTTGAGCCCAGGAGTTCAAGACCACCCTGGGCAACATGGTGAAAACCCATCTCTATAAAACATGCAAAAATTAGCTGGGCATGATGGCATGCTCTGGTAGTCCCAGCTACTCGGGAGGCTGAGGTGTGAGGATCACTGGAGTCCAGGAGGTCAAGGCTGCAGTGAGCAGTGATCTCGCTACTGCATGCTAGCCTGGGTGATAAAGGGGCTGTCTTTATCAAAAAAAAAAAAAAAGATAGGAGGTGAAGCGAGCAAGCCCAGGCCTGGACGCTGCCACAGCCACCTGAGTTTAGAGGTGAAGGGACTTTAGAGACCACCTGGCCCAAGGAGTGAAAGGGAACCTGAGAGAAAGGGTGAGCCAGCCCAAAGTCATTGGCAGATTTGACCTCGTAAATACATAGAGATGGCTTTAGGGAAGGCACTAGGAAAGAGAGAAAAGAGAAGGAGACAGTCCTGAAAGTTGATCATATTTGGGTGAGTATCATTCTCAGGGCAAATTTAGGATCAGAGGATGTAGAAGGGGGAGTCTAGAGGGGTAGAGTGTAGACCACAGGGTGAGTGGGCTGATTTGAGGATGGGGAGACTGGGAGCCCACCCGTGACCAGAGCCAGCCCTGTGCAGGGCTGTCCAGACAGAATAAAGCAGTGTCAGACCTGGAATCTGCCATCAGCAAAGCCTGCAATTGACAGACAAGCCCAGAGCAAAGAAGGAAGCACTGCACATCAGTAAGAGCTTGCCACCAGTGGGGACAGTTTCCAGAATCAGGAAAATAATCACTGGGGGCAAGTTTGAGGCTGGTACTAGATGTGTGGGAGGAGACGAGGTGAGGGAAAGAGTGCTTGAAGTTGGAATTGGTCCTTGCAGGGAAATGTAGATTTATGAAACCCCCAAAACTGATGTCAAAGCACCTCCTGCTTTAGGCAGAGTCCTCTCTGAGTCTACAGGTGCTGCCTCCAGAACCCCCTTCCTGCAGTGCATCCCTATGCATCGAGAAATTCTGCTGCGAAACGTGATGGTCAGACCCTTGGCTGCCTGAGAGGTTCAGGCTGGCAGAAGAATCAGGAAAGCCACAGGGCAGCAGGGGCAGGTGCCAGCAAGGAAGGCGGCCACGCCAGGAAGACACCCACGGTGAGAGGTGCAGATGGCCCAAGGGCAAGTTTGCTCAGCTCACCCAGCTTTGCTCTTGCTGGGGCCAAGAGGACTCCTGTGCCAGGGCCAAGGGCCCTTGGGGGCTCTCACAGCTGGCTTATCTGGGCTTCAGTTCTGGAGGGCCAGGAACAAACAAGCTTCAAAGCCAAGGGCTTGGCTGGCACACAGGGGGCTTGGTCCTTCACCTCTGTCCTCTCTCCCTATGGACACATATAAGACCCTGGTCACACCTGGGAGAGCAGGAGAGGACAGCATAGCACTTGCAGCAAGATGGATGTGGGCAGCAAAGAGGTCCTGATGGAGAGCCCCCCGGTGAGTGTGGTTGCGTGTGTGTGTGCGTGTGTGTGTATGCGCGTGTGTGTGATGGGCCCTGCCTCCTCTATCCTCCCTGGCCTGTTTCCTTATCCAGATCCATTCACTCAACTAACCTAGGATTGTGATAAGTCAGGATGGGGGACACCAAGACCACTAAGCCTGGGACCCTTGTGGAGTTGTTCGTGGGCCGAGAGCCATGATTGGGGTCGATTGAAAGGGCCATCCGTAGACAGCTCCGAGTCAGAAGCCATGAAAAACTTCAGAAGTCAGGGGACACTTCACAGAGAAAACGACACATGAGCTGGAGCCAGAATAAGGAGGAGCTCACCTGGTGGAGAAGGTGAAGGCATTCCAGGAAGGAGGGAGACTTTGTGTCACCACATGGAGGTGATCACTTGGGGAACAGAGAGGGGCTGACCATGACTGAGATGCCAGGGGCCTGGGGGACACAGCAGGAAGAGACAGGTGAAGCAGGCTCTCTTGGGTCCCTCAAAACTAGACCCTGCTTCTAAGCTTCTATGTGTCTATGGGTTTGTTAGAATCCAAGCCACCTCCTCCAAGAAGCCTTCTCTGATCTCCTCAACCCTTCCCTGTCTGTCCATCGCATTGACCGTCCAGCCCTAGGCGGCCGTGGGAGGGTGTCCAGCTTGTGCAGGGAGAAGAGGGGCAGCCTCATGACCTCATGCCGGTCTCCCTGCCTGCCCCACTGTGTCAGGACTACTCCGCGGCTCCCCGGGGCCGATTTGGCATCCCCTGCTGCCCGGTGCACCTGAAACGCCTTCTCATCGTGGTGGTGGTGGTGGTCCTTGTCGTTGTGGTGATTGTGGGAGCCCTGCTCATGGGTCTCCACATGAGCCAGAAACACACGGAGATGGTGAGAGGTGTGGGATGGGGAGGCGGTGGGCATAGGACATGCCAGACAGAGGGGCTAGGTGGGATGGGTGATAGGAAACTGTCCAAGGGGAGTGGAGGGGAGGAGGCAAGGGGCACAGCTAGAAGGAAAGAGGCACAAACCAGGTGGCAACCCAGCCCAGGCTTTTCCACAGGGCCCCTGCCCCACAGCAGGACAGCGGCTCCCCCCAGCCTCTCTGAGCTCTCGGGAAAGAGGGAAGCGCATTTGAGTACAGAGGCCTGAGGATGGGGATGGGTACCACAGGCTGAGTAGCAAAGGGGAAAACCAGGCAGCTCCATGCCCTATCCCCAGGTTCTGGAGATGAGCATCGGGACTCCGGAAGCCCAGCAACACCTGGCCCGGAGTGGGCACCTGGGTACCACTGCCACCTTCTCTGTTGGCTCCACTGGCCTCGTGGTGTATGACTACCAGCGGGTGGGTATGCCCAGACCTCCTGACCCTGGGACCAATGACAAGGCTCTGCTAGAACCACCCAGCTGGGCCACTTCATCCACATCCTTCTCTCCCCCTCCTCCAGCCCTTTTGGCCTGAACCCCAGATTCTAGTATAACTCCCATGCCCAACCTAGAGGGAGGTGGCTAAGGACCTGGGTCAGGGAGAGAGCAGGGAGAGCAGGGCAGGGACCCCCAAATCATCTCCAGCATTCTGTGCCTAGCTCCTGATCGCCTACAAGCCAGCCCCTGGCACCTGGTGCTACATCATGAAGACAGCTCCAGAGAGCATCCCCGGTCTTGAGGCGCTCACTAGAAAAGTCCAGAACTTCCAGGTGTGTGTGTGGGTGAAAGGAGTGGGCTGTCTCCCTCCCAGGGCTGCTGGGAGGAGCGTCTGAATGGTGGCTATTTGTCACCTGTAAAGCATCGTTCCTTGTTGGCTGCCTGCTGACTGCCCCTCTCCCTATTCCCCTGCACGACTCCTTCCCTTCCCACCCCACTGCCAAGCTGCTGGGCTCAGCTGAGTCCACTCACTACCTGGTGGCTTCTGACTCTAGCACAGCCCCTCTTTACTGGTGAGGAAACTGAGGCTCAGAGAGATTGCCTGATATACCTGAAGTCCCACAATAAGGGCTGCACACGGGATACAAACTCACTTCCTAGATTTCAAATGGAATGCTCTCCGCAGGCCAAGCCCGCAGTGCCTACTTCTAAGCTGGACCAGGTGGAGGGGCGAGATACAGGCTCAGCACCCTCCAGAGGGGACCTGGCCTTCCTGGGCATGGCCGTGAGCACCCTGTGTGGCGAGGTGCCGCTCTACTACATCTAGGACTCCTCAAATGAGCAGGTGTGATCCTAGGGTCGCTGGGAGCGCTTGGGCCACCTGCCCGGGCTGTGGAGGAGCGCTCGCGCTGACCAGGCGCTGGGGCATCCACTGAAGCAGGGTCATCCAGGGAGCTCAGGGGGAGGGGAGGCTCGCAGACCGGTACTTCCCACTCCCCCGATCCTCTCTGTCCATCTTCAACATGCCTTTGCTTCACAGGGTCAGTGGAAGCCCCAGGGGGACAGGAAACGCCCTGGGCAAAGGGTCTTTTGCAGCTTTTGCAGACGGGCAAGAAGCTGCTTCTGCCCACAACGCAGGGACAGGCCCCGGAGAAATTGGAGTTTGGGTAGAGGATGGGAGCGGGCAGAGGTGGTGCCCAGGGGCCCTGGAACTCCTGCCACAACAGAATAAAGCAGCCTGATTGAAAAGCAAAGGGTCTTCTTCTATCTTTCTGTAGGGCACAGTCCTGCCCTGGCAGGGGCCGGCCGGGAAGGGAAGTACCTTGGGAGAGCAGAGTGGGGTTTGCCATTCTCCCTCTGTCCCAGTGCGCTGGGGGACTGGGTCCACGCCGGCGGGGGAGAGGGGCTCGCGGGGAGCCATCCACGGGCTTTCGGCGCCCTCCAGCGGCGTCTCCGGAGGTGGGAGAGACACCGAGACAGCAAGAGAGACAGAGAGCGCAGAGAGCGAGACGCGAGAGAGAGAGGGTCGGAGAAGGGGAGCTAGGGAGACGTCGGCGGAGAGACCGACCCGAGGCGGGGGCGCGGGGCGGGGGCGCGGGGCAGGGGCGGCGGGAGGACCTGACAGCGTGTCCCGCGGCGGGGCGGGGGCTCGGCCGAGCGCCCGCGGGGGAGGCCGCCGCTAGAGGGCATCTCGGGAGCGACAGCCCTCCCGGCACCCCGGGGGCCCGAGCTCCCGCCCCGGCCCGGCGGCCCGCGGCCCGGGCGGCCCGAGCCCCCTCCCCGGGCGCGCGGTTCTGCGCCTTCCCCGCCCCGGCTGGCGCGCGGCCCGGCCCGGCCGAACACTGTCCCGGCCCCGAGGGGGGCCGAGCTCGGGCGAAAACCCGCCCTCCAGCGAGCTCATTTCCCTAAAAAGGGGGGGGGAGCCGGAGGGAGGGAGGGAGGGAGAGAAAGAAAAAGAGAAAAAGAAGGGAAGGGAGAGGGAGACGGCTGCAGCCCGAGGACAAGCGCGGAGCGGCGGGCCGAGCGGGGGGCGGGAGACAGGAAGGAGGGAGGCGAGCGGAGGGAAGGGGAAGAGGTCGGGGAGCGAGGGCGGGAGCGGTCGCGGTCGCGATCGAGCAAGCGAACGAGCAGGCGAGGGGACGCCCTCCCCTAGCCTCCAGTGCCCCGCTTCCCTCGCCGCCGCCCCGCCAGCATGCCCGGCGTGGCCCGCCTGCCTCTGCTGCTCGGGCTGCTGCTGCTCCCGCGTCCCGGCCGGCCGCTGGACTTGGCCGACTACACCTATGACCTGGTGGAGGAGGACGACTCGGAGCCCCTCAACTACAAAGACCCCTGCAAGGCGGGTGAGCGCCCCCCGGCCCCCCGGCAGCGGGCCAGGCGGGGAGGCGCGGGCGGGTTCGGGTTTGGGGTTGGGGGAGGACAGTCCAGTGTGGGAAGCCGGGAGCTGCCTGGTTGGCAATGCAGTGGGGAACAAAAGAACGAGGGGGAGAGGGAGGGGGGTTTGGGGGACTTTTCGGACTGAAGTTTTGCTGCTGTTGGTGGAAGCTGCTGCCGCTGCCTCTCATCTTCCCAGAGGATTCCAGGGGAAGTCTCCTTGGGTCCCGGGAAAACCGGCGGGCAAGGCGACTTTTCCTTCTGTAGGAAACTTTTCTGGCCAAACTCCTGTGTGTGTGTGTGTGTGTGTGTGTGTGTGTGTGTGCGCGCGTTCTTTCCCCTTCTCCCCCATCTCTCCTGCTCCAGGAGCTGAGTGTTTTCCAGCCTGTCTGGGCTGCCCTGGGGCTGCACATCTGTCTGGCTTGGAGCTGGGAGGCCTGAGTTTCCGAGGAGCAGGTCCCCCAGGCCACCACCCAGCCCAAGTGGAAGAAAGTTTTGCCAGGGATTCCCTGAGATCGTGCTCTCTGGGTATCCCGTGGTTTAACCAGTAGCTGCAGCTTTCTGGAACTTAGGAGACAGCTGTCAAAGTCAGAGAAGCCAGCTCAGAAGGGGGACTTACTTTTGTCCCTATGTGCCCGGAGACCCCTGCCAAGGCCAAGTTGGGGTGGAAAGAGGGAAAATACAAAGAGAACCCAGATATTGTATATCAGCTCTGTCACCCCCGAGACACCAGAGGCTAATTAGCCGAGGTCAGGACCCTGGAGTGTGTGTTTGCCTGTGTGTGTGTGTTCTTTGTCTCTGAAGACCCTATGTAACCCCTTCACTCCTGCTGGGTCCAGAGGGGTCCTGCCCCTGGAGTGACCAGATGGCCAGGCACTCTGGCCATTTGCCCGATTGGATGCCCCGGGCAGACTGTTTGGGGACACACAGGGACAAGATAACAGAACTTTTCCTTGACTCCTGCCTCTCTGACTTCAGCTCATCTCCAAATAGCCAGAGCTAGGGGAAGTGGCATAGTTCCTAGAACTGGACTGCTTGTGTGGGGCACAAGGGGCGGAGGGGCAGGTTGCTCTAGTCCTGGCTCTGGAGACCCTGTTCAGGGACTCTCTTGGGAGGATGGCCCACAGGCAGGAATAAGAGACCATCCATTGGAGAAGATCAGGGCAAATCCCTCAGCACTTCCCCCTCCACGCCTGCTGGGCTGTGGGTAAACCGGGACATTCGCTGTCGTCTTTCTTGCTGGGTGCTGGGAGTGGGCACAGGGCAGAGTGGACTGCCCATGGACTTTGAAGGCAGGCACATCTAGCTTTCAATCTTGACCCCGCCACTTGTTATATCTGTACTACCTCAGAATGGTAATGATCATGTCTGGACTGCCGCTTTCACACCTGTAAAATGGGACTGATTATACATCTTCCCATAGAGTTGGTGGTAAGGGTTAAATATGAGAACATACATAAAACACGTAATAGTGCTTAACACAGAGTCAGAGCTAAATAAATGTGGGCTGCCTCCTCTCTGTTTTCTGTGCCTCAGACTCTCACTTCATTTTTTTGAGGAGTGTGGGATTGCTGCTGTCTCCTTGTGCTTCTTATCCATCAATCCATCAATACCTAATATGTGCTAGGGCCTGGAATGGATGTTGTGGGAGGTACTGAGATGTACAAGCTAGGACCCTGCCCTCAAGGAGCTTACAGTCCAGTAGGGACCCAAGACACCTACCGACATAACCAACGGCACAAACCAAGCCACACTGAGTGCCACATTGGAGAGTAGGACGCTAAAGGCTCAGGGAGTCTCCTACCCCTCTGCAGCCTGGTGGTGGCAGAGAAATGTGATCACAGCAGGCTGGGAAGGTCTGGGGGGTCTTCGTGGAGGAGGTGCAATTGGGGCCAGGCCTTAAAGAATGGGTGGGAAGCCATTCTGATGTCTTTCCCTTCTTGTTGGAAATGGGAGTGATTTTCAGAGCAGCAAGAGGCTGAGGGCTCTCCCCCCAGTCTCAGGTTTCATGCTAGGGTGGGGCTGGCTGAGTTGGAGCTTCAAGTAAGGGCTCTGGAGAAAGCACTCTAATCGGGTGAAGTGAGACTGGTGGGGCGCTGGGCCAGGCCTGGGGGCGGCTGAGAGGGCCCTGGGGCCTGACAAGGCCAGGCCTTGGGTCAGATCAGCCTCCCTCTGGGGTATGACTGATGCTTGAGATCTGCTGCCCACCTCTGGAAGAAACTCACATGGCCATTCCTAGGCACTCACACCCACACCCCTGTGCCACTGTCTTCTAGCCACAGGTCCCTCAGCTCTGTTCTCCACGTTGCTTTCTCTTGCCTGGCTTTGCTTCCCGTACCCTCTGCAGCCCTGACCTCCAGATGCTGGAGGTGATGATGGCAGGCATGCCTGTCCCTGCTTCTTTTCAAGGGCTGGAAGTGAAAGCTCCTTTGACTCCCACAGCTTACCTGTGACCTCTTGGGTTGCTCTGAGGGTAGCCAGGCCCCTTCGTTGGGCCATTACTGGTCAAGTTATGGTTGCCGTTGTACTAAGGGCAAAATTAAGATCCTTGATAGCCTGGAGAGGTTCCTGGACCTTCTGGGTGAGACCAGGACATTGGGCAGGAAGCCAAGCTGGTCTGTTTGTGTGCTCAGAGCTGGTGCCACCAAGCCCTCCCTAGCCCTTGCCCAGGAAGATTTTGAGGCAGCCCTGATTTCCTGTATGTCAGGAAATCAGCCAAACCATGAAGGGGGTCCTTCTGCAAGATTCCCAGCACTGTTTGGCTACCCCAGGTGACTAGCCAACAACCCCCTGGAGAGCCCTTGGAGGCAGGAATTGGGACACAGTTGATCCCATAATCAGAGAAACCCATTGGCCTGACCCCACAGGGGTGGGGCTAGAAGCACGTCGCACACAGGGCTGGGTAGTAACCCTGTGCCAGTGTTAAAATGGGCCAGTGAGGCCCCTGCTGCCACCTCAACCTCATCTGGCAGCCCAGAGTCTGCAGGAGCGGGAGGGGGCAGCTCTCACCAGCCCACATCCCCATCCCCACCCAGGGGCCGCCTGGGCCAGGTTTGGACATGAGAGAGCCACAGAGGATTAGGGTATACCCTCTGAGGTCTAGAAGTAATCTCTCCTGTCACCAGACCACACTCCCCCTCTAGACAGCTGAGTCACCCCACCCACCCAGGCCCCTGCCCCTGAGTCACCTTCTTATTTCAGTGCCCCAAGCAGGGAGGAAAAAACTTATACTCTCCCTGGGCCCTAGATGGGGTGGGCGGGGCCCAGGGATTTCCCAGGAAGAAGGGATTCTTAAGAATTATAGGCTGGGCACAGTGGCTTATGCCTTTGGGAGGCCAAAGCGGGAGGATCACTTGAAGCCAAGAGTTTAAGACTAGCCTGGGCAACACAGCAAGACACCCATCTCTACAAAAAACTTAAAAAATTAGCTGGGGGTGGTGTCATGCACCCGTAGTCCCAGCTACTTGGGAGGCTTAAGTGGGAGGAGTTTGAGCTTGAGAGTTCAAGGCTGAGTCCAGGAGCTGGAGACTGCAGTGAGCTATGATTGCGCCACTACTCTCGCTTGGGTGACAAAGCAAGACTCTGTCAAAAAAAAAAAAAAAAAAAAAAAAAAATCTAGTTTCTCTAGAGATCTGGGGAGAAGATATTGGGGTGGGGGGAGTAGAAGCACCAGTTCTCAGGACACTAAGAACCTCCTAAGGAGATCCAAGGGAGTCAGCTAATCTCTCTCTCTCCCGTCCCTCGCTCTCTTTGTCTCACACTAGTGCATCCCTGTCTATTTCTAAGTGCACCCTTGTCCTTTGGGGAGTGTGGCCCATGAAACACGGTGCATGCCTGCAGTTATTTGTGTGTTTAAAAACACAAGATCCTGCATGGGGAAGCGGTTGAGTGTGTGTTTGTGCACATGCGTGGGTATGTCGCTGCCTTGTGGGCAAGCATGTTCACCCGTGTGGGCATGGGTCTTCCTGAGTACATGGAGGCATGGGTGCAAACGTGCACCTCTGCAGAAGTGTTCACATGTGATGAAGTCCATCCACATGTTTGCAGGGGTTTGTGTGTGTCATCCCCCAGCTAGAAGCTTGCATTTGTACCACAGGACATGCGTCAGTCTTGCACATATAGCCTTGGGGCTCATTACACCAGCCAGCTTCCTCTCCCCATTTCCCAAGGAGGGGATGCCTTGCTATGCCCTGGGCAAGGAGACAGTGGAGTCCAGAGGTTGACCTGGAAGAGTGAGATTCTTCCCAGGCCCAGGCACACAGATGGGCTCAGCCACGGTGCTCCTGGCAGGTTTACAGCCAGAAAACAACACAAAAAATTTTTATCTTGTGTCGAAAATAACTACTACCCTGACCGTGACCCCAGGGCTTCCTCTGAGTAAGGAGAGACCTCCTAGACTCCTTAGCATCCAGATTCCCTTGCTTCCCCAGAGGGGAGCCCAAAAGCACAGTGCCCCAAGGCCCAGCTCCTGCCCCTAAGGCTCTCCTGTCCATCTCCTCTCTCCCCACCCCCACTCGGTTCCCACGCATTCTTCAGCCATGACATCCTCACCCCTGGAGCTCAGCAGCCAGGGCCATGCCCTGCCCTGCCTTACATTTGCTCTGCCCTGGTTCTACACTGGCCCTGGACCCGCAGGCCAGCACAGTTCTGTGGCCTCTGCACTGGGGTTTCACTCAAGGAGGGGTGGGGGCAGAGAGTGTGGGTTAGACATCATTCCCGGAGGAGGTCTAGAGCTGACTTTGAGCTTACAGGTTGTGTTGGGATAATATTAAAGTAGTGGGCGGTGCTTACCGTGCTGCACGCTCTATGCTAAGGGGTACATGTATATGTCTTATTTCGTGTAGTAATCCTAGGAGACAGATTCTGTTATCTAGGAGAACACTGAGCCTTAGAAGAGTTTACATGGCTTGTCAGCTAATAGTAGCCAACCTGGGATTCCAAGACAGGTCTGTCTGACTCCAAAGACCTTGCCCTTTGCTCTGTGTCCAAAGGTGAGTCTAAATGTCC
This sequence comes from Papio anubis, assembly GCF_008728515.1. Classification (NCBI taxonomy): domain Eukaryota; kingdom Metazoa; phylum Chordata; class Mammalia; order Primates; family Cercopithecidae; genus Papio; species Papio anubis. The sequence continues at coordinate 20,267,971 of NC_044983.1, forward strand.
AGACACACCTGTATGCGATGATGCCTGTGGGTTTGGGTGTGGGAGCCTGCAGGTACAATGTCTGTGAAAGGTAAAACACGTGCATCCGGGCATGGTGGCTCATACCTGTAATCCCAGCACTTTGGGAGGCCGAAGCAGAAGGATCACCTGTGGTCAGGAGTTCAAGACCAGCCTGACCAACAAGGTGAAACCCCGTTTCTACTAAAAAAAACAATACAAAAGTTAACTGGGCGAGGATGAGACAGGAGAATTGCTTGAACCCGGGAGGCAGAGGTTGTAGTGAGCTGAGATTGCGCCACTGCACTCCAGCCTGGGCAACAGAGTGAGACTTCATCTCAAAAAAAAAAAAAAAGAAAAGAAAAGAAAAGAAAAAAGAAATAAAAAGAGAAAGAAAGATATCCACAAGTCTAAGTGTGGAGGCATTCGTGTGGCACATCCACATCTATGTGAATGGTGAGTATGAACCTGCTGCTTCTTCCTTGGAGTGTACCTCCCATCCCATGTCCTTGCTAAGGCCACTCTTGCATGTCACCTGGGAAGCATCTTCTGTTGCTGTCCCATCAGTTGTTGAGCCAAGGCCACCTGCCAAGGATGGCGATTTAAGTAAGAAGTAGCTTTCTCATGGGTTGGAAGAGATTTGGGGCCACTTACTGGCTGGTGACCTTGAGTGAGTCATTGCCCTTCATAGGCTCAAGTGTTCTGATGTCTAAAGTCAGGGAGCGGGGCTGGAGCCTAGCCACTTAGGTTATCTCTCTCTGAGAGTTTCTAATGGGGCACTCCTCCGCAAGAGCATGGTGTGGAGTGTGGCTTACTGGGCATGTTGTCGGCAGGCCAGGATTAAATTAATTAATGGGAAAGTACTTTCCCAATTGGAAAGCACAACAAAAATTTCAACAGACATTTACATAAGGTGTCATTATCACGACTATTATTGGCTTAATGAGTTCAGAGCTTGCAGCTGGTTTGTGTGTGTTGAAGCTTGTGCATGTGTGTTTTTTAAAAACTGTGACTGTGTGTGTATTTTGTTGTGGATGTGTCTGTCTGAGTATCTATTTTTGTGTGTATGTATTTGCAATAGGGGTTCTAGAGAGTTCAGTGGTCGCTGGACTGGAAATGGGGAGGCCTGAGTTATACATCCAGTTTTCCAGTGACTAGCAGTGTAGGTTCAGTTAAGTTGTTGCTTTTGGGACCTCAGTTTTCTCATCTATAAAATGGAAGTTTGGCCTCGATGACTGCCACAGTCACTCCCACATTCTGTTGATCCTGTCTAAGTGAGGGTGTGTCTCTGGGCATGTACTTGCAAGCCAGAAGAATATCAGCGTAGCAATTCATTCATTTGAACATCCTGGAGTGTCTCCCACCTGAAAGTGCAGTGCTGGGCGCTGCTTTCGTATGCAAGGATGTGTGTCTCTGGCTTTGATGGCTCTGCACTGGATGGCAAGGGTGTGGATGCCACCATGTGTCCGTAGGAACACTAACCTTGGGTGTCTGATTCTGTATGTGATGAAGTCAGTGTGTGTGTGTGTTCACCAGTGAGGCCAACTGGGGAGGAAAAACCTGTGTAGAAGTCCTCAAGGTTAAAACAATTTGTGTAATGCGACCGCCAGGCCTGTATAGCGCTCTGCCTGGATGAGAAGCAGATGTTGCCGTGGGTGGAGCTGCAGGAAAGCCGCTGTGGGTCCCACCTCTAGCCCAGCCTCCCGCCTCCCCCAGCCCAGCTCAGCTCAGCCTGCAGCTCCCATATGAGCGCCTTCCAAAGCGGCCAGTTCTATGGCCTCTGCTTCCTTTTCTACAGACTTCTCAAAAGGGAGACAGACAGTTCAGCCGGGTCTCTGGAAAAATCCCTCCTCAGCTCCACATACTGGAATCGGAATGGCCCTTTAGGGAGGCTCTCTTCCCCTCTGGCCTTTCTGCTTGAGCAGCCTAAGACTTGGAATAGGAATTACTTGAGAACTATTAAACTTTTTTCTCCTAGCTGGGAAGCTCCCGGAAGGTATCTTCGTTTCCCAAAGATGCTTATCTGTTCTAATGAAAATTGGTGCAATTTTATTTCCTTTTTTTTTTTTTGAGACAGGGTCTCACTCTGTTGCCCAGGCTGGATTGCAGTGGCATCATCTCAGCTCACTGCAGCCTTGACCTCCCGGGCTCAATTGATCCGCCTGCCTTAGCCTCCAGAGTGAGTAGCTGGAACTACAGGCATGCATCACATCACCATGCCTGGCTAATTCTTGTATTTTTTATAGACACAGGGTTTCACCATGTTGCCCAGGCTGATCCTGAACTCCTGAGTTTAAATGATCCGCCCACCTCGACCCCCGCAAAGTGTTGGGATTACAGGTGTGAGCCACTGCACCTGGCTTATTTTATTTCATAGACACCCCAACCTTGGTTAAACTGAAACAGCATTTGCTGAGTGAACACCACATGCTCAGCACATCCTGTTTTATTTTCTTCATAGCTCCCATTGCTATCTAGAAGACCCTAGGTCAGTATTTATTTACTTGCATATTATCGAAGGTTAGCTCCGCAGGAGCAGGGGCCTCTTCTGTCTTGCTAATGACTAGGGTATTGTCTCGACCACAGTAGTATGTTAACTAAGTATTTGCTGAAGAATGATGGCTCTGTGGCTCACACCTGTATTCCCAGCCACTGGAGAGGCTGAGGAGGCTGGAGCATCACTTGAAGCCAGGATTTTGAGACCAGCCTGGGCAACATAGCAAGATCCTGCTAATTTTTAAAAATTAGGTGGGCACAGTGGTGAGGCCCTATGTGCCCCACACTCCCCAAAGAATGATGAGCTAACAGCCTTGTAGGGACTGAGCATCAGCTTTATTGGGATTTTAACTGAAAAGTAAGCATGAGCTTCCCAAGAAATTCTATAAACTGATCCCTAACTGCCCTTCTCCTTCTTGTTCAGATGGCATTTGAGGATCACAGTTGCTGTGGAGGTTGGGGACTGGTGCCCACAGGGGTGGGGCTAGAAGCACGTCGCACCCAGGGCTGGGAAGGGGTATTAACTCAGCCCTGGCTTCTTCTTTTCTCTTTAGCTGCCTTTCTTGGGGACATTGCCCTGGACGAAGAGGACCTGAGGGCCTTCCAGGTACAGCAGGCTGCGGATCTTAGACAGCACACCGCTCGTAAGTCCTCCATCAAAGGTGCAGGTAAGTCGGGTGCCAAAGGGCCCTCTGTGTCCTAGAAATGAATTCCAGTCTTAGGGAAACAAGGACTCTCCCTGTTCCCAGCCAGGCCCTCCCAGGACAGAGGCCATGAGCTTGACCCCAGCACATGGGCCTGTCTTCCCTCGGGATATCTTCATCCCTTCCCCAAAGGAGTGGTAAATACAGACATCCCCAACAACTAAGAACTGACATTCTTTCTGCTTACAGTTTACAAACCACTTTCAAAAGTATTGTCTAGCCTGACTGTCCCCAACCACCTTTAAAGGCGGTGTCAGGACAACTCCTGTTTGACAGGTCCAGAAACTAAGACTCACAGAGGTAAAGTGACCGGCCCAGGATCACACAGCTAGTGAGTGGCAGAGCTGGGACTGGAACCCGAGCTTTCTCACTCCAGATCTTGACACTCTGCCCAACACTGCAATCCCTCCTGGGCTCTCCTGTTCCCACTTTGCAAGTTTCTGTGCATCCTCTGAGGCCCATCTCAGGAGCTTCTCCTATTCATCTTTCCCAGTTGCCCCCCAAACATGACTATCCCTCCATTTTCCCTGTCTTCTCCCTTGTCTGTGCTCACACTGTTACCCTGTCACTTATCACACCATATTGAAAGCATTTGCTCCTATGTCTCCCTACCTGGACTCAAAGCTCTTTAAGGTCAGGGATGCTTTCTTCTTATCCTTGATTGTGGTCCAAACTCCTAAAAATTCATGTGGTACTTGTGCATGGATGCGGGAATGGGAGGGATGAGGGGCTGGGCTGTGTCTGTTCTCTCCAGCCCCTCACTGCTCTGTAGAAGGGTGAAAGCTCCTCACTGCCAACGCTGATGTTTGAGACATGGTCCTGAGAGCACACAAATAGCCCTCCCCTTCCCAAAGGGCAGGGGCAGGGATTCTTTTTTCTTTTGTTCTCTCTTTTTTTTTTTTTTTTTTTTTTTTTTTGAGACAGGGTCTCCCTCTGTTACCTAGGCTGGAATGCAGTGGCACCATTTTGGCTCACTGCAACCTCTGCCTCCTGAGTTCAAGTAATTCTCGTGCCTCAGCCTCCCAAGTAACTGGGACCACAGGCATGCAACACCACGCCTGGCCAATTTTTTATATTTTTAGTTGACATGGGATTTCACGGTGTTGGCCAAGCTGGTCTCGAACTCCTGGCCTCAAGTGATCCGTCCTCCCTGGCCTCCCAAAGTGCTGGGATTATAGGCGTGAGCCACCACGCCAAAGGGCAGGGATTCTTTTTTTTTTTTTTTTTTTTTTGAGACGGAGTCTCGCTCTGTCACCCAGGCTGGAGTGCAGTGGCCAGATCTCAGCTCACTGCAAGCTCCTCCTCTCGGGTTCACGCCATTCTCCTGCCTCAGCCTCCCGAGTAGCTGGGACTACAGGCAACCGCCACTTCGCCCGGCTAGTTTTTTTTTTTGTATTTTTTAGTAGAGACGGGGTTTCACCGTGTTAGCCAGGATGGTCTCGATCTCCTGACCTCGTGATCCGCCCGTCTCGGCCTCCCAAAGTGCTGGGATTACAGGCTTGAGCCACCGCGCCCGGCCAAGGGCAGGGATTCTTATTGAGGGCCTGCTCTTGGAACACTGTAGTGTGCCTGAAGTTTTCCTGTCCAGCTTGAGGGAAGATCCTGATGTGGTACCTTATGGAATAAGGGTAGGTGGCATTGGAGGGTGACCTCGTGGCCTGCTAACAAGTAAGGCTCATGTGACCTTAGTGGGGACTAGTAGGTATGGCACAAGGGAAAGCTGCATGGAGGGGTCCCCTGCTAACCTACCAGGTGACTTTGGGCAAAGCTTTGGCTTTAGTTTCCTCATGTGCCAAATATAATATGACACTTGTCCACATGCCTTAGAGCTCCTATGTCAAATGCAAACATGAATTTGGGAAACCAAAAGAAGGCATAGAGTTCTGAATGTTCCACAAATGTCAAGGTTTATTCGATGAGAAGGGATATTTTCCTAATCTCAGATCCTCACAATTCCTAGAAAATGAGTGCACCTTTGTTCTCTTTTATGCTTATTGTCAATTCTCACTGTTTGTGGAAGTTACAGAATAACTTTATAGTTACTCTGTACAGTCACTGAAAACACTAGCAAATACCCATTGCTCCTAGGGAAAACACCGGGTCAGGTTCCTTCAAGCCTCTGGTCACAACATTTTTGTCAACTGATCAATGCATCACCTTGTTTTATGAGTGTTTCTTTATAAAGACACCTTGCTTAATATGGAGCTAATTCATTAACATCGAACTCACCACCAACAGCACTCTAACTCATGCCTCAAAGAAGCTTACCTAGCACATGTATGTTCTCTGTAAGGCACATCACAGCCTTCTTGCCCTTGGGAACAGCAGAGAGCCCTTCAGCATTATGCTCAGAGGCTGTTTTAAACAGCAAAACCCTCAACAAAGCGCACAAAACCGCAAAAAACAGGGCACTTTAACTAGACCTCAAAAAGGACCCTTGTTTACACGATGGGAGCCGAAAGCAGAAGGCGGAGCGTTGAATTGTTCGACCTCAGCTAGGAACATGCATGTTGGGTGACTGAAATTTTTCACTGCTCAGCAAATGTCCACAAATGACCGTGAAAGCCCTGAAAGTATTGATTTTGGGGGCTGCGAATAAATTTTAGCCAGTAGGCAAATTTGCAAGCATAGAATCCATGAAAAATGAGGTTTGACTATGCTTTTGTTTTCCTGGTCTTCCTCTCCACTCACTAGCCACCATGCCTTCCTCTTTCAGTTCCAGGAAACACTTCTAACCCCAGCTGCCAGAGCACCAACGGGCAGCCTCAGAGGGGAGCCTGTGGGAGATGGAGAGGCAGATCCCGTAGCCGACGGGCGGCAACGTCCCGACCAGAACGTGTGTGGCCCGATGGGGTCATCCCCTTTGTCATTGGGGGAAACTTCACTGGTGAGCGTGCTATTGTGGGGCCCAGGGTGCAGCCAGCTTTTGGCCCTGGCCTTGGGGCAGCCCTGCCAGGCACGGAGGCGTGGGTGCCATCTGCAGCCCGAGTGCCCACACTTTCCTTTCTGGGCAGTCTGCTCTCAGAATGGCTGTGACTCTTCTATGGTGGGTAGGGGGTGGGTAGGGGGTGGGACCGCCTGGACACCTTGGCAACCTGTCTTCCTTCCTCCTGGCAGGTAGCCAGAGGGCAGTCTTCCGGCAGGCCATGAGGCACTGGGAGAAGCATACCTGTGTCACCTTCCTGGAGCGCACGGACGAGGACAGCTATATTGTGTTCACCTATCGACCTTGCGGGTGAGCAGGAAGCCCTAGGCACTACACCTTCCGCCGTTGCCCCAACCCAGGTTCTTCCCTGGGCACTGCCACTGCCCCCAGCTGGGCACAGCCCTGGGTCCCTTCGTCCCCTCCTGCTATGGGGCATCTCCCCAGGAACTGCCCCTTGTGTGGCTGTGACCTCCAGCACACAGCCTGGGCACTCGGCGCTCAGGGCCCACCTCCCCTCCGCTCCCCTCCCCCCCTACCCCCGGCAGCCTGGCCCCGCCCCTGAGTGGATGCACTCCCCCAGCTCGGGACCGCCCCCCTGAGCTGGCCCCGCCCTCCAGGTGCTGCTCCTACGTGGGTCGCCGCGGCGGGGGCCCCCAGGCCATCTCCATCGGCAAGAACTGTGACAAGTTCGGCATCGTGGTCCACGAGCTGGGCCACGTCGTCGGCTTCTGGCACGAACACACTCGGCCAGACCGGGACCGCCACGTTTCCATCGTTCGTGAGAACATCCAGCCAGGTAGGTACCTGCCCCTCGGTGCGGCCTTGGTGGGCGGCTCCTGCCCCAACCCCCACCTCCAGGGACCCTGGGGGCAGTAGGAGCCGCTCCTGCCAGCCGTCATCGCCTGGGCCCTCAGCGCTACCCTCAGCCTGGGTTGAGCCGGCCCTTGCCTTTGAGGCATTTCCGTGGCAGATCAAGGACCTGCATCCGTTGTGGAGCTCCTCTGGGGGGCTGGGCCGGGTCCTGGTCCTGGACAGCGGTAGCCCGGGCAGCCTCTAGGGTGGGGCATGGGCGTAGTGGGCCCGTCCTGGGGACTGCTCAGGCCTTTCTCCCCACCTTTGCCCACTTTCTGTCCTCTGCCTGGTCTGACCTCTGAGGGCTTTTCTCTCATTTTCTCGATATCTCTGTCCCTCCCTTCCCACCTCCTCCCTCTCTCCCAGGCATTCTCCACTCTTCACTGCTTCCTTCTCAGCTGCGGCTCTAGAAATGGGTGCTTTCTTTCCATGTTCCCTTGAGTCCTCCATTCACTAGGCCCTCTGCTGGATAGGACTCTTCCTGAGACCCTCCCCACTCCCCAGGCTCCCCTTGGCTGCTCCCCGAACCCTCAGGTAGGGGGGCCCTCTCAGATACAGGAAGGACCCCATTCCTGCCCTGGAAAGGGAGCGTTGCATCCCAGGCAGACCCACTCCCTCCCTCCCCACACACCCTTTTCCTGATCTTCTCAGGGCAGGAGTATAACTTCCTGAAGATGGAGCCTCAGGAGGTGGAGTCCCTGGGGGAGACCTATGACTTTGACAGCATCATGCATTATGCTCGGAACACGTTCTCCAGGTAGGAGATGGGGTCAGGGCTGGGCCTCTGCTGGGGCAGCCCCACCCTGCCCTCTGTAGGCCATTCTCCTTCTGCCTCCCACTTCTGGGGCAGTGACCCAGGAAAAGAGTGGCCCTCCGGGGGACTGTGGCCTCCAAGCAGAGGGTCCACGGATGCTGCCTGCCCTCCTGTCCTCTTCCATGGGTGGGGCTGTGGCAGGGCCTTACCACTGTGTGCACCCAGGGCACCTGGCGGAGGAGGCTGAACCCAACCACTGTGCAAGCCAAGCAGTGTGGGGTAGCCCCAAACTATCAGCCCAAAGGGTGCTGAGCTTTTATTTGTGGGCCATTTGTTTGTTTTTGTTTTTGTTTGAGACAGGGTCTTGCTCTGTCACCTAGGCTGGAGTGCAGTGGCACAGTCATGGCTCACTGCACCTCAAACTCCTAGGCTCAAGCAATTGTCCCATCTCAGCCTCCTAAGTAGCTAGGATGACAGGTGCACGCCACCATGACTTTTTTTGAGAGATGGGGTCTCACTATATTGCCCAGGCTGGTCTCGAACTCCTGGGCGCAAGCAATCCTCCCACCTCGGCTTCCCAAAATGCTGAGATTACAGGCATGAACCACCATGCCCAGCCATTCCTTTTTAATTAGTCTGCTTTTTTTTTTGTAATTGGTCAGTTTGCATGAAGCCAGGCCCCTGCCCTGGACTAACCCCCATGCCCAACTCCAAAGCACATCCTCCTTATCCGATGCCCAGGTCCCCAGAAGCCACAACTAGAACCCTCGAAGGTGGTGGCCCAGCCTCCCCTCCCCCAAGCTTCTCCTTAGCAGAGTGTGGGAAACGGCGCCTCCCTCCTCCTCACACTCCTTCCTGGCCTGGCCATTCCCAGGCCTGGTGCTTTGCTCATCCTCTGTCTGTGTCCCAGACAGTGGCCCTGCCCCCTCTTCTCAGTGCTTCTACCCGATCCACTTTTCCTGCCTGCAGACCTGCAGGAACAGAGACCAAGGAGGGGTGGTGAGGTCATTCTGCCCCCCCACACCCACAGACCCGGCCTTACATTTCCCACCGCATCCCACCGCACCCCCTGCTGTGATCCACCCAGCTGGGTGTGAGTCAGGGGCCCTGGGGAGGTGGAGGGCTGCCTGCCTTCCCTTCACTCTGCTCCTCCCAGTGCAAACACCCAGGATTCAGAAGGGAGGAATGGGGGGTACAGGAGACACTGATAGATGGGGAGCTGGTGGGGCTGTCCCCGGGGCTTGGTCTGGCTGCAGTGGAATCTGCCTTTGGCCTTGTTCCAGGTGCATTTAGATGCAGCCTGTGCCAGCAGGGTGAGTAGCTGGCCTAGGGAGTCCTGGGAGAAGTTTAGTTAGGGCTGGAGCAGCATGAGGGGCTGCAGAAGCAGGGGCCCAGTGGGGTTGGAAAGATGACCCTCTAGGGGCCTGTAGCTTTCCTGGGGCTGGGAGTCGTGGCCAGCCTGAACTGGGGGCACCAGTGGGTCTCAGGGCACCCTGGACCTGCATCCCTGACCTCCCAAAGTGTTCCTGGGGCTCCCCCGACTCCTGTGGCGTGGCTGCCACGGAGCAGGGTGGCTGCTGGTCAGTGGGCAGTGTAATGACAGGGTGAGACGTCTCCACCCGGCCCTGACCCTGCTGAGGAATGTCTGAGCTCCAGCAGGGTCGCGACTTGTGGGTACGGATGGGCATGCCACCCACTCCTGCCCACTGTCCACAAGACGCTCACCCTTCCTTCTCTCCCTCTTCTTCAGGGGCATCTTCCTGGATACCATTGTCCCCAAGTATGAGGTGAACGGGGTGAAACCTCCCATTGGCCAAAGGACACGGCTCAGCAAGGGGGACATTGCCCAAGCCCGCAAGCTTTACAAGTGCCCAGGTCAGGGCAGAGAAGGGATGGGTGAAGGCGTGGAGGGCAGGGCCTGAGGGAGGCAGAGGCCAGGTGCCTGGTGCCACCAAGAAGGCTTAGGCTGCAAGTTTTAGAGAATGGTGTGGCGGGGGAGGGGACCCCATAGGAGGGGCAGTGTCCAAGTGAAGGAGGCCACTGGGTGTAGGCTCAGGTGGTGGTCAGAAGCTGAGCCGCCACCTTCTGAGGGTCTGTAGGGGCAGAAGTGGGGAACAACAGGGCAATCCTAGGAGAGGGAGGTGGTGGCACGGAGTCCCACCAAGGGAGCTTGACCTTAACTCTGGAACCCATATTGCCTTCACAAACAGGGCAGCGCTGGGCTGGGAGGTAGGATGGCGTGTGCTGTATGTGAGGCAGAGGGGGTGGATCTTACAGGGACAGGACTGCTGCAGACACCCTCCCACTCCTCGGGCATTCTCCCCTCCCTCAGAGGATGCCAGGGCTCAGGGGTGGGTGAGCCAGAAGGTGGGGGGATTTGGCGCCTGCAGCCCTGCCCTGTCATTTCCTTTCCTCACAGCCTGTGGAGAGACCCTGCAAGACAGCACAGGCAACTTCTCCTCCCCTGAATACCCCAACGGCTACTCTGCTCACATGCACTGCGTGTGGCGCATCTCCGTCACACCCGGGGAGAAGGTACGTGTGGGCTCGGCCTCTGAGCCTTCCCCTCCCCTGCGGGTCCCCATACCTCAGGGACTTCCCCCACGGTGGGGATCAATATGAGTACCAGCGACCTACCTGGTTACCGTAAATGCATTGAGTCCACAGCACTGATGGGGCACTGCTGTGGGAAGGGGCTTCCGGCATTCACCGCCTTCCCCGGCATCTCCCAATAATTGTAAATTAGTGTTAATTTGCAGATAGCACTTACTATGTAGGTCTATTTTGATTATCTAGTTCTTCTTGGGTGCTTTTCCTACGTCACCTCCACCTTTATTTTACAGATGAGGAAACTGAGGCACAGGGTGGTTAAGTAACTTGCCCAAGGTCACACAGCTAACAAGGACTGAGGTGGGATTGGAGCCCTTCTCAGGTCTGGGTTCCCTTGGATGAGCTGCTCAGCCTAACCTTCAGCTCTCATCCATCTCATCAGGGCTTGGGCCAGGGGCTCCTGAAGGGCTCTTCCCAATTCTGACAGGCTCTGGTCCTGGGAACGATTAAGGAATGATAGAAGTGTCTCCAGCAGGATGCTGCCTGGTGGGTCTCTCCTTCCCATCCACCCTTCCTCTTGCTCAGGCCAGGACCCTCCGGTCTTTGCTCTGTGGGCCTGATTTTTTGTTCCTGGCTCTCCACTGGCACTCTATTTCTCCTTCCTCTACCGGTCACCTGCTGTATCAGTTCTGATCCATAGAGAAAGCTCAGCTCCATCTTCTGTCTTACCTTGTGGAGAAGTGCCCAGCTCTCATACTTACTGCCACATGGGGCTGGCTTCGGGCACCCTACGGGATCGGGTCAGAGCTGTCTCCATCTTCACAGTCTAGCTCGGATGTGACCTCCTTCAGGGAGCCTTCCCTACTCATTACTAATTGGTGGCAAGCAGGGTGGACACCGAGTGTGGGGAGGGCCCCCAAGCCTGTCTGGTCAGGTTTCCCACTGCATGGTTGATTATCCCTGTTTGAATACCTAAGGTGATGAGAGGCTCACTACTTTTCAGAATAATTCATTCTGTTCTCTAGCCAGCTCTTTTTTTATTTTTTCTTGAGATGGAATCTTACTCTATCACCCAAGCTGGAGTGCAGTGGCGCGATCTCAGCTCACTGCAACCTCTGCCTCCCAGGCTCAAGCGATCCTCCCACCTCAGCCTCTCGGGTCGCTGGGACTGCAGATGTGCGCCACCATGCCCGGCCAATTTTTTTTCTATTTTTGGTTGAGACAGGGTTTCGCCATGTTGCGCAGGCTGGTCTTGAACTCCTGACCTTAAGTGATCCTCCCGGCTCAGGCTTCCAAAATGTTGGATTTACAGGCGTGAGCTACCACACCTGGCCTGTAGCCAGGTCTTAATGTTACAACATCTCTTCTTCTCCCTTAAGCTGCTTACTTGCTCTAGTACTTTCCTCAAGAGCAATTTAGGATAATTCACTCCCTCTTTCCCATGTCAGTCCTCGTAACGTGGGGAGATTACTCACATCCCTCCTTAGAGCCATTCACGGTCTTTTCACAGAGTCTGGACCTCTGCACCAACCCCAAACCTTCTGTGTCCTTCATATTTTTATTGCTCCCAAGAATGAGCTACAAGACTTTCTTTTCCTTGATTGGGACACGATTCTTAATGTCATAGTGCAGCGTTGAGCTGGATTTGATTCTATTATTGGTTGCATTGTTCAGTTTGACATCTCAAGATCATTTTGAATCAGAAAGTCACCATTCATCAGGTAGCCCTCCTCTTACCTCTGCCATGAGCTCCTTTGATAAGCATGTCTTCTAGGTCTGCATCCTGGCCTTTGATCAAAACATAGAACAGCACACAAACCAAAGAAGAACCAAGATTTCCCTCCAAATTGACATTAATCTGTTAATCTAGGCTTTGAGAAGAGTTATTACATCCGTTATGATGCCACTTAAAGTCATGACTATCCAGCCACAGGTGACCACCAGTTGACCAGGATGTGCGCTCCTTCTGAGACCATACCTTGGTCATCTTTCTATCCTTGGCCCAGGAATTGTTTTATAAATGCTGAATACGTAAGATGCAACACGTTAGCAAATTAAATCTACTGTTCCACCAGTTGATAAAACCCCTTTAAAAAGGAAGACAAATGTGTTCGACCTGCCTTGTTTCCAGTGAACCCAAATTGGCTCCTAGTCATCAAGTGTTTCTTTTCTAAATGGTCACAGAGCATCTGTTTCATTGGGGATTGACGTTTGGTCCAGTGGTTTGCAATTCCCAGAATCCGCTCCTTACTCTCCTTCCAGTACACACACCCCTTTGAAGACTGGGAAAGCTTTTACTCTGAGTCCTGCAGATTACACATGCTGATCACATCTGCAAATCATTTGACTGTCTCCTCTGATGTCATTGATGAGCTTGGAGACAAAAATCAATGTAGCGAGATGCTCACGGGCTCTCCTCCTTCTGTGTTATTGAGCTTCTATTTCCTTTTCAAACAATGCTTATTTTCATTTGTTGTAATTTGAAGATCATTCTTACATAGGACAGATTTTTATTGAGAGTTGAGTAATTCTGGCTTCGCTCTTGGTTGACATTCTACCATCTTCCCTTAAAAGTGAACCCGTTCTTCCTTGTTCTGAATCTCTCTTAAAAATGGCAATTTTGGCCAGTATATGGCCCACGCCTGTAATCCCAACACTTAGGGAAGCTGAGGCAGGAGGATCACTTAAGGCTAGGGGTTTGAGACCAGCCTGGCTAACATAGCGGAACTCCATCTCTACAAAAAATTTTAAAAATTAGCTGGGTGTCTGGTGGGTGCTGGTAGTTCCAGCTACTCGGGAGGATGAGGTGGGAGGATTGTTTGAGCCTGGGAGTTCAAAGCTGCAGTGAGTTATGATTATACCACTACACTCATGCCAGAGGAACAGAGCAAGATCTTGTCTCAAAACAACAACAACAAATTGCATTCCTTTTTTGCTGTTTTCTACCAGCTATGCCCTGGCTTCCTTTGTTTCCCTCTAGAGGGTTCCCATTACTCCAGCCTTGGGAAATCTCACCCACTGATAATAATAGCAATAACTAACTGACTGAACATATGATTGAGCAACTATGTGCTAAATTATTATTATTATTATTATTTGAGACAGAGTTTCATTCTTGTTGCCCAGGCTGTAGTGCAATGGCACGATCTCAGCTCACTGCAACCTCCTCAGCCTCCTGAGTAGCTGGGATTACAGGCATGTGTCACCACACCCAGCTAATTTTGTATTTTTAGTAGAGACAGAGTTTCTCCATGTTGGTCAGGCTGGTCTCGAACTCCTGGCCTCAGGTGATTCGCCCACCTCGGCCTCCCAAAGTGCTGGGATTACAGACGTGAGCCACCACACCCGGCCATGTTAAATTCTTTATGTGTGTTATGTCCAACATTATCGCACAGCAACATTATGGGCCAGATGCTAACATTATCCCTGTTTTGGATATGAGAAAACAGGCTTGGAAAAATTTAGTAACTTCTCCAAAATTACACAAAATTGGATTATGACACAAGAGTCGGTGATTGCGATACTATATGTGTTCTAAAGCCCTGCTGCATTTCGACAATGACTTTAGTGCTCTTCAGCAAACCTGTGTGCCTACTATGTGCCCAGCCCTGGGCCAGCCACTGGAAATGTACAGACGCGCAAGACAGTCGCTGGCCCTGAGCAGCGGAGTCAGGTGGCACGCTACTTACCTTCCTGTCCGGGAGTTTTATGCAGTTGACAGGGGTATGGCATCTGGGCTAGGATCAGCTTCCTTCCCTGTTCTTCCTGGCTGGCCTGGGCTGGCACTAGTCTCTCTAGTGGACACACATGGCCTTGCCCCCAAAGCCTCTCTCTCTGCCTTGGTGCTGCTTCCACGGCGATTCCCAGAGGACTCCTGTCCTTTTTTTCAGAAGCCTGCCTGGGGCTGCAGAAAGAGAAAAGGGCTAAGTATAAAAATTCCAGATTAGTCAACGAGTGGTTGTAGAAGTACCCGAAGTAAAAACTAGCCACAGTCCTGAATGAAATTGGAGAGTTGTAAGGGAAGCCAAGGGACACCCTGGGGACATGAACATTGAAAGGACCTACAGAGCCTGGTGTAGTAGAATACTAACAGCCTCTCTATTGTTTAACGATTATGTACCACAGAAAGCATTAGGCACCTTACATGCAGGACCACAAAGGATTAGGCACCTTACGTGCAGGACCTCGCTATTCCCTGTAACACTTTTACGACCTAGGTACTGTTATCCCTACTGTACAGCCAAGAGAATGGAGGCTTCAAGCGCTTGAATAAATCTCCCCAAGTTTACACAGGTAGTAGTGGTGAAATTGGCATTCGGTTCCAGGACTTTCTGACTCCAAAGTCTATGGTCTTTCAAAGGTAAACCTGAAATAATGCCGCCTGCTTTAGTGGATGGACTTTGACATCTATTTTGGCTGTGGAGAAGTTGTTTTTCATTTGCCTCCCAATTCTCAGCTTATTGCCAGAAATGTGAATGATAAGTAAATCTTACCATATACAATTGATTTTGCCTGTCTTGGGTATGTCAAAGTAAAAGAGTCAACTGGAAAGCCTTCTTTTCAGATCCCCCGAGTCTACACTCATGTAATTAGCAGCTGGTGCGGAGAGGACTGACAGTGGTTCCCCAGCAACAGAGGAGAACCTTTATGAGGAGAAGACGGTTTTAAGAAGGGAATCGGCTGGGTACGGTGACTCACGCCTGTAATCCCAGCACTTTGGGAGGCCGAGACGGGTGGATCACTTGAGGTCAGGGGTTTGAGACCAGCCTGGCCAACATGGTGAAACCCCGTTTCTACTAAAAATGCAAAAATTAGCTGGGCGTGGTGGTGCATGCCTGTAGTCCCAGCTACTCGGGAGGCTGAGGCAGGAGAATCGCTCGTGCAAACCCGGGAGATGGAAGTTGCAGTGAACCGAGATCGTGCCACTGCACTCCAGCCTGGGCGAGAGTAAGACTCAGTCTCAAAAAAGGAAAAAAAAAAAAAAAGGGAATCATGGTCAGCGGATCAAACATTTGCAGAGGAGCCAAGAAGATAAGAACTTTTAGAGCTGGCAGTATCCACCCTCATTCCCATCCCTGCCTCCTGATATGCTACCTGTTCTTCAAGGTCCAACCCAAATTCTTTTTTTTTTGAGACTGAGTCTCACTCTGTCGCCCAAGCTGGAGTGCAGTGGCACGATCTCAGCTCACCTCGACCTCTGCCCCCCGGGTTCAAGCAATTCTTCTGCCTCAGTCTCCCTAGTAACTGGGATTACAGGCACCTGCCATTGCCCCTGGCTAATTTTTGTATTTTGAGTAGAGATGGGGTTTCATCATCTTTTTTTTTTTTTGAGACGAAGTCTTGCTCTTGTCCCCCAGGCTGGAGTACAATGGCACGATCTCGGCTCAATGTAACCTCCGCCTCCTGGGTTCAAGCAATTCTCCTGCCTCAGCCTCCCGAGTAGCTGGGATTACATGTGTGTGCCACCATGCCTGGCTAATTTTTGTATTTTTAATAGAGACAGGGTTTCACCATGTTGGCCAGGCTGGTCTCGAACTCCTGACCTCAGGTGATCCACCCATCTCGGCCTCCCAAAGTGCTTGGATTATAGGCATGAGCCACCATGCCCAGCCCAACCCAAATTCTTAATGCCTTCCCTGACTTCCACATCCCCAGCCAGGCCAAAGGGATCCCTGTCTTCTCTGCAAAGCCTGTGCTGGATCCTACCCAAGTTCCGCTTCTTGAAGGGTATGGGGCTCTGAGGATGAAGGGAAAATGGACACTTGTCCTTAGCACAGTTGCTGAGCAGAATTGCTTGGCAGGCCCAGGGAAGCCATGTGGAGGATTGGTGGAGGGTGTAACTTTAAGAGCCAGAGTGCCTGAGTTTGACTCACAGCTGTGCCATGTACTGGCTGTGTGGTCTTGGGGAAGTTGCTTAACCTCTCTGTGCCTTTGTTTCCCCATCTATCTACATATATACTTTTTGAGATGGAGTCTCACTCTGTTGCCCAGACTGGAGTGCAGTGGCGTGATCTCGGCTTACTGCAACCCCAACCTCTGGGTTCAAGCAATTCTTCTGTCTCAGCCTTCCGAGTACCTGGGACTATAGTCACATGCCACCATGCCTGGCTAATTTTTATATTTTTAGTAGAGACAGGGTTTCACCATGTTGGCCAATCTGGTCTCGAACTCCTGACCTCAGGTGATCCACCTGCCTCGGCCTCCCTAAGTGCTGGGATTACAGGTGCAAGCCTCTGTAATCTATAAACTATAAAATGAGCCTGGCGATAGTACCTACCACAAGGGAGGTGCTATCATGTTTGATCTGCTGACCATGATTCCCTTCTTAAAACCATCTCCTCCTCATAAAGGTATGAGGATTAAACAAATTATTATACATAAAGTCCCTGGAGTAGTACCTATCACATAGTGAGAACCCAACTAATGTTAGCTGCTGCTATCTTTCCTATATTCCTAATCTTTTAATTTTATTTAATTATTTTATTGTATTTTTTAGAGACAAGAGTCTTGCCCTGTTGCCCACGCTGGAGTGCAGTGGTATGATCTCAGCTCACTGCAACCTCTGCATCTCGGGTTCAAGTGATTCTCGTGCCTTAGCCTCCCGGGTAACTGGGACTACTGGCACGTGCCACCACACCTGGCTAATTTTTATATTTTTAATAAAGATGGAGTTTCGCCATGTTGGCCAGGCTAGTCTCAAACTCCTGACCTCAGGTGATCTGCCTGCCTTGACCTCTCAAAGTGCTGGGGTTACAGGCGTGAGGCACCGCGCCCAGCCCAGTCCCTAATCTTTTTTTTTTTTTTTTTTGAGATGGAGTCTCGCTCTGTTGCCCAGGCTGGAGTGCAGTGGCTGGATCTCAGCTCACTGCAAGCTCCGCCTCCCGAGTTTACGCCATTCTCCTGCCTCAGCCTCCCGAGTAGCTGGGACTACAGGCGCCCACCACCTTACCTGGCTAGTTTTTTGTATTTTTTAGTAGAGACGGGGTTTCACCGTGTTAGCCAGGATGGTCTCCATCTCCTGACCTCGTGATCCACCCGTCTTGGCCTCCCAAAGTGCTGGGATTACAGGCTTGAGCCACCGCACCCGGCCCCGTAATCTTTTTAAATGAAGAAATCCTGGTCCACTTCCCCAGGAACCCTATTTCTCTCTAATTCCAGGATTCTTGTCTTAACCATTCCAAATACCAAAAAATCTTAAGCAAACTTCATTCTACTAGCAAAGTTAACATTTATTGAGTGCTTACTCTGCGTTGGGCACTTGTAAATTTTACACATATACGAATTGAACTCCCCTAAGTCCTGGGAGGCAGATCGTATCGTCATTACCCTCTTATAAATAAGGACATGGAGGCACAGAGGAACTGGTTGATGGGCCTAAAGATCATGCAGCTAGGTCAGATTGAAGCCGGACAGTGAGTCACCAAGGGGCAAGATGCTTAACTGGCACGCTGTGGCCAGAAGTGAGGTGTCCTATTACTTCTCCCCTGCCAGCATGCAGCAAGCTTGAGGAGTATTTCCTATATTCAGGAGACTCTGCACCCCATATTGAATCCTCCCAACTCCCCAGTGAAGCCATTATGATCATTTCCAGTTTGGGGGGTTTTTTTGTTTTGTTTTGTTTTTTCTGAGACAGAGTTGCTCTGTTCATGGCTCATGTGATCATGGCTCATTCCAGCCTGGACCTCCCCGGCTCAAGTGATCCTCCCACCTCCACCTCCCGAGTAGCTGGGACCACTGGCATGTGCCATCATGCCCAGCAAGTTTTTAAATTTTTTTGTAGAGATGAGGTCTCACTATATTGCTCAGGCTGGTCTCAAACTCCCAGGCTCAAGCAATCCTTCCACTTCAGCCACCCAAAGTGCTGGGATGACAAGCATGAGCCACCGCACCCCGCCCCATCTCAATTTCAGACAAAAACACTGAGGCTTAAGGAAGCCGAGCCACAGGCCCAAGTCACCAGCCCGGAAGCGGTGGGGCTGGCCAGGTTTTCTCTGGCAAAGGGCATTGCCCCTGCCACCACAGCACAGCTGTTTCCACACGACAGAAGCCAATACAACTCTTAATTTGACACATCCAGTCTCAATATAGCCATCACTGGGCCTCTCTGTAGCATGCCTCTCTCGGCCAACGCAGGTTTCTTCCCCCTGAGTGATGTGACCTCTGGTTCCTCCTGCTTCTTTGGAGGTCTCGGGTGGGCCCTCTGGGGTTCTGCCAGCTGGGCGTGGTTTCTTCCTCAGCAGCTTTGACATCATCCTCCCCAGACACAGCCAAGGCTGCTTCTAAGGATGAAGGAAAGCGGCGCTTGTCCTCAGCACAGCTGCTGAGCAGAACTGCTTGGCAAGCCCAGGGAGGCCACGTGGAGGAGTGGTGGAGGGTGTGAGTCAGGAGCCAGAGCGCCCTCACTCGGCCCTCTGCATCCCTTCTTCCATCCAGCAACTCCTTTGTTTTTGTTGTTTGTTAGATATACAAATAACATATGCACACCGTAAACAAACTTTTTGAACAATCTAGAAATGCGTAAAATAACAAGTGAATTTTCTCCTCTAGACCCTCCTCTAGATCCCACTCCTCAGAGGTGACTAAGCACTGGGAACACTTTCTGGTGTCTCCTTCCAGACCCTTCTAGGTATACACATGCATGTAAGCATGGATGTGTATATATGTATGTATATATATACAAGACAAAAAGGAATTGTATGCACACGTATATGGTCTTTTGCAATATACCTTGCACTCAGCAATGAATTGTGCCCGCCGTTCCGTGCCAGCACTCAGCCATTTTTATGGCCGCTTAGAATGCCATTGTCTTGATTTATCTCAATTTAATTATTCAGTTGCCCCCTGCAGATCTCTATTGATGGATATATATAGATATATAGATATATATACGCACATACACACACATACATATATACTATATATCTTATATATTATATAATACATATTTTTTATATATATATAAAATAAAATCAGATTTCCATTCAGTGAGCCAGCACAATCTTGGCTCACTGGAGCCTCAGCCTCCTAGGCTCAGGTGATCCTCCCACTTCAGCCTTCCTAGTAGCTGGAACTACAGACACATGCCACCATAGCTGGCTAATTTTTTAATTTTTGTAGAGATGGGGTCTCACTATGTTGCCCAGGCTGGTCTCAAACTCCTGGACTCAAGCAATCCCCTTGCCTCGGCCTCCCAAAATGCTCGGTTACAGGTGTGAGCTACCATGCCTTGTCCACATTTGATCATTTTCTAAAAAGTTAAAAGATTAGGTAATGAGACGCCATCTACTCCCTCGCAGGAGCTAGAACAGACTTGCATCTTCAGAGTTTCAAAATGCCAGGACTTATCATAGTAACAATAACTTTTGATGATGATAATAATAACCAAGAGTAATATATAGTGTGCTTTATTTTATTTTGTATTTTTTTCGAGACAGAGTCTCACTCTGTCACCCAGGCTGGAGTGCAACGGCACGATCTAGGCTCACTTCGACCTCTGCCTCCTGGGTTCAAGCGATTCTCCTGCCTCAGCCTCTCGAGTAGCTAGGATTACAGGTGCATGCCACCACACTTGGCTAATTTTTTTGTATTTTTAGTAGAGATGGGGTTTCACCATGTTGGCCAGACTGGTCTTAAACTCCTGACTTCAAGTGATTCATCTGCCTTGGCCTCCCAGTGTGTTGGGATTACAGGAGTGAGCCACCACGCTCGGCCTATAGTGTACTTTTCAAAAACATGATCTGACTCAATTATATCATAGAATACCACAATTAATAAGAGACCCCCCAAATAAATATAGTTAAACTCATGTAAGTTTTTTTTTTTTTTTTTTTTTGAGGCGGAGTCTCGCTCTGTCTCCCAGGCTGGAGTGCAATGGCGCGATCTCAGCTCACTGCAAGCTCCACCTCCCGGGTTCATGCCATTCTCCTGCCTCAGCCTCCTGAGTAGCTGGGACTACAGGCACCCGCTGCCACACCCGGCTAATTTTTTTGTATTTTTAGTAGAGACGGGGTTTCACCATGTTAGCCAGGATGGTCTCGATCTCTTGACCTCGTGATCTGCCCGCCTCCGCCTCCCAAAGTGCTGGGATTACAGGCGTGAGCCACCGCGTCTGGCCATCATGTAAGAAGTTTTTAAAAAGAATAGAAGAAAAAGGATGGGCTGTGGAGCTAAGCTGGGTAAGGAGAGAGAATAGATGGGGGTGACCGGCAGTGGCATTGCCCTGGGTGCAGTGGCTTGAAGGTCGCAGTGATGAGAACTGAGGGAAAGACTGGGAACTGAATGGAGAGTGAAGCCCTAGAAACTGAGATTGTAGAGGGGCAGACAATTCTTGATGAAGCCGGCCTGCACGGCGTGACGTGTTGGTGTGTGGTCGGGAAGGTGTAGAGAGGTGGAGAGAGGAGGTCACAGAACTGAGCGGCCAAGAAATGGGAAGGGTCCTCTAGGCGGATATTGGAATCACCAGGTATTCTGATAGGGCCCATGCCAGAGTGACCGGGAGCCAGGAGCTCCTCCCCAACTAGCCAGTTGATCCTGGCTACAGACAGCAATTGTCAGTGCCCACCTTGGAGTCTTTCTCATCCTGGCCTCCACTCTGCCTCTAACTCTCCAAGAAGGTACAAGGGAGGCAGACTGTCCCCTTCTCTAGTGGAGAACCCAGCTCTCCCAGAGCGGGAGAGCCCTGAGACCATCGAGTGTTCGCTGCACTGGCCTCGCAGGTCACGGCGAACACATCCCTGGAATCCCTACTTGTTGGAACTCTGAATACCCGACAGGCTTTGGGCCCACTCTGGAACCTACCGAGGAAGTGGTTTCCCCCTGGAAATGGAGGGAAACCATTAAACTCTCTACCTGTTAAAATGCCCATCTGCTAAAGAGAATTGGTACTCACCAAGGTGTAACATTCCTCCAGTAGCGAGCGAGCGTTTCCTGAGCTCGGAGGCTGAAATGAGGTGCTCAGGACAGACAGTGCCTGTGCCTTGGAAGTGTGATGTCAGGGTAGGGACTGTTTTCCCCATTGCACGCAGGACATAGCAGAGGCTCAGAGGTTATGTGGTTTGCTTG
Source organism: Papio anubis (assembly GCF_008728515.1). Lineage (NCBI taxonomy): Eukaryota > Metazoa > Chordata > Mammalia > Primates > Cercopithecidae > Papio > Papio anubis. The sequence goes on from NC_044983.1 coordinate 20,289,311, forward strand.
ATAACTCACAGCAGGAAATGCAGAGTGAAGATTCACACCCAGGCTGTTGTGACTGGGGTCTGAGCTTTCTCATGCGTATGTCTCATCCCTCCCTAAGCCCGGAGCTCCTTGAGGACAGGGACAGATTCAGATCTGGTGTCCTCTCAGCAGTTAGTGTATCCCCCTGCCCAGAATCAGCCCTCAATAAATGATGGGGCTGGGTGCAGTGACGCACTCCTGTAATCCTAGCACTTTGGGAGGCTCAGGTGGGAGGATAGCTTGAGCCTGGGAGGTGGAGGCTGCAGTGAGCTGTGATTGTACCATTGCACTCCAGCCTGGGTGACAAAGCAAGACCCTGACTCAAAAAAAATAAAATAAAATAAAAAGTGATGATTAGTGACTCAGCCCTTCTTTCCCCCTGCCTCTCCTCTTGGGACCCTTCGTCCCTACTTCAGACCCCTCAGTATCCTCATGCAGCCCTTGGCCCTTCCTACCGCTGTGGAGACCAGTTCCTCTTGAAGGTGTTGTGGATTGTGTTATCTAATTGATTATGAAGAGAGCTGGAGCCAGGGGTTCTACCCAAAGTGATGGCTGCTCCTCCTCCTGGACCTTCTGGGAAGAAAGCTGACCATACGCAGACCACTGTGGAGGAGGGGCGGTTCTGTGCCAGCAGCTCCTTTCGGGAGCCCGTTAGCTCTCACCCAGGGTGAACTGCCTCGAGTAAGGCAGGCGGTGGTCATCATGGGGCTGGCAGAGGGCCGGTGCAATGTTCAGGACAGCTTAACCCTCTTCCTCCCCTGTTGCCCTAGATCATCCTGAACTTCACATCCCTGGACCTGTACCGCAGCCGCCTGTGCTGGTACGACTACGTGGAGGTCCGAGATGGCTTCTGGAGGAAGGCGCCCCTCCGAGGTAACAGCACCAGCCACCCCCTGCCCCCTCCATGCTGATTCCCTCTCTGAACCACCCTCATCACACTCTTCATCTCCCTCCAGGGCCCAACACTGGCCAGGGATGACCCCCGTGTGGGAGCCAGGAGTCCTGGCATCATTAGTCCCAGCTAGCTGCGTTGCTCACTTGCTGTGTGACTTTAGACAAGTGCTGTCCTCGATCTGGACTTCAGAGTCCCCAATGCAGGCTTCTGGGCCTCCCTGTGAAGTCGGCTGTCACCCAGTGGGTGCAAGGAGTCATCGGAATTGACTGAGAGACAGACAGGCTGTTCTGTGCATCCCCGTGGCCCCAGGCTCTCTTCCTCATCTGGGCACTTTCAGAGGTTCCACTATTTTTTTTCTGTCTGCCCTTCTGGTTTTTGAGTGCCCACAGTGCAGCCTGGCTCAAAAGAGAGTCATCATAACCCGCCAGCCCATCTCCTAACTCACTCACTGCCAAGGGCTGCACAGTGGGCGCCGTGGCCCGATCTTGTTTGCATAGGATAGTTTGTCCCAAGGAGGGTAGGGGGCAGGAGGTGAGTCAGTGGGAATAAGTGGGTCAGAAGCACAGAACAGTAGGTGCTTTAATGAACCTAGAATTAGGGCAAAGGGAGGCAGGTGATCCTAGAGGGTATTTGCAGCAAGCCTGAGGAGCTGTATGAATCTCCTCCTAGCTGGACATGATCATAAGGAGCTCAGGACCACTCTGTGGGCAACAGAACCTCTTCTCCTCAGCCTGTGCCTAAAACAGCCAGACAGATCTTGCTAACCTCTATTTTCGCCCCAGTTTCCGATATTTAAATATTTCTTTTTGGTCACTCAAAGCAGCTGGCCTTACAACACTTCCTCTCGCAGACGTGTTAGTGTTTTTCCAAGATGGGAGTTTCTTTTTCATAACTTACATTCCTGGGCCAGCACCCTCTGTCCGTTGCTGAATGTTGGGAAACACCGGCCTTATTAGGAACACACAACTCATTCCTAGTTGATTCTTGACTACAAAGAATTCCACAGATGGCCGACCTCATCCACTTATGTTGATTCTTATTCATTTTTATTTTGAAGTGGACATTTTCTGACCTAGTCCCCAGATTCTGGGATTTATTTAGGGTCCTGGGGCATCCCTTGCATTTGAACAAATAAAAGCATGTCTGTGAGGGCAGTTTGTAATGTGTAAAGAAAACCATGTTTATTTCTGATTGTATTTCTGATTTTATTTCTGATTTGGTCTCTTCTTTGCATAGAGACCAAATAAGAAAAGGTAAATATGATGGTAATATGCTCTTTAGAAAGGTAAATAGAACACATATATAGTTGGACATCATAAAGATCTACCTTGGCCAGACACACCTGAAATCCCAGCACTCCGGGAAGCCAAGGTGGGTGGATCACCTGAGGTCAGGAGTTCGAGACCAGCCTGGCCAACATGGCAAAACCTCATCTCTACTAAAAATATGAAAATTAGCTGGGCATGGTGGCAGATGCCTGTAGTCCCAGCTACTTGGGAGGCTGAGGCAGGAGAATTGCTTGAATCCAGGAGACAGAGGTTATAGTGAGCCAAGATGGCACCACTGCACTCCAGCCTGGGTGACAGAGCGAGACTCCATCTCAAAAAAATAAAATAAGATAAAATGAAAAATAAAGATCCACCTTTCCTCTTAGAAATAGACTCATATCCTATCCCTCAAGTGGTCTCTGGGTCTCCAAAGCCAAGCTGGACCTTGGACCAGACAGAAGCCAACCGGAGGGTGTACAGTCTTGAGAATGTGTGAAGTAGGGTGGCCACAGATCAGGGCCCAAGCACCCACGCCTCCTGGAGAGGTGGGGCCTCTATAGGGGGTGTCCTCAGGGTTCACCACTCTTTCATCCACACTGTCTGTGCAGGCCGCTTCTGCGGGTCCAAACTCCCTGAGCCCATCGTCTCCACTGACAGCCGCCTCTGGGTTGAATTCCGCAGCAGCAGCAATTGGGTCGGAAAGGGCTTCTTTGCAGTCTACGAAGGTACTGAGGAAGGCGGCGGGCGGGAGGGGTCAGATAGGAGGTCTCTGGGCATCCTAGAACCTCCCTCCTGGCACCTGAGGGGCAAGACCATGGGTCCCCAAGGGAAGAAGCAGAGAGAATGATGGGATTGCCTGGGACTGGGGGGTTGGTGGGGAACTGAAAAGCTGGGGGACATGGGAGGGACTGGAGGAGTGGGGAAAAGAGCTCCCCAGCAGGGCAGAGCATGCTGACTCACCACTCCTTCCCACCCTATCCTGTGTCCCCACAGCCATCTGCGGGGGTGATGTGAAAAAGGACTATGGCCACATTCAATCACCCAACTACCCAGATGATTACCGGCCCAGCAAAGTCTGCATCTGGCGGATCCAGGTGTCTGAGGGTTTCCACGTGGGCCTCACATTCCAGTCCTTTGAGGTAGGTCATCGGCCCTGTGATCTGACATTTGAATCCTGCACTCGCTCCCTGGGACAGCTGCCTCTCTTTGGGCTCCCGGGGGTGGGTCTCTGGCAGCCAGAGCCCCTTCCACTGATGAAGCCTCGACGCCTAGATTGAGCGCCACGACAGCTGTGCCTACGACTATCTGGAGGTGCGTGACGGGCACAGTGAGAGCAGCACCCTCATCGGGCGATACTGTGGCTACGAGAAGCCCGATGACATCAAGAGCACATCCAGCCGCCTCTGGCTCAAGTTCGTCTCTGACGGGTCCATTAACAAAGCGGGCTTTGCCGTCAACTTTTTCAAAGGTGCCTCCTCTCCTACTCTCCCCTGCCCCAAGGTGCTCCGTGACCTTCGTTCCTTCTTCATTCACTCATTCAACACGGAGACTCTAGCAGGCATATGGATGCCAGTGAGACCCCAGGGACGTGCCCTTAAGAAGCTTGGGGCTAGCTGGGGAGAAGAGATCCCCCAATGTGGATTAGAGGCAGGACCTACTGTAGGACACAGGGAGGAAAAAAGGCAGTTGGAGGTTTCTTTTTACCTGTGTGACCTTGGGCAGGATATTCTCCCTGAACCTCAGTTTCTCATCTGTAAAATGGGCACAGTAACAGTCCATCCGCCACAGGCTTCACATAAGGATTGATGGAGAAATGAAAGAGGGGTCCTTAGTCAAGGAACGGCACATGAGAGACACCAGCCCAGTCCATGTGCTCAGAAGGAAGGCTCTGTGGGGTCCCTCTGCGGGGTTCCAGCCATTGGGGAGCTGGGTGGGTCTTGGGGCTGAGTGGACAAGTGAGGCTCACAGCCAACTTCTTCCCTTGAATGGGGGTGAGGGGTGGTCATAAGAAGCATGAGGGACCCTGGACTTGACTCCCAAGCAGAGGTGGGAAGAGTGACCAGACCCCTGCCTGGGGTCCGTGACACCCTTTCCTTCCTACCACAGAGGTGGACGAGTGCTCTCGGCCCAACCGCGGGGGCTGTGAGCAGCGGTGCCTCAACACCCTGGGTAGCTACAAGTGCAGCTGTGACCCCGGGTACGAGCTGGCCCCAGACAAGCGCCGCTGTGAGGGTGAGTGCCCCCAGACTGCCTCCGACCCTGTTCTCTCCCTGGCCCCAGCCCACCTGCCCAGATTTTTTTTTTTTTTTTAGACAGACTCTTGCTCTGTCACCCAGGCTGGAAGTACAGTGGCTCAATCTTAGCTCACCACAGCCTCCAACTCCTGGGCTCAACAATCCTCTCACCTCGCCTCCCAAGTAGCTGGGACTACAGGCGCACACCACCTTGCCCGGCTAATTTTCAAAACTTTTTTGTAGAGATGAGGTCTTACTTTGTTGCCGAAGCTAGTCTCAAACTCCTGGCCTCAAGTACTCCTCCTGCCTCGGCCTCCCAAAGTGCTGCGATCACAGGCTTGAGTCACTGCCAAGATTTCTTATGCCCTTGGACAGCCCCCTTCCTGGAAAAGCTAGACGGATACCCCAACACTCTTTTCGTAGCTCATGGATGAGAAATACATGTCACATTGCAACCACAAGAACACGCTGTCCCCCTGTAGGCTGCATTCTGGCTCTGGGTTTGTTTTGTTTTTTCATTCTTGGACGGTTTTTTGGGGTTTTTTTGTAAATGACCATCTTGACCTGCTAATTGATATCACCACCCACCAGGGTGTTATGATCTACAGGTTGGGAAACCCCTGTTGTGGGACAGGCACTGTTTCCGCCTCTCCACGCATCGTCCCGAGATGCTGGGGACAGCACTCCGAGGCTAATGGCTCCAGCTCACTAGGCCAATCTTGCCGTGCCCCTGAGCCACTCCCTTTCCTGCACCTCCCAGGACCAGCCCTCCCTGAACGGCTTTGCCTGAGCCCCTTACTCCCCTCACTCCCTCTTGGCAGATCCTTGGCCTGTTCATTTGCAGAGAAGATAGAAATGGCCACACTTCTGACCCCTTAGTTCCCCCACTCCTCCCTACAGGCTCACCCTTGAAGACACCGAACCCACCCTGCCTCCTCCCGTCTGCCCCAGAGGGACCAGACACAGGTCCCCGAGCCTTGGGGAGTCCACAGGCTCCCCATCTTCTCCTTACTGCTTCCCAGCCCACGTCTCAGCCCTTTCCCATGGCAGGGGCTCCCCGCAGATGACGCCACCTTCCTTGTGCCTGCAGCTGCCTGTGGCGGATTCCTCACCAAGCTCAACGGCTCCATCACCAGCCCGGGCTGGCCCAAGGAGTACCCCCCCAACAAGAACTGCATCTGGCAGCTGGTGGCCCCCACCCAGTACCGCATCTCCCTGCAGTTTGACTTCTTCGAGACAGAGGGCAATGATGTAAGTGCCCACCGGGGGCTGAGGTGGGGCAGGAAGCTGTGAGGCGTGGGCATTCAGCTCAATGCCTGCTTCGTGTCCTCCGAGAGCAAGCCCAGCAGAAACACTCTGCAAATGTCAAGGAGAGACTGCTCTCAGCTCGGGAAACACAGGAGGGAGGGCCCCGAAGGGGGTGGGGGAACATGTGGCAAGTGGGAGGAAGTGTGGAGGGGTGTGGAGCAAGGGAAGGCTTAGGGCTGGCTTGGGGAGCACAGGAGGATCCAGTGATGGGGAGCAGCTAAGTCAAGGCTAAAGGATGTGCAGAGCAGAGAGCTTCCCGAGGGCGGGAGTAGTCAAGAGAGGCTTCCTGGAGGAGGCGGGCCTGGAGCTGGGCTTCCCTGCAGGTGTGCAAGTACGACTTTGTGGAGGTGCGCAGTGGACTCACAGCCGACTCCAAGCTGCATGGCAAGTTCTGTGGTTCTGAGAAGCCCGAGGTCATCACCTCCCAGTACAACAACATGCGCGTGGAGTTCAAGTCCGACAACACTGTGTCCAAAAAGGGCTTCAAGGCCCACTTCTTCTCAGGTATCCCTGGACTGCCCAGCTCCTAGCCCCGCCTCTCCTCGGAGAACAGGGCTCCCTTTCTCCCTGCCCCTGCACCCCTGTACTCCCCAGCCCTCCCTGGTGCCAGGCAGGCAGAGTCTGCCCCCTGCTCCCCACCACTTCACTCCCCCATCAAGCCAGCCCTTCTGGTATCCAAATCCCATTATTCCTGAGCCCTCAGGGCTGTAATGGCTGGGGCCTGAGGATGGGTAGAACATAAGCATTCAGAAATCAGCGCCCAGAAGTGAAGAAGAGGGTATTCCAGGTGTCAGGAGCTGTGCGAGCCAAGGCCTGGGAGAGGGCAGGTCCTAGGAACAGGCAGTTCAAGAACGTGGGTGGATGGAGGAGAGGCAGGTGTTTGCCTTGGACTGTGTGGGGCAGAGTTTCTGGCAGTGGCGGGCTTCTAATCAGACCCTCTACAAGCCAAATAGGTTCATACTGGGGCCTTTCAGAAAGATGAGTCGTGGCTGGGTGCAGTGGCTCACGCCTGTAATCCGAGCACTCAGGGAGGCTGAGGCGGGAGGATCACTTGAGCCCAGGAGTTCAAGACCAGCCTAGATGACATAGCAAGACCCCATCTCTATAAAAAATTTTAAAATTGGCAGGGTGTAGTCATGTGTGTCTGTAGTCCCATCTACTTAGGAGGCTGAGATAGGAGGATTGCTTGAGCCCAGGAGTTTGAGGCTGCAATGAACAATGATCTCATCACTCACTCCAGACCCTGTTTCTAAAAATTTTTTTAAAAAGGAGAAGGATGAGTCACCTGCTTCCTTCAATACCAAAGCCTTAGGGCTCCCCTGGGCCGGTGGGCAGGAACTCAGATCCAATTAGCACATGTTGATTGACAGCTGCCCCACCTAAGGCCTGAGCTCCAGTCCCTTGGCCTCATTTGGGCCTTTGATGGCCCCATCTTCGGGTGGTCTCAATGGTGATCAGCAGCCCCTGGCCCAGCCTCTCTGAGCTGATCCTCCGGGTCCAGGAGATCTCCCCTTCTTTGTGAATCACTCAGCCCTTCACCCTGGGGTGAGGCTGTAAGGCAGCTGGTGGTCCCCAGAGGTAACAGGGCCCAGGCCCATGCAGTGAAGGGCATGAGTGGAGTGGAGCCGGGGAGAGAGGGAGGTCAGGGTCTGGCTGGAGCAGGCCCATGGATCCTCACTCCCGGCCTGCCTGCTGGGCTGGACAGGGAATAGGCAGGAAGGCAGGTGCCCACGGCCGAGTCCATGCTGCCTTCCTTCTCCCCTCCTTCGCCCAGAGTCCTGCATCCTCCGCCCCCTCTGTGGCTGCCCTGCACCCCTGCCTGACCCCTGGATGCCATGCCTCTGCCCCTGCACTGGCTCCCTGCTTGGCACTGCCAGCCACCCTGCTCTGCCCGTTGACCTCCTACCCCCAGCCCCCGCTTGCTGAGACCCTCCCCATGCCAGGCCAATTTCTTCCTTCCCTGTGCCCACCTGGGACTCCTAAGAGGTGCTCGCCAGAGGGTTGAGAGGATGTAACACCTGCTCAGGGGCAGGCTCTGCCCCGGGAAACCATTACCTGCTTACTCTCGTCTCTTTCTGCCCTTCTGTTGCTCCAGTCTTGGAGGGGGCAGGGGACCGACACTCACATCTGTCAGGCCTGGAGTTACTGCTCTGCCCCCATGCCCCGGTCGACACTATGCCCGCCCCACCCTCAGCCCTGCACAGAGACACACACGCCCACACGCACACACTTGTGCACACACATTGCCCCATCGCACAAGAAACCTGCAGAGGACCCCCACTGGGGGCATCGAGGCTCAGCCCTCAGGGCCTGGGGCATCTGACTCTGGCCCCCGAGAAGGGGGGCTATTTGGACTTTTGGGACACCCACCGAGGAGACCCTAAGCCAAGAAGGAGAAGAAAGAGCCTGAAGACCTTCAGTCTGACCCCTGCCACCTTCCGGGGCATTTGGGCACTGTAGGGTGAGTGCCACCTCCTTGCTTGGGCCCATGCCCACCTCCTCCACCCCCCCCCCCTGCAACCTGCTCCCCCCAGCTCCCAGGTGAGGCTGCCCACTCCTGCCCCGGACACAGAAGCAGCCTTCCTCAGGACTCACTTTCCCCCACTCATTCATCCAGCCATTCACTTACCCGTCTATTTGTATTTGGCAGGTATAATTTTACCCGTGCTGTGTACCAGGCACTGGACTAGGTTTCTAGGGCACACATGTGAGGAAGGGATGGAGTGAAGACTTTGCTCAGTCTACAAGCTAGACCCCCCAAAGCTTCTAGCACAGTCACTGGAGATGTCCTCAGTGAACCCCAGGATGGCTTGCAGGGTGCCCTTCACCCCCACATTTTCTGCAGGGCTGATTCAAAGGCAGCTCATGGAGGGCTCTTGATCAGGCCCCCTCTGATGTGTTAACTGAGCAAGAACCCTTGAGAAGGACTTGGGGACTCCACCTCTTGGCCTGGGTTCCTGTGGCCCCTCGGGGTCTAGCCTACCTGGTCATGGGTTGGAGAAGCAGGGCCTTCTGGAAGCCGATGTTCCAGCCCTTGGGCCCCTATCCTGATGGGGATCAGGAATAGGCCCCCTTGCACAGATCCCCGCCTGGCCGGTTCAATGCCAGCAGGCATCTTTCCACCTCATGGTTCATCTCGGGAATTCTGGGAGTCCACTGGGATCCCTCACCTTCCCTGGATATGCCTGCTTCTATGCCATGCACACCATCCCCCAAGTGACCACAGATAGACCTGAATGTATGTGGCTGTGGCACACACACCCGTGACCATGTGCACTTCTGGGCTTTGGGGCACAGATTGTGTGTTTGTCGCATGAGTGTATGTGTGGGTCTCTGACACGTGGCCATTGCCCCTCTGCCAGCCATCTGCTAATGAGCTACATCTCTGCCTTTACACGTGATGTTGTATCCAGGTCTAGGTGTCCATGCACCTGTGTGTGCAGATGTGTCCTGTCCCTGGGTGTATCTGTGCCTGTCTGTGCGTTGATATCTGTGCCTGCCTCCTCACACATAGGAGTGTGTCTGTGTGTGTGGGGGTAGTGTGTACCGTGTGCATATGTATGTGTGTGCCTGTGGACCAGCACCTGTGTTGCCACATTTGGGTAACAGTACCTCCATGCACTGGGTCTGCAGGTGTATTTGTGAGTGTGTGTGTGTGTCTAACACACTCTGTAGATGTTGCCACCTGAATGAGAGCCAGAGTGGAGCTCTCCCAGCCCTTCCCAAGTACTGCTCCCCTCTACCGACGACTCCCCAGTTCTCTCCTTCCCTGATGCAATGCACACCTAGTGGGCTATGCGTGCCATCCCTCCAGGCCTTCTCCTGCCACAGGCTCTGTCTCTGTCCCGTCGCTGTGCCTTCTGCCCCTGCTAACCCAGCCCTCCGTGCCCTGGCTGCGCCCAGACATGGCCACCCCGCATGTATGTCCGCCTGCCCTCCCGTCCCACCCTGCCCTCGGACCCACCTCGGAGGCCCTGGGTCTGGTTTTCACTGCTGTCCCTCCCTGGTCCCTGCCCTCCACCCCCACCCCTTGGTCCCTGTTCTCCTTCTCTCTCTCGTTTCAGAAAAGAGGCCAGCTCTGCAGCCCCCTCGGGGACGCCCCCACCAGCTCAAATTCCGAGTGCAGAAAAGAAACCGGACCCCCCAGTGAGGCCTGCCAGGCCTCCCGGACCCCTTGTTACTCAGGAACCTCACCTTGGACGGAATGGGATGGGGGCTTTGGTGCCCACCCACCCCCCGCCTCCACTCTGCCATTCCGGCCCACCTCCCTCTGGCCGGACAGAACTGGTGCTCTCTTCTCCCCACTGTGCCCGTCCGCGGACCGGGGACCCTTCCCCGTGCCCTACCCCCTCCCATTTTGATGGTGTCTGTGACATTTCCTGTTGTGAAGTAAAAGAGGGACCCCTGCGTCCTGCTCCTTTCTCTTGCAGTCTGCTTGTCCATGTGTCTGTTTTTGCACTTGTCCATCTGTCCAGTAAGCAGGTAATGGTGACCCATGCTGGTCCGCTCGGACCCCCGTCCTCCTCTCCCCACAGCTGGGCCCCGCTCAGCTGGTCCTGCTGGACGCAGTGCCCCTTTGGACCCCCTTGTCACCTGGCCTCCCAGTCCCCACCACCTGGCCTGGCCAGCTCTGGCCAGCTGTTGCTCTGTCCCGGTGGGAGAAAGCCCAGCCAGGCCTCCACTTCCCCTGGGGCGTCCATACCTCAGCCCTGCACAGACCCAGCGTCTGCCCTTATTTGCTCCCCTGCAGACAAGGACGAGTGCTCCAAGGATAACGGCGGCTGCCAGCAGGACTGCGTCAACACGTTCGGCAGTTATGAGTGCCAGTGCCGCAGTGGCTTCGTCCTCCATGACAACAAGCACGACTGCAAAGAAGGTACGGGCTGCATGCCAGGGGCGTCTGGGCTTGAAGGACCTGCTGCTGGGAGCGGAAGGCCAGCGGGTCATCTCTGTTGGCCTCCGTTTAGATTCTGGGGCCCGAGTGATCTCTGAGGCCCCGTCATTCCCCCTCCCGCAATGTCACACACTCACTTCTGTTGCCCACATTAGGAGAGGAGGAGCTCACGGCTGCTTCGAGGCTTCATTTTCAGACTTTTCTAGTTTGCGCTTCTTAAAACCATGTCCAAGTCTCTTTGTGACTTCCTACTGGCACAGAGGCAAGAAAGGATAGTGGGTAAGAGCACAGTCTCCAGAGCCAGGTGGCCTGGCCCAGCCCTGCTGCTTCGCTAGCTGTGTGCCTTTGAGTGACTCTTTACCCTCTCTGTGCCTTGGTTTGCTCTGCGTAAAATGTAGATAATAATAATAGTACCCACCTCAGAGGGGCATTGGGAGCTTGACATGCCCCAAGCAGGGCCTGGCTCACTGCAAGCACAATGGCATCTGTTACCATTATCGGTCACACTTATAACCCCTGGGGATGCTCAGAACAGGGCCACTGCTTTCCTGGCAGTGAAGCCCCACACACATTTAAAAATAGCTCTAGGCTGGGCTTGGTGGCTCATGCCTGTAATCCCAGCACTTTGGGAGGCCGAGGCAGGAGGATCGCTTGAGCTCAGGCATTCAAGACCAGCCTAGGCAACATAGTGAGACCCTGTCTCTATTTTATTTTTAAACAGGTTTTTAAACTAAAAATAAAGTAAAATAGGTCAGCGCAGTGATTCACACCTGTCATCCCAGTACTTTGGGAGGCTGAGGCGGGCAGGTTGCTTCAGCCTGGGAGTTAAAGACCAACCTGGGCAACATGGTGAAACCCCATCTCTGCAATAAATACAAAAAATTAGCTGGGTGTAGTGGTGCATGCCTATAGTCCCAGCTACCCTGAAGGCTGAGGTGGGAGAATCACCTGAGTCTGGGGAGGTTGAGGCTGCATGAGCCGAGATCACACCACTGCACTCCAGCCTGGGTGACAGAGTGGGAAAAAGCAAATAAAAATATAAATAAATAAATAAAGCAAAATAAAAACAGCTCTCAGGGCATCACCAGCCTGGGTGACACACTGGGAATAAATAAATAAATAAATAAATAAATAAATAAATAAATAAGTAAATAAAGCAAAATAAAAACAGTTCTCAGGGCATCACCAGCCTGGGTGACAGACTGAGAATGAATGAATGAATGAATGAATGAATGAATGAATGAATGAATAAATAAATAAAGCAAAATAAAAACAGCTCTCAGGGCATCACCAGTATCCCCTAATACCTCCTGGGCCTTGGTACCTCACAGGCCCGCTCTAAGTCAGGGATTCCCCTGTGGCCCTTGCCTGCTGGGTGTGTCCAATCCCAGCAGCACAACATAGACTTGCCTCTACCACTGAATGTCTGTGTGACTTTGGGTGGGTCACTCAACCTCTCTGTTTCAGTTTCCTCATCCATGAAATGATAAAAAAATGATAGGCCAGGCGCAGTGGCTCACGCCTGTAATCCCAGTACTTTGGGAGGCCAAGGTGGGCGATCACTTGAGGTCAGGAGTTCAAGACCAGCTTGACCAACATGATGAAACCCTGTCTCTACTAAAAATACAAAAAATTGGCCAGGCCTGGTGGCACGCACCTGTAATCCCAGCTACTCAGGAGGCTGAGGCAGAAGAATTGCTTGAACCTGGAAGGCGGAGGTTGCAGTGAGCCGAGATCATGCCATTGCACTCCAGCCTGGGCAACAGAGCAAGACTCCATTTCAAAAACTAAAAAATAATAAAAATGATGCCTACCTTGCAAGGTACTAAGCTTTATAGACATGGCTGTGAGCCCTTAGCACCATGCTTGGCAAGTGATTCTTCCTACCCTGGTTAGGTTGACAACCCAGTATAAACAGATGCGCTGCTCACAAGCAGACACAGAACCGAAGCCCTCAACAGTGAACCAGTGGACAGTCGAGGGCTTCCAACCCTGTGACTTCAGGCTTCCCAAATACACAGTTCCTGAGTCATGGAACTAGCTAGAGGGGACCTTATACTGATGTTGTCTAAACTGCATTCTGCCTCTGTACTCCCTTGTGTCAAAAGGTTGTTTGATAAAGAACAGAATCCATAAGATAGCCAGGACAGGGGTGAAGCTCCTGGAGAAGATGGACTGTTTACCTTTCCATCTGCTGATTCACCTTAGAAGCACGTGTGGTTTCTTACTCAGGTGGTAGGTTAATTACAGATCCGTAAGCATTTCCTGATTCCTACAGAGGACCCAGCACTTTGCAAAGATCTGTAGGGAATTCAAGACAGGAGCCCCTCTGTTCCCATGGAGATTGCAGCCTAGCTGGGGAGAGACATGGGCGTGCAAGGAACACAGGGGGCATGGAAGGCCAGAGCGCAAAGAGGGAGGGCAGGGAGCTGTGTGAACTCACCGATGGGTAATGGTGACAGCTCATGGTTCAAGTGTGGGTAGACAGGAGCTTCACCTGCCTCCACCAGGGACTTGCGAGGGCCCTGTTTTCGGGGCTCTCGTGCTGTATCTTGCCCATCCTTTTCCCCACCAGCCATAGTGCCTGGCCGCCTGTTTCCCCAAGTGAAACATGTCCGATGATATGATCATGAATAATGATCATCAGCTTTTTAATTTGAGTTGGGGCCGGGCGTGGTGGCTCATGCCTATAATCCCAGCACTTTGGGAAGCTGAAGGGGGCGGATTGCCTGAGCTCAGGAGCTCAAGACCAGCCTGGGCAACATGGCAAGCCTGTAGTCCCAGCTGCTTGGGAGGCTGAGGTGCAAGTATTGCTTGAACCTGGGAGGCGGAGGTTGCAGTGAGCCAGGATCGCGCCACTTTACTCCAGCCTGGGCAACAGAGCAAGACCCTGTCCACCCCCGGCTACAAAAAAAAAAAAAAAAAAAAAATTGAGTCGGGGAAGCCATGCTTTTTTTTTTTTTTTTTTTTTTTTGAGACGGAGTCTTGCTCTGTCGCCCAGGCTGGAGTGCAGTGGTGGGATCTCGGCTCACTGCAAGCTCCGCCTCCCGGGTTTACGCCATTCTCCTGCCTCAGCCTCCCGAGTAGCTGGGACTACAGGCGCCCGCCACCTTGCCCGGCTAGTTTTTTGTATTTTTTAGTAGAGATGGGGTTTCACCGTGTTAGCCAGGATGGTCTCGATCTCCTGACCTCGTGATCCACCCGCCTCGGCCTCCCAAAGTGCTGGGATTACAGGCTTGAGCCACCGCGCCCGGCCGAAGCCATGCTTTTCAGAGGCAGAAGTCAGATTGCCGTGGATTGAGGAGATCGGCAGTGAGAGTGGCCATAGCAAGTGTTCCGGAAGACAAGCTGGAAAGAAAAGGAGAGAGGATGGGCTGTAGCTGGAGGGGCCTGGGAGAGCTCTTTCAGGATGTGTGAAGGTTCTGAGGCTGCAGAGCTGAGGGAGAGCGTGAGGCTGGATCATTTGTGGTGTGAGGGTTCCCAGGTGTGGGCAGCAATGAGCTGCGGCTCCCAGAAGGGCAGTCCATCCTGACGGGGAGGAGGGACACTTGAGGCTGCAGGGCAGCAGGGCAGGTGGGTTTGCAGGTCAGAGTCCGGAGGTTGAAAGCATTCGTAGTGGAGGGCCCTGGCTTTCTCAGGAGGTAGGAGAGAGGTGGTCTACCACTGGGAGCTGACACCGTGGCTTGAGGAGGGGGCTGGATGTTGGCAGCAGTTACTAAGGAGGTGAGAGATGGAGCTGGTAAAGGCCAAATCCAAAGAGTGTCAAGTGGTCTGGGGGCCCAGGTGAGGATGGAGCCACAGGTGGGGTTTTCTAAGATGGTGCTGTGCAGAGCCGGAGATGCAGGGCCACGCAGGGTGCAGAGGAGCAGGCTGAGTGGTCAGCCCTGCAGTCAGTTAAGTCAATCGAGGAGGAAATACTGGGAGAGAATGGAAAGATCAAGACCCTGGAGGTCTCTCTAAGAGGCCAGCCGGGCACAGTGGCTCATGCCTGTGACCCTAGCACTTTGGGAAGCTGAGGCAGGAGGATCGCTTGAAACCAGGAGTTTGAGATCAGCGTGGGCAACATAGTGAGACCCCATCTCTACAAAAACTAAAAATGAAAAAAATTACCCAGGTGGCATGCCTGTAGTCCCAGCTACTCGGGAGGCTGAGGCAGGAGGATCACTCGAGCCTGGGAGCTCAAGGCTATGGTGAGCTGTGATCGCACCACTGCACTCCAGCCTGCGTAGCAAAGTGAGAACCGGTTTTTGTTTTTGTTTTTTAATTTTAATGAAGCCAAATGACCATGGTCAGGAAGGTGAGGTCCTGAGCACCCCAAGGAACAGGAAGTGGCTACAGAGGGGTGATGTGTTTGTGATATGGAGAAACAGTGGATGATGACAAAGCCCTCAAGGAACTGAGAGGCCGTCTTGGGTGGACCATTATGTGTCTGTTGACTTCACCTGGGAGGGTAGCAGGAGTGGGGGTGGGGAGAACTGAGTCAGGTGTCAAAGTCCCCTGTGACTGTCCAGGCTGCTGGAGATCAGTGGATGACAGCTTCAAGAAGGGGCACAGGTCAGCCGGGTGCAGTGGCTCATGCCTGTAATCCCAGCACTTTGGAAGGCCTAGGCAGGCGGATCACTTGAGGCCAGGAGTTCAAGACCAGCCTGGCCAACATGGTGAAACCCTGTCTCTACTAAAAATACAAAAATTAGCCAGGTATAGTGGCTCATGCCTGTAATCCGAGCACTTTGGGAGGCCAAGGTGGGCAGATCACCTGAGGTGGTGAGACCAGCCTGGCCAACATGGCAAAACCCCATCTCTACTAAAAATACAAAATTTAGCTGGGCATGGTGGCGCACGCCTGTAATCCAAGATACTGAGAAGGCTAAGGCAGGAGAATCGCTTAAACCTGGGAGGTAGAGGTTGCAGTGAGCAGAGATCACACCACTGCATTCCAGCCTGGGCAACAGAGTGAGACTCCATCTCGAAAAAAAAAAAAAGAAAGAAAGAAAAGAAAAATGGAGAGGCACAGGTGATGTGACCACTGTGGCCCAATACCTACAAAGGTCCAGGGGAGCCTGCGATGGCTGCTTCATGAGTGCTGCCATGTGAGGCCTCCCTCAAGGCTCTCGTAGGAATCAGGCAGCTAGATTTTCCCCAGACACAGATAACCTCATGAAAAAGAAATGATGCCTGCCTGCCATCCCATTCATAAGTGGGACAAGAGATGGAAGGAAGGAGGGGGGCAGGAGGCATTGGAGCTTGGGGTCCCTCTCTATCCCCTTCCGTCACTCGCTTCCCTGCAGCCGGCTGTGACCACAAGGTGACATCCACCAGTGGTACCATCACCAGCCCCAACTGGCCTGACAAGTATCCCAGCAAGAAGGAGTGCACGTGGGCCATCTCCAGCACCCCCGGGCACCGGGTCAAGCTGGTAAGGGGACCCTCCCCACTCCTTATGTGGTGTGGCCACCCCCGGTCAGAGGCAATGCCCAGAGCCACACAGGCTGCAGGCTGAGCCCAGAGGCCTGGTATCCCCAGGAGACCCCGTCTGGCCTGGACAGAGCCCCTTTCCCAGTATAAGTTAGGGGCATCCCTGCCTTTGCCCTATTCCTGGGACCTCCTTCATTGTCATCCCCAGCTGTGGCCACTCCCATGGGTGTCCGTGAGGCCTAGGTTTGGGGCCCCCGTCCTCGCCCCACCTGCCCTCCAGGCAAATTTTTAATCTGTGCTCCTTCCTCATCCCCCTAGACCTTCATGGAGATGGACATCGAGTCCCAACCTGAGTGTGCCTACGACCACCTGGAGGTGTTCGACGGGCGAGACGCCAAGGCCCCCGTCCTCGGCCGCTTCTGTGGGAGCAAGAAGCCTGAGCCCGTCCTGGCCACAGGCAGCCGCATGTTCCTGCGCTTCTACTCAGATAACTCGGTCCAGCGAAAGGGCTTCCAGGCTTCCCACGGCACAGGTGCTGTCATTGGTTGTGGGAGATTTTGCTGAGCCTGGTCTCTAAGACAGGGGTAGAGTCGGGGGTTACAAAGCGGGTATGAAGGCATAGAGGGACTGAGCCCTGTGACCCAGGGCCGGGGGTGTGGGTGATGCAAACATCGTGTCCTGAGAACCAGGCCTGGGAGGCAGGGATAGGAGGATGTGGTTAGGGATTAGGATGGCAGTGATGACGATGGGCAGGAGAGGTTAGGGAACTCAGGGACAGTGAGGAAAGCCCCCAGAGGTCCCCCTGAGAGCATGCTGGCCACTGCAGCAGCCCAGCCACACACCAACTCTGAAATATACTCTATTCATTCTCCGATATTTATTTATTTATTTATTTTTATTTTTATTTATTTTTTATTTTTTGAGATGGAGTCTTGCTTTGTTGCCCAGGCTGGAGCACAGTGCTTTGATCTTGGCTCACTACAACCTCCACTTCCTGGGTTCAAGTGATTCTCCTGCCTCAGCCTCCTGTGTAGCTGGGATTACAGGAGCCCGCCACCATGCCCAGCTAATTTTTGTATTTTTAGTAGAGACAGGGTTTCATCATGTTGGCCAGGCTGGTCTCAAACTCCTGACCTCAGGTGATCCTTGGCCTTGGCCTCCCAAAGTGCTGAGATTACAGGCGTGAGCCACCATGCCCAGCCTAGTCTCCTGATACTTATTGACATGTAGTATGGATGAGGCTGTACCCTAAATGCAGGTCCCACAAACAGACCAAGCAAAGATCCCAGCCCTCGAGGGGCTTGCTCGGCTTTCACTTGCTTATTCAGCAGCCATGGACTGAGCTCCCCTCTGCGAGAAGACTGAGGGGCACGTGACCTGAATCAGGCATGAGCCCTTCACTCCTGCTCCCAACCCCATACTAGGAACTCACAGTCCAGGAGAGAGACAAGGCAGGCACCGCCCGTGACAGCATGAGTCCAAGCGGGAGCCAGGCAGGAAGAAAGGTACCCCGGCCTAACTGGGCATGAGCTGATAGAGGCATTCAAGGCAGGGGGAGGTACCCAGGCAGAGACGCAACCCCAGCCCAAGCCCAGGGTGTGCCCAGGTGACAGCAGGTCATTTGGTTTGGCCGGAGCAACGGGTGTGTGAGGACCGCAGGTGGCGGGAATGATGTGGTTGTAGAGAAAGGCTGGAGCCCAGGGGGATGCCTTGAGTGCCAGACCAAGGATGCCACGAGGGAGCTTTGCAGTCTCCTCTTGGGTCCTGAGCCACCTGTCAGGGCATCCCCAGAGCTGACGGTCCACAGCTTCTCCTCTTCCCCTTCAACTCAGTCCCTGACCCAGCCCGACCTGGCCCTCTCCCCAGCTCCTCTAGGCAGACCTGAGTGCCAGGTGCACAGAGGCCAGAGGGCCTGGGGAGGAGGGTGGCCCCATGCACTGTCCTCTGCCCCTCCCAGCACAGGGTCACAAACCGGAGGCCTGGAACTCCATCTGGCCCTCAGACCTGCTATGTTTGGCCCAGGCTGTGTTTTTTTTAAATGTGAGCCAACGCTTAAAAGGTAGGGGTTTTCATATAAAACCCAGATGTACGGCTTCTCTCCTGAAAATGGAAGCTGCGGCAACACTGGGCCCACATTCTTCCATGACAGCCGTCAGCTGGAGCAAATGAGCAATGTCCTCTTTAGACAAAGTGTGTGGTGCCTCGTGCCGCCGCTCCACGCTGCCTTCCTCTCAGCGAGCCTCACCGCCTGTCCCCCTCAACCTAGGGCCAAGGTCCCTTTATTTAGAGATGGGGCAGCAGAGCACTGTTCTGGGCCAGACCCCCACCCACCCATCACTGGCCATGTGGCCTTCGTCTAGGCCTCCACCCTGCCGTGAGGATTCAGCATGGCACGCCTTGGAGCCTGGCACCTCCGGTGCTCAGGGCTGGTGGCCAATCTTGTCCTCTACAGAGTGCGGGGGCCAGGTACGGGCAGATGTGAAGACCAAGGACCTTTACTCCCACGCCCAGTTTGGCGACAACAACTACCCTGGGGGTGTGGACTGTGAGTGGGTCATTGTGGCGGAGGAAGGCTACGGCGTGGAGCTCGTGTTCCAGACCTTTGAGGTGGAGGAGGAGACTGACTGCGGCTACGACTACATGGAGCTCTTCGACGGCTACGACAGCACAGCCCCCAGGCTGGGGCGCTACTGTGGCTCAGGGGTGAGGCCCCTGCCCCTTGCCCTCCTGGCCCCATGCCCCACACTGTCCTCCACCCTTCTTGTCCCAATCCCCAAGACCTAGCGCCCACACAGGCCCCGGAAGTTGAGTGCAGCACGCGCGTGGTGCTGCACCCAGAGGCCCAGCCTGGTTGGGGCTGCTCAAAGACACTGCCTCATCCCCGATCTAGGAAACCCAGTCCTTTCTGGGCAACCTAGAGGTTCCTATGGCCTCTGACCCAGGCCTGCTTCAGAACCAGTTGGCCAGGGCCTGCAAGGGATGGAGCTTCCCCTGTCCCTCCTTTCCTTACCCCTCCTCCAAGGCAGCCCACCAGGGCCTGAAATGGGGGGCAGAGGTTGGTACCAGAGCCTGGGACAGGGGGCCTGAGCGGAGTGGCCCTCACCAGTCCTTTTGCTGGAGCCATAAATACCCTTTTCATTTCCTCTGCCAATTTCTCCTCTTGGTGAGAGGCCAGCTTGTCCCAAAGCTCTTCCTGCTGCTGTCCCAGTGGCCCCTGGGCACTGCTTCTTGGTCCATAAAATGGCACATTCAGAGGCAATGAGCAAAATTCAACTTGATGGGCTTTTACCTAAGGACATGGGCTAGCCTTATGCGGAGGATTTATTTTCCTCCCTGTAAGAGCTTGCAGCTTCTTTTTTTTTTTTTTTCTTGTCCTTTCCTGAGGATTTCAAAGAGACAGACTTTTCTTCCTACCCATCTCTCTCTCTTCCCCCCCGCCACCCTCTCTCTCTCTGTCTCCCACACACACACACACACACACACAGGCCCACCCGCTTGCATGCCCTTTGAAACACACTGTCCCTCCTGTCACCTCCCTGGCCCCCTGCCTATCCCATGGCTGTGTCCCAGGCAGCCTAGGTGCCCCAGGAAGGGTTAAAGCTCCTGGAAGCTGCAGCAGCTGCTGGACCCAGCATTGGCCCAACCTTCCCCAGAAGCAGAGCTTTAGCCCTCGTGTGGCTGGCAGGGGCTGGGACAAGGTGGAGTCTGAAGCAGCTTGGCTGCCCTGGTGTCCCCTGGCTGCCAGGCTAGTGTCCCCTCCCCTCTTTGCTCTTTCTTCTGAATCACACACGAAATTGGATGTCCCCAGGTGTCTTCTTCCAGAGACCTCCCCCAGGCTGAGTCCACCAAAGGGACTTGGGGAAGGATCAAGGCCTCCTGGCACAACTACTGGGAATGTCCTCAAGGTTCTCAGAAATGATTTCTTCTGTGCCTGGAAGGCCAGGGTGTTGACGTCCGATGCTCTGCCGCCTGACCTCACTCAGTAGGCTTGCAGGAGGCATCTAAGAAGGGCCTGGGAGCAGACCTTGGCCAGGTGCCAGAGGAGAGGCGGGGCGAGGTGTAGGGACGGCAGAGTCCAGGTCTGGGGGACACTGTGCTTCTCCCCAAAACTTCCTCCACACTCCAGCAGAGAAGTGGCCGTGCTGTCTTCCCTAAGAGTCCGCTGGGACGGCAGGAAGTCATGCCATTCAAAGAACCCCTCCCTTTGCAAAATACTTTGACATCAGTCCGGTCCTTTGCTCTTCCCTAGCACCCGTCCTAGGCATGGAGAGCAGAGAGCTTTTGCTCCTGTTTGTGGCTGAGGGAAGTGAGGCCCAGAGATGGGAGGTGGCTTGCCTGAGACTATACAACTCAGTTAGTAGTTATAGTAGAGCTGGGTTTACAGGAACTTAGTTCTCTTCAGCCCACGCCTTCTCCCCTCCCCAGGTTCCTCATTAAACTAGCAAGAAGCCCCATGCTTCAAGGGGCGGGGAGAATCTGGTGGCTGCCCGGGAGCCTCCTGCCCCTCAGAGCCGGGGATCTTGGGGAGACAGGAGAGCAGCCCCAGCCCCTCTTCCTCCACCTTACTCCATCCCTTTTCTCTGCCAGCCTCCTGAGGAGGTGTACTCGGCGGGAGATTCTGTCCTGGTGAAGTTCCACTCAGATGACACCATCACCAAAAAAGGTTTCCACCTGCGATACACCAGCACCAAGTTCCAGGACACACTCCACAGCAGGAAGTGACCACTGCCTGAACAGGGGCGGGGACCGGAGCCTGCTGCCCTTGGTCACTTAGACTGGACAGTGGGGGTGGGCGGAAGGCGACGCACCATACCTCTCCCCCAGGCCCCAGGACCTGCAGGGCCAATGGCCCGGTGAGACTGTCCATAGGAGGTGGGGGGAACTGGACTCCGGCGTAAGCCACTTCCCCACAACCCCTCGACCAGCAAGGGGCCGGGGCCGGGGAGCAGAGCTTCCCCAAGACATTTCAAAGTCACCATTCCTCTCTTCGGGGGCCCTGCCTGGTGGCAAGAAGGAATGTCAGCAGGACCCCGTTGCCGTCCCTGTGTCTACACGCTGTATTGTGTATCGCCGGGGGCATTATCTTCATTGTAATGTTCATTTCCCACCCCTGCTCCAGCCTCGATTTGGTTTTATTTTGAGCCCCCACTACACCCCCCAGTTTCCTGGGGCACAAGTGTCTGTGTGTGTCCCCCAGGAGCCGCTGTGGGAAGCTGATGGGGAGGGGATGGAGGAACAAGACAGGGCTTCTCTCAGGCCCAGTGGCCGGTCAGCCACACCAGGGCACCACAGCCAATAAACCGAAAGTGTTACAGCCAATATCCTGTGCCAGATGCTGTCTGGGCCGTGGGGGCGGGGCTGTCATGTTCCAGATGTATGGGCTTGCTGTGGAGGCCGGCACGCAGCCAGGGCACCTGGCATCGTGGACTGCCCTTCCCTCCCCTGATCCCAGGCCCCCGAGGGTGTGATTTCACACTCAGGCACACATGTTCTCGCAGGCACCCATCACAGCGCGCACACACACCACATGCTCTGCTTGCGGTCCTCCCACATGAGGGGAGGGGTGGAACATTCCATAAAGAGGCTGTTTGGTAGGGAGGGAAGAAGGATGTGAAAGGGGTCAGGGGTGTCTGTCCGTCTGGGTTTTCTGTCTCTGCATCTGGGGAAGGAGCAGATGGGCTGCAAGGGTGTCCACCTAGGTGAGCAAACGGGGGCCAGAGAACCCACATCAGCTAGGACAGGTCCAGTTGGCCCCTGGTGCCTGCCTTCCTGCCAGTCAGATGCCAAGTGCCGCTCCCCATGGATCCCCCTGTCTTCGTGGAGACAAGAGCCAGAGCTCAGCAGCCACTGAGCAAACATCCCAGCTCTGGCCCCTCTTCCCAGGCGACCCAAAGCTATGTCTTGTCCGGCCTCCTACTCCCTGCCATTGCCCACCCCGCTTCCCCATCCCAGACCTGTGCCTCCCAGAGGCCAGGAGGAGAAATCACATCTCAGTTCCCTCTCTCCCCTCTTTCTACGTGGCTCTCAAAGGGAAAGAAAGCCCAGAGCAGCCCCAGCTCTTACGCCCGGGCTGGCTGCTCCCAGGGTCCAGGGAGAGCTAGATGGCCTGCTGCAAGCCCCAGGGTTTCCTAGAGCCTTCAGTGGACTGGCAGGCTTTTCCTGGCTCCTTCCTGAGGCTGTGCCAGATGCTGTCTGGACCTGCAGGGGCCCCCACTCCCCGGAAGCAGCCTGGCATGGGGGACTCCATCTTGGCTCTTTAAGCAGAAGGTAGTAGTGGAAAGCAGGCACGCTGCGAGTGTTGGATGTGTACACAGGGCCCTCTTCTTCCAGGAAACCAGCCTGCTCTACTGCTCAGGCTGCAGCTGTCTCCTCCAGGCCTGACCACCAGTGTGGCCCTGGGGCCCTAAGAGAGAGCTAGAGGTGCCCACAGGAGTTACTGCTTGTTGCGCCAGTAAAGTCACAGGCTGTGATGTCACAGCCTCTCCTCCCTGCTGCTTCTTCCTCTGAAAAGGAGGCTCAGGACAGCCTGGAGGGCCATGACAGAATGGAAGGATCCCTACACTTGTGCAGCTGCCTGGGCATCTCACCCAGACACTGCCCACCCACTTGGCATGAGCTCTGCCACGAAGTTGGTGGTCAGTGGCCATAGGTCTCCTTACCAGCCCTCTGGGTCCTTCGGAAGCTCCAAGGACCACAGTCCCAGCTCATAGGCCAGGGTCATAACCCTGTCCAGGCAGGGGCTCCAACCCACAGAGATACATTGGGTCCCCCCCACCCCAAACAGGGTTCTTATGGACAGCAACCGCCAGCTAGAGGCAGGCTCAGGATAACCCATGCAGCCACCTGGGCACACGACTCAACACTCCATCACCCACAAACACAGGTTCCTCCAGCAACTCAAGAACCCGCCCAGCGAGCCCTCCAGACGTTCCATAGGCCCCTCTTCAGAGGTAGGCAAGGGGCTGTAGTGCCCTAGGTCGAGGGAAGGCCCAGCCAGGAGAACTTTGGCACAGAGTATCTTGGAGACCACCCACACCGAAACTGACGCAGTGCAGGAGCCCCAGCCACAGTGGGCGCTCCCAACCCACCCCATGGAGTGAACAAAGATTTTGAAGACCACCAAGGAGGTCCACATGGCAGTTTCAGATCCTCTGCCCTGGTCAGCCAAGAAGCAGGGGTACAGGCCTGTCTGGATGCCCAGATGTCCACCCCCAAGGGCTTGCAATCGGGCAGGAGGCAGCCCAAAGCAAGGATAAGGGCATCCATTTGATAGAGAGGGAGGAGAGGGGAGGACGAAGAGGAAGAGGACAGGGAGGAAGAGGAGGAACACTCAGAGGACGGAGGCTGGAGAGTTCTGAGGAAGACAAGATGGTGGCTGGAGAGGAGGAGGCGGGGAGAAAGGAGGGAGAGGATGGAGAGGAAGAGGACGAAGTGGAGGAGGAGCAAGGATCTGCCTCCTCAGGTGACGGAAGCCCCTCAGGCGCTGGTTGCAGGCCACTGATGCGTATTTCAGAATCTGATAAATTGATGCATTCTGCGGGCCCAGCCTACCCTCACCTTCTAGCTGCCCAGGGTTCTAGACGAGCCTCCCACCCCCACCCAGTGCAGCTGCCCCTCTGCGCAGGTGATTCCATGGTAGAGGAAGGTACACTTGCTCCTCCTGTGTCCAGCACCTGAGGTCCCCTGGGGGCTTAGCTGAGGTCCCCCGGAGTCCTGCACTCATGATAAGCATTCACATGGGAAAAGCCAGGATGCAGCTGCCCCGACCCTACACTCCCAGCCCCAGTAGCCAGGTCAAGGTAAGCACATCCCTGGGAGCTTCAGACTTTCTGGAGCCCTCGGCCAAGAGGGCAGCATGAGCCTGGCAGTCAGGAGACCTGGCTCTGCCACGCTTAGCTCGGTGACACTGGCCCGCTGCCCCCTCCCTGGTCCTCTGCTCCCTAAACCTATCACCTGTCCCCAGCACCCTTCCTGCCATGTCCTGAGAGACAGATTTGAAAATCCAACGTCTTGTCTCCGAAGCAGTCAGAGGGCAGGGCACCAGGCAATTGAAGTGACTGGAACCCTCAGCAGAGATGTGGCAGCTTCCAGGGACAAGCGTTGGCTCAGCTGTAAAACAAGGAAAGTTGAGTGCCTGGCTCTGTCCCTCACTCCCTTTTTCTCTTTTTCCCTGCCCCTCCCTCTAACCCTACAGGATCCCCAGTAGTAAAAAGGTGACAAGCTTGAGAGCAAACAAAACCCATTTTGAACACCAGCTCCACCATTTGGTGGCTATGCGACCCTGGATGAGTCACTTCTTTGAACCTCAGGTTCTTCAGTGTGGGGTGATATGGTTGTGAAGGAATGAGGCCAAGCACAGTGGCTCATGCCTGTAATCCCAAATGCTTTGGGAATCTAAGGTGGGAGGATCACTTGAGCCCAGGAGTTTGAGACTAGTCGGACCCTGTCTCTACAAAAAATGTTTAAAAAATTATCTGGGAGTGGTGGTGCATGCCTGTAGTCCTAGCTATGCAGGAGGCTGACGTGGGAGGATTGCTTGAGCTGGGAGGTTGAGGCTGCAGTGGGCTGAGATCACACCACTGCACTCCAGTCTGAGTGACAGGAAAAACAAGGAATGAGATAACCTTTGAAGAGAGCCGGTCATGGTGCCTGGCAAAGAGGGGGCTCTTAATAAATGGGCCTGCTTTTCCTTTCCTCTGCTAGCTCCCAGACAACTCTACTCCTGTGCTAAAAGGAAACGTTCAGGTACAAAAGTAGTTTCCAGGCAGGCACTAGGAGCTTAGTGTAGAATTCCCCCTGCCGGAGGGGCAACGCTGAGCCCACAGCAAGGAGGGGGCTGCAGGGCAGCAAGGGACATATTTCTGGCGAGCTGGTGGCCCTTTCTGGGCACCTCCCAAGTCACACCCTGTACTCGACTGTCCCTACGCACAAGGCTGATTCTAGGATCTGTGAAAAGATCTGTTGCTCCAGTTTGCAAAAATAGTAATGCCTGACTTGGAGAGTGAGGGACAAGGCAGCCAGATGTCTTCCCCGGAGAACCCTGAGCCCCCAGCCCAGCCTCCCGCCAACCAGAGCTGCCGCCTCTGCTGCCCCAGCCCCCTCCATCCCACACCCTCCCTTCCCCCATCCCTTGAACATCTGGTTTCAATCTGCTCCAGATGTTGTGGCCAAGCTGTTTTATGGCCAATCACCTCAGCTCCGCTTCCTGAAGGCCTCCCTCCACTTCGGGGAATGGACCCTCCTCGTCCCCTTCCTTGGGACCCCAGCCACCTCTTTCCTAGCATGGAGAAGAGACACATACAGAAGCCGAATGGAACTGCTAGCGTCCTCAGAGCGGGTGTCTCCCCTCCCTCCACTTTGTGGGATGCCCAGGGTTAAAAGGAAAGATGCTGGTCCAGGGACAGAGGAACGGCAGTCAAGGGTGGGTGTGCACCTGAGAAGAGGAGTTTCGGTTGTGAGTTGTGTGTGTTGGGGACCAAGCGTGTGCCACCATGTGTTTGTGTCAGGTATGTCTGTGTGTTTGTGCCTGCACAGCGGAACCCCTCACCTGGAATCTGAAGCCTCCCCTTGTGGCTGCCATCTTCTTTTCCCTGGCTGCCTGCACTGCCAGACAGAGCTAACTCAGGGCCCCTCAGCTGGGCAGTGGCAGCTATGGGTTCAGGGTTGTCCCTCACCTGGGAGCTGTCTGTGCCTTCTAGGCTGTCCTCTAAATCCAGCCCAGGGAGGGTACGTGTGTAGGGGTGTGTGTGTGTGTGCACTGGCATGTGGACGTCTCTCCCTCCACCAAGTCAGAGCAGGCCAGAAAGGACCCCAGGGTGGACTCCAGCGGACCTTCTGACCCAGCTCTGTCTGACTGGTGCTTCGAGCAAGTATGGCAGGGTTGGCTGTACGCCGGGACTTGCCATCTGGACAGAGGAAGGAGAAGCAGAAGGCTCTCCAAAGGAACCTGCCTGGGGACCCCCACAACCCTACCTCCATTCTGCCTTCATGCTCCACTATGAGGTCTCTGGGAGCCAATCTCTCCTCCCAAGAAACCCAAAAGGGTTCACGAAAGGAAGACTGGAGCCTGACCCTCTGGAGGACTGAAACCCTCTCAGCTGGGAGTGGAGAATCCTATGCGGGCCCGCCCAGAGGCAGAAGGGTTGATCCGGAGTCACTCCATCCTCAGAATGCTGGATTTGAGCTACTGCCCACTACTCCCTTTGTTTTTCAAAACTTGGAGTCTCACTCTGTGACCCAAGCTGGACTGCAGTGGCATGATCATAGCTTACTGCAGCCTTGAACTCCTGGGCTCAAGTGATCCTCCCACGTCAGCCTCCCAAGTAGCTAGGACTACAGGTGCGTGACACCACGTCCTGCTCCACTCCACTACGGCTTTAAAACAAGCTTCCATGCTGTCTGTGACTCCACAGCCCCCCCTGGTGATATTCTGGAACTAGGCACAGACTTGCTTAACTGGCTTTGTGGAGGGGACCCCTGGGGGTGTCACTGTGTCTGAAACAGGACTATCCCAGGTAGCCCCTGACATACACTAAAGGAGACAGGCATAGGGCGGAAAAGGAGAAGATTCTGGTTTCTCAATCAAAGCCTGGGCACTATCACTTACTGGCTGTGAGACATGAGCAAGGCTTTGTGCCTCAGTTTCTACTTCTGTTAAGTGGGAATAATACTCCCCAGAAACATCATGAAGACTAAAGAAGTTGATGTGTGTGACAGCACCCAGGTGCCTGGTGCATAGTAGGCCCTCAGGAGCCGTCATCTGCCCTTCCGCTTTCCTTTCTACCCCAAAAAGGCTATGCCCTGAGCTCTGGATGACACACATGAACGTGGCCTTGAGTCAGGCAGTGTTGGTGAGGACTTTGACTTCTCTAGAGCTTTTCTACTCCAGCACAGGACCGTATCAATAAGTTCATAATAGATGCAGGCCAGGTGCAGTGACTCAAGCCTATAACCCCAGCACTTTGGGAGGCAGGAGGATCACTTAAGCCCAGGAGTTTGAGACCAGCCTGGGCAACACAGGGAAACTCCGTCTCTACAAAATAAAACATTTTTTAAAACCTAGCTGGGCAGGGTGGCATATGCCTGTGGTCCCAGTTGCTCTGGAGGCTGAGATGGGAGGATCACTTGGGTCCCAGAGGTTGAGGCTGCAGTGAACCATGATCATGCCACTGCACTCCAGTCTGGACAACAGAGGAAGACCCTGTCTCAAGAAATAAATATAATGGCCAGGCACAGTGGCTCACTCATGCCTGTAATCCCAGCACTTTGGGAGGCTGAGGTGGGTGGATCACTTGAGGTCAGGAGTTCGAGATCAGCCTGGCCAACATGGTGAAAGCTCATCTCTATTAAACATACAAAAATTATGCAGGCGTGGTGGCATGTACCTGTAGTCCCAGCTACTTGGGAGGCTGAGGCTGGAGAATTGCTTGAACCTGGGAGGGGGAGGTTACACTGAGCTGAGATTGTGCACTGCACTCCAGCCTGGGTGACAAAGTGAGGCTCCATCCCAAAAATAATAATGACAATGATAATAAAATGATAGAGGCAGAAGTGACTCGGATCTGTAAATGGGAGCTCTGTCGGGGAGCGGGCACACTCAGGCACTTGGAACAGGGACATTTGGTGGCATCTGGGTCTGGAGCAATGGCAAGCTGCTGTAGTAGGAAGGCTTCAAAGCCTCCAGAGGCTCCAAACGGGGCCTCCAGATGCTGTGGGTCCTCTCCTAGGAGGCCCCATGTGGGAGGACCCATATGGGAAACACTGGGTGGGACCAAAAGACTCCAAAGTCCCTTCCAAGCTGGAGACTCAGCTCTACATCCTGAGCCCCGCCTCCCACAGTGGACCAGGTGCTCCCTTGGAGCTGATTCCAGGTGGCCTGTCCTGTGGGCATTGCCACCTGAGCTCCTCTGTGGTTTGCAGAACTCACCCACCCCATCACTGGCCCAAAGAGATGAGGCACTGTAGTCTGAATGTTTATGTCCCCCCTAAATCCTAGGTTGACATTTATTTTCTTTTATTTTATTATTTTTGAGATGGAGTCTCACTCTGTCACCCAGGCTGGAGTGCAATGGTGCAGTCCCAGCTCACTGCAACCTCCGCCTCCTGGGTTCAAGCAATTGTCCTGCCTCAGGCTCCCGAGTAGCTGGGATTACAGGTGCCCACCACCACGCCCAGCTAATTTTGTATTTTCAGTAGAGATGGGGTTTCACCATATTGGCCAGGCTGGTCTTGAACCCCTGACCTCCTGTGATCCACCTGCCTCAGCCTCCCAAAGTGCTGGGATTACTGGCGTGAGCCACCGCGCCCAGCCCTAGGTGGAAATTCTAACTCCAAGGTGATGGTTTTAGGAATCGGGGCCTTGGAAGGAGATGAGGTCATGAGGGTGGGGCCACATGAATGGGATTAGTGCCTTTATGAAACGGGCCCAAGATGGCCTGGAGCAGTGGTTCATGCCTATAATCCCAAGCACTTTGGGAGGCCTAGGTGGGAGGATCACTTGAGGCCAGGAGTTTGAGGCCAGCCTGGGCAACAAGGTGAAACCCCCCAACTCTACAAAAAAAAAAAAAAAGGAGGGGTAAGAGAGCTTGCTCATCCCTTTCACCCTGTGAGGACACAGTGAAAAGAGCCATCTGTGAAGCAGGCCCTCACCAGACACAGCTTCTGCCAGCACCTTGATCTTGACCTCCTGAGTCTCCAGAACTATGAGAAATGAATCTGCGGTTTTTGAGCCACCCAGTCTGTGGCATTGTGTCACAGCAGCTCAAATGGACTGAGACGAGCAGGGCCCTCAGGCCATGGTGGTTTATTGATGCACGTCGCAAGCACAGCACAGGCAGGTGGACCCCAGCCCCAGGGGGACATGAGGGCCAGGGGAGGGCAGCAGGCCACCCCTACAGCAATGCTGTCAGCACAGGGGGAAGGAAAGGGCCTGGGCCATGTTCTCTCCTTCTCCACACCTCTCCCCGCAGGAAGCCTCCAGGCCTCCTGACCCATCCCAGAGAGACAGCTGGCCACACAATTCCCCCTGGCTACAGAGAGGCGACAGTTGTCCACCTGCCCCTCACCGAGGTATGGTCTTGCCGGCCCGCCGCTGCTTCCGTCCTTCATCATGGAAATCCAGCTACTCATCCATCATCTCCGTCACCTCTGAGAAAGTCACTGTGAGGCTGCACTCTTCTCTGCCTGATGTCACCTCCATCATCCCCCAAACAGCCGGCGGCTGCTGTCAGCCCCTCCCACAGGCTCTCTGTTTGCTTTGCTGATTGTAGGGAGTCCACCCTGGTGACCTGTGCGACAGTAGGAATGAGGCAAAAACACAAGGAGGCCCAGGAAGGATGTCACCAAGAACTCCCCGGGTAGGGGCTTCCGGCCAGCAGGGTGGCAGGAGAGCAGACAGAGCCAGTGGGCAGGGGAGAGGTGGAGCAGCAGAGGGTCCACA
The DNA here is from genome assembly GCF_008728515.1 of Papio anubis. Lineage (NCBI taxonomy): Eukaryota > Metazoa > Chordata > Mammalia > Primates > Cercopithecidae > Papio > Papio anubis. The sequence goes on from NC_044983.1 coordinate 20,318,781, forward strand.
GTCCAGGTCACGCACGGGCACAGTACAGTCACGGCACCGTGGCAGAGCAAGTGAGCAAAGTGCACGGCTGGGCGGGGTGCCGGGGCCCGCGGGACAGCTCGAAGATCTCATGTTCCATGCCAGGCCCCAGCAGAGCATGAGGCGGCCCACTCCCAGCTGAGGAAGGGGCACTTCTGGGTCTCAGGGGTCTCCTCCCCCTCCTCAACCCTGGTGGCTGCTGTCTCAGACCCCCGCACTCTAAGCAAGGAGAAGGTATGCTGGGGTACGGAAGGAAGGAACATCCGACAGCCTGACGCCCCCAGTGCCAAGAGAAGAAAGAGAATTCCTTTCTAGAGAGCAGGGGGAGCGTCCCGGTGGGCAGGTGGAGAAGGAGGGACAGCTCTCCCATGCAGGAAGAGGGTTCTTTGGGGCAAGGAGCAGCCAGGGTGTCATGGTGGTGCAGGAGACTATTTATAGAAGGAAGGGATCCGGGCCTGGAGTGGGAAGCCCCAGAGACCCAGCTCAGCAGGGAGGGGGCATTCTGTGGTTGGCCCTGAGTGGGGTGAGTGGGACTAAGAAAGATCGCCCCACAGCTCTCTGCATCTCCTCTGGAGGCAGCCAAGCTACACGTGGGCTTTGGCCCAGAGGGGCTTCCCTGGGAGAGCCCCAGGAGGTGGGCAGGTCTTTGGGACATAGAGACCTGGATGAGGCAAAGAACAGTAGGACAAGGAAACCAGAGGAAAAGGGAAGTTCTCCAGAAATCCAGCTCAGCTGCCAACTACGGAGGAGGAGAAGCCTTTCCACGTCCACCAGGCCGGGGGTGGGCCACACTTACCAAGAGGACCACCGTCTGTTGCCTCCAATGCCAAGGGGCGGGGGGAGGGCAGCTGGGCAGAGTGGAGGGAGCAGGGGGGTAGGAGAGAGAAAGCAAGCTCCCTGAACCTGGGCTACCCACCTCCACCTTCTGCTCCTCTCTCCCTCGACCCCCAGCTCCCCAGGAGTCCCTAGCGGCCCACGCTGATGTTGCAGGTCTTGCAGCTGGGGTCCTTCTTGGCATCGGCAGTAGACAGGCTCATGAGCTGGTGACCGCTGATCTCCCCCAGGGTGCCCAGGGACAGGTCGACAGGCTCAGTGTAGATGATCTCCAGGATGAGGTCCTGGGCGTGGCGGAAGACCAGCTCCCCGTCCTCCACGCTGCAGGTCAGGAACTTGTTGCAAGCAATGTCCAGGAGGGGCAGGCGGTCGCGGCAGAAGCGGTCCCCCAGGGAGCCTTTGGGCGCCAGCACCAGGATAGCATAGTGGTAGGCCGTGTACATGCAGTAGAAGTCCGCAAAGTAGAGGTTGGTGCTGGGATTGAAGAGGCGCTGAGCTGGGATCTGGAAGCGCCAGCGGCCGTAGGGGGAATCCTGCGGGGGCTGGCCCGTGTTGAACTCCGTGTTGCAACTGAAGAAGACCCCGTGGAGCATACCGCTGGTGGGGGAGCCGTGGCTGCCGCTGTTGTCCTTCAGGTAGGGCTGCAGCATGTTCCCGCAGTGGGTCCTGCCCACCCCAGGGAGACACGCCAAAGGGAAGAGAAGATGCGGCTGGTGAGCCGGGCTGAGGCTTGGCTGCTGCGTGTGGTCGAGGAGGGAGGGAGCCAGCCCAGCTCCCAGCCCTCCCCCAGCCGCCTCCACTAGTTGCAAATAGAACATTCCAGAATGCAAGAGCAGAGAGGGCCCTGGAGAGGGATTCATCCAGCCCACTCCTTCTCAGAGAAGAGATGTGAAGCTGTCACTCCCCAACTTGAAACCCTTTGGTGGGGCGTGCGTGAAAAGCATGGCGGCTCATGATCTGATCTCTGTGGTCTCCTTGCCACTCCCCACCTCCTGCCATCACACCTACTTACCCACCCCCTGCACACGCAGTCTCCTGCCTCTGTGCCCCCTGTGCAGGACTCTTCCCTCTGCTGCACTGACCGCCCTCTCCACCTTCCTCCGGCTGGCTTGGCAAACTTCTAATCAGCCTTCAAGCCTCAGCCACGCGTCTGCTCCCCACTAAAACCTTCCAGGAACAGCAGACACCTGCACTTGACAAATATTTGGCTGCCTACTATGTGCAGGACACCCAGTCTTCTAACTGTGTTGCCCAGGCTGAACTCCTGGCCTCCAGTGATCCTCCGGCTTTGGCCTCCCAAAGTGCTAGGATTGCAGGTGTGAGCCACTTCATCGGCCAGGACACTGAACTGTGCTCAACAATTACACGTACCTTTCACATGAAATCTTTCCATACTGTCTCGCTGACTGGATTCTGAGGTTCTCAAAAGGGTGAACTCTGCCTTTATCTTTACATCCTGGCACCAAGTAAGGTGCCTGGCACACATGGGTGCTCCCTGTCTCTCTCATTCTCGGTGATAAAGGAGTCCAAACTGGGCCACTGACTCACTTTCCAGGCTGGAGTGCAGTGGTACAATCACAGCTCACTGCAAGCTCGAACTCCTGGGCTCAAGTGATCCACACCCGGCTAATTCTTTAAATTTTTTGTAGAGATTGGGTTCTCACTATGTTGCTCAGGCTCATCTTGAACTCTTGGGCTCAAGTGATCCCATCTTGGCCTCCCAACATGCTGGGATTACAGGTTTGAGCCACCAAGCAGGCCTTGCTTCTTTAATACAAACCCCAAAGACTCCCAAGGTCCTCACTGCCCTGAGGTTAAAACTGTCCTGACTCTAAGGATAAAGGCAGACAGAGGCCAGGCACAGTGGCTCATGCCTGTAATCCCAGCACCTTGGGAGGCCGAGGTGGGTGGATCACCTGAGGTCAGGAGTTTGAGACCAGCCTGGCCAACATAGTGAAACCCCGCTTCATTAAAAACACAAAAATTAGCCTGCCATGGTGGCGCACACCTGTGGTCCCAGCTACTCAGGAGACTGAGGCAGGAGAATCATTTTAACCCAGAAGGCAGAGGTTGCAGTGAGCGGAGATCACGCCACTGCACTCCAGCCTGGGTGACAGCGAGAGACTCCGTCTCAAAAAAAAAAAAAAAAAAAGAGGCAGAGCAGCTGCTTGCCCTGGCTGAGCCTCAGAAGGATGTGGTCTTGGAGCACTTTCCAGCAGGCCTGGGGAGGGTGGGTACTCCTGGTCCTGCCTCACTCTTGCCTGATCCTGGCTGTCTTCAGTGACAAGTGACTCCCTGGCTCGAATGAACAAGCTGCTTCCCTCTGGGCCTCGTGCTCCTCTTCTGTAGGCCAAGGGTGTTGGATCAGATCACCAATTTTCGAACACTTTTAGACTGCAGCATCTCTCTCTTTTTTCCCCCAAAAGAAATTACACGTGGAAGGCTCACAGGCAAATAAAATTGAGGCTGCTCTGGTTGGACATCAGGTGTGGGGCCCACCAAGCCTCATCCTCTGGTCCCCCCAACCCCATGGCAGCATTCTAAGGGGTTCACTGACATGTCTCCCTGAAGGGAGCACCCAGTTTGAAAAGCGATGAGCTGGGTGCTTCCTCAAACCTTTTGTGATCAGAACACTCATTTCATGCACTCCCTGCCACCTCCCCTTTGGCCCCAGGGCCTGAATCAGAGAGACCTGTGGTGGTAGACCCCCATGAAAAGAACTGTCCCAGAGCGGGAGCAAACCCAGATCTCATTCTCCCAGGCTCGTTAGTACAACACTCTTGCAGAAGGCCCTGTCCCCAGAGCCCTTGATCTTCCCTGAGCCCAATCCCCAAAGCAGCAGTCTCTTCAGAGCCAGCCTGGTGACGTCAGGGCATGTCAATCCTAGAGGAGGGACTGGCAGCCACGGGGGTGGGGGTGACCTCAGACAGCCAGGACAGGAACAGGAAGGGCTGGGAGGGAGGAGAGGCCTGGCGGGTCCAGCCGGGAGCCCGCACCCATACCTGGCATGCTGGAAGTACTCCTTGTGATGGTTGCGGTAGAAGACGGAGAAGCGGAGCATGCGGCCTGCGATCTGCTCGGCCTTCTCCTGCAGCTGAGCCAGGTGCTCCTTGGCATAATCTACAAGATCCCAGATGCAGTGGGTGAGCTGAGGGCCAGCTGAGGAGCACAAACACCTCCTGTCCCCACCCCACCCCACCCTGTGCGTGCCGGCCAACCTCTGCCTGTCAGAACAGCAGAGGCGACTAGACAGTCGCAGAACCTTAAACTCAGATGGTAACAGGCCAGCTGGCCTCTGCTGGAAACACAGAGCGCTGCATGCTGTCTGTCCTCATCACCTCTGCAACCACAATGCCAGAGTCTCGGGGCTCTCTGGGTCACAAAAAGGCAGAGGGTCGCCCAGTAATCCCGCCAGGGTGCCCAGGGGCTGTGATCCCAGGCTATCCTCATGTGAAAAGAGGACTCATGGGAAAAAGGAAGACTTGAGAGGGCTTGAGGTCCTTTTGGGAAAGTCCCTCAAATCCAGTAGATAGGAAGCTGCCCACACCACCCCCATGGAAGCCAGCTGTAGCTACAGGTGAGGGCTCCTGAGGGGCTAGGGAGAAGCGAGACCAGGCAATGTTTAGGCAGTCCTGGGTCTGGAGCAATGGCTCTCAGCTTGAGCATCTCAGGAGAAACAGGGAAGGCTGGAAACAGGATAGCAACATTGAACCCTGGAGCCCCAGGAAGGCTGCTGTTGGCACATACAGCTCCTTGGTACAAATGAGAAGAAGCTGCCCTTCCCTCTTTGTGGATGCATCCCTGGCCAGGGTGCTCGGTTTGGAGAGAGGAGTGTGGACTGGATTGCAGCCAGATCCCCAATTTGAATTAAATGCCCATTGCACATGGAGGTCTCAGGGGAAACCGAGCTTTCCCCTCCAGGAGCAAGAGGCCTCCAGAGAGTGGGGTTCTGCAGCAGAACTAAGAAAAAACACCATTCAGCCAGCCGCGGTGGTTCACGCCTGTGATCCCAGCACTTTGGGAGGCCGAGGCGGGCGGATCACCTGAGTCAGGAGTTCAAGACCAGCCTGGCCAACATGGTGAAACCCCATCTGTACTAAAAATGCAAAAAAAAAGTAGCCAGGCGTGGTGGTGGGCGCCTGTAATCCCAGCTACTCAGGATGCTGAGGCAGGAGAATCGCTTGAATCCGGGAGGCAGAGGTTGCAGTGAGCCAAGATCATGCCACTGCACTCCAGCCAGGAGGCGACAAGAGTGAGACTCCATCTCAAAAAAAAAAAAAAAAAAAGACAGAAGGAGAAAAAAAAAAAAGAAAAAGCACCACTCAAAAGACAACAGCAGCTCAAGGAGACTTGGGGCATAAATCTTGGCAAAGGATGGAGCCAGCAGACTCAGAGGCCCGGGGCTGAGAATGTTCTGTGCCCCTTCCGTGTGACAGAGAGATCTGGAGCAGCTCTCACCGTAAACACCAAAAGAATGCAATCTTGTGGGGACAGACCCTGAGTCACGATTGACCAAGCACACATAAGCCCGCTGTTTGTGCTGGAGTCTACAAGTTAAGTTCTGCTAAGAGAGTTTGCAGGGCCGTTGACCAGGGACCATTTTCCCAGGCTACGTGGAGGCTCAGAACAAGCGAAATGTGATTGCTCTACCAAGTGCACATTGACAGATAATTGATTAAGCAAAATGTGGTCTATCCATACAATGAAATACTATCCAGTTTTAAAAAGAAAGTAAATCCTGGTATATTCCAGTCACAAAAAGACAAATCCTGTACAATTGTACTACTGATATGAGATACTTAGAGGACTCATATTCATAGGAACAGAAAGTAGAATGGAAGCCGGCAGAGGGAAACGGGGGGTGGTTGTTTAATGGGTATAGAGTTTTGGTTTTCCAAGAAAAAAAGGTTCTGGAGATTGGCTGCACAACAATGTGAATATACTTAATACCATTGAACTGTACACTTCAAAATGGTCAAGATGGCAAATGTTACATCATGCACCTTTGACCACAGTGTTTAAAAAGATGCCTGTGATCTGGTACCAAGCCAGAAAAGTAACTCCCTTTCTTAATGGAAGTGGTCTTGCCAACATGATTAGTGGGGTTCACATCTGCCTCCAGTGAGAGAAGAGAAAGGGCGGCTTTTGGAGGCAGGGAGGGTGTCATGCCTGTGTGCCTTCCCTGTGGCCCAAGCATGCTGCCTGGTGGACAGAAGGCGTTCGTCAGTGTTTGCTCGACTGCCAGGAAGCCCCACTTTGACCACAACTAAGCCCGACGTGCCAAGCAGCAGGACAGGGGCATGAAAGCAGGGCCTCACCCCCAGTGCAGAACTCCACTGTCTCGCTCCAGCCGGACACCAGGTACTCCCCGTCGCTCTGCTTCACCGCCGTCTGCACGGCCACACTGTACTCTGTGCGGGGGCTCAGGAACCAGTGGCCTCTCACCGTCATGGGCAGCGGCACTGCCTTGGCCACGAGCTTGGTGGGGACATCCTGAGAAATGGGGTACAGACAGAGAGCCGGGCGTCAAACAGGGGTTCATGCCCGATCTGGGCGTCACCCCAGAATCTCCACTCCCCAGATGGCCCTGTTTCTCCTGCGCAAGACCAATCTTGAGGATCCGTTGGCTTCCTATCCTGGCCACCATTTTCCTGGGAAGGCCACACAGATGCTCCCCAGCCTTGGCCCCTCCTCGAACCCCCCTGACACCCTGTTCTCTTGGGAACGGAGGGGAAAAGCCACGAAGTTGAGGGCGGCAAGGCCTTCATTTTTTAAGGAGACTTTGAGAGCTCTGCACACTGCAGTGCCGTCTCCACGGCAACGGCAAATGCTGAGAAGCCAGGGAGGAAGGGAAAATATGCCTTATTCTTTGGGGGGGAGGGTTAAGGGGGTGGTGTTGAACATTCACGTCACCGTGGCAACTGGCCTGCCAAAAGACACCCAGATCGGGAGAGCCAGTTCCAGAGAAAGAGAGCGGGTGAGTAACCCACGCCGGTGCCGTCGGCCTGGGAGCCAGCTGGCCGCCTCACTCCCCCTGCCTCTGCCAGCTTGAGAGGATGGGGGGCTTCCTCCCACCCACCCCCACACTGGCTTTTAACCCCAGAAAAGGACACACCCACGGAAGACTCTGTCCTATTCCTTTTCTAAGTCAAGCAAATGGCAGGCCAGCAGGTGAGGGGCCGGAGAGGGAGAACTGAGGCCACAGCAAAAGGGCCCCGCCCAGACCGAGGCCCGCGTGGCCCATCCAGCCAACAGCGAGGCTGTGCCCTGAGCCGGGGCTTTGTCGAGACTTGAGACGTCATCCCCATAGGCGATGCCTGCGGCCCCACCCCACCCAGGCTCTCTGCCCCTGCTTGAAGTCTCAGTCGTGGCGCTGATAACAGCGCTCCCTCTGTGCTAGGCGCTGGGCCAAGCACCACGCAAACATGACTCACTGCATCCTCTCCACGACCCCGCGAGGCTCGGCATTGTTATTCCCTCTTCACCAGGGAAGGAGCTCAGGCTCAGAGAGGTCATGTAACTTTCCCAAAATGACACAGGAAGAAGAGTGTGGATTTTAACCAGGCCTCTGACTCCAAGCCATCACTTCCAGGTGTTCCCTTATCCGGCTTCCTTCAGGAACAGGAGCTGGGAAGGGGCTCCTGGGACACCTTCTACTCACCCGGTGCTTGAACTTGTTGGAATTCTTATTCTCCTTCTTGTTAAGGTCAATGAAGTAATGGGTGACCCTCTCCAGGTCACTGTCCTCCATGGCCCAGGAGATGCGGAAAGAGTCGCAGGTGATGTTGTTGATCTCAATGCTGTGGGGCGTGGACAGCAGCTCCATGCTCCCGTCTCGGTTGTCTCCTGTGGGGACTGAGGAGGAGGAAAAGGGTCAGTACCTCCCTTGCCCCCAGCGAGCTTTCTGGAATGTCTTCTTCCCAATAGCCCTTTTGAGGCGGAACCTCAAGGACCCCTGGAATCCACCTGCCTCATGAATTAGATGGGAAAGACTGCACAGGGGAGGCTGGAGAAGGTTGATGGAGGGTGGAATGGGGTGCCTGCCCGGGGGGCTCTCTGCTCTCCTCGGAGGGGTCTGCAGAGCAGACGGCACCTGACAGGTGGCAGAGGCAGTGGGAACGCTGCAAAGCCGGGCGGGGACAGATTTGCAGCAGATGGAGCCGAGGAGGGAGGGGGCCCTCAGCCAGCAGGCGTGAAAAGAGAAAGGGGTGGGGGTGGAGAGGACGGGTGAGAGGCGGAGGAAACACAGGAAGCACCTGCTGTGGAGCGGAGGTGCGAGGCTTGGGGCAGGTGACAGCCAAGAGCTCACAGGTGCCAGGGCCCTCGGATTCAGGCCTCTCTCCTCGCTGGGGTCAGCAAGGGTTGCCATGGTACATGGCTGGAAGGACAAGTGCCACGTTGGTGCATGTGGACACATTCGTGGTGGGAGGGGCACGCGACACAGCCGGCTTCAAGCTCTTTTTTCCACCCATAACTTTTTTTGACAATCCCTCTTTCTCTTCAGCCAATCTTCTCTTGATTCCTTTCAATCATTACTTTTAACATTAACATCTATTGGGGGCCAACCATGTGCTCATAACTTCACAGACATCTCATGCAAGCTTGGAAGCAGCGACACACTATCATTATCTCCATTTTACAGATGAGGCAACTGAGGTCGGGAAGGTACTAACCTGCCCAAGGCCACGCAGGGAGCAAATGATTTGAACTCCCGCTCCCAAGCTCTTGATCATTAAGCTAAGGTGGTGTCCCCTCATATGTGGGGGTGGAGGGGCACATGTGTGGCGTGTGTGCATGCATGGGTGTCTGTGGTGTTTCCACCCTGTACTTTCCCTCCTTCTATCATTTCCTTTCAAGCAACTGCATTTTCTCTCCCTCCCTGTCTTCCTCCTTTGGTTCTCCCCTTATGTCTGCTGCTTGTCCAGCTATGAGAAGACCTCATCGCAGTCACTCTCATGTGTGCTTTAGCTGGGAAGAGCTGACTCTGGCCGTGACTCTGGCCTGGTTGGCCTAGCTCCGGGATGGGGAAGAGAGAACGGAAGGGGAGTGACAGCGTCTGGGAGGGGACCGTAGATGGGGGTGGGGCGTTCTCCAGGGGCATTTGGTCTCCTGCTTTCCAATCCCTTCCTCCATCCCAGCTCCCGGCACCCCTCATTTTTCTAAGTGTTACCTCCTTCTCTTCTTTCTCCCTCTTTTTCTCCTCCCCTTGCCCAGGAGCTAGTGGTGAGGGCATCTTGTGCCTGCAAAAGCAGGTACTTTTATTTATAGCTTCCAGAGGATCCAGCCCACACCTTCCTGTCAATTAAGCTTGCTCCAGAGCCTGGCACCTCTGTATTAACCTGTGAGTTGCCTGGATGGCAAGTACAGGGTGAAGGCTAAGGGTGATGGCCCTTACCTGCCCCAGGTGTCACTCAAGTCCTGTTTCATCTTAGCCTCCCACTCCAGAGCCAAAATGCCAGTGGCTTTGTGCATGGGGAATCCTACGGTAAATAAGCATGGGGGTGCTACCAGGCCCACCCCAAAATCAAACAGATGGGATTGGGTGTCTGGAAGCAACCCTACCATAATAAACCAGTCTGTAATTCACGGGGACAGGTGTGGAACAGTGAGGAGTTACCACCTCTTGGGATCCTGGTGAGAAGCTCCCAGGGAGACACACATGTGCCTCACACACACACACACACACACGCACCCACGCACACGAACACAGACACACTCCTACCCAAGAGGCCCTGAGTGGCACCCACCTACACGCTCGGAAGCAGCCCACACTCGTCCCATGAGCAGGCACCTATTCCTGCCTCTCCTTGGAGTCCTCCTAGAAATAGGGGCAGCTGTGTGTGGTGGCAGGGGTCTCTAGGACCTGGGTGTCTGCTTGTGCCTTCCTCCCTACAGTTCTGGGAAAGCTGAGATGACATCCCCACCCTAACTTGGGAGGGCGGCGGTGAGTGAGCTGGGGTGGACAGAGGGGTGGGTGTGAACCCAAGTTCTCTACACCCAGAAGACTGGGGAAGGGCAGGGTGCGAGGGACAGGTTGAGGCAACACCCGAGAAACACCCACACTCCTGTGTGGATCCACCCCAAGACAGGCACGTACACGCCCACACACAGGCAGGCACGCGTGCACACACACACATGTGCCAAGAGTGCCCACCCACCCGCATCCCACACCTCCACGGACGTCCTCACTCCCACTCACCCATCTACACACTCAGGTGCCTCCCGCCACCTTCTACATTCTAAGAATGCCCCGCAGTTTTCCCTCTTCAAGCTGTCACCTCCATGCACACCCAGACATGTTCATGTCCACAGGCTCACGCACACACGTCCACGCACACCTCCTCACAAGCCATATTTGGGGAAAAGAGGACGCCACAGGCACCAACATGCGTGCGTGCCATCTCCACAAGAAGGCACGCAACCCACACGCCTGCCTGCACACACATGTGTGTTCATACACACAGCAGCCCCCGCCCGAAGTCTGGTATTCTCTCTCGAATCATCGCCAGGCTCAAAGACAGACTTTGAAAATGTGTTTGCCTCTGGCCACACTCTGCCAGCCCTGAGCTTTCGTGCCAACAGGTTTGTGCACCTACGTGGCTCTGCCCACAGACAATGGTTTCTGCCCCCTCTTCTCTTTACCCACCCCGTCCTGCTCTGGGTCTCACCTCCCCACATAGAAAGCCCCTGTCTGCATACACTCCCACACACATGACAAGGGACATGGTTACCCCTAAATATACTGCCTCATAGTGTCCCCACCCACGCACACCCACAGGCTACTCAGATAAGTCCCCCCAACACACGTACCTCACGTGTGCCAGAAAGATATGTTTCTAGACATGCCTCACACCATTCAAAACCCACACATGAGCATGATTGCAGGCAGATGGACCTATCTGCGCCAGCAAGCCTCCAGCCAACTCACAAGCGCGCACACACACATGCCGCTCACACCGGTGCCCCTTCCCCATGTCCATTCAGAACAGCCGCCCTGCCACAGGGAATGCTTCCCCCACCCTGCTGTCCCTGTTGGCATCGCTGACTGCAGCAGAATGGTCACGGGGTGACTAACTATGGTGCCCCAGAGACTGGATTCAGCCATTAACCACTTTGTCAAAGGCCTGGGGGAGAGGGGACAAGGTCGTCCGGCCTGGCAGTCCAGGTGGACACCCTGGGTGGTGGCAGGACCCTAGCGCCCCCAGCTCCTGGCTACTCAGGATCAACAGCAGCATGTTCCAGGGAGGAAGGGTACTCACCTGGCTCCACTGGGCTCTGCAGAGGAAAAGCTGGCAGGGAGGACAGGGAGAGACCTCTGTGTGGATGAGATCCCAGGCAGGGGACAGCAGCCGGACGCCTGGGTCACAGGCAGTGGTGTGCGCTCGCTCCTCTCCCGGCTGCCAAGGAGGCTGCTTCCATGCCCCGCAGCCAGCTCCTGTCTGGCTGTGCAGCGCGTGTCGCTGCTGCCCCTGGTGAGACGATGTTCCCAGCTGAGCAGCGCAAGAAGAGAGGCAAGAGCGAAATCAAAGCAGCGTGGAGGAGAGAGAGGCAGAGAAGGGAGAAAGAACGAGAGAGCCAGACCGAATCTGGCTCCACCAATGGGATCAGTGGCTGCGCAGCGTCAGGTGATAATAAGCAGGCTTGGTCCCTGTTCGCCGGGCTGGTGGGAGGGGGAAAGGGCAGAGGGTCTCCCAGGGAGCTACACAGATGTCCTCAGGGACAGCAACATACGCTGCCTTTCCCCCATTCTTCCAGGACAAGCTGCCCTCAGAAGTCCCTCCAACACACCCCCTACTTGGAAATCTCTGACTTGAATGCAGCCCCCAAACTTTAGGATGCTGGGAGAGGGGTGGAGCTTAGCCCAGGGCTTGGGCCCCAAAGCAAAGACTCTGATTGGGGGAAGGGGAGGGAGGCTATAGAGGGGAAAGGTCCAGATGGAGGGTGTGAACCCAGGGTCACTGTCTTCAGTCCGGAGCCTCTCCCTGGGGCCTTTTGGTGAACTGTGGTTCCATTTTCTTACCAGTTCTAGTGAGAGATGGCAGACCTGCAGCTCAGGGATCCCTGTGGGTCTGGCGAGAACCCTCTGGCAGCTTGGGTGTCCGCAGGAAAAGGGGCTGGGAGAGAGGCTGTGGCACAGTGCAGGGTACACAAGGGCAAGAAAGTGGGGGTGGGAGAACACACCAAGCTCTGAGTGTCCTCAGCCCACCCCACTCTCTGAGCAAAAAGGAAGCCGGCCCTGGGCATCTTGGGGAGAGAATGTAATGTCTTTCAAGGCAGCAGGAGGCTGTTCTGCCATCAAGAAGCAGACTCAGTGGAGGCCATCAGGAAGAACACCCAAGGAAATGTGAGTCCAGCAACAAGCAGGGACAAAGGGTTGCGCAGCAGCGAAAAGCACAGGCTTATAGTCAGATGGATGTGCTGAGAATCCCTGCTCTACCGCTGCCCAACTAGGTGACCTTCGACAAGCCACTCAACCTCTCTTCATCTGTCAAATGGGATCACACAGGTTTATTGTCATCATGGAATGAAATAATTAGGTAAATCGTCCAGCCCTGGGCCTGGCACATCAGAAGTGCCAGTCACCTGTCAAAACTGTTCTCATTCCCATGATATCGACAGCATCTGCCTGCAAGGAGGCCACAGTCTTCTAGGGGAGAGAAGATGGCCATTTAGAGGACACAATTAGAGAATGAGGAGCATACAACTAAATCGCAGGGCACAGATACTGATTCAGAAAAAGAGCAGTGGGCGGCTCCAGGGCACATGCAGGGTGCAGGCCAGAGGAGGCTGTGGAAGCAGGAGTGCGGCTGGGGTGGGGAGGATTGGCACGGGGGCAGCAGACACCAGGCAGGCCCAGGGTGAGGTCTTGGTGAGCAGGAGAAGGTGTGAGCTGAGCCTAAGATACACTCACCAAGGGGGAGTCGAGGCGGCAGGCCTCAGTGCAAAAGTCAGAGGAGGTAACAGCAGCAGAAAGTGAGAGTTCACAGAATGCAAAGACAAGCAGAAGCCAACCCTGCCTTAAACGGCTGTGAGAACCTCAGCGAGTCTGGCCAGGTCCTCACCCACAGAATGTGGGGTGGTGCATGGTACTGAGGCAGGACTAAGCACTCCCTTGGCCAAGCATGACTACGTCCTGCTCTAACATACCCACGCCGAGCTGGTGAGCTCAGAAGAGACGCAAAATGTAACCTCCTGGTGATGGCCAGCACGTGACATCTGGACTACACTTCTGTCCCAGGCTGGGTGCAGTAGCTCACGAGAATCCCAACACTTTAGGAGACTGAGGCGGGCAGATCACCTGAGATCAGGAGTTTGAGACCAGCCTAGCCAATATGGTGAAAACCCATCTCTACTAAAAATATAAAAATTAGCTGGGTGCGGTGGTGGATGCCTGTAATCCCAGCTACTTGGGAGGCTGAGGCACAAGAATCGCTTGAACCTGGCAGGTGGAGGTTGCAGTGAGCTGAGATTGCGCCACTGCACTCCAGCCTGAGTGACAGAGTCCTGTGGCCCAAGCATGATAGTAACCATCTCAGCGCCCCTTTGTGGAGCTGCGTGCCGGCGACAGGTGAAGGCACAGCCCTTTAGGAACTTCTGCCACTTCTCGCCTCAGAGGACTTCTCTACAGATCACAAGAGGAAACACGTGGTAAGAGCAAAGCATAATGTGCCAAGTATAACTCACTCCTTGTGAAACCAAACAACCGCCAAGATGCACTTCTGCTGCATTTTTATTTTTAATAACTTTTTATTACACAAATGCTTTATGATCCCTTTCATAGAACGAGCATTTCATTTAAAATTTAAGAAATTAAAATCTCTGTTTTCCTGTTAAATTCACACAGTGGCTATATATAAATTTTTTTTTTTTGAGACGGATCTCGCTCTGCCCTTAGGCTGGCTGGAGTGCAGTGGCCGGATCTCAGCTCACTGCAAGCTCCTCCAGGTTCAGCCATTCTCCTGCCTCAACCTCCCGAGTAGCTGGGACTACCAAAGGCGCCCACCACCTTGCCCGGCTAGTTTTTTGTATTTTGGTAGGCAGGGGATTCACCCGGTGTTATTTAGAGGTGGGTCTGATCTGACACCAAATAAATCAAACAGGTACAAACTACTCTAAGTGCTGGGATTACAGGCTTGAGCCACAGCATGCGGCCGGGCACAATTAATTTTTTCAAGAACTGGTGTACTGTCACCCTGATTGGAGTACAGTGGCACAAACTCAGCTCACTGCAACCTCTGCCTCCCTGGCTTAAGTAATCCTCCCACTTCAGCCCCCTGAGTAGCTGAGACTATAGGCGCACACCACCACACCTGGCTAATTTTTGAAACCTTCAGAGATGGGGTCTCACTGTGTTGCCCAGGCTGGTCCCAAACTCCTAAATGCAAGCAATCCACCTGCCTTGGCCTTCCAAAGTAGTTGGGATTACACAGATGTGAGCCACCACACCCAGCCAATACATGTATAGAATTTATTAACAAAAATAGAATGAAAGAATGCTGTTTTATAACCTTCTTTTTTCACTTACCAATATCTTTTCTGTTCATCACATACTCTTTTTTTTTTTTTTTTTATAGAGACAGGTTCTTACTATGTTGGTCAGGCTGGTCTCCAACTCCTGGCCTCAAGTGATCCTCCTGCCTTGGCCTCTCAAAGTGCTAGGATTACAGGTGTGAGCCACCATGCCCAGCTGATCAACTCCATTTTAAAAAGGTGGAAGGTGGGAAAGAGTACTGAGGCCGTAAGTAGTAAAACTAGTTAGTATTCAAATTCAGGTCTGTCTGAGTACCAAGGCCAGATTCTTCGTGGTAGAAAGATGCATAGCAAATACAGAGTCTGATGTAATAGAGAATGAGACTATAAGTAAAACATATTTACAGTCTTAATATTGCTTATGCACTTTATAGATTCAAAATGTTTATGTGTATTTCCCTATGGCTGAGCTCACTGTGGAGATCCAGTGAGCCAATGAATGCACATATATCCAGGTAGTCCATGGAAACCGCTTTGGTCATTTACATGTGTTTACAATGACAAGAGTGGGTCATGAGTATTTATAAGAACTACATGGATTTCTCAGTGCCTATTTCATTTTCTTTTTGAAATTATGTTTAGACAACCTACAACCTTCACTGGTCATCTATTTTAAGGAAGAGTATTCACCTAATTCTAAAAGCATTTACTAAACTAAAGAATAAGTATTTTATGACTGGGTGTGGTGGCTCATACCTGTAATCTCAGCTTTTTAGGAGTCTGAAGTGGGCAGATCACTTGAACCCAGGAATTCGAGACCGGCCTGGGCAACATGGTGAAACCCTATCTTCACAAAAAGTACAAAAGTTAGCTGGGCATGGTGGCATGGGCCTATAGTCCTAACTACTCTGGAGGCTGAGGCAGCAGGATTGCTTGAGCCCAGGATTTGGAGGCTGCAGTGAGGCATGATCACAACATTGCACTCCAGTCTGGGTGACAAAGTGAGAACCTGTCTCAAAAAATATATATATGTATCTCAGATTTTGTAGAAAACTTAAATATTTAATCACTTTAAGACATGGGAACATGATGAATTATATTAAAGAACTCAGACAAACTATAGAAGAGACACTGAGAGAATGTTGGAGGGATAAAGGAAACTTCAAGAGAAAAAGATCAAGAAGAATGATGAAAGAGAATCGTAAGTAGAAGGACTCATATAGAACCACAGTACTGGAATAGTCAGTAAATTCTACCCAAAGTGGAAGAACATGATGTAGGAAATATGGAACACCACTGTGCACTGCTTGGCAAGGTACCAGGACAAGGCCAGGCGCAGTGGCTCATACCTGTAATCTCAGGACTTAGGGAGGCTGAGGCAGCCGAATTTTCCGAGGTCAGGAGTTCAAGACCAGCCTGGCCAACATGGCAAAACCCTGTCTCTACTAAAAATACAAAAGATACCCAGGTGTGGTGGTGCACGCCTGTAGTCACAGCTACTCAGGAGACTGCAGCAGGAGAATCACTTGAGCCCGGGAGGTGGAGGTTGCAGTGAGCCAAGATCCTGCCACTGCACTCCAGCCTGAGTGACAGAGCCAGACTGCCAAAACAAACAAACAAAAAAAACAAAAAACAAACAAAAAAACAAACAAACAAAAAACCAGGATAAGAGTGTGGCATACTGAATACAAGCGATCACCATGATGAAGCGCCTTCCCTCCATGCACCCAAAACTTGCCACATTTACTCTATTAAGAGTCACTTACAGAATAATCTATAGAGAAGACATGATAATACAACTCACAGATGGCTTTGACATCAATGGTGCCAAAATTCAATTGCTTTCTGGAAACAATCTACTCTTATTCTTTCTAATGCACATCCAAATTTTCTAGTTGATCTCATCACAAATTGGAATTCAATCATCCATTTAAAAAAATTCACTGGGTGCTTACCTATGTATAAGGCACTATTTCAGGCAATGAGGATCCTGCAGTTGTGGGCAGGGAAAGGAGAACCAAAAAAAAAAAAAATCCCTGCTCTCATAGGGCTTACATTCTGGTGGGGGAAGACAGATAATTAAATAGGTAAGTAAATAAATAAATAAACAAACTTTGTAGTCTGTTGAGTGGTGATAAATGCTCTAGAGAAAAATAAGTCGGTACGTAGAGATAGGAAACGTCATGCAGAAGTTGGGAGTTATGATTTTAAATAGGGCCATCAGAGAAGGACTCTTTGAAAAGGTGACTTTGGGAAAAAAAAATAAACAACAACAACAAAAACCACCTGATTAAAGGATGGACGGGAGCCATGTAGAATTTTGTGGAGGAAGGGCATTGCAGGTAACAGGTGCAGGGGCCCTGAAGCAGGATGTTGCCTGATACAGTCCAGAAACAGCAGGGGGAGCCAGTGTGCAAGGAGTTGAGACTGGAGAAATGGTAGGTGCCGGGAGAGATCATGCAGGGCCGTGCCGCAGGCCATTCTAAGACCTCTGATTTTTACTCTGAAATGGGAAGCCATTGGGAAGTTTAGAGCAGAGATGTCCCAAAGTGAAACATGTCAGTTCCACTATGTGGAGACTAGACTTGGAGGATTCAGGTGGAAGGAGGCCAGTTAGGAGACAATTATAATAATCAGCAATAAATGATGGTGGCCTGGACCAAGGTGGTGAGAAGTGGGAAGATTCCGGATGTACCTGGAAAAGCTGATATATAAGACGTAGTATTATATATACTGATATATAATAGCTGATATATAAGTCGTAGCTCATATGTAAGTCGCAAGGCTGGGCGCAGTGGCTCACGCCTGTAATCCCAGCACTTTGGGAGGCCGAGGTGGGCAGATCGCTTGAGAACCAGGAGCTCAAGACCAGCCTGGGCAACATGGTGAAACTCCAACTCTACAAAAAATTTTAAAAATTAGCCAGGCATGGTGCTGTGCGCCTATAGTCCCAGCTACCTGAGAGGCTAAGGTGGGAGAATCACTTGAGCCTGGGAGGTTGAGGCTGCAGTGAGCCGAGATCACACCACTGCACTCCAGCCTGGGCGACAGAATAAGAAAGATCTTGTGTTATTTAAAAAAAAAAAAAATCTGCAAGATTTTTAATTTGAACAACTAGCAGGATGCAGCTACCGTTTACTGAGATGGGGGCCACTTTGAAGAAGTAGTTTGAGGAGAAAGATCAAAAAAGTGTGGATGTGGCCAGGTGCAGTGGCTCACACCAGTAATCCCAGCACTTTGGGAGGTCGAGGCAGGTGGATCACTTGAGGTCAGGAGTTCGAGACCAGCCTGGCCAACATGGTGAAACCCCGTCTCTACTAAAAACACAAAAATTAGCTGGCTGTGGTGGCACGTGCCTGTAATCCCAGCTACTTAGGAGGCTGAGGCAGGAGAATTGCTTGAATCAGGGAGGCGGAGTTTGCAGTAAGTGGAAATCATGTCACTGCACTCCAGCCTGGGCGATAGGGCAAGACCCTGTTTCAAAAAAAAAAAAAAAAAGTTTGGATGTGGACATAGGTTTTGAGATGCCCAAGCAGACATCCAGCTGGAGGTATGGAATAGGCAGAGACACATCAGGGGTTCAGGGAGCACTGGACTAGAGATGAGCCCTTAGGAGTGATCAGCATACAGTACACTTGAAGCTGAGAAACTGGACCATTGTCATGGGAGTTAGTATAGAGAAAATAGGAAAGAATTCCAAGGACAGAATTCTTTTTTTTTTTTTTTTTGAGATGGAGTCTCTCTCTTGTTGCCCAGGCTGGAGTGCAACGGCACAATCTCGGCTCACTGCAACCTCCGCCTCCTGGGTTCAAGTGGTTCCCCTGCCTCAGCCTCCAAAGTAGCTGGGACTATAAGAGCGCACCACCACGCACAGCTAATTTTTTGTATTTTAGTAGAGACGGGGTTTCACTATGTTGGCCAGGGTAGTCTCGATCTCCTGACCTCGTGATCAGCCCACTTCGGCCTCCCAAAGTGCTGGAATTACAGGTCGATCCACCACACCCGGCCCCAAGGACAGAATTCTAGAGCTCTCCAACACGTAAGCGTCAAGGCGATAAGGAGGAACCAGCAAAGGAATGGCCTGCAAAATGATGCAAATAAACAAGGACAAATTACACACAGAACATGTAATAGCTTGAACTTGGATAGCGTTCTCAGATCTCACATTCCTTTTACTCTACCAATACATATTCAAAACAGTTTCTTATTCATTTTTAATGTCCATGAAGAATTCACAGGAGGCCAGGCGCCATGGCTCACGCCTGTAGTTCCAACACTTTGGAATGCCAAAGGGGGTAGCTCGCTTGAACCCATGAGTTTGAAACCAGCTTACACAACATAGTGAGATTCTGTCTCTACAAAATAATTAAAAATAGTTGGCTATGGTGGTGCACACCTGTAGTCCCAGCTACACAGGAGGCTGAGGCAGGAGGATCCCTTGAGCCCAGGAGCTGCAGGCTACGGTGAGCTATGATTGTAGCTGTGAGTAGCCACTGTACTCCAGCGTGGGCGACAGGGCAAGACCATGTTTCAGGGGAAAAAAAAAAAAAAAGGCCGGACGCAGTGGCTCATGCCAGTAATCCCAGCACTTTGGGAGGCTGAGGCAGGTGGATCACCTGTGGTCAGGAGTTTGAGACCAGCCTGGTCAACATTGTGAAACCCCACCTCTATTAAAAAGTAGCCGGGCGTAGTGGCGCGCACCTGTAATCCCAGCTACTTGGGAGGCTGAAGCAGGAGAATTGCTTGAACCTGGGAGGCAGAGGTTGCAAGTGAGTCGAGATCATGCCATTGCACTAGAGCCTGGGCAACAGAGCAAGACTCCGTCTCAAAAAAAAAAAAAAAATTCACAAGAACAGATTTTTGACAGAATCTGTTATACCTTTTAAACCTGCATTTAGACCTAGAAGACTGTATTTGTTCTTAAGAGTTTGTTAAATTACAATGAGATTATTGTCTTTATTATGATATTTGTGAAAATAAAACGTTATTAACAACAAACTAAGCTCAGCTGGGCACAGTGGCTCACGTCTGTAATCCCAACACTTTGGGAGGTAGAGGTGGGCAGATGGATTGAGCCCAGGAGTTCAAGACTAGCCTGGGTAACATGGCAAAACCCCGACTCTACCAAAAATACAAAAACTAGCCAGTCTCATAACCTGGCCTCAAAATAAATAAATAGATAAAAATGTTAAAAGACCCCTGTGTAAAATATCCCAATTAAAAAAAATCTAAATGCGGCCGGGCTTGGTGGCTCAAGCCTGTAATCGCAGCACTTTGGGAGGCCGAGGCGGGTGGATCACGAGGTCAGAAGATCAAGACCATCCTGGCTAACATGGTGAAACCCTGTCTCTACTAAAAATACAAAAAATTAACCGGGCGTGGTGGTGCACGCCTGTAGTCCTAGCTACTCGGAGGCTGAGGCGGGAGAATGGCGTAAACCCGGGAGGAGGAGCTTGCAGTGAGCCGAGATCGTGCCACTGCACTCCAGCCTGGGTAACACAGCGAGACTCTATCTCAAAAAAAAAAAAAAAATCTAAATGCATAGAAAAATGACTTCAAGTATATAAAACATTTGATGGGATAATAATGGATAGCTTTTTCTTCTCAGTGCTTTTTAAATTTTTCCAAATTTTCTAAAATGAATGAGTGTACTTTTAAAAATACAAAATAAACCAGGAAAGCTACTACTTGGTGAACTTCAAAGCCCAACAGAATGAAATCAAAGCTATTTCACCCAGTGCTCTAATTAGAAACTAAGGGCTGTTGCGTGTAGCTCTGTAGGGAACAGGAAAAGGGTATAGGTTCGGTTTGATTATTGTAAAATCAACATGCAGAAAGAAGTTGAAAAAGGTCTGTTTAGAAAGCAACATAACAAAATATTAATATATTAGTAAATTGGCAAACAAAGTTTTAAATTTTAAGAGCCAATACTCAAAAGGATGTGGACAAAAAATTATATATTCTCTTTTTTGTTTGTTTTTTTGAGACAAGGTCTCCTCTGTCTCCCAGGCTGGAGTGCAGTAGCACAATCAGAGCTCACTGCAGCCTCCACCTCCTGGGATCAATCGATCCTCTCACCTCAGCCTCCCAAGTAGCTGGCACTACAGGTGGGTGCCACTACACCCTAAAATTATATATTCTTATGTACTACCTGTGTGTGCGTGTGTGTGTGTGTGTGTGTGTGTGTGTGTGTGTACGGAGTCAATAAATTTCAAAGTCAATAAAAGTTCTTTTTTTTTTTTGAAACGGAGTCTTCCTCTGTCTCCCAGGCTGGAGTGCAGTGGCGCGATCTCGGCTCACTGCAACATCCGCCTCCCGGATTCAACCTATTCTGCCTCAGCCTCCCAAGTAGCTGGGATTACAGGTGCATGCCACCACGCCCAGCTAATTTTTGTATTTTTAGTAGAGATGGGTTTTCACCATGTTGGTCAGGCTAGTCTCGAACTCCTGACCTTGTGATCCGCCCACCTTGGCCTCCCAAAGTGCTGGGATTATAGGTGTGAGCCACTGCGCCCAGCCTGTTTGTTTGTTTGTTTTCAGATGGAGTTTTGCTCGTCGCCCAGGCTGGAGTGCAATGGCGCAATCTTGGCGCACTGCAATCTCCTTCTCCTGGGTTCAAGCGATTCTCCGGCCTCAACCTCCCAAGTAGCTGGGATTACTGATGCCCACCACCACGCCTGGCTAATTTTTGTACTTTTAGTAGAGATAGGGTTTCACCATGTTGGCCAGGCTGGTCTCGAACTCCTGACCTCAGGTGATCCACCCGCCTCGGCCTCCCAAAGTGCTGGCATTACAGGCATGAGCCACCACACCTAGCCAATAAAAGTTCTTTAAATTCCAACAGTAGAGCAAACTTGGTATTCAGATTCCTTCCAGGCTTTGACCAAGAGTGCACATGAGGGCCACTGCTGTGAGCCCAGGATGGGTGTGACTAGGCACCGGTTGACCCATTGTGGCTGTTCCAAGGCTGCCCACATAGCCTCACCCAGGACTCCATCAAAAGCCCACAATGTGTGTATATGTGTATACGTTTGATTATTGTATATACACACATTCTTAGTGTTGATGTATTTCAGCACAATCTTTTTTATTTTTTTTTTTGTGGAGTTTTTTTGTTTGTTTTTGGTGTTTTGAGACAGACTGTCCCCCTGTCGCCCAGGTTGGAGTGCAATGGCGTGATCTCAGCTCATTGCAACCTCCGCCTCCCCGGTTCAAGCGATTCTCGTGCCTCAGCCTCCCGAGAAGCTGGAATTATGGGCATGCACCATCACACCCAGCTAATTTTTGTATTTTTAGTAGAGACGGGGTTTCGCCATATTGGCCAGGCTGGTCTGGAACTCCTGACCTCAAGTCATCTGCCCACGTTGGCCTTCCAAAGTGCTGGGATTACTGGCGTGAGCCACCAGGCCCGGCCGCACAATCCTTTTTGAAAGCAATTTAGCAATATGAATGAAGAACCATAAAATGTGCATGTACAAAATGGTACAGCCACTGCGGAAAACAGCTTGGCAGTTTCTTGTAAAACTAAGATACAACTACCATATGACCCAATGATTGCACTCATGGGCAATTATCCCAGAGAAATAAAAACTTATGTTCACACAAAATCTTGTACATGTATTTTCACAGCAGCTTTATCCATAACCCCAAACAGAAAACCACCCAGATGTCTTTCAGAGGGTGAATGGTTAAACAAACCATGAATACTTTGCAATAAAAGGGAACGAACTATTGATACACGCAACAACTTGGATGATCTCCGGGGAACAATGCCGAGTGAAAAAAAGCAATCCCAAGAAGTCACATACTGTTCGATTCCATTTATATAACACTTTTGAAATACCAAAATGGCAGAAATGGAAAACAGATTAGTGGTGGGAGGAGGTGGGGGGAGGGAAGTGTGGCTATAAAAGGGCAACTAGAGGAATCCTTGTGGTGATGGAAACTTCTTGTATCTTGACTGCACCAATGTCAATATTCTGATGGCAAGATGTTACTACTGGGGGAAAATGAGTAAACAATACTTGGGATCTCTCTACATGGTTTCTTACAACTCTACATGAATCTACCATGTTCTCAAAATAAAAAGTTTAATTTAAAAAATGTTTTTAGAGATAGGGTCTTGCTGTGTCACCCAGGCTGGAGTGTGGGGGCTGGATCGTAGCTCACTGCAATCTCGAACTGCTGAGCCTTTCAAGCGATCCTCCCACCTCCGCCTCCCAAAGCACTGGGATTACAAGCGTAAGCCACCAAGCCCATCCCAAATATTTACTTTAAAACAAAACAAAACAAAACAAAAAAACACACACAAAAAAACCTACCTTCTTTTGGCCAGTTATCCCAGGATGGGAAATCTATCCCAGGAATATAATCCGAAAGAAAACAAAAACGAAAACAAAATCGAAAAAAAGCACGTCGAATGTACCAGATATTCACTACAGCATTATTTAAAACAGGGAAAAAAGAAACAATCAGGGAAATACTTAAATCATGATACAGCCACTGGAGAACTATGCAGTCTTTGATGCCGTAACAGAGAAATGTTATTTGAAAAAGGAGGATACAGGCCAGGCGCAGTGGCTGACGCCTGTAACCCCAGCACATTGGGAGGCCGAGGCGGGTGGCATCACTCGAGCTCAGGAGTTCAAGACCAGTGTGAGCAACACAGTGAAATCCCATCTCTACCAAAAATACAAAAAAAAAAAAAGAAAAAAGAAAAAAAAAAAAAAAAAACCACACCGAGAAAAAAAAAAAAAAAAAAAAAAAAAAAAAAGAAAAAAGAAAAAAGAAAAAAAAAATTAGCCGGGCGTGGTGGCATGTATTTAGAGTCCCAGCTACTTGGGAGGCCGAGGTGGGAGCATGGCTTGAGGCTGGGAGGCAGAGGTTGCAGTATGCAGAAACCTCGCCTCAAAAAAAGAAAAGAAAAAGGATACGAAATTGTGATACAACTCTGTGAAGACTACTAGACACATTACAAAATTTTCAATAGTAGTACTCTACGTGGCATTCTGGTAGAAACGATTTCCTTTCCTCAAACTCCCCGTAATAATGTTTTTATACCGTCTGGGGGATGGGAGATAACATTAAACGACACTTTTTATATCACAAACGCTGGAGTCAATAAAAGTTCTTTAAATTCCTCCAGCAGTAGAGCAAACTTGGTATTCCGATTCTGTCCAGGCTTTGACCAAGAGCGCACCCGAGGGCCACCGCCTTCGTGATCCCAAGCGGGTGTGACTGGGCACCAGTTGGTCCACTGCGGCTGTTCCAACGCTGCCCTCACAGCCTCACCCCAGGAATCCACCAGGAGCACAGGGAAGGGGTCCCCGAGAGTGGGCGAGGTCGCTGCCCGGAGGTAGTAACCACTCCAAGGTCACCATGGAGAACCCGCAGACAGGGCTCGGCACGGCCCAAGACTCCCCGACTCTAAGTCCAGGTCTCGCTCTCTGTGCCGCGCCCCTCGTCCCATCCCGAGCAGCTACCCCCAAGCTCCCAGGGGCTCCGCCGAGGCGAAGCCTCACATTGCGGCTTGGCGGCCGACAAGACCCGCGACCCTGATCTCGGCACCTCCACGCCACCGCCCGGGGGCCAAGACCCCCGAGCACCGCCACATAGCGTAGCCCAGACCGGTTCCCTCATCCTTTTTCGCCCTCTCAACCCAGCTTTTCCCGACTCCGGGAAGAACCGGGAAGAGAAGGCGGAGGGGAGCGAAGAGCCGCCTCATAAATACTGTGGCCCAGTCCCGCCCCCGAAACGTCACATCCGCCCCGTGCCAAGATGGCGGCGCCCAGGCGGTGCCACGCAGACTTCCGCCCGGTGCGGAGACCTAAAGCTGGCAGCGGGTCGCGTCGCAGGTGAAGTGGTGACGCGCGGTGTGGAGCCGCGGCCCGGGTGCGTCCCTGCCTGGTTCCTGGGCGGGGTTCCTGGAGAGAGGGCGTGTCGCGAGCCAAAGGCTCTCACCTGGGTGGTCCCGGGAATCTCGCCACGTGGGAGGGGAGGAGCTGAGAGGCCACTGGAGGGACGCACCGACTGGGGGACCGGAAAGCAAGGGGGTTGGGTTCCGCCAGGGTCCGCGTGTCAGTCCACTCTGGTAATCTCGTCGCCCCTTCTCTCCCAGGCAACATGTCGGAAGGAAACGCCGCCGGCGAGCCCAGCACTCCGGGAGGGCCCCGACCCCTCCTGACTGGGGCCCGGGGGCTCATCGGGCGGCGGCCGGCGCCTCCCCTCACTCCCGGCCGCCTTCCCTCCATCCGTTCCAGGGACCTCACCCTCGGGGGAGTCAAGAAGGTATCCAACGGCGCGTTTCTAAAGAAACTCAACTACCTTGAATTCCAAGCCCCCGCATTCAACTGATGTTTGTGCAGGGCCTACTATGTGTCAGGAGTGTCGTTGGGCCTCAAGCCTACCCCTCTTTAAATTCTAGGGAGCCTGTCTTATCTTCAAATCTAGGTACTGAGTACAAAATGTTGAAATGAGTCCCAGAGGTGGTTGAAAGACAGAGAATCCTAATAAGTTAAAGTCGTTCAAAAGCAATTTGAACAGTGTTTATTTACTCTTATTGTGTGTTTGGACATCTTTAAGAAACCCATGAAAGCCAGGCAGGCATAAACTTCACAGTCTTAGAGCGTTCAGAATTCACCGTCTCAGTGTGCAAACTTGTTATCTAGAGTATCATGAATCCTAGGCATGGCATTCGAGGCTCTGTGGGCTCTCCCATGTGTATAATGACTGTGGATGTCAAGAGTAGCCCAGAAAGGGGTGGGGTCAGGATGACAGAAGAATAAAGCAGGTTTTTGGGGTTTTTTTTTGAGACGAAGTCTCGCCCCTGTCCCCCAAACTGGAGTGTAATGGCATGATCTTGGCTCACTGCAACCTCTGCCTCCCGGGTTTGAGCGATTCTCCTGCCTCAGCCTCCTGAGTAGCTGGGATTACAGGTGCCCGCCACCATGTCCAGCTGATTTTTGTATTTTTAGTAGACACAAGGTTTCACCATGTTGGCCAGGCTGTTCTTGAACCCCTGACCTTGTGATCCACCCACCTCGGCCTCCCAAAGTGCTGGGATTACAGGCGTGAGCCACCGCTCCCGGCCAAGTAAAGCAGTTTTGTTTGTTTGTTTGTTTTGTTTTTAACAGAGTCTCTTTCTGTCGCCCAGGCTGTAGCACAGAGGCACCATCTCAGCTCACTGCAACCTCCACCTCCCGGGGTTCAAGCGATTCTCCTCCCTCAGCCTCCCGAGTAGCTGGGATTACAGAGGCCTGCCACCGCACCTGGCTAATTTTTGTAGTTTCTAGTAGAGACGGGGTTTCACCATCTTGGCCAGGCTGATCTTGAACTCCTGACCTCATGATCCACCTGCCTTGGCCTCCCAAAGTGCTGGGATTACAGGCATGAGCCACCACGCCCGGACATAAAGCAGTCTTTAAAAACCTAACTTTGCCTTGGAAAATATGGAAAAACACTGCCAACACTGATTGAGAGTGTTGGCAGATCTGTGGCCTTCCCTACTTAGGCCTTGCTGCTAGAGATGTTCCCCCATGATACTGACTGGTCTCTATAGCAGTTTGAAGATAAGAGGTGAGACCAGAGAAATTCCTTTGCTTTTAGAAGTCCCAGAGGACCTTCTTTCAGGATCTTCTTTCCTAAGGCTACTGGTTAAAAATGGTTTTTGGTGCCCCTTTCTTCTATGCGTAACTCCACTGCCACCACACCATGATGTTCCTCCTTTTCAGGCACACGTGTATCTATAAAACTGACAGCACTGTGGAATGTGCCAAAGAGAGTCATGGTGCCCATGGTCTGTAGAAGATGCCCGTTGGGAATTTTTATTTTCCTCTGTACTTTGGGGTCAGAACCTAACACATCAGTGACTCCTGTATTTTGCTTTCAGAAAACCTTCACCCCAAATATCATCAGTCGGAAGATCAAGGAAGAGTAAGTAGCTAGTCCTTCTGAATACTTGCCCCTTATTTACTTGCTCTGAATTTGGGGCTTTGGGGAGAAATAACTAGGTTTGTGGCTCCAAAATTTAAATTTATATCTGTAGTTCTTTTCACTAGTGATTTTCAACCCTGGCTCCTAGGTGATTCTAATGTGCAAGCTTTAAAAAAAAAAAATACTGGTGTCTAGGGTTCCATCTCTAGAAATTGTGATTTAACTTGTTGGCAGTAGAATGGAGTGATTCTCTTTGATGGCCCGAGTTGAGAGCCAATAGTTTAAACAAAGATGTATCACGCTTTCCTGAAGTTCCTTTGCATTTCTGCCTTCCTGCTTTCAGTCCCAATGCAAACAAAAATCTACATTTTTGGACAAGAACGTAAAGTAAAGCAAACTGAAAAAATCCTGCCTCATCAAGGAAGTGAGAAAAGTGCTAGAATTAGGATTGGATTCTGCTTCTCATGGTGTAATTATTGGCTCAAACTCTCCGCTGTCTTGGAGTGAAGTGGTATGGGAGAGTAAGGCCAGTTTTTGGAGACACAATGAGTGAGTGGTTTCCCTTAATCCATTCTTTTTTCCAGGCCCAAGGAAGAAGTAACTGTCAAGAAGGAGAAGCGTGAAAGGGACAGAGACCGACAGCGAGAGGGGCATGGACGAGGACGAGGCCGCCCAGAAGTGATCCAGTCTCACTCCATCTTTGAGCAGGGCCCAGCCGAAATGATGAAGAAAAAAGGTACAAGGAAGGAATCAGTGAATTTCAGTTCAGACTGCCCAAGAGAAGGGCGAGAGCAGTGGAATTTCCCCGCTCCCAGTTCAGTTTTCCTTGCTGTTGGCATCTTCCTTATTGATCCCTAGTGACCTGGGTGATTTCCCACAGGGAACTGGGATAAGACAGTGGATGTATCAGACATGGGACCTTCTCACATCATCAACATCAAAAAAGAGAAGAGAGAGACAGACGAAGAAACTAAACAGATCTTGCGCATGCTGGAGAAGGACGATGTGGGTACCAGGAGGCTGTGGGGAAGGGGCTTCCTTGTGGCTGTAGAACAGGGCTTCTGGGGAGCCAGGTGAGGGGCAGAAGAGCTCACTGATGTCCTGGAATCCTGGGGAGCAGCAGGAATCTTTGGTTAGAAAGGGACTAAAGCAGACTTTGATCCAGGTGCATGTGCTAGCAGGCTGGATGACCCAGACTCTTTTTGGCAGTTCCTCGATGACCCCGGGCTGAGGAACGACACTCGAAATATGCCTGTGCAGCTGCCGCTGGCTCACTCGGGGTGGCTTTTTAAGGAAGAAAATGATGAACCAGATGTTAAACCTTGGCTGACTGGCCCCAAGGAAGAAGACATGGAGGTGGACGTACCTGCTGTGAAAGGTACTCTTGTCAGTTAACTTCTCATCTCCAATTCCATGGCTGCTCCCCAGGAATCCTGTGCATCAGGCATCCTTTGCATGTGTCCCTGACTGCTGCTCATGAGCAGGTCCTCCCATCCTGGCTGTAAGATACATGAGCTGAACAAAGATGCCCGATTCTCCCTCGCAGAGGGTTCCTGTGTTGGCATGGAGCGGTGGGTCCAGCCTCAGATGTCGCTTTTTAGATAAGTCAGGCGAGATTTAAACATGTTGTCTCTTGCCCCTCTCTATAACCAGTGCCCCCTTCCCACTCCCTGGCTGAGTGACAGTGGAGCAGACGGGGGCAAAGGGCTGGTAACAGTGAGCTGGTATGGAGGGTGGTCACGTGATAGCATTCCATTTCTATCACCCGGGCAGTGAAAGAGGAGCCACGAGATGAGGAAGAGGCCAAGATGAAGGCTCCTCCCAAAGCAGCCAGGAAGACCCCAGGCCTCCCAAAGGATGTATCCGTGGCAGAGCTGCTCAGGGAGCTGAGCCTCACCAAGGAGGAGGAACTGCTGTTTCTGCAGCTGCCAGACACCCTCCCTGGCCAGCCGCCCACCCAGGACATCAAGCCCATCAAGACAGAGGTGCAGGGTGAGGATGGACAGATGATGCTCATCAAGCAGGAGAAAGACCGGGTATGCTCAGGCAGAGGCCTGTGGGATAGAGTCGGGGACTAAGAGGGGAAGTGGTGACCTGTAGTGGGAAGCAAAGCCGTGCCACCCTGGCTGAAATGGGACAATAATGGGTGGTTTTTCTTGATGCCTGCAAGAGCCATGGGTCTTTGTACCTCCAACCCCAATTGTGTGTGTGTGTTGCAGGGGTGTGTGTTCACTTCTTATAAGGAAATATTTCAAAGACATACAAATGAGAGAACAGGCCGGGCGCGGTGGCTGAAGCTTGTAATCCCAGCACTTTGGGAGGCTGAGACGGGCGGATCACGAGGTCAGGAGATTGAGACCATCCTGGCTAACACGGTGAAACCCCGTCTCTACTAAAAAAAAATGCAAAAAACTAGCCGGGCGAGGTGGTGGGCGCCTGTAGTCCCAGCTACTCGGGAGGCTGAGGCAGGAGAATGGCGGGAACCCGGGAGGCGGAGCTTGCAGTGAGCTGAGATCCGGCCACAGTACTCCAGCCTGGGCGACAGAGCGAGACTCCGTCTCAAAAAAAAAAAAAAAACAAACCAAAAAAAACAAAAAACAAATGAGAGAACATATGGCCAGGTGCAGTGGCTCATGCCTCTAATCCTAGCGCTTTGGAAGGGCAAGACGGGAGGATCACTTGAGCCCAGAAGATCGGGACTGGCCTGGGCAACATGGTGGCACCATGGCTAATACAAAAACTAGCCAGGCATGGTGGCGTGTGCCTGTAGTCCCTGCTACTTGGGAGGCTAAGGTGGGGGGATGGCTTGAGCCCAGGAGGCAGAGGTTGCAGTGAGCCAAGATCGCGCCACCACACCCCAATCTGGGTGACACAGTCAGACCTTGTCTCAAAAAAAAATGAGAACATAAACTGCCATGTACCAGAACTCAGCTTCAGCAGTTACTGATATTTTGTCCGTTTATGTATTTGTTTGCTATGGGTTTTGTATTTTAACCATAGCCGACAGCCCTAGGAGAGGGCACTCTTTGGGGAGCTCATTCTGACGTTTGCTGTGCCTTTCTCTTGGGGAGTAGAAGGGGGTTCATGAAAGATGGAGGAAAGAGCTCCTAGCCCAGTGTCCATCTTCTGGTTTTCTGCGCAGGAAGCCAAGCTGGCAGAGAATGCTTGTACCCTGGCTGACCTGACAGAGGGTCAGGTTGGCAAGCTACTCATCCGCAAGTCTGGAAGGGTGCAACTCCTCCTGGGCAAGGTGACTCTGGATGTGACCATGGGAACAGCCTGCTCCTTCTTGCAGGTAAGAGCCTCCTTAGGGCAAGGGAGGGACCCTTTAAGGAGTGGAGGAGGATTGAAGAGCCAGTGCTAAATAAGGGAGGGGGTTTCTGGGAGTATCATGTCCCCATTCACAGCTCTACACGCTGGGCACGTGGTGGTGGTTCTCATCACTGTCTCTGTCCATTGGCAGGAGCTGGTGTCCGTGGGCCTTGGAGACAGTAGGACAGGGGAGATGACAGTCCTGGGACACGTGAAGCACAAACTTGTATGTTCCCCCGATTTTGAATCCCTCTTGGATCACAAACACCGGTAAAATGAGCAGATGGAGGAGGACGGTGCCTGTGCCCACGGCTGCTGCCTGCTCCAGACATTTTGTTCTTGAATCTGTGAGACCCAGAAGGGGCCCACTGAGCCCACCCACTCCAGCCTTTGGCAGCCATTGTCCCAGGTCCCCCAGGGCTTCCTCCCATAGCAGCTGTAAATGGCACAGTGAACCTTCCTGCAGCATGGAGATGGCACATCCTTGCTGCTGGGGACTTGGCCCTGCTATTTATTTTTGTATTTATGTCTTAATCTCATCCACTGATGCATCCTCCCAAGGTAGGTGGGGAGGGTCTGTGGGTAGAGGCTGGCTTCTCTTGGTGCCTGCTGGGCCGCCGGGGCAGGAAGTGTGAGGACTGCAGCTTCTACTGGTGCTCCCTCCTTCCTCCCGGAGGCAGCATAGGAGAGAGAGCAAGGATTGAGTCTGAGACTTAAGCCCTCGGTCCAAGCTGGCCAGTTCCTGGTTCTGGGTCCTTGGACAAACTACCTAACCTTTCTGAGCCTCCTATTCCTCATCCGACACAAATGGGGATGATACCTACCTCCCAGGGTTTGGGTGAGGATTCATGGGCTGTTATAGATGAAAACTGCACAAGGCCACGCACAAGGCCAGAACCAGCAGGCACTCAATAAATATTCATGTCCTTTTTCTCTACCTGAGTCTATTTTCAAACAAAATAGAGATTTCAAGTCTCCCAGAAGCAGTGACTAGAGCTCTCCCGTCCCCACTCTTGCCTCTTCCTGTTTTATATCCTGTCCTCACCCTGGGCCTGATGCCCTAAATTTATGGTGTCAGGCTGTTCTACGCCTTTTTCTCCTGGCTCGTGTTAGCCAGGTGCCTCCTGTGTGAGTTACTGTAATCGCTGCAGGTAACAGAAAGGAAGAAGTCAGAGACTTCCTCCCAGCACCCTGCAAAAGCCTTTGGGGGACATGTTGGGCCCAAGACATGTTCCCCGTACTCTTTCCTTTGCAGTTATTACTCATGTATGAGCTGGAGTCATATATTGCTAACAACAAAACTAAACCCTTGGTAAGAGAAGTTAGGGATATAGTGAATAATGGCCTCTTTGACACTTGGCTGATGATGCCCACTTCAAAAACTTTGAGTTTCAGAGGCCGGCCTCTGTCTCCTGTCCTAGCACTGCCAGAGCCACCTACTCAGGGTTACTTTTTTGGGTCTGTGATCCTGTTCCCTTTACCAGGTCATCGTACTGTGTTGTCCCTGGAGGAATAGCTTCTCCTCTTGTCTTGACAGTAGGGCTGGTATTTTCCCTGGTTCAGCTGGGGAGACATTTGCAGGTTAGAAAAAAGTCTCGTGGCGGCCTGTGTGGCTGTTAGACACTGATGGCACAGCTTCCCTTTGCTGGTGTCGTGGCACATGGCCTCTGGGACAGTATGAACCACAGGAGCCCAGGAAGAACCGTTTCCCCTCCACCCCCATCCCTGATTCCTAGTGGCCCCTTAGATTTTGGGTACATCTTCCTTCAGGCTCACCTTCCTTTTCAAAGTTCCTCAAGCCTGTAACTCATTGTCAAGGCTGGGCTTTTCCTATAAAGCCCTCAACCTGCCCAGCCAGCAGCTGTGAGGCTGACTGACTATTTGGTGACCACATCGCCCTTTCCGGCGCTGAAGCTCATGTCAGCTCCATTGGATAGTGTTGTTCTGGGCACTTCACATTGTAGAGGACTGGAGCAGAAAGGGTTCCTTGGAAACCTGTGCCGGGAAGCCCTGTTTGGTTGAAGGCTAAGCTTTGGTTAGTTCTGGGCTCCAGCCTTTCTTCCTTTAAATAGCTGATGCACAGCCAGCAGGTCTCCATTCTCATCCTCTCTGTTCTGTTTCTTTGGTTCAGAAATACTCTTCTGCTTTTTTTGGATGAACTCAATGGCCTGATGTTAGATATTGGGTGTTTTTCAATCTTCAGTTTTCTGACTCTTCCAGGAAAGTTTGAGGAAGAACATGTACTGCTTTCACGTTCATTTTGCCCGTTCAGATGTCTTGGCTTGAACCTTATGACTCTGTATCAAAGTCCGCACAACCTGTCTCTAGATCACTGATGCACAAATTAGGTCTCATCAATAAGTGTGGGTAAAGAGAGTAGAGTCCGCCTTCTTTGTCGGGCCTGTGAGGCATGCATTTCTACCAAGGAATACAGACAAATGACGGAGGAGAAGAGCCCAAAGCCAAATTCATACATGAGTGCAAGTGGATGCAAATTTGCTGCTACCTGCATCTGTGTATATGCTTTCTGTGAAATACAGAAAGAAGGAACAATAGGCTTGCACACTTTTCTAACTACATGATTAAGTGGCAGAGTCCGGGCTATCGAGTCACGGTTGGGTTTGAATCTGACTCCACTGGTAACTTGGGTTGGAAAAAAATCACTTATCCTCCTTAAGCTTGATTTTATTTATTTTATGTAAGAGTGAGACACTAGTAGCTTAATAGGGTTGCTTTTAAGTTAGAGTGAACATGAGGCATTTATTCAGTGCCAGGCAGATAATTGCCTATAACGGGATGTGATCAGCACAAGTAACAGAAAATTAGCCTGACGGTGGCCTAAGCAATGGGAATGTTTATCTCACATAGCAAGAAGTCTGTAAATAGATAGTTCTAGAGTTGGGTGGAAGCCAAAATGTCATCACAATTTCCTTGGAACCATTTGCTCTGCCATCCTCAGTGTTGCAGAATGGCGGCTCCTGTGCCAAGCATCATTCTCCAAATGACATTGTCCACAGCCAGAATGGACAGTAGTAAAGGAGCATTCTTATTCTGTCCTTATCCGGGAAGAACCGTCAGCAGCTCCAGCAGCCTCACCCCTGTCTCTTTATAGAGTGGGCTGCATGCCCACTCTCGGACCGGGCCCTGGCATAGGGGGATGGGTCGACTAGTGCATCCCCTGTGCGTCCCCTGGCACTGAGCACACTTGCCCTTGAGCTGGGGTTTTGTTAGTAGGGAGGAAGCTGGAGTGGCAGTTGGATAGACAATTCATAGTAGCTGTTGCCATGTTCAAAAAATACCACAATGTAAAATCATTAAGTATTCATCTAGGCCTAGCTTTTTAAAATGTTTAGTTACCTTTTATTCTACTAAAATTAGTTTTAACATTTTAGTGTATATTATTTTATTTTAGATTTAGCAGGTACATGTGCATGTTAGTTTTGTTTTGTTTTGTTTTTTGAGATGGAGTCTCACTCTGTCGCCCAGTGGTGTGATCTTGGCTCACTGCAACTCTGCCTCCCAGGTTCAAGTGATCCTCCCGCCTCAGCCCCCCAAATAGCTGGGATTACCGGCATGTGCCACCACACCCGGCTAATTTTTGTATTTTTAGTAGAGATGGGGGTTTCATCATGTTGGCCAGGCTGGTCTCGAACTCCTCACCTCAAGTGATCTACCTGCCTCAGCCTCCTAAGTGCTGGGATTACAGGCATGAGCCACCACGCCCAGCCACGTGTGCATGTTTGTGTATATTGCGTACTGGTGGGGATTGGGCTTCTGTCATACCTATCACCTAAATAGTGAACATTGTACTCAGTAACTTTTCAACCCTTGCCCCTCTTCTACTCACCCCCTTTTGGAGTGCCCAGTGTTTGCTATTTCCATCTTTATGTCCATAGGTACCCATTATTTAGCTCCCACTTGAAAGTGAGAACATGTGCTATTTGATTTTCTGTTTCTGAGTACACTTAGGATAATAACCTCAAGCTCCATCCATGTTGCTGCAAAGGACATGATTTCATTATATTTTATGACTGCTCATGTATATTATTTCAGCCTTCAAAATTTCGTATGTTATTTATAATGATATAAATTATGTGGTTGTATCGTGTACTCTATCTCACTCAAAAATACGTACAATTCTTTGGTCCCAGCTACTCTGGAGCTGAGGTGGGAGGATCACTTGAGTCCAGGAGTTCAAGACCAGCCTGGGCAACGTAGAGAGACCTTGTCTCTGAAAAATAAATAATATGCACCCACAAGCACACACATCCGGTTCTTCCACGTTAATGAGTATCTTGTGTTTCACATACTTCTGCATTAGCTGAAGGAATTAAAGGTAGCATCTTTTAATCCTCAGACCACCCTGCGTGGTCCGATTGAATTGGGCACTCAGCACTAGGCTCTTCAAAGGGAAAGGGTTTTCTTTCTTAGGACAGTACACAGTAAAAGAGTGGCACCCACGCTGTTCATCCAGTGCTCCAACCCCCAGTCCTGGTGTCAGATACTTCCACATTTGGGGCATTTCCCCTCGAGATGGCGGTGGCTAGCGACAAATGATGTGAACACGTCTCTTGGATTGTGGTTCGGCCACACAAGGCCCCACTGAAGTTCTACAGGTGGAGTGTGGGGTCCAGAAGGGGCTCAGGTCTTAGGGGTGTCATCTGAAAAAACAGAGATGGTGATGGGATGCTAGCTTTAGGAGCCCTCTGCCATGGCCACTTTCTGCCTCAGCTCTTCTGAAGCATTTCTTCTGTTCCCTTCCATTGGGGTAAACACTGATCTATCTCCCCAAAAACTGAGTCAGAAGTTGGACTTTGTTATTTGGCTCATCTACATTTAAGATCTAGTCAGAAAAAAATGCAGTCTTTACATCTAGAAAGCTTACATGAAAGAAAAAGAAAAATGCAGTCTTGATCACTGTTGGCCTGGAGACTTTATCTTGTGTATATTCCAGGGCGTGCATGAAGTTTCACTGGACAAGTAGAAACCATTCTAGGTATTCTAAGCAGAAAGAGTTAATACAGGAAGAGAAGTTTATAGACTCGTTGGAAGGCTGGAGGAATGAGCCAGAGGTTGAGCATCCAGGAATCAGAACCTCGTAGAACAGATGGTGAGGGAGCTACACTCTCTTCCACAATCAGGAGGGTGGAGACTCAAGCTCGACTGAGTTCTAGAACACAACACACTGCCACAGCTGCCAGCCAGGGATGAGGGAATCCCACAGCCCCAGCTGCCTCTGGGGAACCACACAGCTGTACCTGGACCCTGGCACACCTGAAGAAAGTGCCTGCTGTGTGCTAGGCACCCTGCAGGAGTTAGGAAAGCAGTGGTTAAACAAAGGGCTGTGGCCTGCTGGAGGAGCCTGTGCTCTAGTGAGGGAGACAGAGGATACGCTTAAGGAAGGAGGTTAAAAGGTGACAAGAGTTTGGGAACCTGCAGGGAGCAGGGGATTCTGGGTGGTGCCAGGCATGTTGCAGCAAGTAGGGTAGACCTCCTTGAGAAGGTATAGTTTGAGGAAGTGAACCAGCGGGATCAGATGCAGGTGGGGAGAGTGCTCTGGGCTGAGTGAAGAGTCAGAGAGACTGGCTGGAGCTGAGGGAGAGAGAGGGCTTTTAGGCCACCATAGGGACCTTGGCTTTATTCTTTTTTATTTTTTTTTTAATTTTTTATTTTTTTTGAGACACAGTCATGCTGTGTCGCCCAGGCTAGAGTGCAGTGGCATGATCTTGGCTCACTGCAGCCTCCACCTCCCAGGTTCAAGTGATTCTCGTGCCTCCGCCTCCCGAGTAGCTGGGATTACAGGTGCCTGCCACCATTTTTGTATTTTTAGTAGAGTTGGGGTTTCACTAGGTTGGCCAGGCTGGTCTCGAATGCCTGACCTCAGGTGATACACCCGCCTTGGCCTCCCAAATTGCTGGGATTACAGGCATGAGCCACTACGCCCGGCCTGGCTTTATTCTTAAAGTGACCTGGTGAGCTGGCCGGTGTGGCGGTGAGGCAGGAAGCAGGGCTGAGGGAGTCCCTGGGCAGTGGATGGCAGTGACTTGGCCAGGCCACTAACAGCAGAGGCACTGGGAAGTGATTGGATTCTAGATACTGATTTCAAGGGTAGCACCAGCATGATCCGCTGATAGATTCGATGTTAGGTGTGAGAGAGAGGAGAGTCAAGCTCATCCACAGCTCTGGCAGTGGAAAACGGCCAAAGTGAAAAAGGCGGCCTCAGGTTTACCTCCACCTTTCAAACCTCAACTGGTAAAACCTCATGCATGCCCAGAATGCTAGCACAAGAGATTTAGGGAAATGTGGGTATTTCGCTTTCTGTCCCCTGCAGTTCAGGTTCTCCGTATAAAGTGGTGGGAGTGGAGTGGTTGGTGGGTACCACCAGCCATATTCATGAGAGTTGGCATAAGGGTTCACAGTTTGAGTGAAGCATCCTGAGACTGTGCCGTGCTGCCAACACAGTTCTGTCCGATTCATTCCCTCAAAACAGTATATTCCCGATGAAAGCATGACCAGTACTTAAACTAGCTATATTCAGTGTGACTCTCAGACCTTTCCCCAGGGCAAGATGATCACAAGAATTCCTTTAGAAATGTCTCTTACGTTGTACAACTCAACTTTAATGGTGATATTGGAATCCGTCTTTGTACTATAAAAATTCACCCAAGCGATCTCCCATTTCTGGGCTATTTAGTTTATTTCTAGTTTTTCATCATTTAAAAAATGATGCAGCCTGGGGTGGTAGCTCACATCTGTAATCCTAACACTTTGGGAGGCCAAGGCTGGTGGATCAGTTGAGCTCAGGAGTTTGAGACCAGCCTGGGCAACATGATAAAAACCCCATCTCTACCAAAAATACGAAACTTAGCCAGGCGTGGTGGCTTGCGCCTGCATTCCCAGCTACTTGAGGGGCTGAAGCGGGAGCATTCCATGAGCCCAGTGGGGGGAGGTTGCAGTGAGCCGAGACGAGATTGCACCACTGCACTCTAGCCTGGGTGACAGTGAAAGCTTGTCTCAAAAATAAAAATTAAAAAAAAAAAAAGATAAACAATCCTGTTAAATTGCCAGTATCCTCAATTATTTCCTTAGGAGTCTCTACTTAAAATGGTTTTCCTGACCATCCTGGGAAACGTAGCAAGACCTGGTCTCTAGAAAAAAAAAAATTTTTTTTTAATTAACTGGGCGTGGTGGTATGAGCCTATAGTGCCAGCTACTCTGGAGACTGAGTTGCGAGGATCAAGTTGAGCCCAGGAGTTTGCTAAGTCCTATCCTATGAGATTTTTAAGGCTTTTGATAGATTTTTCCCTCCAGAATGTTTGCATCTATTCTCATGTGCATCAGCAGTGCATTTGTAGTTAAATGTGTAATTAATGTTCTGTTTTTAAAACTGTACAAATGTTGGGCCAGGTGCCGTGGTTCCTGCCTGTAATCCCAGCACTTTGGGAGGCCAAGGTGGGTGGATCACTTGAGGCCAGGAGTTTGAGACCAGCCTGGCCAACATGGCGAAACCCCATCGCTACTAAAAATAAAAAATTAGCTGGACCCGTGGTGGCACGTGCCTGTAATCCCAGCTACTCGGGTAACTGAGGCCCGAGAATTGCTTGAACTCAGAAGGCGGAGGTTGCAGTGAGCTGAGATCACGCCACTACACTCTGGCCTGGTGACAGAGTGAGACTCTGTCTCAAAAAAAAAATACGTGTGTGTGTGTGTGTGTGTGTACAAATGTTGGGCCAGGCGCCGTGGTTCCTGCCTATAATCCCAGCACTTTGAGATGGATATTGGCCGAGGTGGGCGGATCACCTGAAGTCGGGAGTTCAAGACCAGCCTGACCAACATGGAGAAATCTCTAAAATACAAAATTAGCCAGGTGTGGTGGCACATGCCTGTAATCCCAGCTACCCAGGAGGCTCAGGCAGGAGAATCACTTGAACCTGGGAGATGGCGAATGAGGTGACCCAAGGTCACACCATTGCATTCCAGCCTGGGCAACAAGAGTGAGACTTTGTCTCAAAAAAAAAAAAAAAAGAAAAGAAATGCATAAAATTATGGTAAATGCATAATTTTTATTAAATATATAAACTGATATAATGTGAGTGCTGAAGAAAAAGTTCTTATTTCTTTTTTTTTTTTTTTTTTTTTTTTTTTTTTGAGACTGAGTCTGGCTCTGTCGCCCAGGCTGGAGTGCAGTGGCCGGATCTCAGCTCACTGCAAGCTCCGCCTCCCGGGTTTACGCCATTCTCCTGCCTCAGCCTCCCGAGTAGCTGGGACCACAGGCGCCCGCCACTTCGCCCGGCTAGTTTTTTGTATTTTTTAGTAGAGACGGGGTTTCACCGTGTTAGCCAGGATGGTCTCGATCTCCTGACCTCGTGATCCACCCGTCTCGGCCTCCCAAAGTGCTGGGATTACAGGCTTGAGCCACCGCGCCCGGCCAAAAGTTCTTATTTCTATGGAAACTAAGGTAAAGGCTTTGGCAAGATTAAAGGTGAGGCTGGGCGCAGTGGCTCACGCCTGTAATCCCAGCACTTTGGGAGGCTGAAGCGGGCAGATCACTTGAGGTCAGGAGTTCGAGACCAGCCTGACCAATATGGTGAAACACTGTCTCTACTAAAAATAAAAAATTCGCTAGGTGTGGTGGCACAAGCCTGTTAATCCCAGCTACTTGGGAGCCTGAGGTAGGAGAATCACATGAACCCAGGAAGTAGGGGTACAGTGAGCTGAGATCGCTCCACTGCACTCCAGCCTGGGCAACAGCGAGACTCTCTCTCTCAAAAAAAAGATGTGATAGAGGCTCTTGGTTGTTCCTTAATATCCAAATATCCACTCTTTCCTTCTTCCATGATAATAAGCCTTGAGTTTTAGGAGGGCACGTACTCATTCAATACAAAGACCACATTCTCAGCCTCTTTTGAGGGCAGAGGTGACCCTATCATTACTTTCTGGACAATGGTATGTAATCATAAACATGGGGCAGTGCTAAGGTTTGGATGTTTGTGACCTTCCAAAATTCATGTTGAAATTTAGTTCCCAATGCAACAGTACTACGAGGCAGGACCATTAGGAGGTAATCAGACCGTGAGGGTTCCCACCTCGTGGATGGGATTAGTGCCCTCATAAAAGGGCTTGAGGGAATGTTTGTCCCTTTTCCACCTTCCACCATGTGAGGACACAGCAACAAGGCGTCATGCTTGTCATGCTTGAAGCAGAGAGGGCAAGCCCTCAACAGCCACTGAATCTGC
Organism: Papio anubis; assembly: GCF_008728515.1. Classification (NCBI taxonomy): domain Eukaryota; kingdom Metazoa; phylum Chordata; class Mammalia; order Primates; family Cercopithecidae; genus Papio; species Papio anubis. Next base: position 20,357,582 of record NC_044983.1, read on the forward strand.
TGGTATCTTGATCTTGGACTTCCCAGCCTCCAGAACTGTGAGAAATAAATCTCTATTTATAGATTACCCAATCTGTGGTATTTGTAACAGCAGCCAGATGGACTAAGACAGGATGCTCCCAGGAGCTTTCCTTAAAGGAAACATGATACATGCCTCTGTTACTTGGCAGGGGTGGGGGAATTATGAACCTTTATTTAACGATTTTTAAAAATAAATAAAACATAAACTACCGTTCTCCTTGTCTGTTTACTCTCCCATTTCCCTTTCCTATATCCTCAAGCCTCCAACGCCTCTCCCCAGTTCTCAGTCTCAGCTGAGGACACTGCTTCTTAATGCATTAAGAAAACAGAAGCAATCGGCCGGGCATGGTGGCTCACGTCTGTAATCCCAGCACTTTGGGAGGCTGAGGCAGGCGGATGACCTGAGGTCAGGAGTTTGAGACCAGCCTGGCCAACACGGTGAAACCCCATCTCCACTAAAAATACAAAAATGAGCCAGGCATGATGGCACACACCTGTTATCTCAGCTACTCAAGAGGCTGAGGCACGAGAATTGTTTGAACCCGGGAGGCGGAGGTTGCAGTGAGCCAAGATTGCGCCGTTGCACTCCAGCCTGGGTGACAGAGCAAGACTGTGTCAAAAAAAAGAAAAATAGAAGCAGTCGGAGAGGGTGTGGTTCCCACTACCACATCTTGAGTCTGTGTCCAGGTGCCTGTTCTTGTCTCCTATTCCTATGGATGAACTGTTTGGCTGGGTGTGGTGGCTCACGCCTGTACTCCCAGCATTTTGGGAGGCGGAGGTGGGCGGATCACCTGAGGTCAGGAGTTTGAGACCAGCCTGACTAATATAGAGAAACCCTGTCTTTACTAAAAATACAAAATTAGCTGGGCATGGTGGCACATGCCTGTAATCCCAGCTACTTGGGAGGCTGAGGCAGGAGAATTGCTTGAACCCGGGAGGCAGAGGTTGCAGTGAGCCAAAATCGTGTCACTGCACTCCAGCCTGGGCAACTAGAGCGAAACTCAGTCTCAAAAAAAAAAAAAAAAAAGAAAGAAAAGAAACCTATGGATGAACTGTCTGCTCTTCCCTGAGATCAGACCCTTCTGTGGGCCTTAGATCCCATTCCCTGTTGTCCACTCAAAGGATACGGCTCCAGCAAACACCTCCCTCACCCACTCACCCACACATATGCATCCCCTTCATACACATTTAGACCACTCCTATATTCACCCTCTCTCCACACATACAACCCCACAGGATACAAAACAGTAGTCCCCTCCTATCTGCAGGGGACAAGTTCCAAGACCCCCAGTGGATATTTGAAACTGGAAAGCACTGAGCTGTAGATATACTGTGGTTTTTCCTACTCATACATACCTATGATAAAGTTTAATTTATAACTTAGCACAGTAGGAGATTAACAACAGCAGTAAGAAAAGAACAATTATAACAATATACTGTAATAAAAGTTATGTAAATGTGGTTCTCAACATCTTATTGTACTTATCCTTGTGATGATGTGAGATGGTTGGTACAATGTCGTTGTGATGAGATGAAGTGAGGTGAGTGGCATGGGCACTGGGGGCTTAGTGTTAGGCTACTACAGGCTTTTGAAGATACATCAGTAGGAGGATCGTCTGCTTCGGGTGATCCTGGACCACTGAGCCATGACAGTGTGGATGGTTTATGTCAGGGGCTATGTGTGTGCCTCACTTCCTTTCCTGGCACTTCCTCATCTCTCCAGCTCTAAACATGGAATGCCCAGGGCTCTGGCCTTTCAAGGTTTCTCTTGTCCATCTACCCTGCTTCCCTCAGCAATCTCATCCAGAATCATGGCTTTAAACTTTCTATTTCTAGTGAGCTATGATCACAACACTGCCCTCCAGCCTGGATGACAAAGCAAGATCCTGTCTCAAAAGGAGAAAGAGAATGGGGGAGGTGGATGGCTCACTGCGGCCTCGACCTCCAAGACTCAACAATCCTGCCATGTCAGCCCCCTGAGTAGCTGGGATTATGGCTAATTAAAAAAAAAAAAAAAATAGAGGCAAGGTCTCACTGTGTTCCCCAGACTGGCCTTGAACTCCTGGGATCAAGAGATCCTCCCACCTCAGCCTCCCAACGTGCTGAGATTATAGGCATGAGCCACCACACCCCGCATCTCTTTCTCCCTTTAAGAGGTCCAGTTACCTCTTTGAAAATTAGAATGGGGCCGGGCGCGGTGGTTCAAGCCTGTAATCCCAGCACTTTGGGAGGCCGAGACGGGCGGATCATGGGGTCAGGAGCTCGAGACCATCCTGGCTAATACGGTGAAACCCCGTCTCTACTAAAAAATACAAAAAACTAGCCGGGCGAAGTGGCGGGTGCCTGTAGTCCCAGCTACTCGGGAGGCTGAGGCAGGAGAATGGCGTGAACCCGAGAGGAGGAGCTTGCAGTGAGCTGAGATCCGGCCACTGCACTCCAGCCTGGGTGACAGAGCAAGACTCCGTCTCAAAAAAAAAAAAAGAAAATTAGAATGGAACTCAGCTGTTCCCCTACTGTTAGTAGTTACTAAATAAAATCTGTCTTCACTGCTTTAACTGGTGTCTGGCTTTTTAATTTTTAATTTTTTAGAGATGTAGTCTGACTCTAGCACACTGTCTGCAATGCAGTTGTGGTTATTGCTCACTGCCGCCTCGACCTCCCAAGTTAAAGTGATCCTCTCACCTCAGCCTCCTGAGTAGCGGGGACTACAGGCACACACCACCATGTCCGGGTAATTTTTAAAATTTTTTGGTAGAGGGGTCTCACTATGTTGCCCAGGCTGATCTCAAACTCCAGGCCTCAAGTGATTATCCTCCCTCAACCTCCCAAAGCACTAGGATTACAGGCATGAGAAGCTGTGCCCGGCCTGGCTTTGTTTATCTTTGACAATTCTAACAAACTTTAAAAAAAAAAAAATCCTGAGACAGTTAGGGACATTTGTATATTGACTAGATATTTGATAATATTAAATGATTGTTGTTCATTTTTTTTTTTTTTTTTTTTTTGAGTGAATGCCGGCTCATGCTTGAACAGGTGCGTGGCGGTTCTCAGCTGCTGCAGCTCAGCTCCAGTTCACATAGTCTCCCAGCCTCAGCCTCCCGGTAGCTGGGACTACGGCGCCCAGCCACCTCGCCCGGCTAGTTTTTGTATTTCTTAATAGAGGCGGGGGGTTTCACACGTGTTAGCAGCCAGGATGGTCTCGATCTCCTGACCGCAGCCCAGTCCACTGCCAGGCCTCCCAAAGTGCTGGGATTACAGGCTTGAGCCACCGGGCCCGGCCGTTGTTCATTCTTTTGAGCTGTGATAATGGTGTTGTGGTTACATTTTTCAAAATAATCCAAAGAAATCTGTCCAGACTATTAGCATCTCTCCCCACTGCCAGCACTACCACTCTCAATAAACATCCTTTTATCAGATTTTTACATTTGCCTCTTTTTATTTTATTTTTTTTTTAGACAAAAGAAGCGCACACACTTAGCGGGTGTGGTGGCTCACGCCTGTAATCCCAGCACTTTGGGAGGCAGTGAGGTGGATGCACCTGGTTGGGAGTTGAGACCAGCCCTGACCAACATGGGAGGCCTGTCTCCCACTAAAAAATACAAAATTGGCGTGGTGGCTGGCACCTATAATCCCAGCTACTAGGGAGGCTGAGGCAGGAGAATCGCTTGAACCTGGGAGGAGGGTTGTGGTGAGCCGTGATCGTGCCATTGCACTCTAGCACTCTAGCCTGGGCAAACAAGAGTGAAACTCCGCCTAAAAAGCACACATCACCATGATATGAAATATAGAAAAATAATTTCTATATTTTTTTTGTAGAGACAGGGTTCAGCATGTTGCTCAGGCTGATCTCCAACTCCTGGGCTCAATCAGTCCTCCCGCCTTGGCCTCCCAAAGTGCTAGGATTACAGGGATGAGCTACTATGCCCGGCCCCATTTTGCCTCTTCAATGATACATCACCCGCTCCTACCCACCGCCAGTCTGTTCAGTCTGCTGCAGAAGTTAGCATGGGACCTTCCTGGGGCCCCAGGGGCCTCATGTCCCGCTCTCCTCCTGGGCCATCCCACTCCAGTCGCACAGGCCTTGCTACTTTTGTCTTGCAGCAGGCCAGTTCCAGGTGCAGGGCTTTCCCATTATTTTTCTCCCTGCGTAGAACTTGCTTTCCCCAGATAGCTGCATGTCTTGTTTCCTCCATTTCTTCAGGTCTCTGAGACTTTCCTGACCACCCTACATAAATTAGTAAGCTCCCATCCCTGACACTCTTTTTTTTTTTTTTTTTTTTTTTAATTTTTAAGTTGTTATTTTTGTGAGACAGTCTCACTCTATTACCCAGGCTGGAGTGCAGTGGCGCTATCTCGACTCATTGCAACCTCCACCTCCTGGGTTCAAGCAATTCTTATGTCTCAGCCTCCCCAGTAGCTGGGACTACAGGCACGCGCCACCACACCTGGCTAATTTTTGTTATTGTGTGTTTTTTTTTTTTTTGCAGTAGAGACGGGGATTTCGTCATGTTGGCCAGGCTGGTCTTGAACTCCTGGTCTCAAGTGATCCACCCACCTCAGCCTCCCAAAGTGCTGAGATTACAGGAGTGAGCCGCGCCTGGCCTCTGACACTCTTTACACCCCTTTTCTTGTTTTCTTTTTCTCCGTAGCACTTGTCACCATCTGACATATCATGTATTTCCTTTTTCTGTCTGATGTTCCCCCTAGAACACAAGCTATAGAGTAGAGATGGTTTTGTTCATGCCTGTATCCCCAGGACTTCTAATTTCTTGCCCATCATAGGCACCAAATAAGTTCTGGTTGAAAGAATAGAGGCATGACTATTATTGTGTGAATGCTGCAAGTATGCACTAAAGAATCCGTAACCACATTTCTGAGCATATAGAGAAAAAAAACTGATAATGGCAGGAAAGTCTCCTAGCTTCCTCCCGGCGGAAGAATGTCCGTCACTTTTCCAGGACACTAACCTTATAGAGGAGGGCTTTGAGTCTATTCGACATACAGTCCTTGTGGCTCCCCAAGCTGCGTGTACAACAGGCACTGGTGTTTTACATCAATGTTCTATGAATGCTCATAAAGGCTAAAGGGGATTCTACCCACTGGTAAGTACTGCACATAGAGCAGTGCTAGGGTCTTCGGGACCCCAAAACCCTAATGACCCCTTTGACCTAAGTCCTGCTGATTGATGATTTTGCTGATTGGGGCATGTGCCAAAGGGAGGCAACCATCACCTGGAGGTGCCTCTTGGGGGATTTTAGATTTGTTGTCTTCCCAACGTTAAGAGATACACCCCTTTTGAAAAGCAGCTCTTAATACAGGCACTCATGCCTGTAATCCCAGCCCTTTGGGAGGCTGAGGCAGGAAGATCACTTGAGGCCAGGATTTTGAGACCAGCCTGGACAACATGCAAGACCCTCATCTCTACAAAAAAAAAAAAAAATTAAAAATTCTCCAGGAGAGGTGGCATTCACTTGTAGTCCCAGCTACTCGGGAGGTTGAGGCGAGAGGATTGCTTGAGCTCAGAAGTTCAAGGCTGCAGTGAGCCAGGATCACACCACTGCACTCCAGCCTGGATGACAGAGCAAGATGCTGTCTCTTAAAAAAATCCTAAGCACCTTGCCGGGCGCGGTGGCTCACACCTGTAATCCCATCTCTTTGGGAGGCCGAGGCGGGCAGATCACGAGGTCAGGAGATCGAGACCATCCTAACACAGTGAAACCCCGTCTCTACTAAAAATACAAAAAATTAGCCGGGCATGGTGGTGGGCGCCTGTAGTCCCAGCTACTGGGCAGGCTGAGGCAGGAGAATGGTGTGAACCCGGGAGGCAGAGCTTGCAGTGAGCCAAGATCATGCCACTGCACTCTAGCCTGTGCGACAGAGCAAGACTCCGTCTCAAAAACCAACCAAACAAACAAAAAAACCTGAGCACCTGACAAAGTGTACACAGCACATCCTCATAAAGGCCTGGTGACTGATTAGTCCCATTTTGGGGTGGCATGATTCCAACTCAAAGCTAACAATGTGGGAAGGGCCTGACAAACCTCCCTTGTCCGATGGAAATGATACATTCAGTATGCAGCTGGCCTGGCCCTAGTGGCATTTTGGCTTTACATAAAACAACAACAACAACAACAACACAAAAAACGGCAGCTACTCTTTTAGGGGACATTTTATCCTCCGCCCCACAGCTCACAATCCACAGAGGTTCCCCTAAAAGCCTGTGCCTGGTTCACTGATGGCTTGGCTGAGCTGAAGTCAGTGCTGTCCACTGGGCTGCTGTGCGGAATGGAAAGCAGATATGGTCGTTCCACTTGGTAGGCAGAACTCACAGCTGTTCTCATAACCCAGGTCAGTCTTCTTTGATGAACCTCCTGTTATATTTTTACTGACTCAGGCTGCTGACAATGACCTAGCTCCTTAGTTGTGCCACTTGGAAAACTACAAACTGGCAGATTAAATATTTCTCTAGCCTGGTATGGGTGCACACCTGCAGTCCCAGCTATTTGGGAGGCTGAGGTGGGAGAATCACTTGAGCGCAAGAGGTAGAGGCTGCAGTGAGCTGTGACTGCACCTGTAAACAGTCACTGCACTCTAGCCTGGGCAATATAGTAAGACACATGTCTAAAAGTAATACTTTTTTAAAAAAGATTTATGTTAGCTGGGTACAGTGGTTCACGCCTGTCATCCCAGCACTTTGGGAGGCCAAGTCAGGCGGATCACCTGAGGTCAGGAGTTCGAGACCAGCCTGGCCAACATGGTGAAATCCCATCTCTACTAAAAATACAAACATTAGCTGGGTGTGGTGGCGGGTGCCTGTAATCCTAGCCACTTCAGAGGCTGAGGCAGGAGAATGGCTCGAACCTGGGAGGCAGAGGTTGCAGTGAGCCAAGGTTGCACCATTTCACTCCAGCCTGGACCATAAAGCAAGACTCTGTCTCAAAAAAAAAAAAAGATTTTTGTCTTTTTTGGGTTTGTCTTTGGCCACAAACTGTGGAAACAAATTGCAGCTGCTGATTGAACTGTCTTGGTCGATCTAGGTGCCCATGGTAAGGGTGTATTCTCTGATGAGACCAACTGGAATCAAGATGCCAATTGAGTCTGCACCGCCCAGACTAACACCTTTGCTTTCTGGATCGATCATTGTACCAGACATGGCAGCACACCCCCCACAGACTGGGCACCCAGTAGAGGACTCTGCTTCAGATGCACAAGCTATCACTGCATGCCAGACTTGCGACTCCTAATAAAAGGAGTAACAGGTGAGCTGTTTGTCTCTGGGGAGGAGGCCGCATTGCACAGGGTGTGGCAGTTGAGTCCATCCAACCTTTGAACCCCTTTTGGGGCTTCTGGCTCACTGCTGTTGACACTTTTTCAGGTTACAGTGCTGTTGTCCTGGTCCAATCAACTGATTCTGGCACATGAAACTAACTTTGAGGTGCTTTAAACTAATCTTCATCATACTTCTGGCTTTCTGGACGTTGCAGTCTAACAACCTTTTATGGCAATGGGCACAACGTTGTCAATGGGACTTTTAGACTGCCCACCATCCACAGGTATCCAGTATTTTCTATTTTTTATTTTTTTAGAGACAGGGTTTCTCTCTGTTGTCCGGGCTAGAGTGCAGTGGTGTGATCATAGCTCAGTGTAGCCTTGAATTCCTGGGCTCAAGTGATCCTTTTGCCTCAACCTTCCAAGTAGCTGGGACTTACAGGCATGTGCCACCACATTCAGCTAATTATTTTTATTTTTATTTTTATTTAGAGAATGAGTCTTTCTATGTTACCCAGGCTGGTTTTGACTCTGGGCTCAAGTCATCCTCCCGCCTCAGCCTCCCAAAGTGCTAGGATTACACACATGAGTCACTGGGCCCAGCCATCTAGTATTGTTGAGTGTTGGAACAGCCTCCTCAAAAATCAGCTCAATACAATTTCTGACTCTGCCTCCATTGCCTTTTCCTGGTCCCTATATATTAGTAAGGTAGTTTGGTCACTGAATATGACCATTCTTAGAAAGAGAGCCTTCCCTCTTGACCACTGCCTGGGTACTAATCAAGATGAAAAGTGGGGATGTTCTATAGAACTATTTTGAAAATTCAGGATTTGCTTCTGGGCACGATGCTTCTTTCTTGCTCCTAATGGCAGCCCCATCCCACCTGGTTAGTTCACCCCGTGGTGGCTGCCCAGCCAAAAGGGGGCCTAGGGGACTCAACTTCAATGCCGATTAAGTGTATGTGTGTGTGTGTGTGTGTGTGTGTTTAATATTAACTCTTTATATAATTTGTTAACATTCAAACTAATTATGAAGTAATATCAAGTGTGACAATCTGGGCTAGGCGTGGTAGCTCATGGGAGGCCGAGGCTGGCAGATCACCTAAGGTCAGGAGTTCGACACCAGCATGGCCAACATGGTAAACCCCATCTCTACTAAAAAAATACAAAACTTAGTTGGGCTTGGTGGTGGACACATGTAATCCCAGCTACTCAGGGGGCTACGGGATGACAATTGTTTGAACCTGGAGGAGGAGGTTGCAGTGAGCCAGGATCGCACCACTGCGCTCCAGTCTGGGCAACAGAGCAAGACTCCATCTCAAAAAAAAAAAAAAAAGGTATGACAATCTGATTTTGATTTTTTTCTCCAAGAATTTTGTCCCCCAAACTGAAGAACAATTCTGTGTGAGACCACAGTTCTCAAACTGTGTCCTGAGGCACCCAAGGTGCCACAGCAGAAAGCCCCATGGAGCACCAGAGAATATTTTAAATTTTTAAGGGAAACATGATGATACTCAACATCTGTAGGAAATCATGCAAACTGCTATGAAAAGATAGATCATGGTTTCAACATTAGATTATTATCCTTTAGATAACATTCTAACTTCGTGAAGTTGGACTTTCTGTAGTTGCTATGATAAAAAGTAAATATTGTATGAATACCAGTGTAGAGGAAATAAGTGTGGTGGTGTCCAACTTGATACCAAGGTTTCAGCAGCTCCCAGCACATCCCATTAGCAAGTAATTGTGGTTACTTAAGAATGGGATAAAAGTGCCAGGCGCAGTGGCCCATGCCTGTAATCCCAGCACTTAGAGAGGCTGAGACAGGCGGATCACGAGGTCAAGAGATCGAGACCAGCCTGGCCAACATGGTGAAACCCCCTGTCTCTACTGAAAATACAAAAATTAGCTGGGTGTGGTGGCACGTGCCTGTAGTCCCAGCTACTCGGGAGGCTGAGGCAGGAGAATCGCTTGAACCCGGCAGGCAGAGGTTGCAGTGAGCCGAGATCACACCACTGCACTTCAGCCTGGCCACAGAGAGAGACTGCATCTCAAAAAAAAAAAAAAAAGGGATAAAAGTATTATTTTTATTTCAACTCATATCTGTTCTTTCAAATGGCTACTAAGGTGTGAAGACATGAATATGTATCAAGACATTTAGACCTAACTAATTAATGAAATTGGGCCGGGTGCAGTGGCTCACACCTGTAATCCTAGCACTTTGGGAGGATTTTGGGAGCCTGAAGCGGGTGGATCACTTGAGGTCAGGAGTTCGAGACCAGCCTGGGCAACATGGCAAAACCCCGTCTCTACTAAAAATATCCCAAAAATAATTAGTCCAGTGTGGTGGTGTGCGCCTGTAGTCCCAGCTACTCAGGAGGCTGAGGCAGGAGAATTGCTTGAGCCCAGGAGGCAGAGGTTGCAGTGAGCTGAGATCATGCCACTGCACTTCAGCCTGGGTGACAGAGCATGACTTTGTCTCCAAAAAAATAATAACAACAAATAATGAAATTGTTAGGTATTTCTTTTGGCCTGGATTTCTAGGGAAAAAATGGCCTTGTCCTTCTTGTACCTGACCCTTAGGCCTGGGTGTGATAGAAGGTTAATTTATAGCTACTGGAATGGGACACCGTGGAGGGAGAGTAATGACTTTGGCCGGGAAGGGACCACAGGGACCACCTCAGTCCCTGGGAGATATGGGAGAGAGGAGGACAGTAATGATCTTTGTCTATCAGAACTGCTTCTGGAGCCTCCTTACAAAGGAAAATACCCTGGTTTTCTCAAACTGTTGCAAGCCCCTTATTTTATTTTTTTGAGACAAAGCCTCACTCTGTCGCCCAAGCTGGAGGGCAGTGGTGCGATCTTGGTTCACTGCAACCTCCACCTCCCAAGTTCAAGTGATTCTCCTGCCTCAGCCTACAGGCATGTGCCACGATGCCTGGCTAATTTCTTTTGTATTTTTAGTAGAGATGGGGCTTCACCATATTAGCCAGGCTGGTCTCATACTCCTGACCTCAGGTGATCCACCTACCTCAGCCTCCCAAAGTGTTGGGATTACAGGCATGAGCCACCATGCCCGGCCCCATTACATTTAATTGGCTGCTGAGTCTGCCAGCCCCTGCCAGACCACTCTGACCTTGATTTGACCATCATCCTCCTTCATCTTAGCTAAAAGTTTGCTGGCATCAGCAGGGGCTGGACCTGGACCTATCTCTTGCACCTTCCCATAAAACATCAATCAGCACCTCCAGATGCCTTCCTCACCCCCATTCCTTTAGCCATTCTTCAGCCATTCCACTGAGTGGATGAATGCCACTGGCTGGTGGTGTGGATAAATACAGCAGGGTGAGCTGGCTACCTTCTTGTAGTTCCTTCAAAAATAAGGACCAGGCTGGACATGGTGGCTCCTTCCTGTAATCCCAGCACTTTAGGAGGCTGAAGTGGGTGGATCATTTGAAGTCAGGAGTTTGAGACCAGTCTGACCAACATGGTGAAACCCCGTCTCTACTAACAATACAAAAAACAAACAAACAAACAAAACAAAATTAGCTTGGTGGCAGTGGAGCATGTCTGTAATCCCAGCTACCTGGGACGCTGAGGCGGGAGAATGGCTTGAGCCTGGGAGGTGGAGGTTGCAGTGAGCTGAGATTACACCACTGCACTCCAGCCTGGTCAACAGAGTGAGACTCTGTCTCAAAACAAACAAACAAACAAAAAACAAAGAACAAAAATAAGGACCATATCCAGTTTTTTGAACTGGTCTAGGAACCCTAGAGCTACAGTCTTTCTGGGAGGCTATGTTGGGGCACTGTCAACCTGTGCCTACCCAGCTGATGTAACATCCTACTTGGGGGGCCCAAAAATGATAAACAACACGTTTTTTTCCCAGGACCACCATAAGCACCCTTGGTATGTGGAAGCTAGGCATTAATTTGCCTCCTTCTGTAAATCACGGTGACTTGAACCTTATAGTGAGTGGTAAGAGACCTTAAGGAAACACCACGAGTAAATTGTATGACCCTCAGACAACTGCAGAGATCTCGTCAAATGAGGCTACCCTAAACTGCTCAGAGGTAACTGACTTGTTATTTATGTATACTCTATGGGGAGTTATCCTTATAATGGGAGTCATCCAATCAGAAAAGGCGGTATGAAATTTATCCCTGAATTTCACTGAAGTGACCAGTGATACCATCTTGGCTCTCAAAGGCATTAGGTCAAAAAAACTTTGCAGTTCTTGACAAAAGCCTGGTCCATAATAAGCCCTATGTAAGTATTTGTTAAACAAACAGCAAATACAAAATATAGGCAATATATTTTGTATTAATATATAGCAAATACAAAATATAGGCAAATACAAAATAAAGGCAATAAAGCATATTATCTGTGTCAACCAAATCTTTCACAGCCTCTCTAATTTTTTTTGGTTTGCTTGATTGGTCAATTACTGAGAGCTTGTTGTCTCCTATTATGTTGGCAGATTTTTCTACTTCGTATTAATCAGCTTTTGCCTTATATATTTTGATGCTATGTCATTAGCTGCATGTAAATTTAGAATTGTTTTAACTCCTTGAATCTTGTCATTATTAAGTGAGCCCCTTTTTCTCTAATACTACTTTTTGCTGTAAGGTTTTCTTTGTCTGATACTGACATGGTGACTCCAGCTTGCTTGCTTTTTTGGGGGGTTAGTGCTTGCTTGATTTTATTTATTCTTATTTTTTTAGAGAGACGGGATCCCACTCTGTCACCCAGGCTAGAGTGCAATGGCAGGATCCTAGCTCACTGTAACCTCAAATTCTTCTGCTCAAGCACTCTTCTCGCCTCAGCCTTCCAAGTAGCTAGGACTACAGGCATGCATCACCACACCCAGCTAATTTTTTTTTTTTGTAGAAATGGAGTCTCACCAGGTTGCCTAGGCTGGTTTTGAACACCTAGCCTTAAGTCATCTCCCACCTCCCAAAGCACTGGGCCTATGTTTTCACCATCTGAATTTCAACCTTTCTCTATCATTGTATTTTATGTCTACTTATGTCTATCTGTACCTACTAAACGCTATATAGCAGGATTTTTGTTTTTAAAATCCAATCTGATAATCTCTGCTTTTTTTTCTTTTTTTTTTTGAGACAGAGTCTTGCTCTGTTGCTCATACTGAAGTGCAGTGGCATGATCTCAGCTCACTGTGACCTCCGTCTCCTGGGTTCAAGTGATTATCCTAACTCAGCCTCCTGAGTAGCTAGGACTACAGGCACGTGCCACCATATCCGGTTAATTTCTTTCTTTCTTTTTTTTTTTTTAGTAGAGACAGGATTTCACCACGTTAGCCAGGCTGGTCTTGAACTCCTGAGCTCAAGTGATCCACCCACCTCAGCCTCCCAAAGTGCTGGAATTACAGGGTGAGCCACCGCATCTGATCAATCTCTGCATTTTGCCTGGAAAGTTCGACATATTTATATTGTAATTACTAACACAGTAGAATTTATTTCTGTCACTTATTTTATGTTTCCTTTCTGTCCAGATTTTTCTGTGATAAATTTTTATTCTTCTTTGCCTTTTTGTTTAGATTAATTTTTTCTCATTTGTTTTTCCTCCACTGATTGGAAATATATAGATTTTATTTCTTAAAAAAAAAAATTGAGACAGGGTGTTGTTCTGTTGCCCAGGCTGGAGTGCAGTAGCATGATCACAGTTCACTGCAGCCTCAAACTCCCGGGCTCAAGGAATCTTCCCACTTCAGCCTCCCTAGTAGCTGGGGCTACAGGCGTGTGCCACCATGCCCAGCTAATTTTTTTTTTCTTAATTTTTTTCAGAGACAGGGTTTCACCATGTTGTGTAGGCTCACTTTATTTCTTTAAAAAATTTTAATGTGCATACTTAGTGAGTGTAGAGTTAATTCTTATTACCCTCCTCCAGAACCTTATAATGCTTTTATTATAATTATCTCTCTCCTGACTTATATGCCTATTTTTCTTAACTTCTTGGCTCTATCTTTTTTTTTTTTTTTTGGCTTTTTAAAAACTTCATTGTATTGGACATCTCTATGAACCTTTGCACATCTTCTCAGTCTTACCTTTCTCTTTATTTAGGCAGCACTGTGTTGACCAGTTCTCTGTGGGTACCCACCAGGTCTACACAGATACAACCTGATAGTACTTAACCTCAGGCTTGCTCTGTGCATCTTCTCCCTTCTTCCCTGAGACTTTCATGTTGACGACAAGGCGTGGAACAGGATGGGAACACCACGGTGCAACTACAAAGTACCGGGGTTTAACATTCCTTGAGGTATGTCTTTGACCAAAGGAAAGGAGAGAGTCAATGGTACAAGCATCCTCCTTGCTCCTGTAGGATAGGTAGTCTTGCCATGGACTTCATATGGCTTCTGAAATGGTCCTGATGGATACAGCAACCAGATCATTGTAGCAGTGGCCAACTTCCTAATGCATCTTTGAGTAAGCTCTCCCTCCCTCCCTGCATCATTCCCCTGTCCCTCACTCCTAGTCCCTGGGATCACACTCTCCAGTCAAATACTTGCACTTAATCTGTCTCAGGCCCCACCTTCTGAGGATCTAGGCTAAGTCATCCATCTATTGCACACTATTATTACCCCTTTATTCAGTCACTTACTACACTCATGATTCCTTTTTTCTTCCCAGACTTTCCTTCTGGGGGCTTTTTTTCTACTTCTTCTTCTTCTTCTTCTTTTTTTTTTTTTTCTTCTTTTTAACAGAGTCTTGTTCTATTGCCCAGGTTGGAACACAAAGGCATGATCTTGGCTCACTGCAAACTCCACCTCCTGAGTTCAAGCGATTCTCATGCCTCAGTCTCCCAAGTAGCTGGGATTACAAGCATGCTCCACCATGCCTGGCTAATTTTTGTATTTTAGTAGAGACAGGGGTTCACCATGTTGCCCAGACTGGTCTCAAACTCCTGGTGTCAACTGATCTGCCTGCCTAGGCCTCCCAAAGTGGTGGGATTACAGGGTGAGCCACCTCAGCTGGCCCATTTTGCTTTATCTTCATGTTAAGAAATTTCGTTAGAGAGGGTTCGTTGGAGGTAAATCTGTCAGTTTATGTTTCTTTGAAAATGCTTTATTTTACCCTTGTTTTGGAAATAAAATTTCACTGGGTATACAATATCTAGGTTGACAGATTTTTTTCCCTTAGTCTCTCAGGCCTGTGGATATATTGTACCACTGTCTTCCAGGATTTTTCTATTAATATTACTAAGTCCACTTTTCACTCATTTATAGATAATGTGTTTTTTTTTTTCTTTATGACTGCGTTTTTAGATCTTTTCTTTGCCTTTGGTATTCTGCATTACAATGATGATGTGCTGAGTGTAGATTTCTTTTTACTTCTCTGTTTCAGAGTCACTGGTCTTCTTGAAGCTAAAGATTTGTATCTTTCATCAAATCTAAAAAGCTCATACCCATTAAATCTTTGAATATTGCCTTTCCTCTTTTTTCTGTGTTATCCCCATCTCAAACTTTATTGGGCCTTTTCACTCTGTTCTCTGTGTTTTTAGCCTCTCATGTTTTCCATCTCTGTCTCTGTGCTACATTCTAGGTAAATATTTCAGCTGATCTTCTAATTCATTATGTCTCTTTTTAGCTGTGTATATTCTCTTGTGTAATTTTCCTTGAAGTGTTTAATTTCTATCACATTATTCATTTTTATAAGTTCTATTTTGGTTCTTTGCGAAACTTGCCTCATCAATTTTGGTTACCTTTGCTTTTTTTTTTTTTTGAGATAGGGTCTCATTCTGTTGCCCAGGCTAGAGTGCAGTGGCGCAATCAGAGCTCACTGCAGCCTCGACCTCCCAGGCTCAAGTGATCCTCCTACCTCAGCCTCCCAAGTAACTGGAATTACAGGCACGCACCACCATTCCTGGCCAATTTTTTTTTTATTACTATTTTTTTGTAGATAGCATTTTGCCATGTTGCCCAGGCTGGTCTCAAACTCCTGAGCTCAAGTGATCTGCCCGCTTCAGCCTCCCGAAGTGCTGGGGTTACAGGTGTGAACCACTGCACCTGGCCTGCCTTTGCTCTTTACTCATTGTTGCAATTGCCACCTTTATTTCTTGAAACATATTGTTTCATATTTATGAAATATGCTATTTATTTATATTCTCTGTTCAGTGACACTATTTTTTGAAATATTTCTGGATCTGGTTCTGTTCACTGTAGTTTCTGTATGTTATTTTGTGGTGTTTCTTTTTGTTTTTGGTTTGGGTTTTTTGAGACAGTCTCATTCTGTCGCTCAGGCTGGAGTGCAGTGGCACGATCTCAGCTCACTACAACCTCCACCTCCCAGGTTCAAGCGATTCTCCTGCCTCAGCCTCCTGAGTAGCTGGGATTACAGGCGTGTACCACCATGCCTGGCTAATTTTTCTATTTTTAGTAGAGATGCGGTTTCACCATGTTGGCCAGGCTGGTCTCAAACTCCTAACCTCAAGAGATCTGCCCACTGCAGCCTCCCAAAGTGCTCTGCTTGTTTTTTAATGTGCGTTTTAAAAAAAATACCTCTATTAAGATATATTTTAGGCCGGGTGTGGTGGCTTATGCTTTAATCCCAGCACTTTGGGAGGCCGAGGCAGGTAGATCATGAGGTTAGGAGTTCAAGACCAGCCTGGCCAACATAGTGGAACCCTGTCTCTACTAAAAATACGAAAATTAGCTGGGCATCGTGACGGGAGCCTATAATCCCAGGTACTTGGGAGGCTGAGGCAGGAGAATTGCTTGAACCCAGGAGGCGGAGGTTGCAGTGAGCCAAGATCACACCACTGCACTCTAGCCTGGGTGACAGAACTGGACTCCATCTCAAAAAAAAAAAAAAAAGATATATTTTACATATCATATAATTTATCCTATTCAATAATTTTTGGTAAATTTAATGAGTGGTGCAAACATTGCCATAAATCAGTTTTTGAACATTTTTGTCACCCTAATAAAAGCCCTCATGCACATTTACAGTTCATCCTAATTCCCACCCTCAGACCCAGGCAGCCATTAGTTTACATTCTGTCTCTATAGATTTATCTTTTCTAGACATTTCACATAAATGGAATCATACAATATGTGGTCTCTTATGTCTGGTTTCTTTCATTTAACATATTTTTGGGGTTTATCCATGCCACAGCAGTTTGTTCCTTCTTATTGATTAATCCATCCATTGTGTGAATATATACCACATCTTTATTCCTTTTTTCCTTTATTTTTTATTTTTTGAGATGGAGTTTTGCTCTTGTTGCCCAGGCTGGAGTGCAGTGGCACGATCTTGGTTCACTGCAACCTCCACCCCCCGGGTTCAAGCGATTCTCCTACCTCAGCCTCCTGAGTGGCTGGGATTACAGACACCTGCCACCACACCCAGCTAATTTTTTGTATTTTTAGTAGAGATGGGGTTTCATCATGTTGGCCAGGCTGGTTTCGAACTCCTGACCTCAGGTGATCCACCCGCCTTGGCCTCCCAAAGTGCAGGGATTACAGGCATGAGCCACCGCACCTGGCCTCCTTTTTTTTTTTTTTTTTTTTTTTTACGTATCCCCATTGTTAAGCATACAAATTTCCGTTTATTCATTTACCAATTGATGAACATTTAGGTGAAGTTTTTGGCAATTATCAGTAATGCTGCTGTGAACATTTGCATGCAAGTTTTGTGTGGACATGTTTTCATTTTTCTTAGGTAGCTACCAAGAAGTGAAAATTTGATTCCTACAGTAATTTTTTGTTTAACTTTTTGAGAAACTGCCAAATGTTTCCCAAATAAGCTGCATCATTTTACATTCCCACTGGCAATGTAACAGGGTTCCTGTTCCACCACATCCTTGCTGACATCTGTTATTCTATTAGTCAGACAGGCCTGCCATAACAAATTACCACAGACTGGGTGGCCTCAGCATCATACATTTTCTTCACAGCTCTGGAGGCTACGATTCTATGATCAAGGTGCTGGCAAATTTGATTTCTGGTGAGTACCGTCTCCCTAGCTTATAGATGGCTGCCATCTTGCTGTGTCCTCACATGGCCTTGTCTCCGTGCTTCCATGAAGAGAGAGGGATAGAGATAGAGAGAGATCTCATGTCTCTTTCTCTTCTTATAAGGACACAAATCCTATCAGATTAGAGCTCCTCTTTACCTCATTTACAGCTCCTCTTTACCTCATTTACGTTAATTATCTCCCTACATACTCTGTCTCCACATACAGGGGATTAGGGCTTCAACATAGGTTTTGTGAGGAGGACACAATTCACTCCCTAACATTCCTCCCTCTGTCCCCCCACAAATTCATGTTCTTCTCACATGCAACACATTCGCCCCATCCTAACAGCCCCCAGAGTCTTATACCATTTCAGTATCAATTGCAAGTCTAAGGTCTCATCGAAATAGGCCCTCCCTGTCCACGGGTTCTGCATCCATGGATTAAACCAACCATAGATCAAAAATATTTGGAAAAAACAAAAAGGATGGTTGCATCAGTACTGAACAGGTGCAGACTTTTTTCTTGTAATTATTCCCTAAACAATACAGTGTAACAACTATTTATATAGCATTTACACTGTATTTGGTATTATAATTCATCTAGAGATGATTTAAAGTACACAGGAAAATGTGCATAGGTTATATGCAAATATAAAATATACCATTTTATATAAGAGACTTGAGTATCTGTGAATTTTGGTATCCATGGAGGGAGGTCCTAAAAACCAATACTCCGCAGATACTGAAGGACAAATTCCATTAAATTTTATGGCTCCAGTCAGGGGTGTTGGCTCACACCCATAAGCCACCGAATTCAAGACCAGCCTGGGCAAGATGGCGAAACCCTGTCTCTACTAAAGGGTTTATTAGTTCCAACAAGAGCTGGTTGTTAAAAAGAACCTGGCGCCTCCCTCCCCTCTCTTTCTTGCTTCCTCTCTCTCCATGTGATCGCTGCACAGGCTGGGTCTCTTTGCCTTCCGCCATGAGTGGAAGCACCCCGAAGTCCTCACCAGATGTCCAGTCTTGAACTTTCCAGCCAGCATAACCATGAGCTCAATAAACCTCTTTTCTTTAAAAATTACCCAGCCTCTGTAATCCCAGCACTTTGGGAGGCCGAGACGGGCAGGTCACAAGGTCAGGAGATCGAGACCATCCTGGCTAACACGGTGAAACCCCGTCTCTACTAAAAAATACAAAAAACTAGCCAGGCGAGGTGGCGGGTGTCTGTAGTCCCAGCTACTCAGGAGGCTGAGGCAGGAGAATGGCGTAAACCCGGGAGGCGGAGCTTGCAGTGAGCTGAGATCCGGCCACTGCACTCCAGCCTGGGCGACAGAGCGAGACTCCGTCTCAAAAAAAAAAAAAAAAAAATTACCCAGCCTCAGGTATTCCTTTATAGTAACACTAAAGGGACTAATGGACTGACACAGGTCCACTCACATCTCTTGCGCCCCTGCCTTTTTTATTTCTGAGACAGAGTTTTGCACTTGTTGCCCAGGCCGGAGTGCAGTGGCTTGATCTCGGCTCACTGCAACCTTCGCCTCCCGGGTTCAAGCGATTCTCCTGCCTCAGCCTCCCGAGTAGCTGGGATCACAGGCACGCACCACCATGCCTGGCTAATTTTTGTATTTTTAGTAGAGACAGGGTTTCACCACATTGGCCAGGCTAGTCTCAAACTCCTGACCTCAGGCCATCTGCCCACCTCGGCCTCCTAAAGTGCTGGGATTACAGGTGTGAGCCACCATGGCTTTTGCCCATTTTTTTTATTAGATTGTGTGTCCTTCTGTTATTCAGCATGATGTGTTTTGTGAGCTCATATTTATTGATACCTTTTACATGGGAGTTTTGGGAGCCTGGTGTATTTCTCCTGAAAGGATTTCTAGTTCTCTCTGCCAGGAACCCAGACGTACTGCATAGGTCTACATTAAATGAAATCCTTCCTATAGGTTTTAGGCCCCACCAATAATGTAATTTTCTGCCCTTAATCTTGCTGTGGCTCTGGCGATCTTATTTTCTGAACAGCAACAACATCAACAACAACAATAAATCAGAATACATGGTTGGAATAGAAATATTTATGGGGACCAAGTGCCTAGGGTATTTGGAGTCATGACTGCTTAGGAAAATTCAGATTATGTATAGTTATGGGGCAATTTTCACTCTGAATTTTAGAGACTGGCAGGGCCAGGTGGACAGAATTTGGCGTTATGACTTAATTTTGAGTTAAAAAAAAAAATCTGCGGTGGCTCATGCCTGTAATCCCAGCACTTTGGGAGGCCGAGGCAGGCGGATCACGAGGTCAGGAGATCGAGACCATCCTGGCTAACATGGCGAAACCCCATCTCTACTAAAAATACAAAAAAATTAGCCAGGCGTGGCGGCGGGCCCGTTGTCCCAGCTACTCGGGAGGCTGAGGCAGGAGAATGGCGTGAACCTGGGAGGTGGAGCTTGCAGTGAGCTGAGATCGCGCCACTGCACTCCAGCCTGGGCGACAGAGCAAGACTCCGCCTCAAAAAAAAAAAAAAAAAAATCTGTAATTTTCTCTCAGTGTAATATATGTACTCTTTTTGCCCCTTTCATTTTTAATTAACAAATAGCAATTACATATGGTTATGTGGTACAGTATAATATTCAGATATTTGTTTACATTGTGGAATTAAACCAAATTAATTAACATATCCATCTCCTCACATACTCATCTTTTTGTGATTAGATTATGTGTGTCCTTTTTAATCAATATCCTAGGGATGGCTAATTAACAATTAAAGTATTCTGTTAGGGAATATAATCTCCAAGATATATTATTTTGAAAGATTCTAAATAGATATCCACGTTTCAGAAAGCTTCAACCATTTTTATGTCCAATCAACAGCAAGACTATATGGATTTTCCTTTGGTTAAATAAGTAGTGTTCATGATGTCTGGATTGGCTAGAAATACTGTACAAAGGCCACCTACACGTGCACGGAGGGACAGGATATAGAAATATAGGAAACTCAATGTGCCTACCCTTTGTGATGGTGCTCTTGGTTTAGATTCCCAAATAGAAGACATGTTCAGGAAATTATCTGAGGATTATTATTTCCTTACTTCAACTAGAAGATTTGCTGAATCCTGCCCCCAAAATATTGTTTCGTGTGTATACAATAAGCGTGTCATGCAAAGTTTGGTCGGAGTTGGTAAAAGAACAGGGAGTTGGATCTTCATGAACGTTACAAAACAGTTTGTATAACTGTTTCTGACTGCACTTGCTACCATTAAGTATTTGCACAGGCACGAGTATTGCTTACAACATAACATTGCAAAAGTTGCAAGTTAAGAAGGTTGTGTGGTAAAGGAAGTGAAAATGTTAGATCATGGTAAACAAATACTGTCTAGGAATAGTGAAGGGGCATCGTGCCAACTGGATTCCTGAGTTGAAAATCATCCTGCTCCAATAATTTTCAGACTATCCTCATTCGGGAAGGAGAGAGAGGGCCCTTGTATGTATGGATTAAAACAAGTAATGGGATATCTGAGACCTGGAAAAGGTAAGGTTAATCCTTCTCTAGTCCTATTCCATGCAGAGCCTTTGGATGTCTCTATAGCATCCACCAAAGCCTTCAGAAGCTTGACCTCAACCACCCTGTAAAACCTGGGTGTGGGAGAGGGATGCAGTTATTTGCCAAAATGGTTGGGAGAGGGGCAGAAATCTTTCTTTGGGTAAAATCATTCTGTAGTTGCTCAAGTAACCACTAATAATCTGCTTCCTAGAAAGTTCTTCTTGGCTCACAGATTTAGGCATCAATAAATAATAATAGGCAACATTTATCGAGGGTCATCTTGTGCTAAGTATTTTACATACGTTATGTCATTATGTGTGTACATTTCCATTCAACCCTATGAATGGATGTTTTTAGTTTTTATCTCTGTTTTATGTATAAGGAAAGTGATGTGCAGAAATCATATGAATTAGGTGTCTGAATGCGCACCCGAGTTTACCTTTTCTTTTTCACCACCTGTATCGCTAATCCTCTAACTGGCAGGAATGGGGCAAGTCAATTTCAACACGCGAGTCTTAGGCTAAATCTGTTTATAAGAGTTGCCCCCAGAAAGGGAGTCAGGATCTCCAAACCCTAACACATTTTAACGCTGAGGGTCACAGAACTTCCAGCCCTCCTTCCGCACGAACCACCCCTGCACAGCGAACCTGCTGGAAAGGACGAGCCTCTCTTGTAGATGGGCCAATGAGATAGCTTGCTCTTGTGAACGACAGGTCATGTGGCCAATGGGCTCAGCCCCGGCGGCCTCGAAGAGCGGAAATTGGCCCTGGAGCATGTGGGCCCTGGGGCGTGGGTTGAGCGCCGTCCTCTCCTGAGGCCCGTGGAGCCGGGCGAGTGGGACGAGGACTCGCGCCCAGGTGAGAGGACTGGCCCCGGTTGCGGCAGGCCAGGCAGGCCAAGGTCGCACCGGGGCGGGCAGGGTGGGCTTTTGCTCAAGCACGTGGGGTAGGCCGGCCTCCCGGGCCTCTCCCCTCCCCCTTCGGGGAGGTGCTGAGGGTTGCGGGTCGGGCGGGGACGGGAAGTCGTTATTCGAGGCCCGGCGCTGAGGCCCCAGAGAACGTGCTCAGGTGGGGGCGGCAGGGGAGGCCCAAGTGGACCTCTTATTTGGCCTGAAAGAGAGATAGAACCCCCGGCAGGGCTGTGGCTTTGGGAAAAGGTGCGTTTCTCGGGGTGGAAAGGGGGTGGGACTCGCCTTCGGGGGCCTTGCTTCTGGTTAGGCCTGAGTCGTGAGGCCTCTGCACGGAGCGCGCACTCAGGGATGCGAGGGAGACAGGCCCAGCCCATCCTGGGTTCCTTTCCCGTTGAACCTTTCGGTCAGCCAAGTATCTGCAACCTGATCCCAGGGGAAACCCACACTGGGAGAGGGCCCTGTGAGGGAGCTACCTGAATCTATAGAAGTGATGCTGGGGGTTGAGGGAAGCGTGGACAAGGAGGAAGATTCCAGATGTCACTTAAGGGAGGCTGTCCAGCGCTTCTGAGTATGTAGCTGTTAACATACTGATTGCTTGGGTTTCTTTGGGTGGTGTTGAGGAGGTGTGAGCAGAGTCCTGGCTCAGCGAAAAGGGGTGTTAGCAGTTAAATATAGCCTTCAGAAAGGGAGTCATAGCTTGCATTTAGAGTGTGAAAGAGGATAGTTTAGTTCAATACATTTTTCAGGTTCTTGAACTGTCTGCACTATGATGTGGACTTGGGAATTGTGTGTTAATCTTTTCTTTAAATGTATGTGATTTCTCTGTAACTAATACTTAAGACAGCTTTTTAATTTTATTTTTGTTTGTTTGTTTTGAGACGGAGTCTCACTCTGTTGCCCAAGCTGGAGTGCAGTGGCGTGATCTCTGCTCACTACAACCTCTGCCTCCTGGGTTCAAGCGATTCTCCTGCCTCTGCCTCCCGAGTAGCTGGGATTACAGGTGCACGCCACCATGCCTGGCTAATTTTTGTATTTTTAGTGGAGATGGGGTTTCACCATTTTGGTCAGGCTGGTCTTGAACCCCTGACCTTGTGATCTGCCCACCTCGGCCTCCCAAAGTGCTGGGATTACAGGCGTGAGCCACCATGCCTGGCCAAGACAGCTTTTTAAAAGTTAAGAAGAGGCTTCTCCCAGCATTTGGGGAGGCTGAGGTGGGAGGATCACTTGAGGTCAGCAGTTTGAGACCAGCCTGGGCAACATGGTAAGATCCCGTCTCTACAAAATTTTTAAAAAATTAGCTGGGTGTGGGCCGGGCGTGGTGGCTCAAGCCTGTAATCCCACCACTTTGGGAGGCTGAGGCGGGCGGATCACGAGGTCAGGAGATCGAGAACATCCTGGCTAACACCGTGAAACCCTGTCTCTACTAAAAAATACAAAAAAACTAGCTGGGCGAGGTGGCAGGCGCCTGTAGTCCCAGCTACTAGGGAGGCTGAGGCAGGAGAATGGCATAAACCCGGGAGGCGGAGCTTGCAGTGAGCTGAGATCCGGCCACTGCACTCCAGCCTGGGCGACAGAGCGAGACTCCGCCTCAAAAACAAACAAAAAAATTAGCTGGGTATGGTGGCAAGTACCTGAAGTCCTAGCTACTTGGGAGGCTGAGACAAGAGGACTGCTTGAGCACAGGAGGTTGAGACTGTAGTGAGCTAAGATCCCACCGCTTCACTCAACCTGGATGACAGAGCAAGACCCTGTCTTTAAAAAAAAAATCTTTTCCGTTAAGAAATATTTTTCAGGAATCAGGGGCAAGTCAGGACAATGAGAGGAACCCCTTAAAGAGCGTGTCTTGAAATCTGTAGGTCATAAAGTGATTTTTTTTTTTTTTAAACAGAATCTTGCTCTGTCACCTAGGCTGGAGTGCCACCATCTTGACTCACTGCAACCTCCGCCTCCTGGGTTCAAGCGATTCTGGTGCCTCAGACTCCTGAGTAGGGGGGATTACAGGCATGCACCACCACGCCTGACTAATTTTTGTATTTTTAGTAAAGACAGGATTTCACCATGTTGGCCATGCTGGTCTTGAACACTTGCCCTCAAGTGATCCACCCGCCTTCCAAAGCGCTGGAATTACAGGCATGGACCACCACGCCCAACCTACAGGTTATGAAGTGATTTTGAAGAGACCTGATGGGCTTTAGATTTGGTGGGGAAGCCAGGGAGAGCCTCACCCCTGGTAACCTGGGGGAGAGAAGGATGTTAAATGCAACCTGTGAGACTGAGCAAGTATTTTAGGCTCGAAGCAGAAAGACTGCGTCCTCTGGAGACTTCTGGTGGAGTCTGAAAGAAGAGAGTTTAAAATAATTTTTTTTTCTATTTTTAAATTTTTTATAGAGACAGGGTCTCACTGTGTTCCTAAGGCGCTGGCCTCAAACTCCTGGCCTCAAGTGGTCCTCCCACCTAGGCCTCCCAGAGTGCTGAGATTACAGGCATGAACCACTGTGCTCAGCCTGAAGGAAGAATTTTGTAAAAAAGAATTGGATAGAGATTCGGAGAAGCAACTAAACAGATCAAGGAAAAGAGGTTAGTGCAATCATAGACTGGAAAAAAGTTAGGACTCTTATTTAGGAAAGAGAGGCTAAAAACAAAGCAAAAACTCATAAATATTTATTGACAATAATTTTATGATATGGCTATGTTAACTATGAAATTGTTTATAGGCCAGGCATGGTAACTCACGCCTGTAATCCCAGCACTTTGGGAGGCCCAGGTGGGCTGATCACCTGAGGTCGGGAGTTTGAGACCAGCCTGACCAACATAGAGAAACCCTGTCTCTACTAAAATACAAAATTAGCCGGGCGTGGTGCTGCATGCCTGTAATCCTAGCTACACGGGAGACTGAGGCAGGAGAATTACTTGAACCCGGGAGGCAGAGGTTGCGTTGAGCTGAGATTGTGCCATTGCACTCCAGCCTGGGCAACAAAAGTGAAACACTGTCTCAAAAAAAAAAAATTGTTTATAAACCAAAGTCATCACCGTACGTAAAAACTGCCTTAGCCAGGTGTGGTGGCTCATGCCTGTTATCCCAGCACTTTGGGGTGCTGAGGCAGCAGATTGCTTGAGCCCAGGTGTTTGAGACCAGACTTGGCAACATGGCAAGACCCTGTCTCTACAAAAAATATACAAATTAGCTGGGTGTTGTGGTGCATGCCTGTGGTCCCAGCTACTCAGGAGATTGAGATGTGAGGGTCACTTGAGCCATGATCATGCCACTGCACTGCAACCTGGGCGATGGAGGGAGACCCTCCCAAAAAACTGCTTCGTTACACAACAGCTAGTTAACTTATAGGATTGCGTTTTGTGAGAGGCTATTTGGGTAGAAAATATAAGTTCAAGGAGGATGTGAGCCTGTAAGGCAGGGGTTCCCAACCCCCAGGCCACAGACTGGTTGGGGGCCTGTTAGGAACTGGGCTGCACAGCACGAGGTGATGAGAGGTTGGCAAATGAGCAAAGCTTCATCTGTATTGACAGCCGCTCCCCATAGCTCGTAGTATCACCTGAGCTCGCCTCCTGTCGGATCACTGGTGGCATTAGATTCTCATTGTGCAAACCGTCTTGTGAACTTCACATTCGAGGGATCTAGGTTGCATGCTCCTTATGAGAGTCTAATGCCTGATGATCTGTCACTGTCTCCCATCACCCACAGATGGGACCATCTAGTTGCAGGAAAACAAGATCAGGGCTCCCACTGATCCTACATTATGGTGAGTTGTATAATTATTGTATTTCATTATCATAATGTAATAATAGAAATAAAGTGCACAATAAATGTAGTGCATTTGAGTCACTCTGAAACCATCCCCCTACCCCTGGGTCCAAGGAAAAATTATCTTCCAGGAAACCAGTCTCTGGTGCCAAAAAGGTTGGGGACCACTGCTGTAAGGAATTGTTAATGAAGGGTATTTAGAATATTACAGATCAGATAGAAGCTTTTGAAGTGAGTATGTTGTAGAAGGCTGGGCATGTTACTGGACTGACTCAAAATATTATTTTAATGCTTTGTGAGTGTGTCTTGAAGGAAAAGGAAAACAGTTGGGAACCTTAATCTTTTGAAAATGCTGGCAGGTAATTAACCAGAACAGGATCAACACACGTGTTCTCTACAGCCTTTCCATGGATCCTTTCCGACCATCGTTCAGGGGCCAGTCTCCTGTCCACCCATCCCAGTGCCAGGCTGTACGGATGCCAGGCTGTTGGCTACAAGCTTCTAAACCTTTGGACCCAGCTCTGGGCAGGGGAGTACCTGCAGGCAGAGGCCATGTATTTGGAAAGCCAGAGGAGCCAAGCACACAGAGGGGGCCAGCACAAAGGGTAAGACCACTTCAGGATGCATAGGAGAGGCATATAGCTTACCTGTCTGCCATCAGAAGTAGTAATGGATTACAAAGTGCTTGCAGGGCTGGGCACGGTGGCTCACGCCTGTAATCCCAGCATTTTGGGAGGCCGAGGCACGTGGATCATCTGAGGTCAGGAGTTCAAGACCAGCCTGGCCAACATGGTGAAACTCTACTAAAAATACAGAAATTAGCCAGGTGTGGTGGTGTGCGCCTGTAATCCCAGCTACTCAGGAAGCTAAGGCAGGATAATTGCTTGAACCCTGGAGGCGGAGGTTGCAGTTAGCTGAGATCTTGCCACTGTTCTCCAGCCTAGGCGACAGAGCGAGACTCTATCTCAAACAACAACAACAACAAAGTGCTTGCAAAACTGGGAAACCCTAAACAGAAACAAGGTTGTCTTTTTTTTTTTCTTTAACAAATAGATACATCTGGGCAGATGTTTTAAATCTAGAGTTTCTAGAGGTATGAAAAAGTACCGCATAATGAACGCTAGATGGACTTGGTAAGTATCATAGGTCCTCTAGCTTCCAATCATCCCTCCATCCCTCCATCTGTAATTGTTAGGGCTAAAGGTACAACCTCTTGTTCTTTTCTGAATATTTAGATTTTCACCCTGGTTTTGACTTTATGATAGTAGCAGCAGTTCCTGCCTCTGAGGTAATAATACTTAACATTTGTTCATTTTGGAAGGCTCATTGCCCAATGAACAAATCTTAAAGAAAAACAGGATCTTCAGTTATTGCTGCTGCTGTGTGAACACTTAACATGTGTATGTTCTTCAATTTTTAATTATAAAGTAATTTCAAGAATAATATTTGTCTATAATTAATATGTCAAAGAGAGCAAATGTAGGACGAACCTAATAATGAAGTTAGGATTATTTTAAGTAGAGTTTACATTGTCAAATGTAATATTTTTGTAAGGAGAAAAGTTTATGACAGTAATCTTACATGTTGACTCCAATGAATTGCTTGAGTCTATACGTAGCCTTTATTCATGTCAGATCCAACTGGTGTAACAGTAGTAGACATTCAAGACTGCCATAGGAAAACAGTAGCAGGTTACCCAAACCTCTGATACTCATAAATGATCCAGCTTTTTTGAAATTTATTAACCAGTACACTTGTTCTCTCTTGCCTTGAATATGCAGGAAATAGAAAAATGGGAAAGTTAATTCTGTCCTGTTGCATTTTGTTATGCTGTTTATCAAATCAAAATGGAAAAGTTAACTCTGTTCTGTTGCGTTTTGTTATACTGCATATCAAATCATGGGCTATAACTGTAACTGTGCTTTAAGACCTAATATCACATAGTTACAAGTATTTTTTTAAGTTTATAAAATGTTTCTCTTTATTCTTAAAACATTTATAGAATTCGAAGATGATTTTTCTTATATACCAAGACTAAGAAAGCTCTTGTTTCTGGGGTTTTAAACTACCTCTTGGAACTTTATTCTTTGACTTTCCACAGGAGTCTGTGGGTTTGGTCTCCATGTTCAGAGGCCTGGGCATTGAAACAGTTTCTAAGACGCCTCTGAAACGGGAAGTGCCTCCATCAGGTATGTGGAAAACTAACTTGAGAAATTCAGTGATATATATGATTGGTTTCTTCTAAAATCCAAATGGTTCATCTTCAGAAACATAACTGTGCTTTAAAAAAAAACAAACAAACTATAAAACACGTTTAACTCATAGTCATTGCTGGGTTCGGTTCTTTCTTTCAGGTAGAGGCATTTTAGGTCGAGGCTTGTCTGCTAATCTGGTACGCAAGGACAAGGAGGAACTCTCTCCCACTTTTTGGGATCCAAAAGTGTTGGCAGCTGGGGACAGCAAGATGGCAGAGGCCTCCGTTGGTTGGAATAGGTGGGTAAAGTTACGCTCTCAGGTAACTATCAAATTCAGATGGAATATCTCTGTAAGTTCAGAGAGCAACTCTAAGAAGGGTTGTGTCATCTCATAAACAATCAATGTCTGGTTTTATATTAAAGAATGTGCATTTCCCAAGAGTAGTCAGCAGCTGTTAATACAGCTAGACATTGGAAAAGGGTAAGAAGTAGTTCTCCCTGGGCTGTTCAGAAATTCATTTGTCCTCTTAAAAAATTACCCTGATTGGGGTGAATTTTTTTTTTTTTTTTTTTTCGAGATGGAGTCTTGCTCTGTCGCTCAGGCTGGAGTGCAGTACCTTGATCTCGACTCACTGCAACCTCCGCCTCCCAGGTTCAAGCAATTCTCCTGCCTCAGCCTCCCGAGTAGCTGGGACTACACGCATGTGCCACCACACCCAGCTAATTTTTTGTATTTTTAGTAGAGACGGGGTTTCATCATGTTGGTCAAGCTGGTCTTGAACTCCTGACCTCAAGTGATCCGCCCGCCTTGGCCTCCCAAAGTACTGGGATTACAGGCATGAGCCACTGTGCCCAGACTTTTTTTTTTTTTTGAGATGGAGTCTCGATGTGTTGTCCAGGCTGGAATGCAGTGGGGCAATCTTGGCTCACTGCAACCTCTGCACCTCTGCAGTGCTGCCATCTCGGCTCACTGCAACCTCTGCCTCATACTCAGCTAATTTTTGTATTTTTAGTAGAGATGGGGTTTCACCATATTAGCCAGGTTGGTCCCAAACTCCTGATGTCAGGCAATCCTCCCGCCTTGGCTTCCCTAAGTGCTGGGATTACAGGCGTGAGCCACTGCACCCAGCCGTGGTGATTCTTTAATTATGTTGAGTCAAACTTTCTCCTCTATTCTGCTATGGAAGATGGCTCTGACAGTCCACAGTGGTTGGTGAATGAGTCATGGTGGCATATGTTGTGTTTTGTTTGTTTATTTGTTTTTAATTTGGGTCTGTCTCTGTCACCCAGGCTTTAGTGCAGTGGTATGATCTCAGCTCACTGCAGCCTTGACCTCCCAGGCTGAAGTGATCCTCCCACCTCAGCCACCCAAGTAGCTGGGACTACAGTCATGAGCCACTATACCTGGCTAATTTTTGTATTTTTTATAATTTGGGGTTTCACTGTATTGTTTAGGCTGGTCTTGAACTCCTGGTCTCAAGCAGTCTGCCCACCTCGGCTTCCCAAAGTGCTAGAATTACACGCATGAGCCACTGTGCCTGGCCTTGGCATATGTGGTTTGAGAGAATTTCAAACTTGGATCACTTTAGCTGATTCCTCCAGGAAGAGCTTGTGGAGTTGGGGGAATAATCTGGATGGGACATAGCTATTATAAAAAGCCCTGATTTTCCTCTCTCTCCACATTTCAGGATGCTTGGAAGAGGGAGTTCGGATGCTTCTTTATTACCACTGGGAAGAGCAGCAGGTGGTATCGGCAGAGGAGTGGACAAGCCTCCCTGTGCCTTCAGCGCACCATTCCAGGATCCCCGGCAGCTGTCATCACTACCAGCTCTGCCTCAGTCCCCCCTGCACTCTCCAGATCGCCCTCTGGTCCTGACTGTGGAACACAAGGAAAAGTAAGTCAGGAGCACTGCCTTCTCTACTTAGTAATGATCGTGAAAACTCTGCATTTTGGCTGGTGTGTAGTATTGTAAAATCTATTTTTGTTGGGTCCTCCCTGGGTAATAAGTATTGCAGGGTGTTCTGGTTTTTGCCAGTAGGAGATTGACAAAGAGATGGGACAGTTTGTTTTTTTTCTTTTTGAGACGGAATCTCACGCTGTCACCCAGGCTGCAGTGCAGTGGCACAATCTCAGCTCACTGTAACCTCCGCCTTGTGGGTTCAAGTAATTCCCTGCCTCAACCTCCCGAGTAGTTGGGATTACAGGCGCCCGCCATCACCCCCACCTAATATTTTTGTATTTTTAGTAGAGATGGCGTCTCACCACGTTGGCCAGGCTGGTCGTGAACTCCTGACCTCGTGATCCAGCCGCCTCGGCCTCCCAAAGTGCTGGGATTACAGGTGTGAGCCACCGCATCCAGCCAAGATGGGACAATTTCTAAAGTTAAATGTGGTTGACAGTGGACATATAGCATGCAACAAAAGAGTGGACTCACGGCCTTTTGTTTCCTTCCCAATTGAGACAATTCTTTGTCTTATTGAAGATAAGGAAATAATTTAGGAAGAATATCGTGACACTTCATCTTTCTCCATAGAACTCATCCTTGTGTTCTTAGTTAATGGGCCTAGTTTATTTGGTAATGTTACTAGGAAAGGTAGGGTGACCTTGCTTATCTAATTAGGTCTTGCTAATGATTAGCCTTCGGAGGGAGCTTTTTTAAGTGTTGATTCTTAATTTGTGTATCTGTAGCAAAATGTGAAAAAATGTTACTTCCCCCAATCTTTTTGTTGTTGGTTGTGTGGGTTGGTTAGTTATTTTGTTTTTTGTTTTTGATACATGCAGTTGCTTTTTGTTTTTATTTTCTAGAGAGCTTATTGTGAAGCAGGGATCAAAAGGAACACCTCAGTCTTTGGGACTGAACCTCATCAAAATACAATGTCATAATGAAGCAGTTTATCAATATCATGTGACTTTCAGGTATTCACAGCTTTCCTTAGTATTGTTCACTTCTTAGAGGGCAGTAAAAAAATAGTTCCCCTGGAATAACTGAATATTGTCCTGTACAGTTCCTGGTGGACCTCTCGATGAGATAATGCATTTACTCAGATCCTTACAGGAAGTTTAAGGTTAATCTTAAACTTTGTGTATGTATTTAGCTATATTACCACTCCCGATTTTAACTTCATAGAGTATAGATTTATACATGAGGCTAGAAGTTAATTTAATGTGAAATTAATGAAGCTTAAGTTCAGGGCCTTTTAAAACTTGCATTAGGTGTCTTCCATGATCTTTTAACTTATTTCATATGTGTAATTTTGTATTCTTTTTCTTAAAGAACCCTCCCCCCCCAACCAGTGATGTGAAATCCATGCCCCATGAAACCTGGATCCTTCCCTGCATGAGCCATCATACCAACATCTGACATCTCTCCAGTGACAGTCTAGGGTTAAATTTAGGGGTGAGGAAAGTGAAGAAAGATAACTTCAGTTTTATATCAATAGTTTTAGGATTTATTAGTATTTAGAAAGAGTTTATATTAGTTTGTGTTCTCTTTTAATATCTTAGAGGAGTCATTAGCTGGAAGTTCTTAGCTGGAATTGTGAAAATAAGTGTTTTGAAATACTTGTGAAGAAAATTAGGTGATATAGAAGTCTCAGTTTTTTTAATTGAAAAATAGTTGGGTATATGTATGAATACAATATGATGTTTTGATAATGTATACATAATAGAAAGATTAAATCAGGCTAATTGACATATCTGTCACCTCACCTACTTACTGTTTTTTGTGGTGAAAACATTTAAAATCTCTTTTAGGAATTTTGAAATACACGCTGTTGTTAACTATGGTTACTATAGATCACTAAAACTTACTCCACCTGTCTGTCTGAAACTTTGTACCTTTTAACCAACTTCTGCCATTTCCCCATACCCCTCACCCCCCAGCCTCTGGTAGCCATGTTCTTACTCTCTGTTCACAATGAGTTCAACTTTTTTAGATTCCATATATGAGTGAGATCAGATGGTATTTGTTTTTCTGTGCCTATCTTATTTCACTTAGCATAATACTCTCCAGATCCTTTCATATTGTCACAAATGACAGGATATACTTCTTTTTAAAGGCTATATAGTATTCCATTGTATATGTGTACCACTTTATCCATTCATCCATTGGTGGACACTTAGATTGATTCTGTCTTGCCTGTTGTGAATAGTGCTGCAGTGAACGTGGGAGTGCACATATATCTCTTTGACACACTGACTTTAATTCCTTTGGATAAGTACCCAGAAGTGGGATTGTTAAATCATACGTAGTACTATTTTTAGCTTTTTAAAGAAACTTTCATACCATTTCTTTTCTTTTTGTTTTGTTTTGTTTTGTTTTGAGACAGGGTCTCAATCTGTCACCCAGGCTGGAGTGCAGTGGTACAATCTCAGTTCACTGCAACCTCTGCCTCCCAGGTTCAAGCAATTCTCTTGCCTCGTCCTCCTAGTAGCTGGGATTACAGGAGAGCGCCCCCATGCCTGGCTAATTTTTGTATTTTTTTTTTAGTAGAGTCGGGGTTTTGCCATGTTGACCAGGCTGGTCTCAAACTCCTGACCTCAAGTAATCCACCTGCCTCGGCCTCCCAAAGTGCTGGGATTACTGGCATGAACCACCATGCCTGGCCAGAAATTTCCGTACTATTTCTAAAGGTAGCTATACTAGGAAGGCTGAATTTATGAAGGACAGCTGCTAGTTGATGACACAAGAGGAAGAAGTGGAGTGAAAGAGAGAAGAAAGGAACAGTTAGGGAGAAAATATTCTGAAGGTATGTTATAAAGACCAAAGGAAGGACTCATTTGAATGAAGATAATGAGAAGGTGGTTGGCTTTGGCCACAGGAAAAAAAGCAACTGGATTTGCTTGTTGAGAGTGTTGTGATCTTCTAGTAGTTTTGTTAGAGTTGTAGAGAGAAAAAAAAAAGGAAAGATGAAAAGCACAAAGGAGGGCGTAGGCCATAAGAAGTAGCCAGTGACTTGGCTAGTCATTTAAAAAGTTTGTAAGAGGAATGAGAAAATGGAATAATTATAGAAGGCAACAGGATTGCTTTAATAGTTTCTTTTTTTTGCTTTAATAGTTTCTATGAGGTAAGAAAGCAGAGCTGAGCACATACAACAGGTAAAGGGAAGTAGCCAGAAAAGCAGGGGAAATTGGATCCTAGGAAACAGGCTTGTTGTGAAACGTACAGCAAAGAGGTGAGCATTAAAGAGGGGAGACGGCTGCATGCAGTGGCTCATGTCTGTAATCCCAGCACTTAGGGAGGCCGAGGAGGGAGAGTTGCTTGAGGCTAGGAGTTTAAGACTATCCTAGGTAACAACAACAACAAAATTTATTTTATTTATGTTTTTGAGACAGTCTCACTTTGTTGCCCAGGCCGGAGTGCAGTGGCACAGTCTCACCTCAGTGCTACCTCCATCTCCCAGACTGAAGTGATTCTCATGCCTCAGCCTCCAAGTAGCTGGGATTACAACCACATGCCACCACACCCCACTGATTTTTTTGTATTTTTAGTAGAACAGGGTTTCACCATGATGGCCAGAGTGATCTTGAACTCCTGGCCTCAAGTGATCCACCCACCTCGGCCTCCCAAAGTGCTGGGATTACAGGCATGAGCCACTGTGCCAGGGCAAAAAAAAAAATGTTTTTTACATTTTACAGGCGTGAGAGTCCCAGTTACCTGGGGGCCTGAGGCAGAAGGATCACTTGAGCCCAGGAGTTTGAGACTGCAGTAAGCTATGATCATGCCACTGTCCTTCAGCCTGGGTGACAAAGCAAGACCCTATCTCAAAAAAAAAAAAAAAAAAAAAGGGAGGTGGGGTGAACCCTTCCTCTGAAAATGGATTGACAAACGTTAAGGAAACAAAGGGAGAATCGCTTGAACCTAGGAGGTGGAGGTTGCAGTGAGCCAATATCATGCCACTGCACTCCAGCCTGGGCGGTAGAGCAAGACTCCATCTCAAAAACAAATATGTATATATGAAGGAATATACACTGACATGCTAAGGCAGATGTCCTTTGGTGGTAGAATTTAGGGGTGGTTTTTATTTTTTTTTAACCTGTATTTTCTGATGTTTCAGCTGCGAGCAGGTATTCTTGAGTCAAAGTTCTAGTCAGATAGATAATTTTTAATATGGCCACTAGATGGAGCAGCAGTTACTGGGTAACTAGCACCTGTTGCACAGCTGCGGTAAAGATTACTGTGTGAGTCAAGTTGAAGGAAGATCCTCTTCATTATTTTCCAGCCCCAATGTGGAGTGCAAAAGCATGAGGTTCGGCATGTTGAAGGACCATCAAGCTATCACCGGCAGCGTCACTGCGTTTGATGGATCTATTCTCTATCTGCCTGTTAAGCTTCAACAAGTAAGACCAAACAGGAAATGGGCTTTCAGATGAACCCTAAGAGTGCTCTGGTGTTTTTTATTTGGTTTTGCTTTTAAGAGATTGGGTCTTGCTATGTTGCCCAGGCTGGTCTTGAACTCCCAAAGCCCTGGGATTACAGGCATGAGTCACTTCACCTGGCCCAGCACTGGTGTTTTGACGAGTAGGAAACCATAGAATTCCTGTACGTTTGAGTTGTATTTTTCTGTTCATAGAGGGGAAGACATTTTTGCAGGACATAACAGCACATTTTAGGTTTGAATTCCTTAAGAAGCACCTTCTCACATGAGGAATGGTTGAAAGTCTGTGACTTCAGTGATAAAGAGTAACTTAAAATTACAAATGCAGGCCAGGTGCGGTGTCTCACACCTGTAATCCTAGCACTTTGGGAGGCTGAGGTGGGTGGATCACGAAGTAAGGAGATCGAGACCATCCTGGCTAACACGGTGAAACCCTGGCTCTACTAAAAATACAAAAAATTAGCTGGGTGTGGTGGCAGGTGCCTGTAGTCCCAGCTACTTGGGAGGCTGAGGCAGGAGAATGGCGTGAACCTGGGAGGTGACGCTTGCAGTGAGCAGAGATCGTGCCACTGCACTCCAGCAGGGTGACAGAGCGAGACTCAGTCTCAAAAAAAAAAAAAAATTGCAAATATAAACTTGGTTGGAATTCTCTTACCAAATCATTTTTCTGAACCGTAGTCGTCATGCTGTGCTTTTGCCAGTGTGGACAACAAAGTGAGGGGAAAAGTAGAAAAATGTTTTAAGATATTTTAGTGTTCTTAAGAATACAGTTGAATTACATTAGGACTTGGTCATTAGTTCTTAGTTTTGTCATTTTGTTTTACCTGTGTGTATTTATTTATTAGGTTCTTGAGTTAAAAAGTCAAAGGAAAACAGACAGTGCTGAAATCAGCATTAAGATTCAGATGACAAAGATCCTGGAGCCTTGCTCTGACCTGTGCATTCCCTTCTACAATGTTGTTTTCCGTCGGTAAGGAAACAGCTGAAGTTCTGTTGTCCTTTAACTTCAGTCTTGTATTTGCAGTAATGTTCTTCAAGATGCTTGGATGGAAATATGTGACAGTGTATTCTAGATGGCTTTGGAAGCATTTAATGAATAAATGGATGGTATTGGGGCTTACTCAAAAATTATCTCACAAGTGGTAGACCAGATTTGAATATATGAAATTAAGTTTGGAGGTAGATGGTTAGGAGAATGAGTTCCTCTGGGTGTGTTCAGGAACTTTGACAGCAGCTGTTTATAGTGCATATTTAATGGTGACAGTAACAAGGGGGCTGCTTAAAGAGGTTGTGTGTAAAAATATTTGCTGGAAGGATTTTTTTTCAGTCTCTTGAATTTTTGAATTTGAGATAGCTCATAATTGTTTAACTTCTTTTGAAACATCCTGATTTTCATACAGCCGCTATTCTCAAACTACCTCTTATTTAATGAAACACAGAACCTAATTTCTTTTTTTTATTTTTATTTTGAGACAGAGTCTTGTTCTGTCGCCAGGCTGTGGTGCAGTGGTGTAATATTGGCTCACTGCAACCTCCGACTCCCTGGTTCAAGCGATTCTCCTGCCTCAGTCTCCTGAGTAGCTGGGATTACAGGCATGCGGCGCCACGCCTGGCTAATTTTTATATTTTTAATAGAGATGATGTTTCATTATGTTGACCAGGAGGGTCTTGATCTCCCTTGATCCATCTGCCTCAGCCTCCCAAAGTGCTGGGATTACAGGTGTAAGCCACCGCACCCGGCCCACAGAACCTAATATCTACCTAGTAAGCTGAACTACCAGGAAAAAAACGTAACTCCCTTTGCCACACTGTTATTCACAAACTTAGCAATGTGCTCTCTTGCATTCTTCATAGTTAATGGTGAAAAGTAATGTACATCAAACCTGGGAAATCAACTCTGTGTTTGGTCAGCTAGTAAGTGGAAAAGACTGCTGTTGTTTTGCTTTACTTTTTCAGTCAAATGCTTTGGCAGTTTTTGGTTTTCTTTTAGCAAGATTGTTCTCAACATAAAAGCTGTCTTCTGCAAAGAGCACAAATATTTCTAACCATTCAGACTTCCAAAGGCAAATGTAGCTAAGAATAATGGAACATAATTTTATTACTCTTCTATTAGAAAACTCATACTTGCTTTTTATTTCAGGGTAATGAAACTTTTAGATATGAAGCTTGTGGGGAGAAACTTTTATGACCCTACAAGTGCTATGGTACTACAGCAACACAGGTTGGTGCTTTTTTCCCCTTCCTCACTTTTGAATGTTCTGGAAAGAAATTTTCCATTACAACCATTGTATTTAGTACCATAATCTCAGCAGTAGTTTATGGTAGTGAATACAATTTATCAACTAAATCTCTTCCTTAGTTTGGTTTTTCAGTAAGTTTGCAATGATGTCAGTTAACTTAGTTTCCTGAGGCTTTCTCATTACTATTAGGGAAGGGCAGTATGACCTCAAAGTATTGTTCACATGGGGGCATGGAAGTATATGTGTTCTTTGAAAATCCTACAGTTAAGACCACCTCTCTCTCCAGATTGCAGATCTGGCCAGGCTATGCAGCTAGCATCCGAAGGACAGATGGAGGGCTCTTCCTGCTAGCTGATGTCTCCCATAAGGTCATTCGAAATGACTCTGTGCTGGATGTCATGTGAGTGAATAGTGGGATCTATCTTGAACTTGCTGATGATTTTCTGAAAAGTTCAGTAACAGCTTGTAATAATACACATTAGACATTGTTCTCTTTTTTTTTTTTCCCCCAGAGACAGGGTCTTGTTTGTCACCCTGGGTGGAATACAGTCGTTTGATCATAGCTCACTGTAACCCTGAACTCCTGGGTTCAAGTGGTCCTACCACCTCAGCTTTCCAAGTAGTCAGGACTACAGGTGTGCTACCACGCCCAGCTAATTTTTAATTTTTTTTTTTTTTTTTTTAGAGACAGGGTCTTGCTATGTTTCCCAGTCAGGTCTTGAACTCGTGGCTTCAAGGGACCCTCCTACCTCAGCCTTTCAAAGTGTTGGGATTATAGGCGTGAGCCATGGTACCCAGCCCTGTTTAGATTTTTAGTTGTAGAATAACTACACTGAATATATGTGCCCTTGTCCCTAGTCATACTGAGATAAGCATCTGAATAGACATCTGCTATGCTTTGAGAAGGAGTTTTATTTAAATTTGTGGTTAGGAGAACTTGGTTTGATATATGCACGTGCTGAGTTTGCATATAATAATATACAATGTATGTGTTACTGTAGTGAATACAGATGTGTATAATTTTTTTTTAACTGAGACAGAGTCTCACTCTATCACCCAGGCTGGAGTACAGTGGTGCGATCTCGGCTCACTGCACCCTCTGCCTCTCAGGTTCAAGTGATTCTCCTGCCTCAGCCCCCAAGTAGCTGGAATTACAGGCCACCATGCCTGGGCTAATTTTTTTTTCTTTTTCTTTCTTTCTTTCTTTTTTTTTTTTTTTGAAACAGTGTCTCTCTCTCTGTTGCTCAGGCAGGAGTGCAGTAGCACGATCTCATCTCACTGCAACCTCTGCCTCCTGGGTTGAAACAATTCTCTTGCCTCAGCTTCCCGAAGAGCTGGGACTACAGGTGCATGCTGCCATGTTTGGCTAATATTTTGTATTTTAGTAGAGACAGAGTTTCACCATGTTTCCCAGACTGGTCTTGAACTCCTGAGCTCAGGCAATCTGCCCACCTCAGCCTCCCAAAGGGCTGGGATTACAGGTGTGAGCCACCGTGCCCAGCCAGATGTGTATAATTTTTAGTGGCTGTATGAAATCTCATCTTATACATAAGTCTCTGTACATCTGATTTTTTTAGGCCACGTACTCAGAAGTAGAATTACTTAATGGAAGGGCTGAACATTCTGAAGCCTTTTAATATATATCTAATATAATATGATAGTTAACTATATCTTGACAAACTACCCTGTAGAAGATTGTTTCAATTTCTTTTCCCACCAGCTATGTACAACCACTGGGTGTTGTCAGGCTTGTGTTTGCTCCTCTGACCATTTCATTCATTGCTTGAGTGTATACCTACCAAGCTCCAGTTATGAACCAGAGTCTTAGGACCTGTTAGATAGCAAAACAAAGATCCCTCCCCTCACAGAGCCTCTATTGTCACCAGGGGAGATGAACAGTAAATAATAAATATAATAAATAAATTGTATAATGTATTACAAGCGATAAGAGCCATGGAAAAAAGAAAAAGTAGAGCACACAGTTCGGGCGATCAGAAGTAGTGGGGAAGGGGGCAGAGAATTGCAGTTTTAAGTAGAGTGGTCAAGCTCATTTGAGCAAACACTTGAAAGAGGTAAGGGGTTAGCCAGGTGAATACATGGGAGAAGAAGCTTTTGGCAGGTGGACAGCTGAGGCGCAGACCTTAAGACAGAAACGGGTCTGGTGCAGGCACACGCAGGGTGGCTAGAGCCAAGTGAGCAAGCAGGGTGGTGGAGGGGCAGAGCAGTTGGAGGAGCTGATTACACAGGGCTTTGTAGGGCTTTTGTGAGGGTTTTAACCTTCACTCTGAGTGAAATGCAGGACTTCTAGTGGCAAGACCCGAGCTGGATTGTAAAAGGTTCCCTGTTGTTGCTCTGTGGAGAATAGACTTGGCAGACTGAGGTTGGAAGTGGGAACACCAGTCAGGAGGCTGTGGTAATCCGGTGGAGCCATGAGAATGGTAGCGATGGAGGTGGTAAGGAGTCATTTTCTGGACATCTGTATTTTGAAAGTAGCATTTAAGTGGATTTCCTGACTGCATGTGGGATAAGAGAAAGAGAAGCTGAAGATGTCTTGAACTTTTTTGTAATTATTCTGTCTGTCTCTCCTAGACTGTCAGCTCCTCTGGCAGAGGCCATGTCTTTTTTGCTCACCATGTACGCTTAGACCTAATACAGGGCTTAGCACTGTCAAAAGACACAATTGTTGGCTTTTATTGGGAGTTCATGAATTGGGTAACACCTTGAGGGTTCTGATGAGCTGAGCGGTGGAGGTTGGCTTTATAGACAGAAAAGGGTGAGGGAATCAGAAACAGAACAAAAAGCAGATTGGTCATTTGTTACTTTCCTTGTAAAGGTTAAAGCAGAGGAGATATCTTCGTCATACTAAAACTGGCCTGTTTGGGGATTTGGCTATTATCTCTCTCTCCTGATTTCTCAGAAAGTCAGATAAAGATCTTAGTTTCTATTTGGTGGCATGGAACTTCAGCATGAGTAACCCCATTTTGGTTTGCTTTGTTGGGCCTAGTGCAGGAGCCCAGTCCAAGCCAATAGCCTCCTGTAAGTTTTATTTAATTGTATATAGTAAATATTCAAGAATGTTTATTAAATAAAAGTGTGTGTCTTCAAATCTACTATTTCTTTTTTTGTGGTTTCTGCCTTTGCTTTTATATGTTTATTTTTCTTGCATGTACTTTCAGTGAATGCCTTTGCTTTTCTGCCTTGAAAGGTCTACTTGGCCAGGGATGGTCTGGTTCATGCCTATAATCCCAGCACTTTGGGAGGCCAAGGTGGGAGGATTGCTTGAGGCCAGGAGTTCAAGGCTGCAGTGTGCTGTGATAGTGCTACTGTACTCCAGCCTAGGCAAGTGAGACCCTGTCTTCAAAAAAAACGGAACTAGTTATTTTTTATTTTTATTTTCAATTTTTTTTTTTTTTTTTTTTGAGATGGAGTTTCGCTCCTGTCACCCAGGCTGGAGTGCAGTGGCATGATCTTGGCTCACTGCAACCTCTACCTCCTGGGTTCAAGCGATTCTCCTGCCTCAGGCTTTCTGAGCAGCTGGGATTACAGGGACTTCCCCCCACACCTGGCTAATTTTTGCATTTTTAGTAGAGACAGGGTTTCGCCATGTTGGCCAGACTGGTCTTGAACTCCTGACCTCAGGTGATCCACCTGCCTCAGCTTCCTGGGATTATAGGCATGAACCACCACGCCAGGCCTATTTTCAGTGTTTCAAACCCTATGAATTTTTCTTGATAGGAAGTTGGGATTATGATGTTTGTCTCTGTACTATTATACAGTTTATTGAAAAACATTCTTTTTTCCCACAGATTCAAATCACTACCTTACATGCTAAAATACCTGGATTTATTTCTGAACTTTCAGTTTGATGTATTGGTCCAAACTAATGTGATTCTGTCTAAAATACTGTACTTCTTTTGGTTTTCGATATTTGTCAGAATTTTATTTTCAGAATTTTCATGGTGAATGTCACCCACATACTCTTTCATTTGATCCTTTGAATAATTTAGTGAAAATAAGAAAAAAGTCGTTTAGCATTTTGATGAGCATTGACTAGGGAGAATGTTCACTTAGTCTTCCTTTTGAAAAATATGGCATGTCTTTCGATTTATTGAAATTTATTTTGTTTTGGCCAGACGCGGTGGCTCACCTCTGTAATCCTGACATTTTGGGAGACCAAGGCAGGCAGATCACTTGAGGTCAGCAGTTCAAGACCAGCCTGGCCAACATGGTGAAACCCTGTCTCTGCTAAAAATACAAAAATTAGCCAGGCGGGGTGGCACATGCCTGTAATTCCAGCTACTTGGGAGGCTGAGGCACGAGAATCGCTTGAACCCGGGAACCCGGGAGGCAGAAGTTGCAGTGAACCAAGATGGTGCCACTGCCCTCCAGCCTGGGTGACAGAGTGAGACTGTCTAAAAAAAAAAAATCCAGGCACAGTGGCTCGCGCCTGTAATTCCAGCACTTTGGGAGGCCGAGGTGGACAGATCATGAGGTCAGGAGATCGAGACCATCCTGGCTGACATGGTGAAACCCCATCTCTACTAAAAATACAAAAAATTAGACAGGCGTGGTGGTGGGTGCCTGTATTCCCAGCTACTCAGGACAATGAGGCAGGAGATTGGTGTGAACCCGGGAGGCGGGGCTTGCAGTGAGCCGAGATTATGCCACTGCACTCCAGCCTGGGCGATAGAGTGAGCGAGACTCTGTCTCAAAAAAAAAAAGTTGGCATTTTGATGGTCATTGACGAGGGAGACTGTTCACTGAGTCCTCCTATTGAAAAATATGGCATGTCTTTCCATGTTTATTGAAATTTATTTTGTTTTGGCCAGGCACAGTGGCTCATAATGCCTATAATCCCAGGACTTTGGGAGGCCAAGGCAGGCAGATCACTTGAGGTCAGGAGGTTGAGAGCAGTCTGGCCAATATGGTGAAATCCCATCTCTACTAAAAAAAAAAAAAAAATTATCTGGGCATGCTGGCACAGGACTGTAGTCCCAGCTACTCCGGCGGCCGAGGTAGGAAAATCGCTTGAACCTGGGAGATGGAGGTTGCAGTGAGCCAAGATTGTGCCAGTGCACTGCAGCCTGGGCAGCAGAGCAAGACTTCGTCTAGGGGAAAAAGAAAAGAAATTTATTTTTATTTTCTCCACGGTTATTTATCTTGGACTTTAAAAAAAAAATTCATTCCTTCCTTTCTTTCTTTCCTTTCCTTCTTTCCTTCTTTCTTCGAGACGAGGTCTCATTTCATGGCTCAGACTGAAGTGCAGTGGCTATTCACAGGCATGATCATAGCTCACTGCAGCCTTGAATTCTTGGGCTCAAGTGAGCTTTCTGCCTCAGCTTCCCAAGTAACTGGGACTACAGGCTTGTGCCACTATGCTCAGCCTTTTTTTTCCTAAGTATATAATTTTATATGTACTTACCACTAAGCTCAAATTCACACCCAATTGTGTAATCCCTTCACTGTATATTGAAACACTAGCTATTTTGTCAGTTTCATTCCCCTCCTGTCCAAATACTGTATTTTTGGGGTGATCTAGATCACTTTAGATCTAGCTTTGAGGACCTCTTCTCCAAGATAGTGAGAAGGCCTGTGTCAGGCGTTACCCCGTTATGTCAGACATGGACCCTGGCTCTCAGTGTAACTGCTCAGCCCCGAGAGCATGTCCATGCCTGTCAGGGAGCTCTGTAGGCTGTCCTCCCTTGTTCCCTGCAGCTGTTACTGGCTTGGTGTTCTACCACCTTCGTTCCCTGTTCTTATGGATCACTGGAAACCACAGAAGAGCATTTATTTTCCTGGAAGTGAGAAGAGCTCGGTGTTTCAAAATGTAGCAGCTTTTCTTTCCATCACCCAGGAATGGTTTGCATACTTCCAAAAGGTAGTGAGTCAACTAAGGTTTACTAAATAAGGTTGCTTTATTATGTCACTATTAAGTTGTCAGTTCATTCAATGACCCATTCCTACTGAGTTCAATACTATCTTAGAAATGTCTGTTAGAACCTTATTGGCTTCAGTTAGGCTGGTTGCTCTCCAGGCTGGCTAGACCATCACTGTCTTGGGGTTCCTCTTCCCTTCTTATGGGGAATCTCCTGTATGTCAGATCTCATAACTGCTGCTTTCTTGATTTATTCTCTTGTTTTGGTGTAGCATATATACTCCAGTATTTCCAGAAGAAGGGTGCGTTGG
Organism: Papio anubis; assembly: GCF_008728515.1. Taxonomy (NCBI): domain Eukaryota; kingdom Metazoa; phylum Chordata; class Mammalia; order Primates; family Cercopithecidae; genus Papio; species Papio anubis. Next base: position 20,400,054 of record NC_044983.1, read on the forward strand.
AGGAAATGACTTTGAGACCTTACATGTTTGAAAAATGTCTTTAGTTTACAAAGTAGTTGTCTAGTTTGACTGGGTATATAACTCTAGGTTATAAATCTAGGTTGGAGATACTTTACCCTGAGGATTTTGAAGGCACTACTCCATCGTCCTTGCTTTTGGATTCACTGTTGAAAGATCTAAAGCCGTTTTAATTTCTGATTCCAGAATCTTTGTATGTCTCTCCTCACCCCATCCTACCCCTTTGGGAGCTTTGGGAGTTTTTCTTTACTGTTGTCTTCTGAAATTGTATTTGTTCTTTATTCCTTCTTGCATCTCAGGATTCTATATGGGATTATTTTCCCTTTGCCTGAAGAACTGCTTGTAATATGTCCTTTAGTATGGACTCTGCTGGCGACAAATTCTTTTAATTTTTATCTAAAAATGTTTACCATCTTGCCTTTAACTTAAAATTCTGGGTTTGGCAGTTATTTTCTTTTCGCACTTTGAGAAATATTATCTGGCTTACATTCTTCCCTTTTTTTTTTTTGATGGAATCTCACTTGGGTTACCCAGGTTGGAGTGCAGTGGCACGATAACAACTCACTGCAGCCTCAAACTCCTGGGCTCAAGCAGTCCTCCCACCTCAGCCCCCCAAGTAGCTGGGACTACAGGGATGCACCACCACACCTAGCTAGTGTTTTAATTTTTTCGTAGAGACAGGGTCTTGCTGTGTTGTCAAGGCTGGTCTCGAACTCCTGGGCTCAAGTGATTCTCCTACCTCAGCCTCCCAAAGTGCTAGTGTGAGGCACTGTTCCCAGCCTATTTTATTTTTATTTTTGTAGAGATGCAGTTTGACTATGTTGCCAAGGCTGACCTTGAAATCCTGGCATCAAATTATCCTCCTACCTTGGCCCCCTAAAGTGCTGGGATTACAGGTGTGAGCTATTGCTCCTGGCCATTGGTTTACATTGTTCCTGTTGACAAATCAATCACTAGTGATACTGTTATCTTTTTAATTTTTTTTATTTTTGTCTTTGGCTTTTGAAGTTTTACTGTAATGCACCTAGTTGTGATTTCTGTTAAAAGAAAAAAATATTCATGGCACTTGTTAGAGAATGATAAGGCAGACTTTATTCAGAACCAGTGCAATGGGCACAAGGACCCCTGCAATGGGGATTTGCAGGATGGGAGAGAGATTGGGCTCAACTCAGAATACAACAAGGAAAAGTGGAATTGATAGTCTAGGAGAAGGGTCGGGGCCAGTGGATGAAAAATTACTGATAGGAACCATTTGGAGTCAGAGGGTTTCACCAAATTTTTACAGTTGGGTTGCTGGTCTAACGGGCCTCCAACCATAAGCTCTCAGGAAGGGCCTGAATTGGTATGAAGCCTTATCCGGCTTCCTCTAAAGAGTACTCTTCTTTATGTGGAGCAGAAAAGACAGTCCAGAACAAACAAAAATGCCTTATATGTATAGACAACAGCAAAAGCAAAGCAAGCAAATGAAAAACATAAATGACTGGGTGCAGTGACTCGTGCCGGTAATCCCAGCGCTTTGGGAGGCTGAGGAGGGTGGATAGGTTGAGCTCACGGGTTCAAAACCAGCCTGGGCAACATGGCAAAATCCTGTCTTTGCAAAAAATACCAAAATTAGCTGGACATGGTGGCACGCATCTGTCATCCCAGCTACTCGGGAGGTTGAGGTGGGAGAATCACCTGAGCTGGAATGTCAAGGCTGCAGTGAGTGGTGAGCCATAGTTGCACCACTGTACTCCAGCCTGGGCAATGAAGTGAGACCCTATTTAAAAAAAAAAAAGTTAATGGCAAAAATATTTTCAGATGATACACTTTCAAAAAAAAAAAAGGCTAATGACCTCACACCAAGATCTAGGTTTGATTACATACTGGAGGCTGTACTTCTAAACCAAACGGTCTATTTTATGTAAGGAAGTAAGTCTAATTGGCTTATATAAAGACCTAAGGCTAATGGCAAAGGCTGTTTGATTATAAATGTTGGGATAACAAAACAGATTCAGCAACTAGAGCTTAATGAAACTAGTCACACCTCAGATGGTTGTTGGGATTGACTCACTTGACAGCAGATCTGAAGAACAAAGAGTTAAGCACAAGGGCCCAGTGAGTGGATTGGTGGTCTGAAAATCTCTGGAATGTTGCCTGGGAAGAGTTTTCAAAATTATCTTGGTTGGACCTCCAAAATTGTCAGAGGATGTAAGACCTCTGTTCTATCGGAAATAAAAAGAAAGCTGAATTTCTTGCTTACTGCAGTTAGAGACTATTGGTCTTCTATAGAATATTTGGGAAGAGTATAGTTCAGGGATTGCAGACTTGCAGACTTGCAGTAGGTCAGCATCTTCTGAAGAAGGGTGGTTACTCAGGCAAGACTCTTGTGGATTGATTTGTCCTCAGAGGTATGCGTATTGGATTAAGTCATCCCTGGTTGGCTGGCTTACAGAAACAAGGGGATGACATTGATTAGTTGGCTTGCAAAAGTGTGTTTGCTGAAGTAAATTGATGTAGATTGATTCAACAGGCTTAAAACTCATTCTTATGGCTACTTGTTACTATGGTGACAGAGTAATCCATCTTTTCCGGTTTGTGGGAATTTTATTTTATTCCTAGGAGTATATGAATGTTTGTTTTCATCTAGTTTTATTGTTTAGTTTCTTAGATATTAATCTTAAATTCATAAAGAATTTTCTAAAATTGGCTAGCAGGCTAACCCGTTTTTTTAATGATCTTTTTTCTTTTTTTCCTTTTTTTTTTTTTTGAGACAGAATTTCGCTCTCGTTACCCAGGCTGGAGTGCCATGGCATGATCTTGGCTCACTACAACCTCCGCCTCCTGGGTTCAAGCGATTATCCTGCCTCAGCCTCCCGAGTAGCTGGGATTACAGGCATGTGCCACTAAACCTGGCTAACTTTGTATTTTCAGTGGAGACAGGGTTTCTCCATGTTAGTCAGACTGGTCTTGAACTCCCGACCTCAGGTGATCCACCAGCCTCAGCTTCCCAAAGTGCTAGGATTATAGGCATGAGCCACTGTGCCCAGTCAGTGATCTTTTTTCTTACAAATTTGAAATACCACCTTATTCTACACTTAGTGTTAATCTGTTTGAGTCTATTTCCGAATCTTTTATTCTGTTCCATTAATTTATTTTTTCAGATGTGTAAAGGTACAGTTGACATCCATAAAAAACCCACACACATTTAAAGTATACAGTTTGATGAGTTTTGATATATGTATGTATAGTTGATATATTTCACCTGTGAAACATTGCAGTGAAGAAAATGGACACAGCCATTGCCCCAAAATGTACTCAGGTGTCTCTGAAGCCTCTTCCGGCTTCTGTTCCTCCTCTGCACCCCATGGGCAGCAAATACTGGTCAGCTTTCTGTCACTAGAGATTATTCTGCATTTTCTAAAATTTTATGTAAATGGAATCACTATGTTCTTGTGCTTTTTTTTTTTTTTTTTTTGAGATGGACTCTCTTCCTGTCACCCAGGCTGGAGTGCAATGGTACAATCTCGGCTCACTGCAGCCTCCACCTCCCGTGTTCAGGCAATTCTCCTGCATAGCTTGGATTACAGGTGCCTGCCACCACGCCCAGCTATATACTTTTTTTTTTTTTTTTTTCCTATTAGAGATGGGGCCTCACTATGTTGCCCAGGCTGGTCTCGAACTCCTGGGCCCAAGCACTTCTCCTGCCTAGGCTCAGCCTCCCAAAGTGCTGGGATTATAGGCATAAGAGGGGACAAGGAAGAAGACCCACCCGACAGCCCACCCACCCACCTGCCTGCCTGCTATTGTTTTTCAGTTGGCTTCTTTCACTCAGCGTTATTTTGAAAGCATTCGCATTGTTGTATGTTGTAAATGTTCATTCCTTTTAATTGCTGGGTAGTGTTTCATTTTGTGGCTCTACCACAGTTTATTCACCCATTGTTTCCAGGTTCTTTCCAGCTGTCGGCTGTTACAAATAAAGCTGCTATAAATATTAGTGTACAAGTCTTTGTGTGGACATACACTTTCAATTCTCTTAGTTAGTAGATACCTGGGAGCGGAGGGGCGAGTCATATAGTAGGTGTGTGTTTAATTTTATAAGAAACTCTTTCCCAAACTGTCTGTACCATTTTACATTCCCACTAGCAGTGCCTGAGAATTCAGGTTGTTCCACATTCTCATCAATACTTCATTTAGTCAGTCTTAATTTTAGAAATTTTAACCAGTGTACAGTGGTATCCAATTGTGGTTTTGATTTACATTTTCCTAGTGAATAATGATGTAGAGCATCTTTTCCTGTGTGTACTTCCCATTCATTTGTCTGCTTTGGTGAAGTATCTGTTCATATCTTTTGCCTATTTTTAAATATTTGGGTTGTTGTTTTTACTGAACTGTGCAGTAATTCATTACATATAAGAAGTACAAATCCTTTATCAGCCAAATGATATGCATGTATCACATGATTTGCACATATTTTCTTCCATTTAGTAGCTTGTCTTTGCATTTTTCTTAAAGGTGACTTTTTTTTTTTTTGAGACAGAGTCTTGCTCTGTTGACTGGAGTGCAGTGTGTAATCACAGCTCACTGCAGCCTTGGCCTCCAGGGCTCAAGCAATCTTCCCACCTCACCCTCCTGAGTAGCTGTGACTACAGGCGTGCACCACCATGTCCAGCTAATTAAAACAATTTTTTTTTTTTTTGTAGAGATGGAGTTTCACCACATTGCCCAGGCTGTTCTTGAACTCCTGGGCTGAAGTGATCCTCCTAAAGTGCTGGGATTATAGTTGTGAACCATCACACCTGGCCAGTGGTCCCATTTATTTATTATTATTTTATTATTTATTATTATTATTATTTTTTGAGACGGTCTCACTCTTTCACCCAGGCTGGAGTGCAGTGGCACCATCTCAGCTCACTGCAGCCTCTGCCTCCCGGGTTCAAGCGATTCTTATGCCTTGGCCTCCCGAGTAGCTGGGACTACAGGCATGCACCACCACACCTGGCTGTTTTGTACGTTTAGTAGAGGTGGGGTTTCACTATGTTCCCCAGGCTTGTCTCAGACTCCTGAGCTCAAGTGATCCACCTACTTGAGCCTCCTAAAGTGCTGGGATTACAGGCGTGAGCCACCATGCCTGGCCCAGTGGTCCCTTTTAAGGAGTAGACATTTTTAATTCTGATGAAGTCTAATTTATACTTTTTCTTTCATAGGTTTTGGTTTTGGTGTCATATCCAAGAGATCATTGCCTAACTCGAGATTGCAAAGATTTTCTGTTTTTTTTTAGGTTTATAGTTTCGAGTCATATTTAGATCTGCAATCCATTTTGAGTTAACTTTTACAGGTGATGTCAGGTAACGGTCTGAGTTTCTTTCGTTACATGTTTAGTTATCACAACACTATTTCTTGAAAAGATTGTCCTTCCCTACTGATTGACCTTGACACCTTTGTCAGTTATTATTTGATCATAAATGTGTAGGTTCTGTGTTTCATTCTCATGTAATTTAAGGCACAAATGTCCCTCTGAGCACTGCGTTAGCTGCAGCCCGTGATTTTTTGATTGTCTGATTTTTCATTTTCCTTCAGTTCAAGATATTTTCTCATTTCTCTTGTGCTTTCTTTCATCTGTGGGTTGTTTAGAGTGTATTGTAATTTTCAAATATTTGGAGATTTCTTATTTTTCTTTCTATTTAATGCATTTTGTCAAGTCTGTATTGTTTATTTTTCTGATTTTTTTTTTTTTTTTTTTTTTTTTTTTTTTTTTTGTTTTTTTTTTTTTTTTTTTTTTTGGTTTTTTTTTTGCTCTTTGCAATCACCGCCTCCCGAGTTCAAGTGATTCTCCTGTCTCAGCCTCCCGAGTAGCTGGGACTACAGGCGTGCACCACCATGCCCAGCTAATTTTTGTATTTTTAGTAGAGACGGGGTTTCATCATGTTGGCCAGGATGGTCTCTATCTCTTGACATTGTGATCCGCCCACCTCAGCCTCCCAAAGTGGTGGGGTTACAGGTGTGAGCCACTACAGCCAGCCTTTTTTTTTTTTTTTTTTTAAACTGACCTATCCATATTTAGACTAAGAGTCTGTTATCCCTGTGGCGTGCAGCTGCTGATGTTTTTACTCGGTTTTTCCTTATTATCATATTTTAACCTGGCTTCCTAGCTATCACCCCCTTGTCTGTAGAGCTTAGTCATTCGGTTAATGATTTGGAGAGCGGTTATACTCAAACCCCATGACCCCATAAGTCTTCCATCTCTGCTAATGGATCCGTGTGTAGATTGAAGAATGCGTTCAAAATTAGAGGTAATTCTCCCATTTTTTTGGCTTTTAACTCTTAGCTGAGATTTCTTGGCTGTCTTGTAAACATAGATGGTTTCCCAGTCAGCCAAGGATGTGTGGCCTTCTATGGTTTTCTGATTGCCAGGATTTAGCCCTTAAATTTCTGATTGATCCACTGCTCACTCCAACTTAGACTACAAATCTAGGCTAACAGAACTTTGCTTTTCTCCATTGCCACTTGTAGGTGGCTTGCCATGGGTTCCCATCCCTACCCCCAGATTAAGTTTTCTCAATCTCAAAAGGTTGCACACTTTTTGGTTCTATTTCTATAGCAGTCTCAAAATGACAAAGCTGGAGAATAGGCTGGTAGTTAACCAGATCTAGGGAAGGAGGGGGAGTGTGAATATAAAGGGCAGCAGGAAATAGTCCTTTGGTGGTGACATGCAACAGTTTGGTATCTGATTGTGGTAACCTATAAATGAGAGAAAACTGTATACACATACAAATATACCAGTGTATGTAAATAACAATGAAAATGGAGTAAGATCTGTAGCCTAGTTATTGATATTATAGCAATGGCAGTTTTGTACATGAGACTCTACGTCCAGATTTTGCAACTTTCTATGATTTGATGAGTATTTCAAAGTATGAAATTTTTAAAAATCAATTTTAATTAATTTAGGGACAGGGCCTTTGTCACCCAGGATGGAGTGCAGTGATGCTGTCATAGCTGACTGTAGCCTCAAACTCCTGGGTTCAAGCTATCTTCCCACCTCACTCAGTCTCTGGAGTATCTGGGATTACAAGGTATGCCATCACACCTGGCTAATTTTTTGATTTTTTTAGAGATGGGAGTCTTGCCATGTTGCCCAGGCTGATCTCAATATCCTGGGCTCAAGGAGTTCTCCCACCTTAGCCTCTCAAATAGCTGGGACTATAGCTGTGAGCCATTATACCTGGTAGGCCTATATTCTCTATTTCCTGCAATTCAGGTCCTCTTAAGCTTTTTCCTCCCCTCCCCCGCCAAAGAAATAAGGTCTCACTATATTGCCCAGGCTGGTCTCCAACTTCTGGGTTCAAGCAGTCCTCCTGCCTCTGCCTTCTGAAATGCTGGGGTTACAAGCGTGAGCCACTGCATCTGGCCAAGAGTCCCGTGTTTTAACACAACTGGAGCCTTCTGGTGCTATATAGCTGTGATTAGATTCCTCAATTACTTGATCCCCTATCCCTTTCATACTGTTCTGGATATACACGGTGATCCAAAAGTCTTTTGTCTCTTTCCAAAGGCATGCCATTTATCAGCAGAATAAAGAACACTTCCAGGATGAGTGTACTAAGCTTCTGGTTGGCAATATTGTTATCACCCGATATAACAATCGTACCTATCGTATTGATGATGTGGATTGGAATAAGACTCCAAAGGATAGCTTCACGATGTCTGATGGGAAAGAGATCACATTCTTAGAATACTACAGGTAGCAAGAAGAGACTGGGTTTGGGCCTCAGGGTGGGGGTTGGGTGTAATCCACGTTCTCCAGCAGGATATTGAGTTCTGCAATAGCATACCACTTGACACTTTCAAAATAATTGAATTGGTAATGTGTCTAAGATTGAATGAGTTTGTTTGTGGGCTTTGACCTCAGTATGCTGCCGTTACAGCTTCAATTCTTGTAGTAATTTGGAAGTTACTATATAAATTAATCTCAGGACTTTGAATTGTATTTCTTTTTCTGATTTCATTAGAAGTCTGGAGAGATTAAATTCAAGTCATTAATCATTTGACTGCCATTTCATGTTTCTATTGCCTAAGGCCTTTAGCCTGATGTTAAATCTGAACCTTTAGCCTTATTTCTCCTATATTTAATTGCAACATAATTTGAGCCTACTTTTTCCGGTTATAAATATATTATGATTGGTTTCTAGTGGGTCCTTGACAAGGGTGTTATGCAAATTGTATACCTCAGTCCTGGTTAAGAGACTCAGACTATGGTGCTCTAAGAGTAGTGATGCCGCTTCTGAAATTTTTTCCTGCGTGTACTCTGCTCTAGCAAAAATTATGGGATCACAATTAAGGAAGAGGACCAGCCACTGCTGATTCACAGGCCCAGTGAGAGACAGAATAATCATGGGATGGTGAGTAGGACTGTCAGACCTACACTTCCAGCTTAAGTTCTTCATCCTGTCAGCTGCTTTTAGCCATCCTCATGGCTTTGTGGGAGCTGTGGAGTAGTGATCGTAGTGTGGTTGCGGAAAGCTGTGCAAGTGTTTGTCTGTCTCATCTAGCCAGAGGCACCCCTCACACTGGTAAGGTCTGCTTTAGAAGTCCTTACTAGGCAGAGCTAAATATCCACATAAGCTATTAGGTTAAAGGGTTAAGGAGAATTTCCTGTGAAGGAAGATTAAAACTCTGAATCCATGAGGAAAGGTATAGACATTTATTTATTTACTTATTTATGAGACAGAGTCTCACTGTGTTGCCCAGGCTGGAGTGCAGTGGCGCGATCTCAGCTCACTGCAAGCTCTGCCTCCTGGGTTCACATCATTCTCCTGCCTCAGCCTTCCGAGTAGCTGGGACTACAGGAGCCCGCCACCATGCCCAGCTAATTTTTTGTACTTTTAGTGGAGACGGCGTTTCACTGTGTTAGCCAGGATGGTCTTCATCTCCTGACCTCGTGATTCGCCTGTGTCGGCCTCCTAAAGTGCTGGGATTACAGGCGTGAGCCACCGCGCCTGGCCTAGACATTTATTTTAACAGGGCCAGAGGCTTAAGAAGGTGCCTTGTCACCTGACTCTCCTGTCTTAAATATGAAGACTGAAGACCAGTAGGATACAGTGAGACTGAGGCACACTGCTTAGCGATAGGATGCGTTGTCTTAGCATTGTCTTGAGGCCCAAGAAGGACAGATTTTTTTTTTTCTAGTTTTTACTCTCCTTTGACAGTTTCAATATTTTTCCTTTGACCTGATACAACAGGCTATATGTATAGTGACTGAGGGAGAAAGGATAAAATACTTCTAGCATTTCACTGCTTTCTTCTCCAGGATTTATACTCCTTAGTGTGTTAGGTTTATCACTGCAGGAGCAGCCCTGGCCATGGCATGTCCTGTATGGGTCAGGGGAATATGAGCCTCTTGTACTGCCTTATTTTCCCTCTTCGTTCTCTCTTCAAAGCTGCTAAAAGGGGAAATCCTGCTGCTGCCCGAGCTTTCTTTTATGACTGGAATCCCAGAGAAGATGAAGAAGGACTTCAGAGCCATGAAGGTTGGAGTCCTGTGTTTTCAGCCGAAAATGCCCACTTTGTGAGGCAGCCTTTTGGTTAGCAGTTTGAGTTAGAACCGAGCCATGTTCCGACTCTGATGTTGGCTTGCATTGTAACCTGGGCCTGTCCATTCTTCTAGGCTCCAGTTTTCTCCTCTGTGAAACATGATACCTTCCCACACAAGATGTGAAAAAGCATATCAGAACTTCCTTTTGAAGGTCATTAGAATAGTAGAGGGACTGGATTATAACTCTGTCTTCATCCTCAGCAGTCAGCTGGATAATTGTAAACTGGTCATAGGACCATGAATGAGGTTCTTTGAGAGCTCTGAGTTATTGTAATGTTTCTAAAGACTTCAGTTTATTTGAAGGCATGGAGAAGATAATGAGGCAAAAAGCAAACAAGTCAGGAGATGAGGATAGAAGTTTATCTTGTGGGTCCCTGAGTGTCCTCGGGGTGTTGGTCTCAGCTCCTGTGGGCAGGGCTGAGTAGCAGAGATGGGTACAGCAGCTGGCACCTACGCGGCATGAGTCCAGACCCCAAGAACCAGCCCGCCACACTCTGTCTGGGGCTGTCCACACTTGAGCTTCTCTCTGCTGCCTCACTTTCCAGTCCTTATCTGTCTTAGACCCATATGCCACATAAAGTTTTTAGTAACATTGTAAAGAGCTTGAAGTGAAGCTCCAAATTCCTGTGAGAGATTTATTTCATGTTTACCTTCCAATTCTGCTTTCACCTACCTTGTAGGTCAAGGCCTTTTCCTTACAACTCCCAGTTGCCTGACGACTTTATGATCACAGAGCTGTATCTATATAGCCCTATAGACTTACTGACCCTAATGACTGCCTTAGAAAGAACTCACTTATGTGATTCAGAATCTTCCTGCATACCTGTCAGATTTTGCTCAACAATAAATATTTAGCAAGTACCTGTTAATGAGTCAAACACCATGACAAGTTCTGGGTAAAAAAGTGACTTCTGGTAACATTAAATGACTAGTATACTATGGCATATAGTGTTAGACTGAATATGGTTTTCTATTTTGTTTGGCTGGATGCCTCACCCATGGCATTTTTTCCACATTTTTTCCCAAATTTTATTTCTTTTTCAATATTTGTTTTATTATACAGATGGGGTCTCGCTATGTTGCCCAGGCTGGTCTCAAATTCCCGGGCTCAAGTGATCTTCCCGCCTTGGCCTCCCAAAGTGCTGGGATTATAGGCATGAGCCAGTGTGCCAGGCCCCACGTTTTAAATAGGTATAATCAAGCCCCTTTGTTCCTGTTTCATAGGCTTTTTTAGGAATTTTAAAGTCAAAACGTGGTTTGAGAAAGAAATAAAATCTATACATCACGAAAGAGAAAGCGCCAATGACGTTTAAAATTCTTTTATTATTCAATTTTTTTTTTCTTTTTTTTTTGTGGAGTTAGTGTCTTGCTGTGTTGCCCAGGCTGGAGCGCAGTAGCACAATTGTGGCTCACTGCAGCCCCAATCTCTTGGGCTCAAGTGATCCTCCTGCTTCAGCCTCATGAGTAGCCAGGAGTACAGGACATGCACCAGCATACCTGGCTAATTTTTTAAAGTTTTTTACAAAGACAGAGTCTTGCCCATGTTGCCCGTGTTGGTCTCAAATGCCTGGGCTCAAGCGATCCACCCACCTCATCCTCCCAGTCAATTTTTAACCTTATATCACATTCACATTCCTAAGAGATATATTTAGTAAGTCCTTGAAGATATTTGAAAATTTCGGCCGACTTCAATGGGAAAGAGAAACATTTTAGACATACTGGGGTTTATTTAACTTCATGTTGGTGAAGTTATCTTTATTTTTATAAGTTATCTTTATTTTAATTCTGTTTAGGATTTGGCCCAGCAAATCAACCTGAGCCCCAAGCAACACCATAGTGCTTTGGAATGCTTGCTGCAGAGAATTGCAAAGAACGAGGCAGCCACCAATGAACTGATGCGTTGGGGGCTCCGTCTGCAAAAGGATGTACATAAGGTAAACCAGAAAATGTGATGGTATATGCACACGTACAGACACACATATGCAATATTTATGTGAATTTCCTTTTGTTGTCAGTATATTTTGAATGTGTGTCCATGTCATTTAATATTTTTCTAAGTTTTTCATTTTTTATTTTTTTTGAGACAGAGTCTCACTCTATCACCCAGGCTGGAGTGCAATGGTGCAATCTCAGCTCACTGCAATCTTTGCCTCCTAGATTCAGGTGATTCTCCCACCTCAGCCTCCTGAGTAGCTGGGATTACAGGCGTTTGCCCCCATGCCTGGCTAATTTTTGTATTTTTTTGGTAAAGTCGGGGTTTCACCATGTTGGCCAGGTTGGTCTCGAACTCCTGACCTCAAGCAATCTGCCTGCCACAGCCTCCCAAAGTTCTGGGATTACAGGTGTGAACCTCTGTGCCTGGTCATATTTTTCTAAGTATTTCTAATGGCTGCCTGATACTTTTTATTAATGATTTTCTATCCTTTTACATTAAAATTGAATTTAGTGTTTTTCTATTACAAATAATGATGCAGGGCAGGCATGCTGGCTCACATGTGTAATCCCAGCACTTTGGGAGGCCGAGGCAGATGGATCACCTTAGGTCAGGAGTTCGAGAAGTGCCTGGCCAACATGGTGAAACCTCATCTCTACTAAAAATAGCTGGGTGTGGTGGCACGCGCCTGTAAACCCAGCTACTGAGGAGGCTGAGGTAGGAGAATCTCTTGAACCCAGGAAGTGGAGATTGCAGTGAACCAAGATGGGGCCACTGCACTCTAGCCTGGGAGACAGAAGGAGAATCCATCTCAAAAAAAATTGATTAATTTAAAAAAATAACGATGCAGTGTACATCCTTATAACTAAATCTTTGTATGTGTTATTTATTTTTTTGATACGGATTCCAAGTGATTCTCCTGTCTCAGCCTCCCAAGTAGCTGGGATTACAGGTACACACCATGATGCCTGACTAATTTTTGTATTTTTAGTAGAGACGGAGTTTCACCATGTTGCCATGGCTGGTCTCTCGAGCTCCTGACCTCAAGTGATCCGCCTACCTTGGCCTCCCAAAGTGTTAAGATTACAGGTGTGAGCCACCACGCCAGCCCTTGTTTATTGTCTTTTTTCTTTTTTTTTAAGACGGGGTTTCACTCTTGTTGGCTAGGCTGGAGTGCAATGGCATAATCTCGGCTCACTGTAGCCTCTGCCTCCCGGGTTCAAGCAATTCTCCTGCCTCAGCTTCCCAAGTAGCTGGGATTACAAGCACGTGCCACCAAGCCTGGCTAATTTTTGTATTTTTAGTAGAGACAGGGTTTCACCATCTTGGCCAGGCTGGTCTCGAACTCCTGACCTCATGATCTACCCGTGTCAGCCTCCCAAAGTGCTGGGATTACAGGCGTTAGCCACCACGCCCAGCCCTCTTGTTTATTTTCTTAAGTTCAATTTATGAAGGTAAAATAATTTAGAGACGTTTATGTTTTTAATACTTCTATTTTATTTATTTATTTAAAAATTTTTTTTTTTTTTTTTTTTTTTTTTTTGAGACGGAGTCTCGATCTGTCACCCAGGCTGGAGTGCAGTGGCCAGATCTCAGCTCACTGCAAGTTCCGCCTCCCGGGTTTATGCCATTCTCCTGCCTCAGCCTCCCGAGTAGCTGGGACTACAGGCGCCCGCCACCTCGCCCGGCTAGTTTTTTGTATTTTTTAGTAGAGACGGGGTTTCACCGGGTTAGCCAGGATGGTCTCGATCTCCTGACCTTGTGATCCACCCGTCTCAGCCTCCCAAAGTGCTGGGATTACAGGCTTGAGCCACCGCGCCCAGCCAAAAAAATTTTTTTTGAGACTGAGTCTTGCCCTGTCACCCAGGCTGGAGTGCAATGGAGTGATCTCGGCTCACTGCAGCCTCCTCCTCCTGGGTTCAGGAGAATCTTCTGCCTCAGCCTCCCAAGTAGCTGGGACTACAGGCGTGCACCACCACACCCAGCTAATTTTTATTTTGTAGTTTTAGTAGAGAGAGGGTTTCACCATGTTGGTCAGGCTGGTCTCAAACTCCTGACCTCAAGTGATCTACCCTTCTCAGCCTCCCAAAGTGCTGGGATTACAGGTGTGAGCCACCACAGCCAGCCATACTTTTATTTTATGTTGCCAATTTTATGCTAGAAAGGATTAACATTTTTTGGCTTCATGAGCATGAGTCTACCTCTTATACCTTTGCTAATATGGGTGCCTTTACTCTTTATAATAGAGTTTTATAGAGCCGGGTGCAGCCCTATAAGTCTATTCTGCATTTCTGGGGAAAAAAAAGGCCAGGCACAGTAACTCATGCCTGTAATTCCAGCACTTGGGGAAGCCAAGGCGGGCAGATCACCTGAGGTTGGGAGTTCCAGACCAGCCTGACCAACATGATGAAACCCTGTCTCTACTGAAAATATGACATTAGCCAGGTGTGGTGGCACATACCTGTAATCCCAGCTACTCAGGAGGCTGAGGCAGGAGAACCACTTGAACCCAGGAGGCGAAGGTTGCAGTGAGCCAAGATTGCGCCATTCAACTCCAGCCTGGGCAACAAGAGCGAAACTCTGTCTCAAAAAAAAAAAAAAAGTAATTCTAGTAATAATAATAGTAGACTTTTACGTTATTAGGAAAGTCATTACAACATTTTTATTTTAGATAAAAATACTTTTTTGAGACAGAGTCTCACTGTGTTGCCCAGACTGGAGTGCAGCAGCGCGATCTCGGCTTATTGCAATCTTCGCCTCACAGGTTCAAATATTCTCATGCCTCAGCCTCCCACGTAGCTGGGGGTTACAGGTGCCTGCCACCACCTCTGGCTAACTTTTGTATTTTTATTAGATATGGGGTTTTGCCATATTGGTCAGGTTGGTCTCAAACTCCTGATCTCAAGTGATCCAGCCACCTCAGCCTTCCACAGTGCTGGGATCACAGGCGTGAGCCACCGCGCCTGGCCCAAAATGGTTTTTTTAAAAGCAAACAGTAGAAATTATGAAAAGTAAAAGTCCTACATAATTATACCTCTCCCAGAGGTAATCACTACTAAGTTTGGACTCATTCAGTTTTCATGACGTATATACACTATTTGTGCAAAAATAGGATCATATTTCATGTAGTTGGGAAGTAACTAATGGTCACAAAGTAGCCCATCATACTGATGTATTATTAGCTTAATTATCTTGCTATTTTGGGACATTTAGGTCTAATTGATTATTATAATTTAAACTTTTTATTATATTTATGGCTTGTTCCCCTCAGCTTTTGTCTGGGATAATATAAAATAATAGTCTTTGTTCAGCCTTATTAAGAAATTTTGCCTTTAATATTCTCCTTTCAATTTTTCCCTTAAAAAATTTTTTTTTTTTTTTGAGACGGAGTTTTGCTGTTGTTGCCCAGGCTGGAGTGCAGTGGTGTGATCTCAGCTCACTGCAACCTCCGCCTACTGGGTTCAAAAGCGATTCTCCTGTCTCAGCCTTCCTGAGTAAGGGATTACAGGCATGTGCCACCACGCCCGGCTAATTTTTTGTATTTAGTGGAGGTGGGGTTTCTCCATGTTGGTCAGGCTGATCTCAAACTCCCGACCTCAGGTGATGCACCTGCCTTGGCCTCCCAAAATGCTAGGATTACAGGCATGAGCCACGGTGCCTGGCCCCTTTAAAATATTTTTTAAAGATTGTTTTCCTTTATTCAGTGGTTCTAAATAGACAATGTTTTCAAATCCCTCTCTTGGGATATCATGTGAAAGCTTCAATAATGAAAGACTAGTACCTATGATAATTTTACCTATGTAAATGTAGGTTTTATTGACAGAGACTTTCGCTGCTAGAAACTTTATTATTCTGCTAGTCTCAAAAGTTCTAATAGGACAAGTGTCTGTGGTGGAGCTGAGCAGGCCTCATAGAGCAGTAGCAGTGTTTTTCTAAATAGTGTTTGAAATGGCTCATGTCATAGATGGTTTATTTTCTGTTTAGATTGAAGGACGTGTTCTACCAATGGAAAGAATTAACTTTAAAAATACTTCATTTATCACATCTCAGGAACTAAACTGGGTTAAGGAAGTAACCAGAGACCCTTCCATCTTGACTGTAAGTGATTTTTGAAGTGATAAAGAGAGGACCAGTATTCCCCAAAGTGTGGAAATTAGGAAGCAGGAATGATCTAGAGTCCTCTTTTTGAGAGAAAGTGCCAATTGAATCCCCTTTCTGAATTACCTACTAAACAGGGATCCTTCAAACAGAGCAGTTGATGAGTTGTTAGAGGTAAGCCCTTTGCCTGACCACAAACTTAGGAAAAGGAAGTAAATTGCTATGGTAATTCACATAGTGCTAACCTGTTACCCACTCTCCCTTCTTTCTTTCTCTTTTCCCCCTCTTTTTCGCTGGGAGTATCTAGAGGGTGTTTGTATCTATGAGAGAAATTAAATTAGATTAAAACAGTACCTCACCTAGGGAACTAATAATACACTAGCTATTTGTATCAAAGTACAATATGGTGTATAATTACTTCTCTGTATTTTTAACCAACATGGACTTCGTGGCCAGATATATGTAAACAGATATATAAAATGCATGTTTTTAAATGTTTTATTGAAATATAAATGAAAAGCACACTTATAAAGGTATAACTTGATGAATTTTTTTTAATTAAATAGACCTGTGTAATCAACACCAAGGGTTGAGAAGCAGAACTTTACCAACACTGCAGAAGCCCCCTCCATTCTCCCAGTTACTGCCTGTCCCTTACCCCTCACACACCCAGTGTAACCACTGTCCTGACTTCTCATAGCACAGATTGGTTTCAACAATTTCTGTACTTTATATATACATGGAATCATAGATTATATATTCTTCCATGTCTGGCTTCTTTTCTTAAATTTGTGTTGGTGAGTTTCATCCTGTTATTAGGTGTGGTTGTTACTCTTCCATTCTCATTACTGTATAACGTTCCATTTTGAGACTACACCAGTTTTCTTATGTACATTCATGTTAATAATAGGAGTTAGATGAGACAGGATTCAAGCAATCAGAGTGAAAGTAATTTATTCTCTAGAATGAAATCTTAAGTGTGAGATTGGGATGTTTAAATTATGAGAAATACTAAAAGTAGCTTGTGGTTGTTCCTAGATCCCCATGCATTTCTGGGCACTTTTTTACCCAAAGAGAGCAATGGATCAGGCTCGAGAACTGGTCAACATGTTGGAGAAGATAGCTGGCCCCATTGGCATGCATATGAGCCCACCGGCCTGGGTTGAACTAAAGGATGACCGGATAGAGACCTATGTCAGAACCATTCAATCCATGTTAGGAGCTGAGGTAAAAATGTAATTCAAATACATTTATAGGATGTCCATTTTAAAATACTTAAATACTTAATTTTAACTTACCATGGTTATCCATCTGCTGTTGATAATGCCCCAGAGCTTGTCTTCCCTGTGTGCACATGAAACACTGATTGAAAAGTGTTTTTTATGCCCTTTGGTTAATTTTGCTTCTCTCACTCTATGTTGGCACCCTCACTCTAGTCTTCTTTTTCTCACGTAACTGGCTGAGAGAATAGCTGACTTAACTGTGGTTCATTATCTATAGAACACGTTGTGTTCAGAAAGCAGCTGCTTGGGTTAGGTGCCGTCTTGCACGATTCACTACTGAGCTGCCTCAGTCTGGCCTGGTTCAAGATTAAAATTACTCTGGTGATGAACTTGGCAGGTGGCCCATTGATTAGGTCCTGATGACTGATCAGGAACACTAGAGGTGGCCAGGTCATAGCACTCACAACTTAGTTATTCAGACTTTTCAGTTCTTACCTGTTTGTAAATAAAATAGAACAAGGAGAATAGGGAGAGAAAAAAGCAAGGGGAAGGCTTTTGGCAGTAATTAGCCCTTGAATTGAAGATTCTGGTAAATTGTTCTGGTGAGTTCAATCCTAGAATTCAGTCGTCTTGGCATCATAGAGTTCTTTTTTAAAAAATTTTTTTAAGAGATAGGGTCAGCTGGGTGCACAGTGGCTCACACCTGTAATTCCAGCACTTTGGGATGCTGAGGCGGACGGGTTGCTTGAGCCCAGGAGTTTGAGACCAGCCTGGGCAACATAGCGAAACCCTGTCTCTACATGGGTAGCATGCACCTGTAGTACCAGCTGCTCAGAAGGCTGAGGTGGGAGAATCACCTGAGCCTGGGGAGGTTGAGGCTGTATTGAGCTATGATCATGCCACTTTACTCCAACCTGGGCAACAGAGTGAGACCTTTTTTTAAAAAAAAAAAAAAAAAAAGGGGAGGATTTTACTCTGTCACCCATGCTGGAATACACTGGTGCAATCTTACCTCATTGTTGCCTTAAACTCCTGGGCTCAAGCAATCCTCCCGCCTCAGCCTTCCAAGTAGCTAGAACTACAGGCGTGGGCCATCACACCTGGCTAATTTAAAAAAAATTTTTTATAGAGATAGGGTTTCACTATTTGCCCAGGCTGGTCTCCAGCTTCTGGCCCCAGATGACCCTGCTGCCTCAACCTCCCAAAGCAGTGAGGTTACAGGCGTGAGTCATCATGCCCAGCAGCATTCTCTTTTTGATCCAGCACTCTTGGTATATCATTCACAACAGCATACTTATGTTCTTTCTTTGGTGTATTTCTCTCTCTGTCTCTTTTTTTAGACACAAGGTCTTGATCTGTTGCCTAGGCTAAAGTACAGTGGCAAGATCATAGCTGACTGTAACCTCAAACTTGAGGGCTCAAGGGATCCTCCTGCCTCAGCCTTCTGAGTAGCTGAAACTGTACATGTGCACCACCACTCCTGGCTAATTTTTAAGTTTTTTGTAGAGATAGGGTCTCCCTCTGTTGCCCAGGCTGATCTCAAACTCCCAGCCTCAATCAGTCCTCCCACCTCAACCTCCCAAAGTGTTGGGATTACCAGTGTGAGCCACGGCACCCAGCCTGTGCATTCTCTTTATAGTTCCATTCTGATCTACCATGCCTGTCATACTCTACCATGGCCTCCCTCTGACCTGATCGTAGAAAAGTTCTGTTCTGCTTTCAAAAGAATAACCCAGTCCAGTACATCAGCTCCCCCATTTCACAACTTCTTGTGTTCCCTTTTTGAGAGGGTACAACTGACAGTTTTCATGTGGCATGGATGTGAATTTCATTCATATCGCTTACCAACTTATAGTGGCCTTGCTCTCTCTCTGTTCATCTTTAAGGCATTCTATTATCATCTGTATGAGGAATCAAAAACTCGTATGTCTCCAGAAGCCTGATAAGGAGTATAAATTAGTGAAGTAGGCCAGGAGGGGAGTTAAATGAACTGAAGGGGGTAACCCCTGTGACTGGAGATATAAACCCAGGATTGCCAAAATGATTCTTCACGTGCTTGTTTGTTAATAAAGGCCAAAAACCTGGAATTGCATATGTGTGTATCTTCCTGTGTTTAAATGTTAATTTAAAGAAACATAAATGCTTTTAAGCCATTGTAGGGCCTGAAAAAACACACCTGTTTGCTGTGTCCAGTCCATAGGCTCCCAGTGCGCAGCTCTGTTCTCATGCCTTTGGAAATGCTTTGGTGTCATTGCTGAATGTGTCCTCTGAACGGTCTTAACATCACACCAATCTTGATATGGAGCAGGGTACCACTGATTTACCATTTGTAGCAGTTTCTGGCATAAAGGGTTGGCAATCTTCTTTCGCTTGAATGCTGCTTTTCTTTAGTCAGACTTTGAAAGGTCATCTTTTTTCAGTATTGGATCCCTTCAGCGGTGAGGGATAGATGATACTGACATGTGCTGTGCTGCTGACAATATCATCCTGTCTCTTCATCAGAAAGTTAGGAGTGGCTGCTTATGGATTTGGCAATAGCTTCTTTCCAGTTTGCATTTAGTTCTGAATGCTTTCTTGTAGTATTGCATTCCCTGTTTCCTCAGTTAAAGTTCTGTGGCATGAATGTAACAAGTTGTTTAGTAAACCAAAGAGAGTAGTAAAAAACATATGGAGTTGGAAGCAGCAAGTAATGTAAACCTTGCATGCATTCACACCTAGTCCTTTTCCAGCCATCTGAGTCTCCTAATAGATAAATCTTTTGGTAATCAGGGCCAGCTCTGGGTAATTAATAGTAACATATTACCTATCTATTCAGAACAGCCCTGAGCCAAAGAATGTTAATTCAGCTCCAAGGACCTGGTTCTGGTTGGAATGTCCACCCTCTTTATTTCAGTTGCCTGTCTTCCTTAAAGGTCCTATGGCTTTGCATACTCAGAATACTGCCAACTAGAGTCCTGTGAAAGTCCCCAGAGAGTTCCAGAGCCTGACTTGTATATGCCTTATCTCTTCAAGGGAAAGATACAGATGGTTGTTTGCATCATCATGGGCACACGTGATGATCTCTATGGGGCCATCAAGAAGCTGTGCTGTGTGCAGTCCCCAGTGCCCTCCCAGGTGAGTGGGTGTTGGGGCAGGAGGCACAGATGGCACCTCTCCTGAGGCTTGAAAAGAGTGATATGTGTGTTCACAAAGACTAAAGTAGCTGTTAGAAGCCAGTACATGCAGAGCCTTCTGGTGAAAGGTTCTCCTGATTAGAGCAACCTGGCAAAGAGCAGATTGCTCTTCATAAGCTGCCCTCATGCTTCCGAATGAACAATTTCGCTTGTTCCGAGGTTGAGTCACCAGGTGGTTTCATATGACTGAATTCTGAGAGTGAGTATAGTCTTCATTCTGAAAGGGGAAAGCTATTTTTCCTATGGGAGTTAAAAAAGCATTCCACTCTGCCTGAGATCCTTTTGAAAGTTTTCATTTGTTGGTTTTGTTTTGGGTTTGTGTGTGTGTGTGGGGGGGGGGGGTTGTATTTTGCCCATGTGCATGCATGCCTAGAAACCCTAGAATTAGAATTACTAACGCGAAATATGTTACCTTCTAACTTGAGTTTCTTAAATGTAATGTTTACTTCAGAGTTCAGATTTTCTGAGGGTTTGGTAGTGACCTGCTTCTCCTGACACCTTTTGGTCCCTTCATTATAGGTTGTCAATGTTCGAACCATTGGTCAGCCCACCAGGCTTCGGAGTGTGGCCCAGAAAATTTTACTTCAGATTAACTGTAAATTGGGTGGTGAGCTCTGGGGAGTGGATATTCCTCTGGTGAGTGATGCCAAAATGGTTGTTTGCCTCTCCAGAGAATCCTCCAAGCCTTTTTCTTGTTTTTCCTTATTCATTATGCTTCCTCTTCTCAACACTTACTCAGTAGTCTAAATGGCTCCCTGCCTCTTCAGCCAGTTATCTAAGAATGCGTTTTATGTTTGTTTGTTTTTTGTTTTTTGTTTTTTTGAGACGGAGTCTTGTTCTTGTTGCCCAAGCTGGAGTGCAATGGCACGATCTCAGCTCACTGCAACCTCCACCTCCCAGGTTCAAGCAATTCTCCTGCCTCAGCCTCCCGAGTAGCTGGGATTACAGGCACCCGCCACCATACCCAACTAATTTTTGTATTTTTAGTAGAGATGGGATTTCACCATGTTGGCCAGGCTGGTCTCAAACTCCTGACCTGGTGATCTGCCCGCCTCAGTCTCCCAAAATGCTGGGATTACAGGTGTGCGCCACCATGCCCAGCCTGGTTTTTATGTTTTTAAATGGCGAAAAAAATAAAACTAAGATGGTTATTCCATGACACATGAAAACTATATGAAGTTAATTTTCAGTGTCTTTAAATAAAATTTCACTGGAATACAGCTGTACTTCTTTTCATACTGTCCATGACTGCTTTTGTGTTAAGCAGAAAGAATTGAATAAAGGTCAAGTATACTTTTTCTGAAATGTTTGGGACCAGAAGCATTTTGGATTTTAGATTTCTGGGGGTATGGGACATTTGCTCGCATCTCAAATTCAAAAATCTGCAATCTGAAACACTCCAAAATCTGAAACTCTTTGAGTGTCATGTTGGTGCTCAAAAGCTTTTCAGGTTTGGGAATACTCAACCTGTGGTTTCTACAGAAATCATGAGGCTCCCAAAGCCTAAGTTATTTACCCTTTAGTCCTTTGCTGATCCCTGGTCTAGATCTCTGACTGTGCTTATTGTGTTTAAAAAATGTCAAGTTGATTGCTGTCTTTTTTTTTTCTTTCCCAGAACTTACTTTCACATATAAACAGTAAGGGGAAGTTGCTTTGCGATTCAGACAGTAATTAAAAATGGAGCAATGCATTGCTCAGGTCTGGGATTTGGTTTTTGTTTTTGTTTTCTAAACTAGAAACAGTTAATGGTAATCGGGATGGATGTTTACCATGACCCCAGTAGAGGCATGCGCTCCGTGGTTGGCTTCGTGGCAAGCATCAATCTGTAAGTACTGCTCACAGTGCCATCTTGTTTGATTATTTCGTTTTAGTGCCTAATCTTATTAGAAATCCAGCAAATCTTTTTAGTCTTATGTATTATAGTATAAAGATTTAAAACACTTTTTTCCTCTATCTTCATGTGAAAAAAAATTTTTTTTTTTTTTTTGGAAATGGAGTCTCCCTCTGTCACCCAGGCTGGAGTGCAGTGGCGCGGTCTCAGCTCACTGCAACCTCCGTCTTCTGGGTTTAAGTGATTCTCCTGCCTCAGCCTCCCTAGTAGCTGGGATTACAGGTGCGTACCACCATGCCAGGCTAATTTTTGTATTTTTAGTAGGACAGCATTTCACTGTGTTGGCCAGGCTGATCTTGAACTCCTGACCTCAGGTGATCCACCCGCCTCAGCCTCCCAAAGTGCTGGGATTACAGGTGTGAGTCATCGTGCCCGGCTGTGAAATTTGTTTATGCAACTTTTTTTGGTTTTTGAGACTGGGTTTTACTCTGTCACGCGGGCTGGAGTGCAGTGGCGTGATCACAGCTCACTGCAACCTCAGCCTCCCTGGGTTTTGGTGATCCTCCCACCTCAGCCTCCCAAGTAGCTGGGACCACAAGCATGCGCCACCATACCCAGCTTGTTTTTGTAGAGACAGGATTTCACCATGTTGCCCCGGCTGGTCTCGAACTCCTGGGCTCAAGTGATCCACCTGCCTCGGTCTCCCAAAGTGCTGGGATTACAGGCATGAGCACTGCACCTGGCTATGCAGCTTATTTAACAAACTTGGCACCAGTGTGAATGTGCTTCCCAGCTGAAGAGCGGCCTCTTCCAAGGCTGGGGCTGTGCTGCCTTGTTGTTGTTGTTGGCATTTTTTCCCCCAGAAATGAGGTTTTTTTGATCGTTTGTTCCAATTGGGAAAAAAAGGCATGCTCATTCCAAATATCTGCAGAAATTTAGAAAGTGAGAATTCCTCATGGTCCAGCTTTTCGTATTAACAGCTGCCAAAGGTTTGATGTGTATATACTTTCAGATTCTCTTTTATGCATATATTAACACATGTGATATATATCTCTGATATATGTACACATATACACATCTATATACACAAATGGGATATTTCTAGGCACATTATTCCTTAGCTTAATATGCACTTAAACTGTACATTTTCCCATACCATTACAAATAAATCTCCACCAGCTCAACTGCTGCACAGAATTTATTCTGTGTATCATTATTTAATCTTCTCTTGGTGGATATCTAAGTTGTTAAATTTTTTCTGTTGGAGCAGTTTTGTAGGAAATATCCACAATTACACTTTTTTTTTTTTCTTTTGAGACGGAGTCTCACTTTGTCGCCCAGGCTGGAGTGCAATGGCGCGATCTCGGCTCACTGCAAGCTCTGTCTCCTGGGTTCACGCCATTCTCCTGCCTCAGCCTCCTGAGTAGCTGGGACTACAGGTGCCTGCCGCCACGCCTGGCTAATTTTTTTGTATTTTTAGTAGAGACGAGGTTTCACCGTGTTAGCCAGGATGGTCTTGATCTCCTGACCTCGTGATCTGTCTGCCTTGGCTTCCCAAAGTGCTGAGATTACAGGCGTGAGCCACCACGCCCGGCCACAAGTACACATATCTGTGTTCTGCATATGACTTAAATATATCTTTTCCCCACATCACTACTTGTTCTTACATATAGCATAAATGCATTTTCTAGGTATTTGTTGTTGGATTGATTCATAGAGAAACCTGTGTTACTGACACAAGCCATAGGCTGTCCCTGTTGAGCATTTGTTCATCTTCCTCTCTCTGTCTCTCTGCTCACCCTGACCCCAGCACCCTCACAAAATGGTATTCCCGGGTGGTGTTCCAGATGCCGCATCAGGAGATTGTGGACAGCCTGAAGTTATGCCTCGTGGGCTCCTTAAAAAAGTTTTATGAGGTGAGGAGAACAGAAATTCTCAGGTCTCTGGGTTTTTTTTGTTTTTGTTTGTTTGTTTGTTTTTTGAGATGGAGTCTCACTCTTGTCGCCCAGGCTGGAGTGCAGTGGTGCGATCTCTGCTCACTGCAACCTCTGCCTCCTGGGTTCAAGCGATTCTCCTGCCTCAGCCTCCCAAGTAGCTGGGATTACAGGTGCGCACCAGCACACTCAGCTAATTTCTGTAATTTTTTTTGAGACGGAGTCTCGCTCTGCCGCCCGGGCTGGAGTGCAGTGGCGCGATCTCAGCTCACTGCAAGCTCTGCCTCCCAGGTTCATGCCATTCTCCTGCCTCAGCCTGCTGAGTAGCTGGGACTACAGGCGCCCGCCACCACGCCTGGCTAATTTTTTGTATTTTTAGTAGAGATGGGGTTTCACCGTGGTCTCGATCTCCTGACCTTGTGATCCGCCTGCCTCGGCCTCCCAAAGTGCTGGGATTACAGGCATGAGCCACCGCGCCTGTCCATTTCTGTATTTTTAGTAGAGATGGGGTTTCACCATGTTGGCCAGGCTGGTTTCGAACTCCTGACATCAGGTAATCTGCCTGCCTGGGCCTCCCAAAGTGTTGGGATTACAGCTGCGAGCCACTGCGCCTGGCCAAGTTTCGGGCTTTTTAAGGATTACCTATGTGAACACTTTACAGGAAGTCTGATGTGGTGAGAGGGATCTCAAATCAAAGGTGAGTCTCCCAAACAGCTGCTGCTGAGCAGGCAGCTCAGAGCTCCTCCTTTCAGGCTTCAGCTTGTACAGATCAGCTCAAAGAGCTAAAGAGCTAAATGCTTTCATTTGGTTTAGTAAGTAATAATTATTTCTCAGGTTGTCAGCCTGATGTCTCTAGACATAATCTTCATGCCCTTATCAGGGAAGTTGGGGATAAGTTTCAGCAATTAAAGCAGCTTATGAGTGTACTCAGCTTTTTATAACTTACTAGGTGCTGGCTCTTTTCATTTTGGTTCAAGACAAATGCCTCCTTATAAATCACCCCTCGAACTCTAAAGAATGCTAACCATGGAGGATTGCTGTAATTAAGCTGATACTGGGTCTAGAACAGTGAGCAAGCAAGGTACTGATTTCTGCCTTGGCCAGTACATCAAAGGAAGCACTGATAAGTGCCTTTCATTTCTTAGGGTCAGGGTTAGACCTTAACCTTTGCATAGAGGCTAAGCAGCAAGAAATGTAATAATTTCATATGATTGAAGTCAGTCTCTAAGGCTCCACCTTGTCTCTTTATAGAATAATGTTTCCTACAGCGTCCTGAAAATAGTTTAATACTGTTCAGTTATTAGAGGTTATGTTGTTTTTTTTTTTAAGTCTGTCTCCGGCAAGGTCTATATGTTATGCTACTGAGTCACCAAGTTCTACCAGACTTTCCTTTTTGTTATTGTTGTAACTGTTTTCCTTCGAAGTTTGATCTGTCTTCTAAGACCTAGCTGTGAAGCCTTTCCCCTTCTTCCCTCACTGCTCCATCCCTATGCTGCCTTATATTTGTTATTTGTATCCTTATTTATCCATCCCACTGGGTTGTAAATTACTTGAACACTGGTTATGGATGGCTATGTAACAAGTTACCCTGAAACTTAGTGGCATGAAATGAGCAAGTTTGATGTTCACAATCAGGAACTGGACAAGGCACAGCAGTGGGCTCCAGTTCTCCATGTGGGCCTTGTTGTATGGTCTTTCCACATGGGCTCTCTGGGCCTCCTCCTAGCATGCTGGCTGGATTCAAAGCTTGAACGTTCCACAAGAAAGAGTGCCAGTGGAAGTCATGCTGCATTTAATGCCTTAACAGTGGAAGTAATGCAGTGTCACGTCTGCTGCATTCTACTTGTCCAGGAGTCACGAAGTCCCACCCAGCTTTGAGGGGAGGGCAGTTGATTCCACCTCCTACTCCAAGGGTGGCAAGGGTCTGAAAGAATATGTGGCACCAGAGATATTGCTGTGGCTATTTTCTTTTTCTGAGAGAGGGTCTCACTCTGGTTGCCCAAGCTGTAGTGCAGTGGCACCATCTCAGCTCACTGCAACCTCTGCCTCCCAGGCTCAAGCGATTCTCCTGCCTTAGCATCCTGAATAGCTGGGATTATAGGCATGTGCCACCACGCCTGGCTAATTTTTGTATTTTTAGTAGAGACAGGGTTTCAGCATCTTGGCCAGGCTGGTCTTGAACTCCTGACCTCATGATCCACCCTTTTAAGCCTCCCAAAGTGCTGGGATTACAGGTGTGAGCCACTGCGGGGGCATTTTTTTTTTTTTTGAGACGAAGTCTCACTGTCACCCAGGCTGGAGTACAGTGGCGCGATCTCGGCTCACCACAATCTCTGCTTCCTGGATTCAAGCAATTCTCCTGCCTCAGCCTCCCGAGTAGCTGGGATTACCGGCATGTGCCACAAGACCCAGCTGATTTTTTTTGTATTTTTAGTAGAGACGGGGTTTCGCTATGCTGGCCAGGCTGGGCTGGTCTTGAACTCTTTATCTCAAGTGATCTGCCCGTCTCAGCCTCTCAAAGTGCTGAGATTATAGGCGTGAGCCACCATGCCTGACCTACTGTGGCTATTTTCTTTTCTTCTTTTTTTGAGACGGAATTTCATTCTTGTTGCCCAGGCTGGAGTGCAATGGCACCGTCTGGGCTCACTGCAGCCTCTGCCTCCCAGGTTCAAGCAATTCTCCTGCCTCAGTCTCCCAAGTAGCTGGGATTACAGGTGCCCACCATCACATCTGGCTATTTTTTTTGTATTTTTAGTAGAGATGGAGTTTTGCCATGTTGGCCAGGCTGGTCTCAAACTCCTGACCTCAGGTGATCCACTCCGCTCAGCGTCTCAAAGTGCTGGGATTATAGGCGTGAGCCACCGTGCCCAGCCACTGTGGCTATTTTGTAAAAGAGCAGTGTACTACAAGCACAGGGGCTGTCTTGATTCCTTTTCCATCTCTTCCATTACTAAGCTGACACTTCTCCTGGCGATTTTCATTGAATTTCTAGTATCACAACTCTATTCTAAGTCAAATAACAGTTCGTTTTGGTCTTTGTTTCTTTATCTGAACTATGAACTTAAGTAGTATTTATTAAACTCCGTAGAACCAGGTCAAAGGAAAAATAAATCTAATTTTAAATCTAGAATAAAACTGGCTCGTCTAAATATAAATGTTCTCTGAATCAAAAGAATTCTTTTTTTTTTTTTTTTTTTTTTTTTGAGACAGGGTCTTGCTCTGCCTCAGCCTCCAGAGTAGCAGGGATTTCAGGCATGTGCCACCACGCCTGGCTAATTGTTAAAAATTTTTAGTAGAAATGAGATCTTGCTATTTTGCCCAGGCTGGTCTTGAACTCCTGGGCTCAAGCAGTCCTCCCACCTCAGCCTCCCAAAGTGCTGGGATTACAGGCATGAGCCACTGCACCTGGCCAAAAGGTTTCATTTGATTCAGGTCCTCATTATGTCTGGCCAACGTGGTAAAACCCATCTCTACTAAAAATACAAAAAAATTAGCCAGGTGTGGTGGCGGGTACCTGTAATCCCAGCTACTTGGGAGGCTGAGGCAGGAGAATTGCTTCAGTCTTGTGCCAGCTTTTGCCATTTCTCCAATTGTTCTGCACCTAGTGGAAGGAATCTTTGTGTGTAAACTGTTTTGCAAAGTGAAGACCTCATCTCTACAAAAAAATTGAAAAAAATAAGCCAGACTTGGTGGCGTGCACCTGTAGTCCCAGTTCTTCGGGAGGCTGAGATGGGAGGATCCCTTAAGCCCAGGAGTCCAGTGCTCCAGTGAGCTATGGTCATGCCAGCCCGATTGACAAAGCCTGTCTCTAAAACAAATAAAAAATAAACGATTTTGATCATGCCTCTCCCAGAGCTTACCTGGCTCCTCAGCAGCCTCAACAAATTTGCTTTGGGGTTCTAAGATTCTGACTACCTCTGGATCCCCAGTTTTATTAATATCTTCCCCTAGGAATGGCATTAACCACCGGAAGTTCCAACACCTCCAAACAGTTGCCTTCTTACACATTTTCAGCCCCATTTTGCTTCAGGGCTTGCTAGTCCAAAGCCCATTTTCTCCATTCTAAATCTCTCACTTGTCCTCTGGACTCGCATGCAATAATAAAATATTTCCAAATATTCTTTTTTTTTTTTTTGTAAATAAACTTTTTATTTTGGAATGAAAGTTGCAAAATAGGATAAGAGTTCCCATACATCCTTCATCCAGTTTTCCCTCATTGTTAACATCTTGCCTCATGTTGCCTTATAGCTGTGTTACATAAATGTTTCCAAATATTCTTATCCTTTTCCTTGAATAGTTGATTTTGCTCTTCTCCTTTTTCTGTAACCAGGCTTTTCCTTGATGGGTTTCCTTCCCACCCTCCCACTTTTTTTTTTTTTTTTTGAGACAGGGTTGCTCTGTTGCTTGGGCTGGAGTGTAGAGTCACAATCTCGGCTCATTACACCTTCAACCTCCTGGACTCAAGGGATCCTCCCACCTCAGCCTCCCAAGTAGCTGGGACTACAGGCACATACCACACCCAGCTAATTTCTGTATTTTTTGTAGAGAGAGAGTGTCACCGTCTTGCTCAGGCTGGTTTCAAACTCAGGCTGATCTCAAACTCCTGGCCTCAAGCTATCCTGCCTACCTCAGTCTCCCAGAGTGCCGGGATTATAGCTGTGAGCCACTGCGCCCAGCTGAGTACCCTGCTTTGTCTTGTCCTGTCCCGTCCTGTCCCATCCTGTCCTGTCCTGTCCTGGTCCTTGTCCTTATCCCTGTCCTTTCCTTTCCTTATCCTGTCCTTTCCTTTTTTGTCCTGTCCTGTATAGGCACATGCCGCCACACCCAGCTCAGTTTTGTGTTTTCAGTAGAGATGAGATTTCACCGTATTGGCCAGGCTTGTCTCAAACTCCTGACCTTAAGTGATCCGTCTGCTGTGGCCTCCCAAAGTGCTGGGATTACAGACTTGAGCCACCATGCCCAGCCGAATGCCGTTTTGTTAGAATTATCTCCGGTTGTGATTACTCTCGTATCTCAAGAGCCAGACACTTTCCCCAGGCCAGTTTTTTTTTTTAAATGGAGTCTCGCTCTGTCACCAGACTGGAGTGCAGTGGCGCGATATCGGCTCACTGCAACTTCCACCTCCTGGGTTCAAGCAGTTTTCCTGCCCCAGCCTTCTGAGTAGCTGGGACTACCGGCACACACCACCACACCCAAGCTAATTTTTGTATTTTTGGTAGAGATGGGGTTTCATTATGTGGGCCAGGATAGTCTTCATCTCTTGACATCACGATCTGCCCACCTCAGCCTCCCAAAGTGCTGGGATTATAGGCATGAGCCATCACACCCGGCCCAGTCATTTTTTTAATCAGTATTACATCCTGTAGTGTCCTTAACCTAATTTCCCAATACAATTGATTATTAATATCAGCATCATCGTAAGACTTGTTTACAATGAGTTAGTTGAATCTTCCCAACAATATTAGGGTTATTTCATCTTGTAGCATAATAGTAGATATACTCTGAAATGTAAGAGTCAAAGATACTGGCACATTATTAGAGTCCTACTCAGTCATAAATAATTAGTCCAGATTATCATCATACTGCATGATTAAAGCGTCTCCCAGATACGTGCCACTTAGATTTGCAGGCTTCCATTCAACATTGTCAGGTTTCAAAAGCAGGAGTCCTCTCAGTAACATGGGTCAGTAACCCCTTTAGGCATCGCGTTTAGTTGAGCTAACAAGCAATATCACATCTTACTCTAAGCCTCTCCCAAGGCACCAATAGAATTTTGGATTTTGGGCTGTGCTCAGTGGCTCATACCTGTAATCCCAGCCCTTTGGGAGGCCGAGGTGGGTGGATGGCTTGAGGTCAGGAGTTCAAGACCAGCCTGACCAACATGATGAAACCCTGTCTCTACTAAAACTACAAAAATCAGCTGGGCATGGTGGCGGGCACCTGTAATCTCAGCTACTTGGGAGGCTGAGGCAGGAGAATCACTTGAACCTGGGAGGCGAAGGTTGTAGTGTGCCGAGATCATGCCACTGCACTCCAGTCTGGGCAACAAAGCGAGACTTTGTCTAAAAAAAAAAAAAGGAATATTGGATTTTGCTCACTGTATAACCATTTGTTCTTTCCCTAATCCTCAGATATCATTCTTCCTTTTCTCCATTTATACCCCCACCTTTCCACTTTTGGAAGGGACATTAAGTTTGACCACTGTGCTGATCTAGACTGCTGGCAGCAATACTAGCCTAGCAAATGTCTGCCCCTCAGTCCAGTCCGATTCATATAGGGCAGTGTTACACAGGTACAGAACTAGTGGGCTTTCTCTACTACTAGGCAATATAACTGCATTCCCTGTGAACCCCAGTTTTGCCAGATGGAATGAAGGTACAATTCACCCCCATCAGGTCCTTAGGAACTCTAACATAAAGGTTTAAAAGTATAGTTACTTTCTTGCTTAGAGCTTGCTATGAGTTTGTGTTCCCAAGAAGATGAAGTTCCAATCCCCAGTACCTGTGAATGTGACCTTATTTGGAAATAAAGCCTTTGCATCTGATTAAATTAAAATGAGGTCATTAGAATGGGCCCTGCTCCAATATAACTATGTTTTTATGAAGAGAGGAAATTTAGACACAGAGACAGACACACATAGATGGAAGATAATCTGAAGACACAGGGAGAACACCTGTCTGTAAGCCAAGAAACCCCCGAGACTCTCAGAAGCTAGGAGAGAGGCATGAACAGATCATTTTCTTTACAACCCTCAAAAGGGCTGTAAACACCTTGGTTTTGAACTTCCAGCCTCCAGAACTGTGAAACAGTAAGTTTCTGGTTTTTTTTTTTTTTGAGACGGAGTCTTGCTCTGTCGCCCAGGCTGGAGTGCAGTGGCCGGATCTCAGCTCACTGCAAGCTCCGCCTCCTGGGTTCCCGCCATTCTCCTGCCTCAGCCTCCCGAGTAGCTGGGACTACAGGCGCCCGCCACCTCGCCCGGCTAGTTTTTTGTATTTTTTAGTAGAGACGGGGTTTCACCGTGTTAGGCAGGATGGTCTCGATCTCCTGACGTTGTGATCCACCCGTCTCGGCCTCCCAAAGTGCTGGGGTTACAGGCTTGAGCCACCGCGCCCGGCCTAAGTTTCTGTTGTTTAAGCGAGCTTGTTTTGTATGACAGCCCTAGCAAACTAATACAGAAGTCATCCCAGCTTCTGGCACCTGCAGTATAGCCCTGATCCCAGGTGTACTACATCAGGTAGGAAAAAAAGACTGTTGAGTTCATGTGGGAAAGAAAGAGAAAAGTATAGTTGTACCACATCCTGCCCCCAGGGAAGAATTATAAAGTCACAACAGCATCCTGCCTACTCCTCTTCCTTCAATTCGTCAGAAAAAGGGGAGAAATCTGCCTAGTGGAGATGTTTTCTAGGCCCTGGCCCTGTTGAGTGTGAGCACACACTCATGAAAGTGTGTAAGCCTGGCCGGGCGCGGTGGCTCAAGCCTGTAATCCCAGCACTTTGGGAGGCCGAGACAGGCGGATCACGAGGTCAGGAGATCGAGACCATCCTGGCTAACACGGTGAAACCCCGTCTCTACTAAAAAATACAAAAAACTAGCCGGGCGAGGTGGCGGGCGCCTGTAGTCCCAGCTCCTCGGGAGGCTGAGGCAGGAGAATGGCGTGAACCCAGGAGGCGGAGCTTGCAGTGAGCTGAGATCCGGCCACTGCACTCCAGCCCGGGGACAGAGCGAGACTCTGTCTCAAAAAAAAAAAAAAAAAAGAAAGTGTGTAAGCCAGCCCTTTAGGTTTTTCTTTCCTCCACTTTAGACAACAGATGTTTCAGTTGCCCATTCTAATTATCTACCAAACTGTTAACTGTGACGATGAAAGTGTGTTCTTTGGTTTGAAGAAACGTGACTCCGTGGTCCAAATTGATGGATTATCTTTTGATTTAGTCCTTTTTTTTTTTTTTTTTTTTTTTTTGAGACAGTCTCATTCTGTCATCCATGCTGGAGTGCAGTGATGTGATCTCCATTCACTGCAGCCTCCACCTCCCAGGTTCAAGTGATTCTCCTGTCTCAGCCTGCCAAGTAGCTGGGATTACAAGCGTGCGCCACCACACCCAGCTAATTTTTGTATTTTTAGTAGAGATGGGGTTTCACCATGTTGACCAGGCTGGTCTCAAACTCCTGACCTCAGGTGATCTCCCAGCCTCAGCCTCCCAAAGTGCTGGGATTACAGGTGTGACCCACTGCACCCACCCTTGTTTTAGTCCTTTCATAGTATTGGGCGTTGCATCTACCAGCAGGTATGCAAAACCCAGTCTGTAGTAAGTGTCTGCTCATGTCAGGCACTGTCACAGCCTCCTGGGACTACCAGAGTAAGTCCAACTTGCCAACCAAGTGCAGAGCCTTACTGCTGGGGAATCTGCCCCATAGCCGTCTGCAGTCTCTTATTCAGCCAGAACAGTTCTTGTTGACAGTGCTTCACAGGGTTCAGAAGGAACATGTAGAATAGCTTCAGCCTATCTCTGCACTACTGCAGCTCTTCAGCGTCTACTCATTTCACAGAGCCAGATGGACTGCCTCAAGCAAGGACACTGGGATATCCACTCCCAGAGTTCCACTCGCCTTCCCAGCCTGGAAGGTTTTACTGTTGGCCATCAACATGTCCTGCTTGCTTGCTTCAAAAAAAAAAGAAAAGAAAAATTGAGGTGAAATAGGTGAGGTGCAGGGGCTTGTGCCTGTAATCCCAGCACTTTGGGAGGCCGAGACAGGTGGACTGCTTGAGCCCAGGAATTTGAGACCAGCCTGGGCAACATGGTGAAAACCCCATCTCTACTGAAAATAGAAAAATTAGCTGGGCGTGGTGGTATGTGCCTGTAGTCCCAGGTACTTGGGGGGCTGAGGTAAGAGGATCTCTAGTTTAAAAACATTTTCATCACCCCATAAAAACACCCCATGCCCATTAAATAATCATTCCTTATTCACACCTTCTCCTAATTTCTGGTAATATCTAATTAGCTTTCTGTCTGTACTGATTTGTCTATTTTACCTATATTGTATAGTAACTTTTAAATGTGCGACCTTTTGTGTTTAGCTTACTTCACTGAGCATGTTTTCAAGGTTTATCTATCTTGTAGCTTATATTAATACTTTTTTTCCTTTTTGTGGCTGTATAATGTTCCATTGTATTTATCCCACAATTTGTTGATCCATTCACTGTTGATAAACATTCGGGCTGTTCTCACGTTTTGACTATTGTGAATAATGCTGCTGTTAACATTCCTGAACAAGTATTTGTTTAAGTTCCCATTTTCAGTTCTTTTTGGATATATACCTAGGAGTGAAATTGCCAGGTCATATAGTAGTTCTGTGTTTAACTTTCAGAGGAAACACCAAGCTGTTCTGCACAGTGGCCAAGCATCATTTTACATTCCTACCCGTAATGTAGAGGTTTTCAGTTTCTCCAAACCATTGCCAACAATTGCTGTTTTCTGTTTTTTTACTTTTTTTTTTTTTTGAGACTGGGTCTTACTCTGTCGCCCAGGCTGGAGTACAGTGGCACGATCTTGGCTCACTGCAACCTCCACCTCCTGAGTTCAAGAGATTCTATTGTCTCAGCGTCCTGAGTAGCTGGGTAGCCCAGCTAATTTTTGTATTTTTTTCTTAGTAGAGATGGGGTTTCACCATGTTGGTCAGGCTGATCTCGAGCTCCTGACCTCTGGTGATCTGCCCAGCTTGGCCTCCCAATCTGCTGGCCTCCCAAAGTGAGGTACCACACCTGGCCTTTTCTGTTTTTTTAAATCATCACTGTTTTTTGTGTTTGTTTGTTTGTTTGTTTTTTAGACTGAGTTTCACTCTTGTTGCCCAGGCTGGAGTGCAAGGGCGCGATCTTGGCTCACCGCAACCTCCCCTTCCAGGGTTCAAGCGATTCTCCTGCATCAGCCTCCTGAGTAGCAGGGATTGCAGGCATGCACCACCACGCCCAGCTAATTTTGTATTTTTAGTAGAGGCAGGGTTTCTCCATGTTAGTCAGGCTGGTCTTGAACTCCCGACCTCAGGTGATCCACCCACCTCGGCCTCTCAAAGTGCTGAGATTACAGGCGTGAGCCACCACGCCGGGCTTGATTCATCACTGTTGTGAAGTATTTCATTGTGGTTTTGACTTGCATTTTTTAATGACCAATGATGTTGAACATCCTTCATGTGCTTGTTGCTCATTTGTGTATTTGTGTCATTCAAATCCTTTGCCCATATAAAAACTGGACTATTTGTCTTTTTGTTGTTGAGTTGTAGGAGTTTTAAAAATATTCTGGAAAGTATGATCTTATTTAATGTATGATTTACAAATATCTCCCCCCATTCTGTAGATTTTCACTTGCTTGATTATGGTCTCTGCTGCACGAAAATTTTAAATTTTGATAACATGCAGTTTATTTATTGTATCTTTTGTTCCTTATGGTTTTGGTGCTCAATCTAAGAATTCATTTCCAAATCCAAGGTCATGAAGGCTTGTCCCCTATATTTTTTTCTAACAATTTTACACTTTTTAACTTTTACATATAAGTCACTGATTTGAGTTATACAAAGTGAAGTAAGGTCAAGTTTTATTCTTTTGCGTCTGGATATCTGCTTGTCATAGCACCGTTTGTTGAGAGGATTCCCCATTGAGAAATCTTGGCACCCTACTCGAAAATCAATTGGTCACAGATGTTTGGGTTTATTTCTGGACTCTTAATTCTGTTCCATTGATCTGTGCGTCTCGTTTTATGCCAGTAACACACTGTTTTGATTATTTTTGCTTTGTAATAAGTTTTGAAATTGGAGAATGTGAGTCTTCCAACTTCATTTTCTTTTTTAGTATTGTTTTTGCTATTCAGTGCCCCCTTGGAATTGTATATGAATTTGAGACAAGGCTTTTTTGTTTCTGCAAAAAAAGGCCACTGAAACTTCCATAGGGATTGTGTTGAATATCTAGATTACTCTGAAGAGTATTGCCATCTTAATAATACTGTCTTCCAGCATATAGACACAGAATGTCTTTCTATTTATTGAGATCTTCTTTAATTTCTTTCAGCAGTGTTTTGTAGTTTCCATGTATAAGTCTTTTACCTCTTTGGTTAAAGTTTATTCTAAGGTATTTTATTCTTTTGGATACTATTGTAAATGGAATAGTTTTAATTTCATTTTTTGATTGTTCATTGCTGGTATTTAGAAACACAACTTTTTTTTGTGTTGATCATGTACCCTGTAACTTTGCTGAATGTGGTTATGAGCTCTAGTAGTTTTTTTATTGCTTTTTTTTTTTTTTTTTTAATTCTTTGGGATTTTCTAGGTACAGAATGTTATTTGCATATGGGAATGGAGTCTTCTTTCTTTTCAGTTTGAATTCTTTTTATTTCCTTTTCTTTCTTAATTTTCTTAGTTTATTTCCTTTTCTTCCTTAATTGTTATGGCTAGGATTTCTATTATGGTATTGAATAGCAGTGCTAAAATCAGGCATCTTTGTCTTTTTCCTGATAGTGGAGGCAAAGGTTTCAGTTTTTCACAATTGTATATGATGTTAGCTGTGAGTTTTTAATAAATTTCCTTTACCATGTTAAGAAAGTTTCCTTCTACTCCTAATTTGCTGAGTATTTTTATAATGAAAGTATGTTGGATTTTATCAGATGATTTTTCTGCATATTAACTTTTAAAAGTCTTGTTCAGATTAATACCAAATTAATTTTAATAGTTGTGTCAGGCCGTTCTTGCATTGCTGTAATGAGATACCTGAGACTGGGTAATTTATAAAGAAAAGGAATTTAATTGGCTCATATTTCTGTAGGCTTTACAGGATGTGTAATGCTGTCATCCACTCAGCTGCTAGGGAGGCCTTAGGAAGCTTACAGTCATGGTGGAAGGTGAAGCAGAAGCAGGCACTTCACATGGTGAAAGCAGGAGTAAATGAGAGAGAGAGAGTGAGAGAGAGAAAAGAAGAGGTAGTGCACACTTTTAAATGACCAAATCTTGTGTAAATTCAGAGCAAGAGCTCACTTATCACTGGGGGATGGCCAAGCCATTCGTGAGGGATCTGCTCCTATAATCCAAACACCTCCCACCATGCCCCACCTCTGATAATTGGGAATTACATGTCAACATGAGATTTGGCAAGGACACACATTCAGACTATAGCAATATTATATAGAAACTTTGTTCCTGTATAGTTCTATTATCTCGTACTTTCTTGGTGCTAATTCTGTATTAGCATTCCCCAGAGAAACCAACTGATAGGGTGTGAGCATGTGTATAGATTTATTTTAACAAATCGACTCACACAGTTATGGAGGCTGGCAAATTCAAAATCTGCAGAATGAACCAATAGGCTGGAGACCCAGGGGATAGCTGATGTTGCAGGTCAGCTTTAAGTTTATCCTGCTTGGTGTTCCTTAGGCTTTGGGGATGTGTCCGTTGATGTTTTTCCTCAAATTTGGGAAATTTTTGTTAATTATTTATTCAGATATTCTTTTTGCCCCTTACTCTTGTTCTTCTCCTTTTGAGACAGCAAATATTTATATAATGGTGTGCTTGATGGTGTCTCCCAGGTTTCAGAGGCTGTCTTCATTTTTCTTTCTTATTTCTTTTTGTTATACTGGATATAATCTCAACTGACATCACTTCTGGTTTGCTGGTTATTTCTTCTGCTTGCTCAAATCTGCTGTTAAGCATCTCCAGTAAATTTTTCATTGCAATTACCATACTTTCCAGCCCTTGAATTTCTATGCCTTTATTGATAGTGTTTATTTGGTGAGACACATTCTCATACTTTCCTTAAGGTCTTAAGACATGGTTTCCTTTAGTTCTTTGAACAATATTTAAAATAGTTGATATAAAGACTGTGTCTATAGGACCAATGTCTGGGCTTCCTCCATGACAGTTTCTGTTGACTTTTTTTCCCCATGCATACGTGTCCTACTTTTCTATTTCTTGGCAAGCATCATAATTCTTTGTTGAAAACTGGAAATTTAAACTGGGCACGAGATGGCTCACACCTGTAATCCCAGCGCTTTGGGAAGCTGAGGCGGGTGGATCACCTGAGGTCAGGAGTTCGAGACCAGCCTGGCCAACATGGTGAAACCCCGTCTCTACCAAAAATAGAAAAAATTAGCCAGGTGTGGTGGCGGACACCTGTAATCCCAGCTACTCAGGAGGCTGAGGGAAGAGAATCACTTGAACCCGAGAGGTGGAGGTTGCAGTGAGCCAAGATCGCACCAGTGCACTCCAGCCTAAGCTACAGAGCGAGACTCCGTCTCAAAAATAAATAAATAAATAAATAATAAATTCTGACTACAGAGGATTCAGGTAATTGATCAGACACATTTAAAAGTAACTTTTAGCCAAGGTGGAAGGATTGCTTGAGGCCAGGAGTCTGCAACCAGCCTGCTCGACATAGTGAGATCTCGTCTCTACAAAAAAGAAATTAAAATTTTTAATTTTTAATTTCTTTTTTTTTGTTTTCTAATTTATTTTCTTTAATTTCTAAAGCCCAAGGAGTTTAAGGTTGCAGTGAGCCATGATTGCATTACTGCACTCCTCCTTTCAACAGAGCGAGACCCTGTTGCAAATAAAAATAAAAATGACTTTTACTTAAATTATTGAAAGAAATGAAATACAACATTAAGAATTTTGACAAAGAATTAGCATGAAAAAAGTAATTGGAATTTTTAGAAATGAAAACTACACTAACTGAAATCAAACTCAGTAGATGGGTGTATTAGTTTGCTATAAATGACTAACAAAGTACCACCAACTGGCTTACCCAACAGAAATTTATTTCCTCACAGTTTTGGAGGTCAGAAATCCAAGCTCAAAGAGTTGGCAGAGTCGGTTTCTTTTGGGGGCCTTGGTCTTCCTTGTGTCTGTGTCCTCATCTCCTCTTCTTATGAGGACATCAGTCATATTGGATTAGGGTCCCGCCATGACCCATTTAACCTTAAGTACCTCTTTTAAGATCTTATGTTTAAAAAACAGTCACATTCTGAGGTACTGGGGTTTAGGACTTCAACATATGAATGTTGTGGAGGGCATAATTCATCCCCTAACAATGGATAACAGTAGCTTAGATATAGCTGAGGCTGGAAAGAATCAACTGAAAGATAGGTGAGCAGAAAATAATCAACCTAGCCTGTAATCTCAGCATTTTGGGAGGCTGAGGCGGGTGTATCACATGAAGTCAGGTGTTCAAGACTGGCCAACATGGTGAAACACCGTCTCTACTAAAAGTACAAACATTAGCCAGGTGTGGTGCTGCGCCCCTGTTATCCCAGCTTCTCGGGGGGCTGAGTCACAAGAATGGCCTGAACCTGCGAGGCAGGCAGAGGTTATAGTGAGCTGAGATTGTGCCGCTACACTCTAGCCTGGGCTTACACAGTGAGACTCTGTCTCTCAAAAACAAAAATAAAAATAATCAAACTGTAACAGGCCAATAGATGGGGGGTTAAAATATAATATGTACATAAGAAGTGGCTCAGAAGTAGGTTAAAGGAGGCAGAAACAACATCTGAAAAGACAATGGTTGACTTACATTGAAGGAAAATATAAAAAGCATTGTTCAGCTAGAAGGAACATGATCCCAGATAGAAGTTTAGAAATGGTTAAAGGGATAAGTAACAATAAAAGTAACAATTATGAAGGTAAATTTAAATGAATCTATTCCATCTAAAACATGAAAAAAATGTCATGTGGCTATATATTTGTATGTACATATAAATTGAAATTTATGACAACAGCACATATATCAGGAAGAAGTAAATGATGTCCCAATATTCATAGGTCTTTGAATTGTTGAGGAAAAGGTAAAAGTACTCATTTACATTACACTTTGGTACGCTATAGATGTTGTACTCTCTAGGGTAGCTACTAAAGGAAGAGTAAAAGAGTATAACTATCAAGCTATGAGAGGAAAGAACAATAATATAAATTTAATGTAAGAAGAATACAGGTAAATAAACAGGATCAACAACAAGCAATACCTACATCTTGAAAACATGCTGTGTGAATGAAGCCAGTCACAAAAGATCACATAGAAGAAATGTTTCTGGGCCGGGTGCAGTGGCTCATGCCTGTAATCCCAGCACTTTGGGAGGCCAAGGCGGGTGGATCACCTGAGGTCGGGAGTTCAAGACCAACCTGACCAACATGGAGAAACCCCGTCTTTACTAAAAATAACAAAATTAGCCGGGCATGGTGGCGCATGCCTGTAATCCTAGCTGGTTGGGAGGCTGAGGCAGGAGAATTGCTTGAACCCGGGAGGCAGAGGTTGCGGTGAGCCAAGATCGCACCATTGCATTCCAGCCTGGGCAACAAGAGCAAGACTGTCTCCAAAAAAAAAAAAAAAAAATTTCTGAATATTTATAAGAAATGTTCAGAACACGAACGTCTATAGAAACTGGAAGGTTAGTGGTTGCCTGGGACTGGGGTCAAGGAGGGAACTGGAGTATGGATAGGGTGATTACTCAAAAGTATGAGGTTTCTTTCTGAGGTGATGAAAATGTTATAAAATTGACTATGGTAGTGGTTACATATATATGGGTATATAATAAAAAACTTTAATTCAGTGAATTGTAGCATATGAATTATAGCTCAGATTCATAGAGACCAGATGATTAGTGGTTTCCAGACAATGAGGAGGAAGGGCAAGAATGAGGAGGAACTACTATTGGGTACAGGGTTGTTTTGTTTTGTTTTTTGTTTTGTGTTTTTGTTTTTTGTTTTGTTTTGTTTTTTGTTGGTTTTTGTTTTGTTTTGTTTTTTTGAGACAGAGTCTCGCTCTGTCGCCCAGGCTGGAGTGCAGTGGCGCAATCTCGGCTCACTGCAAGCTCCGCTTCCTAGGTGCACGCCCTTCTCCTACCTCAGCCTCCCAAGTAGCTGGGATTACAGGCGCCCGCCACCACGCCCGGCTAATTTTTTCTGTTTTTTATTAGAGACAAGGTTTCACTGTGTTAGCCAGGATGTTCTCAATCTCCTGACCTCGCAATCCGCCCATCTCAGCCTCTCAAAGTGCTGGGATTACACGCATGAGCCACTGCGCTTGGCCTTGTTTTTTGTTTTTGTTTTTGTTTTTGTTTTGAGACAGTTTTCACTTGTTGCCCAGGCTGGATGGAGTGCAGTGGCATGATCTCAGCTCACTGTAGCCTCCGTCTTGTGGGTTCAAGCGATTCTCGTGCCTCAGCCTCCCGAGTAGCTGGGATTACAGGCACCCGCCACCATGCCTGGTAATTTTTTGTATTTTTAGCATAGACGGGATTTCATCATGTTGGCCAGGCTGGTCTTGAACTGCTGACCTCAGGTGATCCACCCTTCTTGACCTCCCAAAGTGCTGGACTTACAGGCATGAGCCACCCCGCCTGGCCCTGGGGACAAGGTTCTTCTTGGGGTGATGAAAATAGAAAATTTGGGGCCAAGTGCAGTGGCTCCCACCTGCAGTGAAACCCCATCTCTACTAAAAATACAAAAATTAGCTGGGCATGGTGGTGGGTGCCTATAGCCCCAGCTACTCGGGACGCAGAGGCAGGAGAATCACTTGAACCCAGGAGGCGGAGGTTGCATTGAGCCAAGGTCATGCCGCTGCACTCCAGCCTGGGTGACAGAGTGAGACTGTCTCAAAAAAAAAAAAAGAAAATACAAAATTTGGTAATTTTGATAGGTACATGACTTAGTGAATACACTGAAAACTACTGAATTTTACACTTTAAAATGATGGATTTTATGCTATGTGAATTATATCTTTTTTTAAAAAAAGAGGAATTAAGATATTCCCAAATAAACAAAAACTGGGAGAATTTGTCACTAACAGACCTGTCCTACAGGAAATACTAAAGGGAGTCCTTTACACTGAAATGAAGTGACACCTAGACAGTAACTTGGATTCACATGAAGAAATAAGTACCACCAGAATAAATAACTACATAGATAAATATAAAGGACAGCCAAAACGTATTTATGCTAGTAATTTTTCTTCTCTCTGATTAAGAGACCAACAAACAAAGCAGTAATTGTAAATGTAGCTGGATGTGAATGCAGTGTGTAAAGATGTAATTTGTACAACAATAAAGATAC
This sequence comes from Papio anubis, assembly GCF_008728515.1. Classification (NCBI taxonomy): domain Eukaryota; kingdom Metazoa; phylum Chordata; class Mammalia; order Primates; family Cercopithecidae; genus Papio; species Papio anubis. Next base: position 20,440,911 of record NC_044983.1, read on the forward strand.
AAAGGAGATGGGAGGGAATGGAGCCACATGAGAGCAAAGTGTTTGTATATTACCAAAATAACTTTGTGTTAACCAAGCAAATGAGATTGTTGTAAATTTTACTTTTTTATATTTTTGAGACAGGGTCTTGCTCTGTCACCCAGGCTGGAGTGCAGTGGCCTGATCATGGCTCACCGCAGCCTTGACCTCCCTGCACTCAGGTGATTCTCTCACCTCAGCCTCCTGAGTAGGTAGGACTACAGGCACGCACCATTGTGCCTAATAACTTTAAAAAGTTTTTTTCTTTTCTTTTTTTTTTTTGAGATGGAGTTTCGCTCTTGTTGCCCAGGCTGGAGTGCAATGGCGCAATCTCGGCTGACTGCAACCTCCGCCTCCCCGCTTCAAGTGATTTTACTGCCTCAGCCTCCCAAGTAGCTGGGATTACAGGTATGCGCCACCACGCCCAGCTAATGTTGTATTTTTAGTAGAGACAGAGACAGGGTTTCTCTATGTTGGTCAGGCTGGTCTTGAACTCCTGGGCTTAGGTTATTCTCTCACCTCAGCCTCACAAAGCACTGGGATTACAGGTATAAACTAGTGTGCCTGGCAAGATTATTGTAAATGAAGATGTTAATTTTAGCTGGGTATGGTGGCTCACACCTGTAATCCCAGCACTTTGGGAGGCTGAGGCAGGCAGATTATGAGGTCAGGAGTTTGAGACCAGCCTGGCCAACATAGTGAAACCCCATCTCTGCTAAAAATACAAAAATTAGCTGGGCATGGTGGCAGGCACCTGTAATCCCAGCTACTCGGGATGTTGAGGCAGGAGAATTGCTTGAACCCAGGAGGTAGAGATTGCAGTGAGCCAACATTGTGCCACTGCACTCTAGCCTGGGTGACAGAGTGAGACTCTGTCTCCAAAAAAAAAAAAAAAAAGATGTTAATCCCCAAAAGGACCACTATAACTCCAAAATATATAGTAAATAAGAGAATTATAACAGTAACTGGAAAATGGCTGTTTAATACAAAATAAGGCAGTAATGGAAAAATCAAAGAATGACGAAGATATGAGGGATAGAAGAACAAATAGCAAAAAGGTAGATGTAAATCTCACCTTATTAATAATTAAATTAAGTGCAAATGGACTCAACACTCAAAAGATAGTGTTTGACAGTACAAATTAAGAGAAAAATGTGGCTAGACGTAGTGGTTGTGCCTGTAATCCTATTTATTTTTTCTTGAGACAGGGTCTTTGTTGCCCATGCTAGAGTGCAGTGGTGTGATCAGAGTTCACTGCAGCCTCGAGCTCCTGGTCTCAAGCAATCTTTCTGCCTAGTATAGGTATACTATAACCAAAAGAGATGAAATAGCTATATTAATATCAGACAAAATACACTTTATTTTTTTGAGACGGAGTCTTGCTCTGTCGCCCAGGCTGGAGTGCAGTGGCATGATCTCGGCTCACTGCAGCCTCCGCCTCCTGGGTTCAAGCAATTCTGCTGCCTCAGCCTCCTGAGTAGCTGGGATTACAGGTGCACACCACTACACCCAGCTAATTTTTTTTTTTTTTTTGTATTTTTAGTAGAGACAGGGTTTCACCATGTTGACCAAGCTAGTCTGGAACTCCTGGCCTCAAGTGATCCACCTACCTCAGCCTCCCAAAGTGTTGGGATTACAGGCATGAGCCACTGTGCGCGGCCTCAGACAAAACAGACTTTTAAATAACACTTGTAAATAGAGACAAGGAATGACATTTTGTAATAGCAAAAGGGTCAATCCATGAGAAAGACATAACAATTATAAATATACGTGCACCTAACAGTAGAGACCCAAAAAATACAGGAAAGAAAAACTGATATAATTAAAGGGAGAAATAGGCAATTCAGCAATAGTTTGAGACTTCAAAACTTTATTTTCAGTCTTAGATGTAACAATTAGACATAAGATCAACAAGGAAATGGAAGATTTGCACAACACTGTATGTAGTCTGACCATACCTAACAGACATTTATGGAACACTCTACCCAGCCACCAAATACACATTCTTCTTAATGTACGTGGCACTGCTCTCCATGATAGGCTATAAAACAAGGCTCAATACATTTAAAAATGACTTTAATCTTTCAAAATATATTCTCAACCCACAATAGAATGAAATTTGAAATCAATAGAGGAAATTTGGGAAATTCACAAATACATGGAAATTAAACAAGACTGACTTCAAAATAACCAGTGGCTCAAAGAAGAAATTAAAAGGGAAATTAGGAAATAATTGGGAGATGACTGAAAACTGAAAACATATCAAAATTTTTTTTTTTTTTTTTTTGAGATGGAGTCTGGCTCTGTCTCCCAGGCTGGAGTGCAGTGGCCGGATCTCAGCTCACTGCAAGCTCCGCCTCCCGGGTTCACGCCATTCTCCTGCCTCAGCCTCCCGAGTAGCTGGGACTACAGGTGCCCGCCACCTCGCCCGGCTAGTTTTTTTGTATTTTTTAGTAGAGACGGGGTTTCACCGTGTTCGCCAGGATGGTCTCGATCTCCTGACCTCGTGATCCGCCCGTCTTGGCCTCCCAAAGTGTTGGGATTACAGGCTTGAGCCACCGCGCCCGGCCAACATATCAAAATTTATAGATGTAAGTAAAGCAGTGCTTAGAGGAAAATTTATAGCGATAAACATTGTATTTTAAAATAAGAAAGATCTAAAAACAAACTAGCTTCCACCTTAAGGAAACAGAAAACAACCACAAACTAAACCCAAAACAAGGAGAAGGAAGGAAATAATAGACATCAGAGAGCTGGGTGCAGTGGCTCACGCTTGTAGTTACAGGTACTCCGGAGGCTGCGGTGGGAGATCACATGAGCCCAGGAGTTCAAGACGAGCTTGGGTAACATAGTGAGACCCTGTCTCTAAAAATAATAATATTGGTAGAGATTAGAGCATAAATAAATTAAATGGAGACTAGAAAAAGAATCAATGAAGCCAAAAGTTGGTTTAAGGAAATAAAATTGACAACCTTTAGCTTAGCCCATTTATGAAAAATAGAAGAATCTGATAACTAAGATCAGGAATGAGAGCGGTAACATTGCCGCTGACCTTACAGAAATGCAGGGATTATAAGAGAATGCTGTGAACAACTATATACCAACAAATTAGATGCCCTAAATGGACAAATCCCTGGAAATACACAAAATACTGAAATTTTGGAATTAGACCATAAATTTAAATAAGAAACCAGTTTTGCTTTGTTTTGTTTTTACAAACTTCACCCAAAATAGGAGGAGCACTTCCCTGCTTATACTATGAGGTCAGTATTACCCTGATGCTAAAGCCAAACAAAGCCATCACAAGAAAACTGCAGAAGAAGGCCGGGCGCGGTGGCTCAAGCCTGTAATCCCAGCACTTTGGGAGGCCGAGACGGGCGGATCACGAGGTCAGGAGATCGAGACCATCCTGGCTAACACAGTGAAACCTCGTCTCTACTAAAAATACAAAAACTTAGCCGGGCGAGGTCGCAGGCGCCTGTAGTCCCAGCTACTCGGGAGGCTGAGGCAGGAGAATGGCGTGAACCCGGGAGGCGGAGGTTGCAGTGAGCTGAGATCCGGCCACTGCACTCCAGCCTGGGTGACAGAGCGAGACTCCGTCTCAAAAAAAAAAAAAAAAAAAAAAAAAGAAAACTGCAGAAGGATCCAGACTGGAAAAGAAGTAAAACAATGAAAGGAACTTGTATATAGAAAATCCTAAAGAGTACACACATACAATTAGAGCTAATAAATGAGGGCAGCAAGGTTGAAGATACAAGATCAGTACATAATAGTTGTATTTCTGTACACTAGCAATGATCAATCCAACAATGAAATTCAGAAAACAATTTATGATAGCATAAAAATAAGCTATGTAGGAAAAATTTTTAACAAAAAAGATACTAGGCCAGGTGCGGTGGTGCACGCCTGTAATCCCAGCACTTTGGGAGGCTGAGGTGGGTGGTCATCTGAGGTCAGGAGTTCGGACCAGCCTGACTAACATGGTGAAACCCCGTCTCTACTAAATACAAAATAATAATAATAATAGCTGGGCGTGGTGGTGCTTGCCTGTAATCCGAGCTACTTGGGAGGCTGAGACAGGAGAATCGCTTGTACCTGGGAGGCAGAGGTTGCAGTAAACCGAGATTGTGCCATTGCACTCCAGCATGGGCAAAAAGAGCAAAACTCTCTCTCTAAATAAATAAATAATACTAGACATACTGGAAACGACAGAGCATTGTTAAAGAAATGGAAGATGTAGGCCAGGCGCGGTGACTCACGCCTGTAATTCTAGCACTTTGGGAGGCTGAGGCGGGTGGATCACCTGAGGCTGGAGTTCAAGACCAACCTTGCCAACATGGCAAAACCCCATCTCTACTAAAAATACAAGAATTAGCAGGGTGTGGTGGTGCATGCCTGTAATCCCAGCTACTCGGGAGGCTGAGGAAGGAGAATTGCTTAAACCCGGGAGATGGAGGTTGCAGTGAGCCAAGATCATGCCACTGCTGCAGCCTGCACGACAGGAGCAAGACTCCATCTCAAAAAAAAAAAATTGGGCTGGGCGCGGTGGCTCAAGCCTGTAATCCCAGCGCTTTGGGAGGCCAAGACGGGCGGATCATGAGGTCAGGAGATGGAGACCATCCTGGCTAACACGATGAAACCCTATCTCTACTAAAAATAGAAAAAATTAACCAGGTGTGGTGGTGGGTGCCTGTAGTGCCAGCTACTCGGGAGACTGAGGCAGGAGAATGGCGTGAACCTGAAAGGCGGAGCTTGCTGTGAGCAGAGATTGCACCACTGCACTCCAGCCTGGGCGACAGAGCCAGACTGCGTCTCAAAAAAAAAAAGAAAAATTGAAGATCTAAATAAAGGGAAAGACATCTCATGTTTATGGATTGGAAGACAATATTGTTAAGATGCAATATTGGGAATATTGGGGAGGAGAAAAGAAAACTATCTTTGCAGTTTGCATGATTATGTAGAAAATCCCAGGGAACCACCACCAACAACAAAAAACCTGCTAGAACTAGTAAGCAAGAATTGCAAGGTTGCAGGATACACAGTTATTACGCAAAAGTCAGTCTCCTAAAAGTCAGTTCCTTTCCTGTGTGCCAGCAATGAACAATTGGAATTTGAAATTAAAAACAACATTTATGGCCAGGTGTGGTGGCTCAGGCCTGTAATCTCAGCACTTTAGGAGACCGAAGTGGGCGGATCACTGGAAGTCAGGAGTTTGAGACCAGCCTGGCCAACATGGCAAAACCTACTAAAAATGCAAAAACAAAACAAAACAAAACAAAACAGCTGGGTGTGGTGGTGCATGCCTGTAATCCCAGCTAATAGGGAGGCTGAGACAGAAGAATTGCCTGAACCCAGGAGGCAGAGGTTGCGGCGAGGCAAGATCACGTCACTGCACTCCAGCCTGGGTGGCAGGCCAAGACTCCATCTCAAAAATAAATAAATAAAAACAACATTTATGTATTAGCAGAAAACGATGGAGTACTTTGGTTTAACTCTCCAAATGTGAATCTACAAATGCAACAAGATCCATTGCAAAAGTAACATTTTTTTTGCAGGAGTGGATAAGCAGATATTCAAATTCGTATGGAAATGCAAAATCACAGAATAATCAAGAACATCTTTAAAAAGAAGAACAAAGTAAACTCACAGTTTCTAATTTCAGAACTTGCTACAGAGATAAACAAGACTGTGGTAGTAGCATTGAGATAGACTCAAATCAGTGAAGTAAAAATGAGAGTCCAAAAATAAACCCATGTGCCTATGGCTGGTTAACTGATTTTCAGCAAGTTTGCCATTCAGTGGGGGAAAGAATAATGTTTTCAAGAAATGGTACTGGGACTACTGGATATCCACATACATAAGAATGACATTGAAACTCTTCTTTACACAATATACAAACAGTAACTCCAAATGGATCAAAGACCTAAATGTAGGAATTAAAACTATAAAACTGGTCGAGCGTGGTGGCTCAGGCCTGTAATCCCAGCACTTTGGGAGGCCGAGGCGGGCGGATCACGAGGTCAGATCGAGACCATCCTGGCCAACATGATGAAACCGCATCTCTACTAAAAATACAAAAAAATTAGCTGGGTGTGGTGGCACATGCCTGTTATCCCAGATACTCAGGAGGCTGAGGCAGGAGAATCACTTGAACCAGGGAGTTGGAGGTTGTGGTGAGCTGAGATCATGCCACTGTACACTCCAGCCTGGGGACAGGTGAGACTGCATCTCAAAAAACAAAAACAAAAAAAACTAAAACTGTAGACGATAACATACATGTAAATCTTTGTGACCATCTCTATTAATATTAGGCAACAGTTTATTAGATATGACACTGGAAGCAAAAGCAACCAAAGAAAAAATAGATTTGATCAAAATTTAAAACTTTTGTGCTTCAAAAGACACTATTAAGAAAGTTAAAAGAGTGCATACAATGGGAGAAGTCATTCATCCAATACATGTAGAAAGGTTCTAGTATCCAGAATATATAAAGAATTCTTACAACTCAACAAGAAAAACACAACCCAATTTTAAAATGGGCAAACATTTTGACTAGACATTTCTTCAAAGAGTATATACAAATATTAAGCACATGAAAAGAAGCTAAATATCATTTGTCATTAGGGAGTTGGGAATCAAAACCATGAGATGCCACTTCACACCAAAACCAGATAAAGACATTGCAAGAAAGGAAAACTACAGAAAAATCCTCAACAAAACATTAGCAGAATGAGCCTGTGTAAAAAGAATTCTGCATTGAGACTATACTAAGTTAAATAACGCTCCTCCAGATTTATGTCCACCTGGAACCTGTGAATATGATCATATTTGGAAGCAGGGTCTTTGTAGATGTAATCAAATTAAGATGAGGTAAGACCAGATTAGAGTGGGCCCTAAGCCAGTGACGGGTATTATTCTAAGAAGACAGGGATAGGACACAGACAGGGAGAACACCATGTGAAGATGCAGACAAACGGGAGAAGGTGACGGGAAGGAGGAGGCAGAGATTGGAAGAATGTCTCTACAAGCCAGAAATGCCAAGGATTGAGACACCAGAAGCTTGAATAGACAAGGAAAGTTTTTTTATTTCTTTTTTTTTCTGAGACAGTCTTGCTCTGTCACCCAGGCTGGAGTGCAATGGCATGATCATAGCTTACTACCTCCCAGGCTGAAGCAGTTTTCCCGCCTCAGCCTCCTGAGTAGCTGGGTCTACGGGAATGTGCCACCATTTCTGGCTAATTTTTTAATTTTTTTGTAAAGACAGGGTCTCACAGTGTTGCTTAAGCTGGTCTGTAACTCCTGGATTCAAGCAGTTCTCCCGCCTTGCCCTCCCAAAGTGCTGGGGTTATAGGCATGAACCACTGCAGCCTAGCAAAAATTTGTTCATCGCGCCTTTAGGGGAAGCATAGCTCTGCTGATACCTTGGGAACCATCAGAGAATAAATCTTTGCTGTTTTGAGCCACCCAGTTCGTGGTACTTTGTTACAGCAGCCCCAGGAAACTAGTAAAATCACCAAGTGGGTTCTATTCCAGTTATGCAAGGCTGGTTCAACAGTCAAAAATCAGTTAATGCAATCCATCCATCAACAAGCTAAAGAAGAAAAATCGTATGACCACTTCAGTAGATGAAGAAAAATCATTTGACACTCATTCATGATTTAAAAAAAAAAAAAAAGGCCAGGTGCGGTGGCTCACGCCTGTAATCCCAGAACTTTGGGAGGCTGAGGTGGGCGGATCACCTGAGGTCAGGAGTTGGAGACCATCCTGATCAACATGGAAACCCTACTAAACTACTATTTTTAGTCTCTACTAAAAATACAAAATTAGCTGGGCATGGTGGTGGTGCATGCCTGTAATCCCAGCTACTCAGGAGGCTGAGGCAAGAGAGTCACTTAAACCTGGGAGGCGGAGGTTGCGGTGATCCGAGATAGTGCCATTGCGCTCCAGCCTGGGCAACAAGAGTGAAACTCCATCTCAAAAAAAAAAAAAAAAAAACAACGGATTCCCAGCAAATTGGGAATAGAGGGGAACTTCATCAATTTGATTTAAAAATCTACAAAAAACCTACAGCTAACATCATACTTAATTGTGAAAAACTAGATGCTTTCCCCCTAAGATAGATGCTATAGTCTTTATCACTACTTTTAATCAGCTTCATGCTGGAAGTCCTAGCTAATGCAGTAAGAAAAGGAAATTAAAGCCTTGCAGATGGGGAAGGAGAAAACAAAACTATCTTTACAGATAGCCTGATTGTCTATGTAGAAAATCCCAAGAAACCAACAACAAAAAAACCCCTGCTAGAATTAGTAAGTGGGAATTGCAAGGTTGTAGGATACACAGTTATACAAAAGGCTATTGCTTTAAAAAAAAAAAAGTCAATTTCATTTCTGTGTACCAACAATGAACAATCAGAATTTGAAATTTTAGATGATAAATGTTTGTATTAGCAGAAGAAAATGGAGTGCTTTGGTTTCAGCCTAACAAATTACATACAAGATGTACACATGGAAAACTACAAAACTGATGTAAAAAATCAAAGAATATCTTAAAAATGGAGAGAGATTCTGTATTCATTGATAGGAAGACTCGATATCATTAGGATGTCAATTCTTCCCAACTTTGATTGCTAGATTCAATGCAATCTTACTCAAAATCCCAGCAAGTGATTTTGTGGATATCAACAAACTTGATTCTAAGGTTTATATGGAGAGGTAAAGACACAGGATAGCCAACACAGTACTGCAGAGGTCTGATACTGCCCAGCCTAAAGACTTACTGTAAAAACTACGGTAATCAAGATTGTGTGGTATGATGAAAAGACAGCTAAGTGGAACAGAATAGAAAGCCCAGAAATAGACCCACACAAGTATAGTCAAGTGATTTTTGATAAAGGAACAAAGGCAAGTCAGTGGAAAAACAGTGGTCTTTTCAAAAAATGGTGCTGGAGTGGCCAGGCGCGGTGGCTCAAGCCTGTAATCCCAGCACTTTGGGAGGCCGAGATGGGCGGATCACGAGGTCAGGAGATCGAGACCATCCTGGCTAACACGGTGAAACCCCATCTCTACTACAAAATACAAAAAAACTAGCCGGGCGAGGTGGCAGGCACCTGTAGTCCCAGCTACTCGGGAGGCTGAGGCAGGAAGGAGAATGGCGTGAACCCGGGAGGCGGAGCTTGCAGTGAGCTGAGATCTGGCCACTGCACTCCAGCCTGGGCGACAGAGCGAGACTCCGTCAAAAAAAAATGGTGCTGGAACAAGTAGCCACCTACATGCAAAAAACTCCATGCATAGACCATACACCTTTTGCAAAAACTAAAATTATAGACATATGTTTAAAATGCAAAACTATAAAACTTACAGAAGATAACATAGAAAATCTAGGTGACTTTGAGTTTGGTGATTACTTTTTAGGTATGATGTCAAAAGCCCATGAAAGGAAAAATTGATAAATTTTCATCGAAAATTCATCGAAATTAAAAACTGCTGGGAAACACTGATAAGAGAATGAAAGGACAAGCCATGGTTAGGAGGAAATATTTGCAAAACACGTATCTGATGAAGAACTGATATAAAGTATACAAAGAACTCTTAAAACTCAACAGTAAGAAAATGAACAACCCAATTAGAAAATGAGCAAAAGACCTGAACAGACATCTCACCAAAGTGTATAGATAGGTAAGGACAGATGTGGTGGTTCACATCTGTAATCCCAGCACTTTGGGAGGATGAGGCAGGCAGATCACGAGGCCAGGAGTTTGAGGCCAGCCTGAGCAACGTGGTGAAACCCCATCTCTACTAAAAATACGGCTGGGCGCGGTGGCTCACACCTGCAATCCCAGCACTTTGGGAGGGGCTGAGGTGGGCTGATCACCTGAGGTAGGGAGTTCAAGACCAACCTGACCAACATGGAGAAACCCTGTCTCTACTAAAAATACAAAATTAGCCAGGCGTGGTGGCACATGCCTGTAATCGCAGCTGCTCGGGAAGGCTGAGGCAGGAGAATCGCTTGAACCTGAGAGGCAGAGGCTGCGGTGAGCCGAGATTGTACCATTGCATTCCAGCCTGAGCAACAAGAGCGAAACTCCATCTCAAAAAAAAAAAAAGCCAGGCATGGTGTCACATGCCTGTAATCAATCCCAGCTACTCAAGAGGCTGAGGCAGGAGAATCGCTTGAACTAAGGAGGCAGAGGTTGCAGTGAGCTGAGATTGCACTGCTGCACTCCAAGCTGGGTGATAGAGCGAGACTCCATCTCAAAAATAGAGAGATGGCAAATTAGCATACAAGCAGATGTTCAATATCACATGCCCTTAGGGAACTGCAAATTAAAACAATGAGATACCACTACACACCTGTAAATGACCAGAATTCAAAAACTGGTAATGCCAAATGCTGGTGAGGGTGTGGAGCCACAGGAATGCTCATTGACTGCTGGTGAGAATGAAAGTGGTACAACCACTTTGGAAAACAGTTTGGCAGCTAATTACTAAACTAATATGTGCTTACGTACACATACCAGCAGTCACGCTCCTTGATGTTTTCCCAAATAAGTTGAAAACTTAATCCCACACAAAAACTTGCACGTGAATGTTTATAGCAACTTTATTCATTATTGCCAGAACTTGGAAACAGAAATGTCCTTCAGTAGGTGAGTGGATAAACTGTCATGCATCCAGACAAAGGAATATTAATTGTGTTAAAAGAGATAAGCCATTGAGCCATGAAAAGACATGGAGGAATCTTAAATACATATTGCTCAGTGAAAGATGGTAATCTGAAAAGGCTATATATGATTCCAGCCATATGATAAATGGCATTCTAGAAAAGGCACAAATGTGGAGACAGTAAAAAGTGACTGTCAGTGGTTTGGGAGGGGAAGAAAGGAATAGGTGGCACACAGGACTTTTAGGGCAGTGAAACTAGCTAACATGTATTTGTCAAAACCCATAGAACTGTACAACACATATGTAAACTGGACTATAGTTAAAGTGTCAACATTTAGTAATCAGTTGTAGCAAATGTAATGCAATATGATAACAAAAGGGGAAACTGTTTATGGATGGGAATAGGAGGTGGGAGGAAGGCATATGGGAACTCTGTACTATTGCCTCAGGTTTTCTTGTAAACTTGAAAATTCCTCTAAAAAATAGTCTCTTAATTTAAGAACGCACGGACACACCATGAGGTACCACATCATATGCACGAGGATGTCAAAAATTTAAAAGAGGCCAGGCATGATGGCTCATGCCTGTAATCCCAGCTCTTTGTGAGGTCAAGGTGGGAGGATTGCTTGTGCCCAGGAGTTTGAGACTGCCTGGGCCACATTGGTCGACCCCTATCTCTACAAAAATAAAAAATGGCTGGGCGCGGTGGCTCACGCCTGTAATCCCAACACTTTGGGAGTCCAAGGTGGGTGGATCATGAGGTCAAGAGATGGAGACCATCCTGGCCAACATGGTGAAACCCCGTCTCTACTAAAAATACAAAAAGTAGCTGGGCATGGTGGTAGACGTCTGTAGTCCCAGCTACTTGGGATGCTGAGGCAGGAGAATGGCATGAACTTGGGAGGCAGAGCTTGCAGTGAGCCGAGATCGTGCCATTGCGCTCCAGCCTGGGTGACAGAGCGAGACTCCGTCTCAAAAAAATAAATAAAATAAATAAATAAATAATGAAAATAAATTACCTGGGCATGATGGTGCACATTGCACATCTGTGGACCCAGCTACTCAGAAGGCTGAAGTGGGAAGATGGCTTGAGCCTGGGAGGTCAAGGCTGCAATGAGCTGCGATTGTGCTGCTGCACTCCAGCCTTGGTGACAGAGTAAGATCTTTTAAAAGGAAAGATTAAGTAGCCGGGCGCGGTGGCTCACGCCTGTAATCCCAGCACTTTGGGAGGCTGAGGTTGGTGGATCACGAGGTCAGGAGTTCAAGACCAGCCTGGCCAAGATGGTGAAACCCCGTCTCTACTAAAAAATACAAAAAAATTAGCCGGGCATGGTGGCACACACCTGTAATCCCAGTTACTCCGGAGGCTGAGGCAGAGAATTGCTTAAAAACCTGGAGGGGCAGAGGATAAAATTTAAAAGACAAGTAATAAAAGTGTTGTCCAGGACATGGAGAAATTGGAAACTTCATAGATTGGTAATGGGATTGTAAAATAGTGCAGCTGCGTTGGAAAACAGTTGGGCAGTTCCTTAAAAAGTTAAACATGCCGGGCCTGGAGGTGCAAGCCTGTGGTCCCAGCTACTCTTAAAGATAAGGTGGGAGGGTCACTTGAACCCAGGAGTTTAAAGCTGTAGTATGTGATGATCACACCTGTAAATAGCCACAGTACTCCAACCAGGGCAACATAGACTCCATGTGTAAAATAAAATAAAAATCAAAGTTAAACAGATTTACCACATGACCCAAGAATTCTAGTCCTAGGTGTGTACCCAAGAAAATTGAAAACATAAGTCCACACAAAAACTTATACACAGATGTTCATAGCAACATTATTCATAATGACCAGAAATTGAAATAATACAAATGGGCCAGGTGCAGTGACTCACACCTATAATCCCAGCACTTTGGGAGGCTGAGGCAGGCGGATCACTCGAGGCCAGGGGTTCGAGACCAACCTGGGAAACATGGCGAAGCTGCATCTCTACTAAAAATATGAAAACAATCAGCCAGGCATGGTGGTGTGCATCCGTAATCTCAGCTACTAGGGAGGCTGAGGCAAGAGAATCGCTTGAACCTGGAAGGCAGAGGTTGCAGTGAGCTGAGATCACACCACTGCACTCCAGCCTGGGCGACAGAGCAAGACTCTGTCTCAAAAATAAAATGAAATCTTAAAAATCCACAAATGTCCACAGACTGATGAATGGACAAAATGTGACATATGCATACAATGGAATATTATTCTGTAATAAGGAATGAAGGACTGAGAAATACTACAACATGGATGAACTGTGAAAACAGTATGTTCAGTCAAATTATTTAAACATAAACCGTGGCCGGGTGCGGTGGCTCAAGCCTGTAATCCCAGCACTTTGGGAGGCCGAGACGGGCGGATCACGAGGTCAGGAGATCGAGACCATCCTGGCTAACAAGGTGAAACCCCGTCTCTACTAAAAAATACAAAAAACTAGCCGGGCAAGGTGGCGGGCGCCTGTAGTACCAGCTACTCGGGAGGCTGAGGCAGGAGAATGGCGTGAACCCGAGAGGCAGAGCTTGCAGTGAGCCGAGATCCGGCCACTGCACTCCAGCCTGGGTGACAGAGCAAGACTCGGTCTCAAAAAAAAACATAAACCGTTTATGATTTTATTTGTGTAGTATAGTCCAACCCATGAAGACAAAACACATTAGTAGGTTCCAGGAGTCAAGGAGGCACTGGGGGAGTGACTGCCAGTAGATAAGGGATTACCTTTCGGGGTGGTGAATATGTTCTTTTTTTTTTTTTTTTTTTTTTGGGGTGGGGCTCCCTCTTTTCCCCTGGATTGCGGGCAGTCGGTCGGTCCTCGCTTCCCTGAAGCTCCGCCTCCTGGGTTCACGCCATTCTCCTGCGTCAGCTTCCTGAGTAGCTGGGACTACAGGCACCCATCACTACGCCTGGCTAATTTTTTGTATTTTTTTAAATTAGAGACTGGGTTTCACCGTGTTAGTCAGGATGGTCTTGATCTCCTGACTTCGTGATCTGCCCACCTCAGCCTCCCAAAGTACTGGAATTACAGGTGTGAGCCACTAGGCCCAGCCGGAGTGATGAATATGTTCTAAAATTAAATAGTGGTGATGGTTTCAAAATTCTGAAAGTATAAAAAAACTTTGAATTGTATAGTTTAAGTGGATGAGTTTGGCCAGGCATGCTGGCTCACATCTGTAATCCCAGAGCTTTGGGAGGCCAAAGTGTGAGTATTGCTTGAGGCCAGGAGTTGAAAGCTGTAGTGAGCTATGATCACACCACTGTACTCAGGCCTGGGCGACAGAGTAAGACCTTGTCTCTAAAAATAATAATAGTAAAGTAAATAAAAGGATGAGTTTTATGGTATATCAAACTATATTTCAGTGAAGCTGTTCAAAGTAAAAAGCACTCCTCCACCTGACAGCTTTTTAGTTCCCATGGTGGAATCAGCAGCCCTGCCAGGGAGGAATGCCTTGGCATGCTTGGCTGATTTCCCCTGGGCCCTGTCCTTCCTCCTCTGATGCTGTGCCGCATCTAAGGCCTTCACAAACTACATGTTTTCATATTTTGCCCACCTTTTCCACATGTCCTGAGTTGTGGGGCTTCTCAGAATTCATGGTTCACCACCTGAAGCCCCCCAGATAATCTTAAGCTCACATGTGATTTATTTAATTTAATATCTGTATTTAGATTTGTATCTCTAGTTCAGGAGTTCTCAAAATGTTTGATATTAGGGCCCCTTTATATTCTTAAATATTATTGAAGGCCCCCAAAGAGTTTTTATTTATATGGATACATATCTGTCAATAATTAGCATATTAGAAGGTAAAATTTTCAATGTTTATTAATTTACTTAGAAATCACAATAAGCCAGGCATAGTGGTGCATGCCTGTAGTTTCAGCTACTCAGGAGGCTGAGGTGGTAGGATCTTTTGAGTCCAGGAGTTTGAAACCGGCTTGGGCAACATAGCAAGACCCATCTCTAAGGAAGATTTTTAGTTGGCAAAGTGGCTCGTGGCTGTAATCCCAACACATTGGGAGGCTGAGGTAGGAGGAACACTTGAGCCCAGGAGTTCAAGACCAGCCTGGACAACACAGTGAGACCTCATATGTATAAAAAATTGTTTAGGTTAGCTGGTCATGGTAGTGTATCCCTGTAGTCTCAGCTACTCAGGAGGCTGGGGTTGGAGGATTGCTTGAGTTCAGGACGTTAAGACTGCGTGAGCCATCATCACACCATTTTACTCCAACCTGGGCAACAGAGCAAGACCTTGTCTCAGTCAATCAATCAATCAATTCAGCATGTTAACAGATTTTTTTTTTTTTTGAGACGGAGTCTTATTCTGTCGCCCAGGCTGGAGTGCAGTGGTGTGCTCTCAGCTCACTGCAAGCTCCGCCTCCCAGGTTCACACCATTCACCTGCCTCAGCCTCCCGAGTAGCTGGGACTATAGGCACTTGCCACCGTGCCCGGCTAGTATTTTTGTATTTTTAGTAGAGATGGGGTTTCACCATGTTAGCCAGGATGGTCTCAATCTCCTGACCTCGTGATCCACCCATGGCCTCCCAAAGTGCTAGGATTACAGAGGCGGTGAGCCACTGCTGCCAGCCTTTTTTTTTTTTTTTTGAGACAGAGTCATTCTC
Source organism: Papio anubis (assembly GCF_008728515.1). Lineage (NCBI taxonomy): Eukaryota > Metazoa > Chordata > Mammalia > Primates > Cercopithecidae > Papio > Papio anubis. Next base: position 20,456,230 of record NC_044983.1, read on the forward strand.
TGTTGCCCAGGCTGGAGAGCAGTGGTGTGATCTTGGCTCACTGCACCCTCCCGCCTCGGGGTTGGTAGTTCTCCTCCAGCCTCCCGGTAGCTGGGATTACAGGCACCCGCCACCATGCCTGGCTAATTTTTGTATTTTTAGTAGAGTTGGGGTTTTGCCGTGTTGGCCAGGCTGGTCTCGAACTCAGGCTGGTGACCTCAGGTGATCTGCCCACCTCGGCCTCCCAGAGTGCTGGGATTACAGGCATGAGCCACCGTGCCCGGCCAACTCGTTCTTTATGCCTTTTCCTGACACATTTCTCCCTCTAGGGAGCAAATCTCTTACACTCCTCTGCTGCCAAAGCTTATTTATATCTTTATTATGTTATTTATAATGAGGGCATTTACTTTATGTGTCTGCCTCCCTGCCTCCCCTTTTTGAGTTCCGTGAGGATCTGGATTGTATTAAAATAATGTTTTAGCTGAGCGCGGTGGCCCACGCCTGTAATAATCCCAGCACTTTCGGAGGCTGAGACAGTGAGGCACATCACTTGAGGTCAGGAGTTCGAGACCGGCCTGGGCAACATGGCGAAACCCCATCTCTACTAAAAATACAAAAATTAGCCAAGCATGATGGCGGGTGTCTGTAATCCCAGCTACTCGGGGAGCTGAGGCAGGAGAATCACTTGAACCTGGGAGGCAGAGGTTGCAGTGAGCCTAGATCATGCCATTGCATTCTAGCCTGGGTGACTGAGCGAGACTCCATCTCAAAAATAATAATAATGTTTTAATTTTCCGAGATAAATACAATGGGTCATATCTAGTGGACACGAAGTATTGTTCCGTGAATGAATAGAGCCACACATAAAAACATCTCAAACACTCAGCAGATATTTTTTGCCTAACTGACCCTTGCCCAAGGGATACCAAGATTAATAAGCACAGTCTTGCTTTCAAGAGCATTCAGTACTTACTGTTTCATGTGTCTACTGATTACTGAAGTGGTTTTTGTAACATACATTTAGGAGTTCCAACCTGGACAACATATTGAGACTTTGTCTCTACTATAAATAAAAAAATTAACTGGGTTTGATGGCACATTCCTGTAGTCCCAGCTATCCTTATAGTCCCAGCTGCTCAGGAGGCTGAGTCAGGAGGATCGCTTGAGCCCAGGAGGTTGTGTGATAGAGCAAGACCCTGTCTCAAAAAAGGAAAAGAAAAAACACGTTTAGGAGTTATGTTTCAGCCTTGTAATTTGTCTTATATTCTGACTCCTCCCTCAACCATAGTTTTATAACTTATAAAATGAAGAAAATAGACTGGATGACCTAGACACCTTAACATTGTTGATTATTTTTAGATTTTTCAGCTCCTTGATTCCTTTCAGTTCTGTTAGAGGCCTACATGGGCCTGAGTGTGGTACCTTGAACTCGGTGGTTGGTTGGCAAATGTTAAAGAAGGAGGTGATGTCAATAATTACCAAAGTCAAATTTGATTTCTATTTTTCTTTTTTTTTTTTTTTTGAGATGGAATCTCACTGTGTCATCCAGGCTGGAGTGCAGAGGCACAAACTCCGCTCACTGCAACCTCTGTCCTCCGGGTTCAAGCGATTTTTCTGCCTCAACCACCCAAGCTGGGATTACATAGGTGCACGCCACCATGCCTGGCTTATTTTTGTATTTTTAGTAGAGACGGGGTTTCACCATGTTGCCCAGGCTGGTCTCAAACTGCTGACCTCATGTGATCCGCCTGCCTTAGCCTCCCAAAGTGCTGAGATTACAGGCATGAGTCACACTGTGCCCGGCCCTCTATTTCTCACTCTATTGATTTTTTAAGTCCCTTCTTTGTGTTTCGGCATATCTGTATATCCTTGATCTAGCTCAGTCTCAACTTTTGTGTACAGTATATATACATATATATATGTGTATATATATTAAGATTTTACTTTATCCCTTTTAACAACCCTGAGAAGGTGAGGTGATCATTTTTCTTCACTTTTCAACTGAAGAAACTGAGTCCTGAAGGTCATAGCTAAAGAAGCAGCAGAGTCAGACTCAGTCCCAAGGTCTCCTGATCCAAAATCCAGTGTACTCTCTGTTTCCTTGTCTGTCAAATGAGGGTTTCTTCCAGATCTGAGCTCCTGGGTTATCTACCTTTTAACACAGCGAGTCAGTTAGTAGTCTTTGGGAATTAACAGGAACTGGTAACTTGAGCAGAATAGAAATTGGCAAGATCCTGCAGAGTCTCAGAGGATTGATGAGAAGGTGGAGCCCCTGGCTGGAAAATGGGCATGATTCAGGCTAAGTCCTGGGGTTTCAGAAGCAGGGGCCTGAAGGGGTACTGCCACTGAAGGGTCAAACTCCACTGTTTTTCATTCCCTACTCAAGATGGAGAGCAAGGGAGGAGCAGTCTGTTGGTGTGGCTTGAGTCATCTACACATCCTTTGGTTAGTGAAGTGGTTCTCAACTGGGAGCAATTTTGTCCTCCCAGCGGGTGATATATAAAGGCATTTTTAGTTATAAGGGTAAGAGATTGCTCCTGGCATTTAGTGGATAGAGGCCAAGGATGATGTTAAATGTGGATTCTGCAGTGCACAGGACAGCCCTCTAGGATGAAGAATTATCCACCCACAAATGTCAGTAGTAGTGACAGGTTGGGAAGCCTTGGGTTGGGTTAGGGCACGTTAACTAATAGTCCCACCAGACAGGAGGAAACTCAAGTGCTATTACTGAGAAAACATGGAGTAGATGCTGGAAAGCCAAAAAACAATTTTAAAGGTACTACAGGCCAGGTGTGGTATCTCACACCTGTAATCTGAGCACTTTGGGAGGCCAAGGCAGGCATATCACTGAGTCCAGGAGTTCGAGACTAGCCTGGGCAACATGGTGAAACCTCTGTCTCTACAAAAAATACAAAAGTTAGCTAGGCATGGTGGCACACACTTATAGTCCCAGCTACTCAGGAGGCTGAGGCAGGAGGGATGGCTTGAGCCCGGGAGGTGGAGGTTGCAGTGAGCAGAGATGGTGCCACTGCACTCCAGCCTGGGCAAGAGAGTGACACCCCATCTCAAAAAAAATAAAGGTATCATAAACTGGGGCAATCTGAGACTGTGAGGATGAATTACATACTTGTAAATGTAGTGCTTGAGGCTTCTTAGGAAAGGGGGTCATTAATAAAATATTTGAAATTCTGGGCCAGAAGTGGTGGCTCATTCCTGTAATCTCAGCACTTTGGGAGGCTGAGGGAGGAGGATCACCTGAGGCCAGGAGTTTGAGACCAGCCTGGGCAACATAGTGAGACCCGTCTCTAAAGTTTTTTTTTTTTTTTTTTTTTTTAGGCAGAGTCTTGCTCTGTCGCCCAGGCTGGAGTGCCGTGGCGTGATCTCGGCTGACTGCAAGCTCCACCTCCCGGGTTCACACCATTCTCCCGCCTCAGCCTCCCGAGTAGCTGGGACTACAGGTACCAGCCACAATGCCCGGCTAATTTTTTCATATGTTTAGTAGAGACAGAGCTTCACTGTGTGTTAGCCAGGATGGTCTCCATCTCCTGGCCTCATGATCCGCCCATCTCGGCCTCCCAAAGTTCTAAATGTTTTAAAATAAAATTAGGTCGGGCGCAGTAGCTCATGCTTGTAATCCCAGCACTTTGGGAGGCCAAGGTAGGCGGATGACCTGAGGTCAGGAGTTTGAGACCAGCCTGCCCAACATGGCAAAACCCCGTCTCTGCTAAGAATACAAAAATTAGCCAGGCATGGTGGTGCACACCTGTAGTCCCAGCTAGTCCCGGCTACTTGAGAGGCTGAGGACCAAGAATTGCATGAACCCGGGAGGCAGAGATTTCAGTAAGTCAAGATTGCCTCACTGCACTCCAGCCTGGGCAACAGAGCGAGACTCTGTTTCAAAAAAAATTAATTGATTTAATTAACTGGCATAACGACAAGCACCTGTAATTCCAACTACTTGACAGGCTGAGGCAGGAGAATCTCTTGAGCTTAGGAGTTTGAAGCTGCAGTGGCTATCATTGCACCACTGCAGTCTAACCTGAGCAACAGAGTGAGACCTCAATTATTTAAAAAAAAAAAAAAAAACAAGAAAAAATTGAAACTCAGAACTTTGTAAAGGGATTCTAAGTGCTTATTTTTTAAAAGTATTCTTGGAAATCACATTTTCTTGTAGTGTAACCTGTAAGGAACAGTGCATACATATATATAATTTATATCTTCATAATTTAGGTTTTTGGGTGGTTTTTTTTGTTTGTTTTTGTTTTTGTGTTTTTTGAGACAGAGTCTCGCTGTGTCACCCAGGCTGGAGTGCAATGGTGCAGTCTCGGCTCACTGCAACCTCCACCTCCCATGTTCAAGCAATTCTCCTGCCTCAGCCCCCTGAGTAGCTGGGACTATAGATGTGCACCACCACACCTGACTAATTTTTGTATTTTCAGTAGAGACGAGAGTTTCACCATGTTGGCCAGGGTGGTCTTGAACTCCTGACCTCAGGCGATCCACCCACCTTGGTCTCCCAGAGTGCTGGGATTACAGGCGTGAGCCACTTGTGCCCAGCCCATAATTTAGGTTTTTGAGGGTAAGTGTGAACACAAACTTAGAATGAACCACACTCCACTAGAATCAAAACCAAATTAAATTAAAGCACTTTTAAAGGGAACTTCCATTTTAAGTTGAACTGAACTTATCCTCTTGAATTTATTATTATTTTATTTTTTTTCGAGATGGAGTTTCGCTCTTGTTACAATCTCAGCTTGCTGCAACCTCCACCTCCTGGGTTCAAGTGATTCTCCTGCCTCAGCCTCCCAAGTAGCTGGGATTACAGGTGCTCGCCACCATGCCCGCCTACTTTTTATATTTTTAGTAGAGACAGGATTTCAGCATGTTGGCCAGGCTGGTCTTGAACTCCTGACCTCAAGTAATCCACCCACCTTGGCCTCCCACTGTGCTGGGATTACAGGCGTGAGCCACCGTGCCTGGCCCCTCTTGAATTATTGAAGTTGAACACCTGCCGGGCGTGGTGGCTCACGCCTGTGATCCCAGCACTTTGGGAGGCCAAGGCCGGTGGATCATGAGGTCAGGAGATCGAGACCATCCTGGCTAACGCAGTGAAACCCCGTCTCTACTAAAAATACAAAAAATTAGCTGGGCATGATGGTGGGTGCCTGTAGTCCCAGCTACTCTGGAGGCTGAGGCAAGAGAATGGCGTGAACCCAGGAGGCGGAGCTTGTAGTGAGCACTCCAGCCTGGGCGACAGAGCGAGACTCCGTCTCAAAAAAAAAAAAAAAAGAAAAAAGAAGTTTAACACAGTAGAACACGATTATATTCCCTAAATGGGGAAAAAAAGTATTCTTCAAATTGATTCAAGCAAGCATTTAATTTAATTTGGACCCATAGACAATTCACATATCTAGCTGTTTGCTCATTACTTAGTTCCAGTAAAAATGTTTCACAGCATACCAGATTGTAGGATAATACTTAGTAAAGGGTCTTTTTACTTGTCAGCAACTTGAGATGTTGCCAATAGGTAAAAATCTGATGGCGGCGGATCTGTGGCATATGTGGTCTTATGTTAGAATTTCTCTAACACTTTACCTCATTCTTTGCCCAGACAGTTATTAGTGTTAAATCCAATAGAAGGAAAATTGATTCAGCCTGTAGTTTTCCCACCATTCCTTTGAACTTGTTTGCATTGTTTGTGGATAAGCCATATGCGTGTGACTCATAACTTGCTTGTTTTGCTTTCATGTTTTATAACACCTTTGCTGCACCAGGCGTGTTTTACTACCCCAAGGAAGTCTAAAAATGATCAGAAGCTTTTTTTCCCTGCCCTCTAGGCACAGTAGCTTTGAGACTAACTGCAAAAGGATCTGCCCTGACTCCAGGTTGCACAATGTGAGTAGGCCTCTCACTGACTGTGGTCCGTAGCCTGAGGGCCCTGTGAGTCACCACATCCTGGCTGTCATTTCAGGTGAACCACTGTCTACCAGAGAAGATTGTGGTATACCGTGATGGAGTGTCTGATGGCCAACTGAAGACAGTTGCCAACTATGAGATTCCTCAACTACAGAAGTGTTTTGAGGCTTTTGAGAATTATCAGCCCAAGATGGTGGTGTTTGTAGTTCAGAAGAAAATCAGCACTAATCTATATCTGGCTGCTCCTCAGCACTTTGTGACTCCTACTCCTGGAACTGTGGTAGATCATACAATAACAAGCTGTGAGTGGTAAGTGAGTAAAATATGTAGTATTGGAGGAAGAATAAGTTGGAGATGTTATCACTTTCCTGAGTATTGGAATGGGGAGGTTTCCTGGAGAGGTGTGGACTAGAATCTCAGAGATGCTACCATTAAAAGAATGAAGCTTTAAAAAATATTTAAGGGCCTGGCACGGTGGCTCACACCTGTAATCCCAACACTTTGGGAGGCCGAGGCTGGTAGATCACCTGAGGTCAGGAGTTCAAGACCAGCCTGGCCAACATGGCAAAACCCTGTCTACTAAAAATACAAAAATTAACCATGTGTGATGGTGTGTGCCTGTAATCCCAGCTACTCAGGAGATTGAGACAGGAGAATCACTTGAACCCAGGAGGCAGAGGTTGCAGTAAGCTCAGATCAGGCTACTGTAATCCAGCCTGGGCAACAGAAAGAGACTCTGTCTCTAAACAAAAAAAGATTTAAAAACAAGAAAGCTTTTACCTGTTAAGTGTAAAGTTGAGCATACATTGTTTTGCTAAGATAGTGTATGCTTAACTTCTAAAGGTAGATAAGGGAGTTTCTACCACCATTTTTTTTTTTTTTTTTTTTTCCTTTTTGAGGCAGGGTCTCGCTTTGTCGTCCAAACTGGAGTGCAGTGATGTAATCTCAGCTTACTGCAGCCTCAACCTCCTTAGGCCCAGGTGATCCTTCCACCTCAGCCTCCTGAGTAGCTGGGACAATAGGCATATGCCCAACTAATTGTTGTATTTTTTGTAAAGATAGGGTCTTGCCATGTTGCCCAGACTGGTCTTGAACTCCTGGGCTCAAGGAATCTGCCTGCCTCAGCCTTCCAAAGTGCTAGGATTACAGGCGTGAGTCACTGCACCCAGCCTGCTACCAGCACCACCATTCTTCAGTAGCCTCTTGAGTCAGGAGACCTGGGTTCTAATCCTGGCCTGGCCTCTGTGTCCTTGGTCTAGTCATTTGACCTCTCTGAGCCTTAGTCGAAGGAGCTAGAATGATCTCCAGGATCTTTGCCAGCTCTGTCTGGCCGAATCCGACCATATCACTGATTTGTGGTTTTTCCTTCCTAGGGTGGATTTCTACCTTCTTGCCCATCATGTACGGCAGGGCTGTGGCATTCCTACGCATTATGTCTGTGTTCTCAACACTGCAAACCTGAGCCCTGATCATATGCAGAGGTGGGCCCGTCAGTAACTTACTCTTTCTCTTTCTTAAATAATTCCGGCGTGCTAGCTAAGATGGATTCACTCTTCACCCTCAAATACATTTACCTCTTGACTTTCTTCTTCATATCTGTGACAATACTGGTGTCTTTTTGAGGAGTGATTAGAAATCCTGGTTTTATATTAAAATTACTTAAAGAGCTTTAAAAAATGTTGATGCCAGGCTTCCCCCCAAATATTCTGAGGCATCTGTATTTTTTAAATCTGTTCCAGGTGATTATGATATACAGTCAGACTTGAGACCCAACGTCATTGAGTTCAGATGATGTAAATACTCCACTAGGGTACTTACCTTTCTCCAGCCTTTTCTTGTAAACAAGAAATATTTTCTCTTTGTTTTCCTATAAAAACAGGAGGCCGGTGCGGTGGCTCTTGCCTGTAATCCCAGCACTTTGGGAGGTTGAGGTGGGCGGATCACCTGAGGCCAGGAGTTTGAGACCAGCCTGACCAACATGGCAAACCCCTCACCCCCATCTCTACTAAAAATAGAAAAATTAGCCGGGCGTGGTGGCGCATGCCTGTAATCCCAGCTACTCGGGAGGCTGAGGTGGGAGAATCTCTTGAACCCGGGAGGAGGAGGTTGCAGTGAGCTGAGATTGCGCCATTGCACTCCAGCCTGGGCAACAGAGCAAGACTCCGCCTTAAAAAAAAAAAAAAAAAAAAAAAAACACACAGGGAAGTGCCTACATTGAGAAGATTTACCCATGTCGTCTGACTTATGAATAGTGGGAACAGAAACAAGTCCACTTAAAAATAATGATTCTAAAAAGCTGCATCATGTATTCCTCTGCTCCCCAGTTTTCAGGAAGGTGTGCTCTGTGTCATATGCCTGTGGGTATTGTATTGTATTGCATGCCACAAATTGAAGGTGGAGGATGATGAGAATTATATATTCTTCTTGGCCTACAGGCTGACTTTCAAACTGTGCCACATGTACTGGAATTGGCCTGGCACCATCAGAGTTCCAGCTCCTTGCAAGTATGCCCACAAGCTAGCTTTCCTGTCAGGACATATCCTGCATCATGAACCAGCCATCCAGCTGTGCGAGAACCTGTTCTTCCTGTGACTGCGCAGCCTGGAGATGGGCTGGTGAGAAGACAGGCAGCCTCTGAACTCAGCTGTGACTATTGCAGAGTCAACGGAGACTGAAGTGGGCTTTTGTGTTATTTTCCCTTTCTCCAACCCTGTAGAATAAGATTTCTTTTTTGTCTTTTAAAGCTAATATTGCCAAGAAGTAAGTTTCTAAGTAACAGCTGAAAATGGCCTTGTTGTCTATGTAGAGCAAGTTACGGTAGTACTGCCGCTCTGCAGGTAGAGCAGGTGACTCTGGGGGACCATTAAGAGCCTCCAGCCAGGCGCGGTGGTTCATACCTGTAGTCCAAGCACTTTGGGAGGCCAGGGTGGGTGGATCATGAGGTCAGGAGATCGAGACCATCCTGGCCAACATGGTAAAACACCATCTCTACTAAAATACAAAAAAATTAGCCTGGCGTGGTGGTGCACGCCTGTAGTCCCAGCTACTCAGGAGGCTGAGGCAGGGGAATCCCTTGAATCCGGGAGGCGGAGGTTTCAGTGAGCTGAGATTGTGCCACTGCACTCCAGCCTGGTGACAGAGCAAGACTCTGTCTCAAAAAAAAAAAAAAAAAAAAAAAAGCCAACATGAGCTGCAGAAACCTGCAGAAGCAGCCATTATACTTCTAAGCTGTGCCCACCAAGTGGTTCCCATTTCTGGAGCCAGAGATGATAATTAATGAAGTCATCACATGTTTCCTAAAGAGAATAACTCAGGCAACTGGGAAAGGCAGTGGAAGGTCTGTGAAGCAAAGTTTTCGAGTAGATACTGCTATTACTGGCAGGTGTGCAAGGCGTGTAGTAAAATCAGTTTGTGGCATAGGTAGGCCCTTGCTGACTAAATCCTTTCTGGGGATTGAATTGATGATGTCCTGTGACTTGAGTTGGATTTGAAAATGGCTTCCCTTGGCCTCTTGAAAGAGTGCAGATGAAGCTTTTTCCATGGCTTTCGGTAACTTTCCAGCATACCATGTCGATTTCTTCCTCCCCCAAATATACACATGCTCTTTTGCTCTTTGTGCCTGGTCTTCAGTAATTTTTAGTTTTTTAACAGGTGGAAAAAATCTAGCAGCTAGGAAAGTTCAGGTTGGGGTGGGAGTTTTTAGTGAGCTTTTCTCCCAAGTGTGTGGCCTTTATTTCTATTTATATATGTTTGTAAATGGAGTGACCCCCTTTCTCTTGCAAAATAACCTCTTCCTGGCTGTTGGCTCACTTTGCTGGAATTTTTCTGAATCCAGGTTAAGATTTCCAGAAGTCAGCTTTGGAAAACGTGACACTCCTACCAAAGTCCAGATGGTTTAGAAAGTTGTCACACACCATGGGTTTCAGTGTTTTTGGAAAGCCGTTTTTTTCTGTTTTCTTTCCCCCCCTCCATTTTAGAATCTTCTCCCAGTCCCTTTGGGCCTAGTTCTGTCTCATCTTGCTTTATTGGGTTTTAAAAGCCAGTCTTATTTAACCTTTTCTAATTTGTATTTATGTACTTATTTATTTTTTGGTATGATGGCAGGGAGGGGACAAAGCAGAAATACCCCTTTTATATGACAATGTGTGAGAAAAGAAACTTTAGCTTAAAAATCCTTAAAATGTGCTCACTTCAGCAGCACATATACTAAAATTGAAATGATATAAAGAAGATTAGCATATAGAAAAAAAGAAAAAATATTTCCTTAAACCAAGAAAACCAAGAATGTTTTTAGTTTGTTGCGGTGCCCAGCAGAGGTTGAGGAGGGATGGGTGTTGTTGGTGCACTTCTGGTTTCATTTGGAGTGTGGGACATTAGGGTGAGACAAGGACCTGGAATTTAAAAACCACGGAATCAAACACTGTGAACCACTGGTCTCTGGCTAAACAGATCAGTTTTCTGATTTTCTTTGGAAGCATTTTGAATTTTTCTGTTGAAGTTAGATTTCCTAATAGTCTTTTTCTCTTAGATAATCAGAACAAATGGTTGAATACATTATAATACAAAAATTTCTTCACTTTTTATTCTTGATTTTCTTGCCTTGTTTTTCGGTTTTAATGCCAAATGATTGGGTCATGGGGTGGGAAATAAAAACAACTTTGTATAACAATGTGTAGTTGTGTTTGAAATAATGTCATTTATTTATTATTATATTGATGTAATTATTTTTCTTCAGAGAGCTGCAGCACTTCCTAGAAACACTCATTACTCTGCTTTAAGGTGCAGCTCCAGTGTTAGTAGTCAGGTAATTTCATCATGAGCTGGATAAGAAGACTTATTGAAAAAGACAGTAGCCGCCTCACTTCTCGGACAGATGAGGCACTTTTACTCTGTGTGTGTGTGTGTGTGTGTGTGTGTGTGTGTGTGTGTGTGGTTTTTAGCTCTCTTTTTCCCATCAGACAATTTCTGTTACCCTAGTGAGAGCCAACTTGCAAGGGCAGCCTCCTCACCACTCCACTCTTTTAACGCTTGCCCTTCTTTACATATACCTCACTGTGTGTCTGTCACCATTGAAATACCTTCCCTGGGTACAAAAATCCTGTTAGAAGGAATAAGATCTGGTGTTCAGTGGCACAGTAGAGCAACTATAGTTAACAAAAATTTATTGTACTTTCAAAATACAGGAGTGGAATTGGAATGTTCCTAACACAAAGAAATGATAAATGAGCCAGGTGCCATGGCTCAGGCCTGTAATCCCAGCACTTTGGGAGGCTGAGGTGGGTGAATCATTTGAGCTCAGGACTTCAAGACCAGCCTGGGCAACATAGCAAGACCCTGACTCTACAAAACATACAAAACTTGGCCAGGCTTGGTGGTGTGTGCCTATAGTCCCAGCTACTCAGGAGACTAACGCAGGAGGATTGCTTGAACCCAGGAGGCAGAGGTTGCAGTGAGTCAAGATTGTGCCACCACCCTCCAGCCTGGGTGACAGAGCAAGATTCTGTCTCAAAAAAAAAAAAAAAGAAAAAAGATAAATGTTTGAAGTGATAGTCAGTTACCCTGATTTGATTCTTACACATCATATGCTTGTATCAGAATATCACATGTATGCCATAAATACGTAACACTACTATGTATCCAAAAATTGTAAAAGTTTCATGTACCTTCCCAAAGCACCTAGCTGCTCACTTAAGCACTACATTTCTTTAGAATACTACAGTTTTCCTATTTATTTAGAAACTCTGTGCTTCCTGAACTCATTCTAGAAAGAACCTCATTTCTGTGCAGTAGTCTCTCATCCATGGGGAATACATTTGAATACCCCCAGCGGTTGCCTCAAACCTCAGATGGTACTGAATCCTATATATACGGTACTATGTTATTTGAATCTGAAACTCAGGATGTCTATTAAGTGACTAATGTGTGGCATCACTGGTGTGGACATTCTGGACAGACATGATTCATGTTCCCGGGGGATGGAGTGGGACAACGTGAAGTTTCATCACACTGCTCAGAACAGTTTGCAATTTATAACATGAATTTCTGGAATTTTCCATTTCATAGTTTTGGACTTTGGCTGACCAAGGGCAACTGAAACCTCAGGAAATGAAACCATGGTAAGGAGGGACTGCTGTGCGGTGTGACAGGGTCCTGTTTACTTGGGCAGCATTTTGTTGAATGGTGTGAAAAATGAAGGAATTTTAGAAATGACTGTATATTTTAAAACCTTAAAATTTGGGCCTGAAATTAATTTTTCTAGAGACTTGGGATTATTAGAGAAGACCCTGATTGTTCTTTCTGGCTCTGTGGCTAGCTGAGTTACTTAGTAACTTTTCCTGCCTAGAGTTTTCTTTTTTTCAAAAAATGAGGAACATCAAGAGCATGAGAACAAAAGCCACAGACTGAAAGAAAATCTTTGCAGAATGCACATCTGATCAAGGATTGTTATCCAAAATATCCAAAGAACTCTTTAAACTTAATAAGGAAGCTAGTCAGTTTGTTTTTTTTAAATCGGCAGTAGACCTGTACAGACATCACCAAAGATGCACGGATGGTATATAAGCGTATGAAAAGATGCTCCACATCATATATCCTTAGGGAACTGCAAATTAAAACAAGGTACCCATTCCATACCTGGTAGAATAGCCAAAATCCAAAACACTAACAACGCCACATGCTGGTGAGGTTGCAGAGCCACAGGAAATGATACAGCTACTTGAGAAGAGAGTTTTCAATAAAAGTAAACAGGATTACAAAACAACATACATAATCTTACCACATGGTGCAGCAGTCATACTCCTTGGTGTTTATTTACCCAAAGGGGATGAAAACTCATGTCCACACAAAAGCCTGCACACGGACATTCATAGGAGCTGTATTCATCGTTTCCAAAACTTGGAAGCATCCAAGATGTACTTCAGTAGGTGAATGGATAAACTGCACCACGACAGTGGAATATTATTCAGCACTAAAAGGAAAGAAGCTATCAAGTCATGGAAAGACACAGAGGAACTTAAATGTATATTACTTAATTGGAAAAAGCCAATCTGGAAAGGCTATATATGACTGCAACACATGACATTGTGGAAAAGGCAAAACTGTGTAGATAGTAAAAGGATCAGCAGTTTGGCCAGGTGCAGTGGCTCACACCTGCAATCCCAGCACTTTGGGAGGCTGAGGTGAGCAAATCTTGAGGTCAGGAGTTCGAGGCCAGCCTGGCCAACATGGTGAAACCTCGTCTCAACTAAAAGTACAAAAATTAGCTGGGTGTGGTGGCGGGCACGTGTAATTCCAGCTACTCGGGAGGCTGAGGCAGGAGAATCGCTTGAGGCAGGAGGCGGAGGTTGCAGTGAGCTGAGATCACGCCATTGCACTCCAGCCTGGGTGATAAGAGCAAAACTCTGTCTCAAAAAAAAAGGATCAGCATTGTGGAGAGAGAGATGAATGGGCAGAAACAAAGGATTTTTAGGGCAGTGGAACTATTCACTGTGATGCTGTAATGGTGAATACATGTCATTATGAATCTGTCTGATCCCACAGAATGTACACCAAGACTGAACCCTGATGTAAACTATGGACTCTGGGTAATATGTCAGTGTAGGTTTATCAGCGATAACAAACTTACCAGGGAAAAAAGGAGAAGGGAGTGGGGAAGGGAGGAAGGTTAATATTTGTTACAAGAAGGAAAGGGAAGCCGAGTGGTACTAGCACAGCTCCCAGGATTCTGGTTTCATTCCAGGTAGGGCCAGGACATAACAGCCTGAGCCCCTGCGAAGTGCAGGATTGCTACAGCTGAGTCTCCTGCATGAAGAGAGCAGGAAGCTGGAAGGGGGCTAGAGAACCCTGTGCCAATCATGCTGGGGCAGCCACAGGGAAATGTGGTGTTTGACCAGGGAAATGGATACGGTGAAAAAGACATCCATGAAAAATCCCCAAGCCTGGGCCACGTACGGATGTGTGTAGCCTGAATTTTTGTTACCAGCATGCTGAAGGGCCACAAGCTGAAAAATTAACATAAAGATTGGCCCAGACTTGTGAAAGCTCCAGAGCCTTGTGGACACCAATGCAGTCCATTAGATTGTCCCACAAAGAGGTATAAATAGGACCTATGGAAGAGAAGAGAGCAGAGAAAATGAGCAGGTCCAACATGTGTCTGAGAAGTTCCTGCAGGTTAAAATAGAATAGGTGGCACACAGTATGGAAGATGCAAAGACTGAGAATTTTCCAGAATGAAAGATATGTGCCAGTGTAGTGGCTTATACCTGTAATCCCAGCACTTTGGGAGGCCAAGGTGGGTGGATCTCGAGCTCAGGAGTTTTAGACCAGCATGGGCAACATGGTGAAACTCTGTGTCTACAAAAGAAATAAGAAATTAGCCAGGCATGGTAGCACATGCCTGTAGTCCCAGGTACTCAAGAGGCTGAGGTGGGAGGATCACTTGAGCCCAGGAGGTTAAGGATGCAGTGAGCTGTGATCGCACCACTGCACTCCAGCCTGGGTGACAGAGTGAGACCTTATCTCAAAAAAAAAAAAAAAAAAAAATCATCCAACTGAAGAAACGTACTGGAGATAAAGAAAAGCATATATGGCTGGGCGCTGTGGCTCACACCTGTAATCCCAGCACTTTGGGAGGCTGAGGCAGGCAGATCACATGAGGTCAGGAGTTCGAGACCAGCCTCCTGGAGAAACTCCGTCTCTACTAAAAATACAAAATTAGCCAGGCGTGGTGGTGCATGCCTGTGATCCCAGCTACTCGGGAGCCTGAGGCAGGAGAATCGCTTGAACCGGGGAGGTGGAGGTTATGGCGAGCTGAGATTGCGCCATTGCACTCCAGCCTGGGCAACAAGAGCGAAACTCCGTCTCAAAAAAATAAATTTAAAAAAAGCATATCCATTGCTAGATAAACTATAGTGAAACTATAGAACATGAAACACTGAGAATCATGAAAACAAAACAGCCAGATACGATCCAGCAATTCCACTATTGGGTATATACCCAAAGGAACTGAAATCAGTATGCTGGGTGGGGCGTGGTGACTCACACCTGCAATTCCAGCACTTTGGGAGGCCAAGGAGGGTGGATCATTGGAGGCCAGGAGTTCCAGACCAGCCTGGCCAACCTGTTGAAAACCTGTCTCTACTAAAAATACAAAAATTAGCTGGGTGCGGTGTTCCACGCCTGTAATCCCGGCTACTCAGGTGGTTGAGGCATGAGAATCACTTGAACCCTGGAGGCAGAGGTTGTAGTGAGCCGAGATGGTGTCACTGCACTTCAGCCTGGGTGACAGAGCGAGTCTTGGTCTCCAAAAAGAAGAAAGAAATCAGTATGCTGAAGAGATTATGTGCACTCCCATGTTCATTGCAGCACTGTTCACAGCCAAGATACGGAAACAACCTAAGTGTCCATCAGCGGATGAATGGATTTTTAAAATGTGGCACATTTACACAATGGAATACTATTCTGCTTTAAATAAAAAACAGGACATTCTGTCACTCATGACAACCTGAATGAACTTAGAGGACATTATGTTAAGTGAAATAAGCCAGGCACAGAGAGACAAATACCATATGAGCTAACTTGTATGTGGAATCTAAAAAAGTCAAACTTACAGAAGTAGAGAGTAGAAAGGGAGTTACCAGATACTGGGTGGGGGTAGAGGGAGGTTGACGGGGAAAAGGGGAGACATTGGTCAATGAGTATAAAGTTACAGTTAGGAAGAATAAGTTCTAGTGTTCCATTGCACAGCACAGTGACTGTAGTTAATACTGTATATTTTATTTGTTTATTTGTTTTTTGAGATGGAGTTTCGCTGTTTTTGCCCAGGCTGGAGTGCAATGGCGCGATCTCGGCTCACTTCAACCTCCGCCTCCCGGGTTCAAGCAATTCTCCTGCCTCAGCCTCCCGAGTAGCTGGGATTACAGGCATGCGCCACCATGCCTGGCTAATTTTGTATTTTTAGTAGAGACGGAGTTTCTCCATGTTGGTCAGGCTGGTCTTGAACTCCTGACCTCAGGTGATCCACCCACCTCGGCCTCCCAAAATGCTGGGATTACAGGCGTGAGCCACCACGCCCCGCCTAATACTGTATATTTTTAAATAGTGAAAAGAATTTCAAATGTTCCCACTACAAAGGAATGAATTTTTTTTAAGGGAATAGCCTGACAAAGACAAGGCAAAAAAGAATATGTATATATAATATATATATAATATATATATATTTGAGATGATAGATATGCTAAGTACCCAGATGTGATCATTCCACAATGTATACAGGTATCCAAACATCACATTGTACCCCATAAATATGTACAATTATTATTTGTCAATTAGACAAAACCAACCAGAAGTTAGAGAGATTGCTTACAAAGAAAGTCAAACCACCAGTATACACTTCCTGAACCACAGTAGATGCCTTAAGACAAGAGGAATAGAAATTTTAAAATGCAACTGTAGGCCGGGCGTAGTGGCACATGCCTGTAATCCCAGCACTTTGGGAGGCCAAGGTGGGCAGATCGCCTGAGGTCAGGAGTTCAAGACCAGCCTGGCCAACATGGTGAAACCCCGTCTCTACTGAAAATACAAAAATTAGCCGGGTGTGTTGGCGTGCACCTGTAATCCCAGCTATTCAGGAGGCTGAGGCCGAAGAATCACTTGAACCCAGGAGGCAGAGGTTGCAGTGAGCAGAGATTGTGCCACTGCACTCCAGCCTGGATAACAGAGCGAGACTCCATCTCAAAAAAAAAAAAAAAAAAAAAAAATTGCAACTGTAAACTTGGAATTGTATTCCCAACTAAACATTCATTCACAGGTGAGGACAAAAATAATATTTGAAAAATAAAGATCAGGACAGAAATTAATGAAATGAAGAACAGAAAACCGATAGAGAAAATCAACAAAACAAGTTGGTTCTTTGAAAATATTAGCAAAATGGGCAAACCTTTAGCTAGAATGACAGAGAAAAAAGACTCAAATTACCAAAATCAGGAATGAAAGAAGGCATATTGCTACCAAACTTATAGGGAATAAAAAATATATATACTGTAAGGGAATACTATGAACAGTTGTTTACCCAAAAATTAGACAACCTAGCTAAAATGCACAGATTTCTATAGCTTACTAAACCAAGTACTTTTCCCAGTTGTCTTCTTTTGTGTGTCAAAACCAGCAGATGACAACAGAAATGAACAATTGAGGCCTCTAAAACTCTTCTCTTTCAGCTGACAAGGCAGGGAGCTAGTACTTGAGTCCTCTGACATGATTTGGGGTTGAATAGAACCTTCACATTCCTTCCAATCCTCTTAAATTTGTTAAGCCATCCCAAAACAGAAAATTCATTTTTCCCTGAGAAAGTACCAGAGAAATCTGGTCACTGACCTCCAGACAGACTAAGAAAAGTGGGCCTAAGGCCAGCATGGTGGCTCACGCCTATAATCCCAGCACTTTAGGAGGCCGGGACAGGCGGATTGCCTGAGGTCTGGAGTTTGAGACCAGCCTGGTCAACATGGCAAAAATCCGTCTCTACTAAAAATACAAAAATTAGCCAGGCGTGGTGGCGTGCACCTGTAATCACACCTACTCGGGAGGTTGAAGCAGGAGAACCATGTGAACCCGGGAGGTGGAGGTTGCAGTGAGCAGAGATCACGCCATTGCACTCCAGCCTGGGCAACAAGAGTGAAACTCCATCCCAAAAAAAAAAGAAAGAAAAAAGAAAAGCTGGCCTAAGACCTGGGATGCAGAGGGATTTTGCCCCATCCACCTGATCAAGTTGCTTACCTTGTCACCACAAACCGCACAGAGGGCTTTCATCTGGAGTCCCCAGCCTGCTCTCCGCACAATCAGGTCTGGAATCTCATTTCTCTGGCTGATTTCCCAAGGCTGTTCTGTTCACCTCAGCTACGGGAAATCTGGCTACGTATCTTTTGGCAGGTAGCTGTGGTGTCTTGTCAGAAGCGAAACAGTAGCAATGAAAATGTCAGATTTTTGTGCTATGTTTCCTTAAGTATTGCCCAACACCAAACTTTTAGTGAGCCAGCCCGTTCATTCATCCAGCAAATATTTATTGAAACTGTGTTATGTGCAAGATGTTACATTAGGAGATACAGGTATATAGGGAAATCTCATGTAATCAAGGCAGATTAGGTCTAGTTGGAGATTAAAGTGAAATAATTTTTTTTTTTTTTTTGAGACGGAGTTTTGCTTTTGTTGCCCAGGCTGGAGTGCAATGGCGTGATCTCCAGCTCATCGCAACCTCTGCCTCCTGGGTTCAAGCAATTCTCCTGCCTCAGCCTCCCAAGCAGCTGGGATTACAGGCATGTGCCACTACATCTGGATAATTTTGTATTTTTAGTAGAGACGGGGTTTCTCCATGTTGGTCAGGGGGGTCTCGAACTCCCGACCTCAGGTCATCCGCCTGCCTCAACCTCCCAAAGTGCTGGGATTACAGGCGTGAGCCACTGTGCCCGACAAAGTGAAATAATTTTAAGGGAAAAAATATAAGTACCATAAACCATATAAAGTTTTAATTCTGTGGATTACAACCTAATAATGGTCATGAAGTCAACTTAGTGGGTTTGTTACCCCTTTTTTTAAAAAAAATATGCATTGCAATGCATATCTTTATGGATATTTTGTGAAATTTTTGTTTGCTATATTGTTATTTATATTGGAGTTGCAGTGTTAAATGTTTTTAATGTGGGTTACAGTCAAAAAATATGAAAGGGTAGTTCAGACTTCTGGATTCAGAAAAATCCAGAAGTTTGCAGATGAGAGGTGACTTTGGGGAGTTAGAATTTTGACAAGTGAAAATGAGTAATGAGAGGAAAAAGTGGAGAGCAGAGGCCGGGTGCAGTGGCTCATGCCTGTAATCCCAGCACTTTGCGAGGCCGAGGTGGGCAGATCATTTGAGCTTGGAGTTCGGGATCAGCCTGGCCAACATGGTGAAACCGTATCTCTAGTAAAAATATAAATATTAGCCAGGCAGGGTGGCGGGTGCCTGTAATCCCAGCTACTCAGGAGGCTGTGGCAGGAGAACCACTTGAACCTGGGAGGGGGTGGTTACAGTAAGCTGAGATTGCGCCACTGCATTCCAGCCTGGGCTACAGAGTGAGACTCTGTCTCGAAATAATAATAATAATAATAATAATAATAATAATAAAGTGGAGAGCAGAGAGAAGTGGGTCTCCAAGCCTGGCACCAGGAATGAGAAACTGAGAACTACCCAGCAACAAGGAAGGATTTAGGGGATACCTAAAGAATTTTGTGTGTGGGAAGATATGGAGAGTTAAGACCTTTTGTTAATAATTAATTGTATTCCCTAATGGATTACTGATAGCTTATCAGCTCTGCTTGCCTATGTGGACTTTGACAGCTCCACCTTTAGTGTGGTTGAAAACAAGTGAGAACGCCATGATAGGCCCGGTGGTGGGGTGTCTGGTCCTGCCCCCTCTCTGCTCAGCAATCTCCTTGAAGGGTGCCTAGTTCTCCTGTGGATAGTATTGACAACTAGCCTGGAAAAGCCATGGGATTGCTCTCCAACTTTGGTTTTAAGAGATTAACACTCCTTTAGGATACGTGTTTACGGGCTTCATACACTTCAGAGCTCTGTGTGTTGGAAGCATGCTTATTTCACTTTATCTCTGGGTGGACTTCTCACTCCTTTTCCAGTGCTTCAACAAAAGGTGTGGTGGGGATTGGCCCCTTTCTGACAGCCCACTACAGTGGGATGAGAGTCCCAAACGGATGACATAATGTCTGGAAAGCACCAAGTTTAACCAAGAGAGAAATAGGGTTATTACAAAGATGAAGGGGCTCTGAGGGAAATTCTGCAAGAGATATCATTACTTTGAAATCACTTGGAAAATAAATGAGAGGAATATCACCGCTGCCCCCATACCCACTGCAGCACTGTAATTACGGGGTGGGGATAATTGAATTTTAGAAACGCCCGGGGCCCAGCTAGACTCTTCAAAAGTAACATGAAGAATCTGACCCCCTCTGGCCTGGCGAAGAGCAAGCTGCTGAGTTCTTGCCACCGGCTCCAGCGACTGTCTGCTTTCCTTTCCTCCTTAGCGCCGCCATCACGGGGGTCCTCCCCGCAAGACCTGCAGAGAGTGGGATGTGGCCCCCTTCCCTGCGCAAATTCAGAGAGAGCTAGTGCCGTCTGGGGATCAGTCACTGTGCTAGGAGCAGATCGAGTACTAAGCCGCGACAGTTGGATTAGAAAGCCCTTCCTCCGAGCCCCGAAAGGCCCAGGTGGCAGCTGGCTCAGCTCATAGAGGAAATAGTCCTGATGTCCTGCAGAACAGAAACAATGGGAGTCGAAAGAGTGGTTTATTTTCTCAAGAAATCTGCATTTCTCAGGCCTGATATACATCTCAATGAGATGTCCCACAGCGGAAGAGTCTCCTTGGACATTCTTCACCCAATTAACATTTCTCCCAACTTTGGGTTAGTAGGGTTCTTTAGGCGTCTGATCATTGTGGGAAGCGGTGCGGCATCAAGTCTGAAAAGTGAATGTAATATGGTTTATTTGGAATTCGACCAGGAAATTTTGGTTCCTTTGGCTGGTGGAAATATGCAGAAGAACCATCGTCTAAGGGCGCGTCCCCTTCTGGAGTACCTTTCCGAACTGGGGAGGGAAGAGAAAAGCTTTTTGGATGAACCAAAAGTGGTAAAATGCACATTCAAATCGAGTGGGTAAGGACTCGCCTCCTGGGGGAGCGGGGTGGAGGCTAGGCGGTGAGAGCTTCCCGCGCCCGGGGAGCAGGTCTTCACGGGAGGTTTCCGGAGGCAGGAGGAGTCAGAGGTCCTCGCGAGTCACGGCCGGATGGAGGGTGGGAGCGGGCGCCTACCACAGCCAGGGCCGCGAGGCGCAGGAGGGCGCAGGCTGGCCAGGTCCCGGGTCTGCCGGCCCCACGTGGCAGCCCCGGGGCGAGCGGGGCGGGTCGGGGGCGGGTCGGGGGCGGGTCCGGTCGCTGACGCGCCGGGTATATAGCCGGGCATGCGCGCGGTGCTGCGGCCCGGACGCACGGAGGGGGGTTGGCGCGCGTGTCTACGCGGACGCACGGGCTGAGCTGCTTCTCCAGCCGCCGCCGGCCGCCCGGGACCTTGCGGTGAGGCTGCGTGGGGCCGGGGCCGCCTCCGAGCGCCAGGTGAGGGAGTGGATGCGAGGGGCCGCGAGATGGGCAGCGGCTGAGGAGCCGCGCGCCCCAGGCTGGGGCAGCGGGTGGGGGCGGGGACAGCGCTGCGCCGAGGACAGGGCACCGCTCCGGGGCACCGGCGCACGCCCGGACTGCTGGGTGGAGGCTACACCTGGCTCTGGTGCCGCGCTGGCGAGGGGAGAGGTCAAGGCGCGGCCCGTCCGCCTGGAGGGTGCAGGATGCTGGAGCCGCAGAAGGGTGCTCAGAGCGTGGGTCGCCGCGCCGAAGGCTGAGCCCGGCTCCCGGAGCCCCCGCGCGGACACGGACGCAGAACGCAGACAGTAGGTGGCCAATCCGAGGGGCCGCTCCATGGGGCTCTGGGATCTGGACTTTGCTTTTCAGGAGCTGCGTCCCCCGGGCCCCCTCCGGTCCATCTCCCCCCGGAGATACATGTACTCAATCTTCCGGCTGAGCGAATCTCCAATCTGGCTTGCCCGCGAGGATGGCTTTCTGGCTATTTTTGGTCCTTAATGACCAAGTTAGGTGGTCGGGTTCAGGCTGCCCCCTCTTGGTGGGTGAGGGCAGTGGGACAAAGTCGCCATCCGAGCAGTTTCATCATCTGATCCTGAGGTCCAGCTGAGCCGGGAAGATTTCCTCAGCTCTAGACTGGGGGTTCACTTTTGAGGATCTTGTGCTTGCCAGGGCCTGGGCTCCAAAGAGAGGCTTCTCTAAACAGTTAAAGGGCTAGGCTGTGGAGGAGGACTCCGGACACGATTTGGGGAGTGGCCAAGTGCTCTCTTGTGGCCCGAATGGAAGCGTGGGGGTAGGAGCAGCTTTGACCTGACCCTTCCTGGAGCAAGCCTGGTTTGGGTTTATGTCTTTAGTGGCCCTCCCCTAGGAGCCCCAGGCCATTGGGACGGCTGTGCTCCTGCCGAGGAGTGGCCTGGGAGTTAGCCCTGGCCTCTGTCCCTGCTCTGCACTTAACCGGCCCTGTGACCTTGGGAGGGTCAGGCCAGTACCACGGTCAGACTAGATCACCTTATCCACAGCATATACAATTCGGTAACTCTTACCCTTTTTTTTTTTTTGGAGACAGAGGCTCACTCTGTCGCCCAGGCTAGAGTGCAGTGGCGGGATATGGGCTCACTGCAACCTCCACCTCCCAGGTTCAAGCCATTCTCCTGCCTCAGCCTCCCGAGTAGCTGGGACTACAGGCGCCTGCCAACAGGCCCGGCTAATTTTTTGTATTTTTAGTAGAGACGGTGTTTCACCGTGTTAGCCAGGATGGTCTCGATCTCCTGACCTCAGGTGATCCGCCCGCCTCAGCCTCCCAAAGTGCTGGGATTACAGGTGTGCGTGAGCCACCACACCGGGCCTATCCTTACCTCTTAAAACACAAGCCCTAAATATGGACAAGAACTTGCATCCTTGGTAAAGCTACAGAAGGGATGTTCAGAATCATAACTTAGCAGCTGGAATTAAAAGCCACATGTTCGGCTGGGCGCGGTGGCTCACGCCTGTAATCCCAGCACTTTGGGAGGCGGAGGCGGGCAGATCACGAGGTCAGGAGATCGAGACCATCCTGGCTAACACGGTGAAACCCCGTCTCTACTAAAAATACAAAAAATTAGCCGGGCGTGGTGGTGCATGCCTGTAGTCCCAGCTACTCGGAGGCTGAGGCAGGAGAATGGCGTGAACCCGGGAGGCGGAACTTGCAGTGAGCCGAGATCGCGCCACTGCACTCCAGCCTGGGAGACAAAGCGAGACTCCATCTCAAAACAAACAAACAAACAAAAGCCACATGTTCCTTTTCCTGGTGGAGGCTCAGAGAGGTGAGTTTCCCATCACCTGTGTGGTATCCAGGAGATAGGCTAGTGGTCCTCCTGCGGAATTGGTTTGCAGGTAAGACTAGAGGGCACCAGACAGTGGAAGGGGATCCTCTGGATACTGTCTTCCCAAAGGGCCAGTCCAAAGCAAGTTCTTGCTTAATTTATCATTTTTTACTCATCTGGCCTCTGGGGCCTTGAGAGAGGGCAGTGCTGAGGGGGAGATACGATCCAGGTGTTGACTGACAGCTGGCCAGCCAGTGCAGAGGCTGACCTGAGAACTTGGGGGCTGGGGCAGCTGCATCATTGGCCTTGTAATTTAGGCCAGAGTGAGAATTTTGGGCTCTGGGACTCAGCCTGTGGATGTACAGTGCCTGGTCTGTTTTGGGCTCAGCAGTGGCCACCGTGGCGGGTGCATGCAGACGGCCTGGCCCCCACCCTTCCAATGCAGACTCCTGGGGAGAAACAGCATCCGTGGATGGGGAACAAGATAACAACACAAGAGACGCTTCCGTGCTCTGCACAATTCAGTTCAGAGAGTGAGCGCTGTGCTAGACACGGTTGTGCTGGTGGCGGAAGAATTCCGGCCTTTTCAGATAGGTGGGTCTCTGTTCAAATCCTGGCCCCGTCACTCTCCAGCAGTGAGAAATTTCTTAACTTCTGTTCTCACTGGCTTGCAGGATGTCGTGATTTTGCCTGGAACATAGTAGAGGGCTTGTCATCATTCTCATCGTCATAATTTTTGTGGGGTGGAGTGGGTTATTTAGGGGTGCCAGAAGCTGACAGTTGGGTTGGGTTGTAGGAATGGTGTGAGCCCAGGCATAGGGTTGATTCATCTCTTCCTTGGCAACATGGATGCAATTTCCCTGCCCTGCTGTGAAGGCTGCTTTTCTGTGGCCTGCCAGGGATTGTCCCACAGATCAATTGGGCAATCTTACGGAAAACAAACTTCTTTCTACCTTTATTTCTGGGAGCTACTCTGATTTCTTCAGAGAAGAAATGCTCCTTCTCTGGGCTCATGTGGCCAGGAAGGAGTAACAATGCCTTCGTGTGCCTGGGTGGTGCGTGTGTGCTTGTGTGTGTGTGCATGTGTGTGCACATGTGTGTGTGTGTAGGGTATATATCACTCACAAGACTGGTTCTGTTTTTAAACCCTGCTTACCTTCTTCCTCCTTCCTTACCTGCTCACACCCTGCACTGTTCCAAGAGGAACCTCAATCCCTGTTTAATATTTGCAGAATTGTGGGGTTTACACAGTAGTGTTGTGAATAGATTGTGTGTGCCTGGGAACCAGGACCTCCCTGTCCCCACTATGTCAGGATAATGGCCTCCCCTGACTTGGCGAAGGTAACGCTCCGCCATGTTGTTGAGCCACAGAACCATGGAATGTTGACCGGGGGGGCTTTGGTGATCTTGGAGTCCGGCCCCATTATTTTACAGTGAATGAAACGGGATCCAGGGAGGTGAATTGGTGTACCCGAGTCACATGGTTACCAGTGGCCAAGAGACTTGATGGAGAAGACCAAAGAAGGGTTCTATTTTTGATCCTAAATGTGATTATGAAATTGCTGACACCTCCAGTCTTTACTTGGAAACTAGAAGAGGAAGGGGCCATTTGTCCCTGCGCTTATTGAGGGAGGGGGTGTTAGTTTCTTCTGGAGAAGTGTCTGTCTTTCCAGACTCCCTGGAGACATGGGAGGCTGGGGAGTGAGCAGGGAAGGGGCCTGCTGCTCAGCCCAGCCGGGACTCACCGTGTGTCTGCAGTGGGGCTTCTCCGACCTCCCGGCTGGCAGGCTGGTGGAATGCCAGGAGATAAGGAGTCCAGAGTCCGCCCCCTCGACTGTCGCCAGCCAGGGCCTCATGCCCACCTAGGGGACAGGAGGACAGCCCCTAGGACACAGGATCATGTAGCCCCACTGTCTTGTTCCCCCGCCCCCTTACCATGGGCATTAAACCTCTTAGAGGCGGCCCCGGGTTGGGCCTGGCAGAGGCAGAGATGCAGAGGCTGGGCGCTCTGACCTGCACAAGGAGAAGAGGCTGGGGAAGCCACAGAATTGGCCTGCCCAAGGGAGCAGAGTGCCCAACCATGGGAAACTGAATTCCCCACCTTGGCAACTGGAGATCAGGCTGTTGTTAGAACTCCTAACCTCCCTCAAAGGGCAGGCCCCGGAGAATCTTGGAGCTTGGTGGAATGAGACGGTGACTGTCCTACATTTATTACCACCGAGTTCCTAATGGCCCTCTTAGGCAGTGCACTCAGTATTAGTAGTTAATAAAAAAATCAGATAAAAGTTGGGAATCTAAAAAAAAATACGTGTCTTAAATCATTTTTTAAATTTATTTTATTTTATTTTAGAGATGGAGTCTCACTCTGTCGCCCAGGCTGGAGTGCGGTGGCCGGATCTCAGCTCACTGCAAGCTCCGCCTCCCGGGTTCACGCCATTCTCCTGCCTCAGCCTCCCGAGTAGCTGGGACCACAGGCGCCCGCCACTTCGCCCGGCTAGTTTTTTTGTATTTTTTAGTAGAGACGGGGTTTCACCTTGTTAGCCAGGATGGTCTCGATCTCCTGACCTCGTGATCCGCCCGTCTCGGCCTCCCAAAGTGCTGGGATTACAGGCTTGAGCCACCGCGCCCGGCCCCAGGTTTTCAATAAATGCTCCAAGGTAGCATTTTAAACATCATTCAGCACCTTGCTTTTTTCACCTAGCAACTATATTAAGATTTTTTTCCATATCAGCACATAGAATGCTTTTAGCATTCTCTGTCATAGCTGTGTAGTATTCCATAGTATGGAAGTATCATCTTTTTTTAACCAACACACATATCACCCTGTCTGCACTTAATGTTTGCAGAATACATCTGTGAAATAGGATTGCTGGGTAAAAGTTTAAATCTGTTAATTAACTTTCACTAAATAAAGAAATAAAGCGAGGACAGGAGATATTTGCAAAACAGCCATGTTCGGAATCCAGTTACTGCTTTTATGTACATACCTAATTTAATTTCAGCTTTTTATTATTTTTCCATTTGCAACGAGTCTTTCTAGATTAGTAATTCTCAAACTTTTTGACGCTAGGACCCCTTACATTGTCTTTTGTGTAAGTGGCTGTCTTTATTGATAGTATATTTAAAAATTAAAACTAAGGAAAAAAAATTTTTTTTTGAGACATGGTCTTACTATGTTACCCAAACTAGTCTTAAACTCTGGCTTCAAGCAATCCTTCTGCCTCAGCCTCAAAACTGAGAAATTTTAAAATAGTTATTTATTCATTTAAAAAAGCAACAATAAGGCTATTACATGTTAACATAAAAAAAAAATGTTTCGAACGGGCCTGGTGGCTCACACCTGTAATCCCAGCACTTTGGAAGGCCGAGGTGGGCGGATCACAAGGTCAAGAGATCATGACCATCCTGGTCAACATGGTGAAACCCCGTCTCTACTAAAAATACAAAAAATTAGCTGGACATGGTGGCGCATGCCTGTAGTCCCAGCTACTCAGGAGGCTGAGGCAGGAGAATCGCTTGAACCAGGGAGGCAGAGGTTGCAATGAGCCCAGATTGTGCCACTGCACTCCAGCCTGGTGACAAAGCAAGACTCTGTCTCAAAAAAAAAAAAAGTTTCATGAAAAATAACTATATTTTCCAAAATAAAGTAGTCAAAAGAATGGCCTTGTTAGCATATTTTTAGAAATTTCGGGATTTTAAAATAATTATTATTGGATGATAATGAGATAACATAATAGGTGTAACTTAAATTTGCTGTTAAGAAGTCAGTTAAAAGTTCTGAGAACAAATGGAGCTAATCTCTGAGAACACCTATATATTGTATTATACCCTAAACTTCTACCTTCGAAATTTCTCAAAAACTCAAGATGACACAGGTACATGTCACATTTCATGTGGCTTCTGAAAAGTGAGAGTGAAAAGCTTTTAATTTCTGTATATTAGAATAAAAATAGTCTTTTGGCGGGTCGCGATGACTCACGCCTGTAATCCCAGTACTTTGAGAGGCCTAGGCGGGCAGAGCACAAGGTCAGGAGATCGAGACCATCCTGGCTGACACGGTGAAACCCCATCTCTACTAAAAACACAAAAAATTAGCCAGGTGCGGTGGCGGGCGCCTGTAGTCCCAGCTACTCAGGAGGCTGAGGCAGGAGAATGGCGGGAACCTGGGAGGCGGAGCTTGCAGTGAGCAGAGATCTCGCCACTGCACTCCAGCCTGGGCTACAGAGTGAGACTCTGTCTCAAAAAAAAAAAAAAGAATAAAAATAGTCTTTTACCTCAGGGACCCCAGGTGTCAAAATATAAGACAGTAATTTCAGAATTACTGTTCTAGATCACTCAGCTTAATTTTCTCAGATATCAGACATTTTTCTTTGTATTTATTTTATGGGGTTTTTTGTTTTGTTTTTGTTTTCTCGTTTTTTTTTTTTTTT
The DNA here is from genome assembly GCF_008728515.1 of Papio anubis. Classification (NCBI taxonomy): domain Eukaryota; kingdom Metazoa; phylum Chordata; class Mammalia; order Primates; family Cercopithecidae; genus Papio; species Papio anubis. The sequence continues at coordinate 20,483,524 of NC_044983.1, forward strand.
TTTCCGAGGCGGAGTCTCTCTCTGTCACCCAGGCTGGAGTGCAGTGGTGCAATCTCACTGCAACTTCTACCTCCTAGGTTCAAGTGATTCTCCTGCCTCAGCCTCTCAAGTAGCTGGGATTACAGGCATGCACCACCACACCCAGCTAATTTTTTGTATTTTTAGTAGAGATGGGGTTTTGCCATGGTGGCCAGGCTGGTCTCGAACTCCTGACCTCAAATGATCCGCCGGTCTTGGCTTCCCAAAGTGCTGGGATTAAAGGCATGAGCCACCGGGCCCAGCCCTCAGTTGTTATTTAAATAAATCATAACCATTTAAATAAATAGAACCTGCGTAAAGAGGTTTGGGAATAGGCACAGCTGGCTGTTGGCATGGAAACCTTCAATGGTAACAGCAGGTGGTGGAGTAGGAGGGGAGGTTGGCCACCTGGTGAGGGGCCTGTTGGCTGCAGGGAGGGACTGGAGACCCGGGGGCCTTGAGCAGTCCAGTGGCGGTCAGCTAAGAGAGCTGCTAAGTACCATCTCCATTCCCGAGATGCTTGTGAAATGTGTGAGGAGCTGTGCACGTGTGGAAAGTCAGATGCAGGATGGCCTTCCTGAAGTTGCAGCAAGTGGAACAGAGGAGAGGTACTTGGTGAGGCCAGAGGAGGGAGTGGCAGGAGCTGACAGAGAAGGCTTCCTGGGGAGGGATGGAGCCACATCTTGAAAGCTAGGAAGGGGGAGAGAGAGCAGGATCCTGGTAAGGAGAGCCGTGTGAATGTGTGAATGCCGGTGGGATGGTGCACGTGGCCCAGGGTTGCTGATAAGACGGAGCAGCAGGTGAGGTGGCTGGAAATGTACGTTGGGTCTAGGAGTCTCGAATGGCTCACGGGTGTAAGGTACGAGTGTTCTCTTGGAACTCAGAGCTGTTTCCATATCAGAGACTTGCCAGCAGCCCTCTGTCTTGGGGTGCAGCCTGCCAGCCTGCTCTTTTTTTTTTTTTTTTTTTTGAGACAGGGTCTCACTCTGTTGCCCAGGCTGGAGTGCAGTGGTACGATCTCAGTTCCCTGAAACCTCCCCTCCTGAGCTCAAGCAATTCTCCCACCTCAGCAGCTAGGACTCCAGGTGCACACCACCATGCCTGGCTAATTTTTGTATTTTTAGTAGAGATGGGGTTTCACCATGTTGGCCAGGCTGGTCTTGAACTCCTGACTTCAAGTGATCCACCCGCCTTGGTCTCCCAGAGTGCTGGGATTACAGGCGTGAGCCACTGCACCTGGCCAGCCTGCTCTTATCTGGAGCAACTCCATGGCCCCACGTCCCTGTCCTCTGTACCGGTCCACTTCCTCCAGCCTCCTGCCGTCTTCCTCAGCCCTCAGAAGCATGGAGCAGCCTCCAGTTTGAACACAGCCCTTAAAAGTCTCTCCCAGAAACTGTAATAGATGTGACTGACTATACACAGAATTCCACCAAACAATTGTTTGGTATTTTTGTCAACTTTATTTTCTTCTGATTATCAGAAGTAATGCATGCATATTGTAAAGTGCAAAAAAATATTTTGGGAAAAGTCCATAATCCTGCTCCAGTCTCTGTTTTCATATTGGCATGTTTTCTTACGGTTGTTTTTTTTTTTTTTTTTTTGCGGGGGGTTGGGGAATAATACAATTGGCTGTCTACCCCCATCTGACCTTGACATCAAAATTTCTTCCTAAGTGTTTAGTCTGTCTTATGACTGTATCTTTTTTTTTTTTTTTTCGAGACGGAGTGTCACTCTGTTGCCCAGGCTAGAGTGCAATGGCCGATCTTGGCTCACTGCAACCTCTGCCTCCCAGGTTCAAGCAATTCTCCTGCCTCAGCGCCCCCTAGTAGCTGGGATTACAGGCATGTGCCACCATGCCCAGCTAATTTTTGTATTTTTAGTAGAGATGGGGTTTCGCCATGTTGACCAGACTGGTCTCAAACTCCACCTCAAGTGATCTACCCGCCTTGGCTTCCCAAAGTTTTGGGATTACAGGAGTGAGCCACCGTGCCCGGCCATGGCTGTATCTTAGTTTGCTTAACCATTTCCTTTTATTTTAAACTTTTATTTTGAACTAGTTTTAGATGTGCAGAAGAGTTGCAAAAATACAGCAGAATTCCTTTATATTCCTCACCCCAGAGTATAATTATATAATCAGGAGCAGGAAATCAACATTGGCATAACACTCTTAACTAAACCGCAGGCCTTATTTAAATGTCACCAATATTTTCACTAATATCCTTTTGCTGTTTCTAGAATCTGATCTGGGATCCCACACTGTTTAGTTATTTCTCCTTAGGCTGTTGCAGTCCGTGGCAGTCTCTCCCTCTTTTCTTGCTAGAATGTTGGAACACAAAGTGATGTTGCATCTTTTTGAGGTATTCATAATGTCACGGGGTTTTTTTCTTTTTTTTTTTTTTTTAATTTTGAGACAGGGTCTCACTCTGTGCCCAGGCTGAAGTGCAGTGGTGCGATCTCGGCTCACTGCAGCCTCCACCTCCCAGGTTCAAGCGATTCTCTGCCTCAGCCTCCCAAGTAGCTGGGATTACAGGTATGAGCCACCCACACCTGACTTTTTTTTTTTGTATTTTCAGTAGAGACAGGGTTTCACCATGTTGTCCAGGCTGGTCTTGAACTCCTGAGCCCAAGTGATCCACCCACCTCAGCCTCCCAAAGTGTTGGGATTATAGGCATGAGTCACTGCACCCGGCCATGTCAGAGTATTTTTTTACTGGTGATATTTATCTGGATTACTTGGTTGGTGTCTGCTTGATTTCCACACTGAAAAAGGGTGGGTTTTTTGTTGTTGTTTTACAAAAACTGAATGGGGCCAGACACGGTGGCTCACACCTGTAATCCTAGCATTTTGGGAGGCTGAGGTGGGCAAAGGCTGAGGTTGGGAGTTCAAGACCAGCCTAGCCAACATGGTGAAACCCAGTTTCTACTAAAAATATAAAAATTAGTCAGGCATGGTGACGTCAATGCACCTGTAATTGCAGCTACTCGGGAGGCTGAGACAGGAGAATCGCTTGAACCCGGGAGGCAGAGGTTGCAGTGAGCTGAGATGGAGCCACTGCACTCCAGCCTGGGCAACAGAGTGAGACAATGTCTCAAAAAAAAACCCAAAAAACAAAAAAAACCCGAATGGGTAAACTGAAAAAGTTATCTTTCTTTCCCTTTGTAGTTTCAGGAGATACTTTGAGACTATGCAAATCCTGTTTCTCCTTGTACTTTCATCCCCTAATTTTAGCATCCATCTGTGGACCCTGCTTGCAACAATGATTACTGTGATGTTTGCCTGATGATTCTCTGTTTCCCTCTTGTACATTTATTTATTGGAATTCTTTGTAAGCAAGAGCTGGCCCTGCTTCCCCATTTATTCATGCATTTGATTATTCATAATCAGATTTTGTTCTATGGGTGAAAGTTGAATAATATTTTTTGTGGCTCAAATTGTTCTCGCTTTGACCATTTTAGGAGCTCCTTCCAATTGTCTCCTGTGTGCTTCTGGTAAGCCCCTGTCTTTTTTTGCTTTTCAGTGTTTCCTTAATTTCCTTTACTATAAAATAGTCCAGGCTCATCTTGTGACTTTGCTGCCCCAGCCCTACAGTCAGGCACTTGTCCACGGAGTCTGGTTTCCTTTATTGGAGAACGCTGTTTAGAAACCAAGGTCTGGTTGCTAGGGGTGTTCATTGCTACAGGAGTTATCATTGCTAATAGGTCCTCTTAGCAGACAAAGTTAGGAAACAGATGATTCAGCACCTATCTGTATACATGTATGCTAAAAAATACAAGTTTGTACTGATACCTCTTATTCTGATCTAACCTTACAAATTTCATTTTATTTTAGTCTTTCCCTTTTCATTATGACTTCTTTCTCCAACAGTGAAAAACCCTTTCAGCCATTTTCTTAGCTGGGATGAAGGTTATTTTCCACTGGTTTTGCTCCTATTATCGTGGCCCTGATTAACACACATTTGCACGTGTGGACTGTAGAGTATTTGACTCAACTCACCTTTCAGATAGTAACATCTGGAGGCAGAGGTGAGTGTTTCTGATTTTATTTTATTTTATTTATTTATTTTTATTTTTTTTGAGACGGAGTTTCACGTTTCACTCTTTGTTGCCCAGGCTGGAGTTCAATGGCGCGATCTCAGCTCACCGTAACCTCCGCCTCCCAGGTTCAAGTGATTCTCCTGCCTCAGCCTCCCGAGTAGCTGGGATTAGAGGCTTGCACCACCACGCCCGGCTAATTTTATATTTTTTAATAGAGACAAGGTTTCTCCATGTTGGTCAGGCTGGTCTCCAATTCCCAACCTCAAGTGATCTGCCGCCTTGGCCTCCCAAAGTGCTGGGATTACAGGCGTGAACCACCACACCCGGCTGAGTGTTTCTGATTTTAAATACTCTGTGATTCTGCACGCAGAGCTGCACTAGGATGTACTGAATGCCTGATCAGTGTCTTACCTGCCGAATACCCCATTTGGATCTGTGCCTACTCGGCTACACTGTCCCTCTCTACAGTTCACAACTCTCTTGCCAATTGTATTTGCCTTAAACAATACTCCCATCCAGTTCCTAGCTTTAGAATTCTTTGTAAGATGAGAACTGTAGCCTAATATTAGAAGCTATAAAGCCTGCCCGGTCTTAAGATCAGAAACCGCTACCACTCATTTACCTACCACCCGCTCTTGGTAGGCATGTGTCAGTAGAACGGATTAATTGGAAGTAAACTGGAATAGGACGGAGTGCAGAGACCCATGCTGCCTGGCCTTGCCACCTGTGACCAGAACTTGTCACTTCACTGCTCTGGAGAGTGGAGGTCTATCAGAGCAGGCAAGCGTATTAGTATGACAAACGTAGTGGCTTAAAACAACACCCATTTAGCATTTCACAATTCTGTAGGCCAGAAGGCCGAGCATTGCATGACTGGCTCCTTTGCCGGGGGTCCTAGAAGACTAAACTTAGAGTGTCAGCTGGAGTTTCAGGGCCTCTGCCAGGCTCATATGGTTGTGGAAAATTCAGCTCCTTGTGGCTATAGGACTGAGGTCCCCTGCCCCCTCACCCCTATTTTCCATTGCTGACTGCCAGTCAGGGGCCACTCTCAGTTCCTAGAGGCCCCCGTATTTCCTTTCCATGTGGTCCCCTCCATCGCCGGTGACACAGCCTTTCTCCCACATGGAGTCCTGCTCACACTTCAGTTCTTTTTGCCAAGAGGAGCCATCCTTGTAAGGGCTCACCAGCTTCGTTCTGGCCCACTCAGGGTAATTTCCCTGTCTCACGTCGACTAATGTGGTCGGCAAATACCTGCAGACTCGCTTTTGCTACACAGTGTGCCATGATCCCAGGAGTGATGTCTCATATTGATGGGTTCCGCCCAAACACAGCAGTGAGGGTCACTGGAGTTATCTTAGCGTTCTGCCAGCGGCAGCTCAACATGATCAGGTCTTAATTCTGGCACCAAAGTGTTTACCCGTGGATCTGTGTCCCATGGTTCCCCTGACAAGTGACCTCAAACTTGGTGGCTTAAAAACGACAGAAATGTATTCTCACAGGTCTGGAGGCCAGCAGTGTGAAATGCAGGTATCACCAGGACCACACTCCTTCTGACAGCTGTAGGGGAGAATGCTTCCTTCTTTTCCCAGCTTTTGGTGGCTCCTGGTGTTCCTTGGCTTGTGGCTGCACCACTCCCTTCTCTGCCTCTGTCTTCACATGACCTTCCCCTGTTGGTGTATGTCTGCATGTCCAAATCTCCCTCTCCTTTTTCTTATAAAGACATTCGTCATTGAATTTAGGGCCCATCCTAAATCCAGGACAATTTCATCTTGACATCCTTAACTGATTTTATCTGCAAAATCTGTATTTCCAAATAAAGTCACTTTCTGAGATTTCAGGTGGACAGTTATTTGAGGGGATAGTATTCAACCCACTAGATTCAGGATTGTGGGAAGAGTTGCTTACTAAACTCTGGTTCACAGAGCTGCCAAAGAAAAGAGATTTCTTTTTAGACCTAGGAGAGAAGGCAGGTTTGGCTGTGTGGAGGCTGGGGCCCATCCTCAGGCCATCTGCTCCCCTCATGGTGACACAGATCTGAAAACCAGGTGGGTAGAAGGCTGGGCTAGAGGCCCTGTGTCCTTAAGATCCAGACACTTTGCAGTATAGTCAGCTCGCAGTCTCTGTCTCCGTGGATTCAACCACTGATGGAAAGTATTTGAGAAAAGAAACAAAACTGGCCAGGCGTGGTGGCTTACTCCTGTGATCCCAGCACTTTGGGAGGCTGAGGCGGGCAGATCACAAGGTCAAGAGATCGAGACAATCCTGGCCAACATGGTGAAACCCCATCTCTACTGCAAATACAAAAATTAGCTGGGCGTGGTGGCGTGCGCCTATAATCCCAGCTGCTCAGGAGGCTGAGGCAGGAGAATCGCTTGAACCTGGGAAGTAGAGGTTGCAGTGAGCCAAGGTTGTGCCACTGCACTCCAGCCTGATGACAGAGCGAGACTCCATCTCAAAAAAAAAGAAACAAAACTGACAATATAATGATTAAAAAGAGTACAAATAAAAAAACACAGTATAAAAATTATTACATGCCATTTACATTGTATTCGATACTGTAAGTAACCTAGAGATGGTTTAAAGTCTGTAGGGAGGAAGTGCGTAGGTTATATGCAAATACTGTGCTATTTTATATCAGGGACTTGAGCAATTGTAGATTTTGGTATCCTGGGGGCGGAGGGGGTGTCTTGGAACCAGTCCCCTGCCGATGCCAAGGGATAACTGTACCAGCAACTTGCCTCTGTACAGAGAGCTCTGGTTGAGTGTGACACTGTCGCTGTAGGATGGGCAGGGGACAGATTGTGGTAGCTCTGTGGCAAAGAGGGAAAACTGAGGTCAGAGAGCTGAAGTAATTGCAGAGTTTTGTACTTAGAAGGGACAGCAGTGTTTGGTCCAGCAGTCTTGAAGTGTCAGGCCAGTTCCTGGGGCTAGAGAGAGGCTGATCCTTCAGCACCTCTCTAGCCCGAGGTGGCCTGGGCCTCTCCTAGAAAGTTCTGATTCAGGACCAAGATGAGGCCTCAGTGGTGCCACTGGGTTAGGGACCCACGCACAGATGCAGTCCAAGACTGGAATCTGTTTCATACCTCCAAGTGAAGAGCTTCAAAAAGGGAGCAAAAAGCACCCCCCACCCCACCCCGTCCAGCCACCGAGCACCCTCCCACCTGCCCAGCTTATCAGTAAGCCTTGCCTTCCATTCCCGGTTTGTTTGGTTTTTTTTACCCCGAGACAGGGTCCCACTCAGTCGCCCAGGCTGGAGTGCAGTGGCTCCATAATGGCTCACTGCAGCCTTGACTTCCCGGGCTCAAGTGATCCTTCCACTTCAGTCTTCCAAGTAGCTGGGACTACAGGCATGTACCACCATGCCCAGATAATTATTGTATTTTTAGTAGAGACAGGGTTTTGCCATGTTTCCCACACTAGTCTCAAACTCCTGGGCTCACGCAATCCACCCCCTTTAGCCTCCCAAAGTGCTGGAATTACGGGAGTGAGCCACCATGCCCGGCCTCGTTAATTTTTTTTTTTATACAGAGTCTCGCTCTGTCCCCCAGGCTGGAGTGCAGTGGGGCTCCTGCCTCCCGGGTTCACGCCATTCTCCTGTGTCAGCCTCCCGAGTAGCTGAGACTACAGGCGCCCACCACCACACCTAGCTAATGTTTTGTATTTTTAGTAGAGACGGGGTTTCACCAAGTTGGCCAGGATGGTCTCGATCTCCTGACCTTGGCCTCCCAAAGTGTTGGGATTACAGGCTTGAGCCACAGCGCCCAACCCCTAAATTTTTTTAAATGCAAGAAAATACAGTTGGCCGGGTGCGGTGGCTCAAGCCTGTAATCCCAGCACTTTGGGAGGCCGAGACGGGCGGATCATGAGGTCAGGAGATCGAGACCATCCTGGCTAACACAGTGAAACCCCGTCTCTACTAAAAATTCAAAAAAACTTAGCCGGGCGTGGTGGCGGCGCCTGTAGTCCCAGCTACTCGGGAGGCTGAGGCAGGAGAATGGCGTGAACCCGGGAGGCGGAGCTTGCAGTGAGCTGAGATCCCGCCACTGCACTCCAGCCCGGGCGACAGAGCGAGACTCCGTCTCAAAAAAAAAAAAAAAAAAAAAAAGAAAATACAGTTGTATTGCCTATAGTTTCAGGGCAGGAGAGGATTTTCCAAGCATGTTACTAAAAGCAGAAACTTTAAAAAGGAGAAGTATGATACATTTGCCTTTACCTCTTTAAAAATTATGTCAATAATGCCAGTTAACAAAATTAAAAGGCAAACAACTAATTAGGAAGAATATTTGTAACATGTGACAAAAGGTTAATATTTTGCCATATAATAAACCAATAAAAAAAATGAACGTATCAGCAAAAATGGGCAAAGAAGGTTGGGTGCAGTGGCTTATGTCTGTAATCCCAGCACTTTGGGAGGTGGAAGTGGGTGGATCACCTGAGGTCAGGAGTTTGAGACCAGCCTGGCCAACATGATGAAACCCCGACTCTATTACAAATACAAAAATTAGCCGGGCGTGGTGGCACGGGCCTGTGATCCCAGCTACTTGGGAGGCTGAGGCAGGAGAATCACATGAACCCGGGTGGGGAGGTTGCAGTGAGCTGAGATCATGCCACTGCACTCCATCCTGGTCAACAGGGTGAGACTCTGTTTCAAAAACAACGAAAAAAAACGGGCAAAGAAGAGTAACAGGCAATTTGTAAAAGGAGTAGAAATATAAAAGTCAACCTTGATAATCAAAGAAATGCAGATTAAAATAATTAAGTAATTTTTAACCTATCAAATTGTAAAGATGGAATAATTTAATACTCAGTGTTGGTGAGAATCCTGTGAAATAGGCACTCATACACAGGTAGTGGGAGTATGGAACTAGTTAAATCTTGATCAGGGACAGTGAGTGGTACGTGCCTGTAGTCCCAGCTTCTTGGACAGATGAGGCTGGGGAGGATTGCTTGAGTTTTGGAGTTAGAGACTAGCTCGGGCAATGCAGCAAGACCCATCTCTACCAAAAAAAGTTAAAAATTAGTCCAGCAGGCTTGGTGGCATGTGCCTATAGTCCTAGCTACCTGTGAGGTGGGAGGTTCCCTTGAGCCCAGGAGTTGAAGGCTGCAGGGAGCTATGATCAGGGCACTGCACTCCAGCCTGTGCCACAGAAGTGAGACCCTGACTCTATTAAAAAAAAAAAAAAAAAAAGAATAAAACTTAGAACCTTGAGGGTTTTGTTTTGTTCCTTTTTGAGACAGAATCTTACCCTGCCACCGATGTTAGAGTGCAGTGTGGTGGTCTCACCTTACCATAGCCTCTGCCTCCCAGGCTGAAGGGATCCTCCTGCCTCAGCCTCCTCAGTAGTTGGAACCACAGAGGCGTGCTACCATGCCTGGCAATTTTTTTTTTTTTTTTTTTTTTTTTTGTAGAGACGGGGTTTCACTGTGTTGGCCAGGCTAGTCTCAAACTCCTGGGCTCAAGCCATCCACCCGCGTCGACCTCCCGAAGTGTTACGATTATAGGCGTGAACCACCGCACCCCCAGCCGGTGGTTTTTTCTTTTAGCCTGAGGATAGGGATCCTTGTCCATGCAGGTCTTCTGCTGGCTTTGGTGGAAAGCTGGCTGTGGTGTAAGCCAGAAAGGACCACTGCCTCTGCTCAGGATGGTAGCTTCAGCAAATCATACAGTAAGTTCCTAATAAATACTTGTTGACTGCAACCCCTGAGGCCAGGGACTGCCTCCCAGCCAATTTTATCCCTGCATCTCAGGATTCCTTTCATTCTTGGAAGATCCCTTCTGATCCTTTTCTTTGCTCCCTGCTGGGGAACAAGGAGTGAGCAGAGGAGGAGGCAGCCAGCTCACCAGAAGCGCCTCGCCCACCCGCACAGGGATTACTGGGCTGCTGTCCTGGAGGGACCAGGAGCGGGGCAGACCTGGACCAGCTATATTGTTTCACTTATTTTACTGGAAGCCCTAAAAGTTGTATTTGTGTGGAAGCAAGTGGGGTGGGATATGGGTGTGTATCTTGTTATTTGAGAGAGCCCTGTAAGATTGAACAGTCTGCACTCTGTCCTTTCCTGGAAGCAGAGGGCCCCGGCCAGGCCCCAGGGACTGGGCGCTTGTTTTCTTAGAGCACAGCGTGCTTGAGGCCTGGGGCCAGGTTTAGCCGCGCTGGCCTGCAGGGAGGCTGGCCCTGCTTTCCCTACCAGGAAACAGAGAGGACAAGGCTTTGAGCCCTGGAATTCCTCCCTGCCTCCGCCCTTCTCTCCTCCTGCTCACTGAGGGCGCATCCTGTGCCCTGTCATCCCAGGCCCATGTGACTCCGATTGGTGTATCTGTATTCCAATTCCAATGCTGACCGTTTGTCCAGCGCTGGCTATTTTCCATCTGATAGGCTGGGCAAGTTCTCAGGATACCAGGTCCCTGGGTGGTTTCCAGGGGCAGCAAGCCACGCCGTTCCCATCTCCCTTCCCAGAAAGGTGCAGAAAGTACAAAGTCACCCACTCCCTCAGGCCCAGGCTGCTGACCAAGTGCCAGGTCTCAGAACAGAAATTCCACGTCTCAGTTCCTGTTCCCGGCTCCTCGGGACACTCTGTGGTGCCTCCCACGGCAGAAGCCTTGGCCGTGAGTAAACTGGTGTGTGCAGTGGCTCTGCTGGCCAGCTCCCGGCTGTGGCCATGGTGACTCTGGCATCACTCCCTTTTGATGGCACTGGGCCCCCTCCCCCAGCGTTTCAGGATGTGTGTGATGGCAGGGAAACTCAAAATTTCCATGAGCCAGTGAGAAATTCTAGAAACAGCCTGTACTTGTGGACTTTCCTTTTTCTTCCCCTGCCACAGGGAAGAGTGAGAATGTTATTTTTGGTGGAATTATCAGCTGGTTGACCTTCTCAGGGATGTGGAAAGGGAGGCTGCCTGCCCGGGCCTCTCTCCCATTGCCTGCCTTTGTGTCCCCTGCCCCACCTCACTTTATGTTTAGAAAAAAAAACAAAAACAAAAAAAAAAACACTGGCAGGCGCAGTGGCTGATGCCTGTAATCCCAGCACTTTGAGAGGCCAAGGTCGACAGATCCCTTGAGGTCAGGAGTTCGAGACCAGCCTGACCAACATGGCTAAACCCTGTCTCCACAAAAAATACAAAAATTAGCCAGGCGTGGTGGTGGGCGCTTGTAATTCAGCTACTCGGCAGGCTGAGGTGGAAGGATCTCTTGAACCTGGGAGGCAGAGGTTGCAGTGAGCCGAGATTGTACCACTGCACTCTAGCCTGGGCAACAGAGTGAGACTGTCTCAAAAAAAAAAAAAAAAAAAAATCTTGGCCAGGCGCAGTGGCTCACACCTGTAATCCCAGCACTTTGGGAGGCCGAGGCGGGTGGATCACCTGAGGTCAGGAGTTTGAGACCAGCCTCACCAACAAGGTGAAACCCTGTCTCTACTAAAAATACAAAAATTAGCCCAGCGTGGTAGTAGGTGCCTGTAGTCCCAGCTATTCGGGAGGCTGAGCAGGAGAATTGCTTGAACCCAGGAGGCGGAGATTGCAGTGAGCCGAGATCGTGCCACTGCATTCTAGCCTGGGCAACAGAGTGAGACTCTTGTCTCCAAAAAAAAAAAAACCAAAAAACTCCACCTTATGTTTTACGTCTCTATTCCAGGCCAGCTTCTCTGGCTCTCCAGGGTCTTCAGTTCTGTTCTGCTGAAACGACTGCAGGAGACAGGGGGTCCCTGCCCTCTCCCCAAGGTTGCCTGTAGTACACCCAAGCATAAAGACCAACGAACAGTAAAACTGAAATGTGTGGCGCTTCATGAATGGGCAGTGGGAAAATAACATGCTTTTCAGTGGGTGTTGTTTGGGGATGGACACCAGGTACTACCCGGCCCTCCAGTCTCTGCCCTCCTGGAGTGGACAGTCTAGTTAGGAGGAGATGGATAATGAAAAAAGACTAATAGGGTATTAGGGTTCTCAATGCCTGGGAGTGGGCTTTTTTGTCCACATTGAAGAGGTTACACTTGAACTGAGACCTGTTAGGAAGATCTAGGGGAAGAGCATTCTAGGCAGAGGGAACAGCAGGTGCAAAGGCTCTGAGGTCAGAATGAGCTTCATATGTTAAAGGGACAGGAAGAAGGGCTTGGGTGACTGCAGCCCAGTGAGTGAGATGAGCCAGTTCTATGGTCAGCAGGATGGGCAAAGGCCAGTTGACACAGTGGTTTATAGACCAGGAAGAGGTGTTTAGATTTTATTCCATGTGGGCTGGGTGTGGTGGCTCACACCCATAATCCTAGCACTTTTGGAGGATGAGGTAGGGGGATTGTTTGAGGCCAGGAGTTCAAGAGCAGCCTGGGCAACATAGTGAGACCCCCATCTTGAAAAAAGTTAAAAAAGAAATTAGAATAAAAAAGATTTTATTCTTCATATACTGGGAAGACATTGGAGGGATTGAAGCAAGGAAAGTGATGTGATCAATTTATACTTTATTTTATTTTATTTTTTTGAGACGGGTCACAAGCTCTGTCGCCGGGCTGGAGTGCAGTGGCGGATCTCAGCTCACTGCAAGCTCCTCCTGGGTTTATCACGATTCTCCTGTCTCAGCCTCCTGAGTAGCTGGGACTACAGGCCCACCACCTTGACTGGTTTTTTTTTTTTTTTGTATTTTTAGTAGAGACAGGATTTCACTGTGTTAGCCAAGGATGGGGTCTCGATCTCCTGACATAAGTGATCCGCCCGTCTCGGCTTCCCAAAGATGCTGGATCCCAGCTTAATTCCTGCGTCCGACTAACCTTTTTGAGAGACAGTCTCATTCTCACCAGGCTGGAGTGCGGTGGCAATCCAATCTCGACTGTTCCCAACCTCTGTCTCTATCGCGATTCTCCTGCCTTAGCTCCCGAAGTAGCTGGGACTAGGTGGTAAGCCACTATGCCTGGCTAATTTTGTATTTTGTGAGCAGAAGATGGGGTTTCACTATCACGTTGGCCAGGCTGGTCCCCAGCCTCCTGACCTCGGAGGTGTCCTGCCTCAGCCTCCCCAAAAGTGCTGGGATTGCAAGTAATGTCGCGCCTACCAGTCCAATTTGTACTTTAGAAGGATGACTTTTTTTTTTTTTTTTTGAAATGGAGTTTTGCTCTGTTGCCTAGGCTGGAGTGCAATGGCACGATCTCGGCTCACTGCAACCTCCGCCTCCCGGGTTCAAGGGATTCTCCTGCCTCAGCCTCCCAAGTAGCTGGGATTACAGGCATGTGCCACCACACTCGGCTAATTTTTGTATTTTTAGTAGAGACGGGGTTTCGCCATGTTATGCAGGCTGGTCTCGAACTTCTGACCTCAGGTGATCCACCGGCCTCGGCCTCCTAAAGTGCTGGGATTACAGGCGTGAGCCACCGTGCCCACCCCAGATGAATCTTTGATTAAGCTGTAAACTTACGATTTGGGCACTTGATATGTGCATATGTTAAACTTAAAAGAGGGGAGTGGGAGACTCTGACAGAACAGAGCTAGGTGCTGAGAGGAAGCTGGAAGCCCAGGTAAGAGATTTTTATTTTATTTCAATATTTCCTCCACTCAAATTCCTTGTACTCCATCCACTTTGCAAGGAAGACTTGCATGAGCTCTTGTCCTCAGGGAGTTTGCAGTGCAGTGTCTTCAGATGCAGAGAGTCCTTCCAAATTTTCCTGGAGGGAGCCTTGAAGAATGAGCAGCATTCAAAAGGCTATTGTTGGCCGATTGTGGTGGCTCACTTTTGTGATCCCAGCACTTGGGGAGGCTGGGGCGGGAGGATCTCTGAGCCAAGGAGTTCAAGACCAGGCTGGGCAACAGGGTGAGACCTTGTCTCTACAAAACAATAAAAAAAATTAGCCAGTCATGGTGGTGTGAACATCTGGTCCTAGCTGCTCTTGAGGCTGAGGCGGGAGGATCACTTGGGTCCGGGAGGTCAAGGCTGCAGTGAGCTGTGATCATGCCACTGCACTCCAGCTTAGGTAACAGAGTGAGACCTTGTCTAAAAAAAAAAAAAAAAAAAGCCAGTAGTTACTAAAAACTTGGCATGTCCAGTTGGTGTTAAAGTCGTGTTGCAGTTCACTCCTCCACTCTCTTGCTGATGGGCTTTTGGGTCGGCCCTGATTTTTTGTTACTGCAAATAGTGGCTGCCGTAAGACGTCCTCGGGGTTGAAAGTCACCCAGACAGGAGCCTGTCTGAGTTGCAAGCTAAAAGCAGAAACCCTTTCTTGGTGGTAATCCAGTTGCTCCCTGGGGTTGGTGTTAGCTGGAAAGGGTAAGCCTTTAAGTCTGGTTAGAATTTTGATCCCTTGTTAATAGGCGGGCAGGCAGTTTGCAGGACGTGGAGGAGCGAAAGGGCAAGTGGAAGTACATAAGTGGTTATGTTGTCAGGGAAGTCACTTCTTTCGTGCCATATTATCTGGAAAGTGCCACCATCCCCACTGCCTTGAAGTTTTTATTTATTTATTTATTTATTTTTTTGAGACAGAGTCTCGCTCAGTCACCCAGGCTGGATTGCAGTGGCGCGATCTCGGCTCACTGCAAGCTCCACCTCCCGGGTTTACGCCATTCTCCTGCCTCAGCCTCCTGAGTAGCTGGGACTACAGGCGCCCGCCACCGCACCTGGCTAATTTTTTGTATTTTTAGTAGAGACGGGGTTTCACCATGGTCTCGATCTCCTGACTTTGTGATCCGCCCGCCTCGGCCTCCCAAAATGCTGGGATTATAGGCGTGAGCCACCACGCCTGGCCTTGAGGTTTTTAAACCTGAGGATAGGAGGCCTTGTATGAGCGGGTGTTGGATCGTCTGGCCCTAAGCGAGAACTGGGTGTGATATGAGCCAGAAGCCTCTGTCCTGGAACCCATCTGTGCATGTGCTCTAGGCAGCCTCTCTGCAGAGTCCTGGGTGAGGCTCCTCCTGCTTCCTTTGCATCTCTGACAGGGAGCTTTAAGAAGACATCTGTAGCCATGCGCCTTGGCTCAGGCCTGTAATCCCAGCACTTTGGGAGGCCGAGGTGGGCGGATCACCTGAGGTCAGGAGTTTGAGACCAGCTTGACCAACATGGAGAAACACCGTCTCTACTAAAAATAAAAAATTTAGCCGGGTGTGGTGGCGTATACCTGTAATCCCAGCTACTTGGGAGGCTGAGGCAGGAGAATCACTTGAACCTGGGAGGCGGAGGTGCAGTGAGCTGAGATCATGCCATTGCACTTCAGCCTGGGCAACTAGAGCAAAACTCCTTCTCAAAAACATAAAGAAGAAGAAGAAGACACCTGTAGGCTCCTGCCCTTGACTTCTGGACTGGAAATAATGCATCTGCATTGAAGTCCTTATCTTAGCCGTTGTGTCATGTCTGGGCGCGGGGCTGAGGATGTGTCTGTCTGTTTATATATGTGTTTGCATGGTGAGTGTGTGCATGTACACATTTAAGCAGCAGGTGCTTATTAAGGTCCTACCAATCCCGCAGGACTCTTAGGAAACAACCTAAAATATAAAGCCTGTCCTTCTAGAACCGTATGACCTTGAAACTAAGCAGGAGGTGAGAATGTTCCCTGGATGGGGATGGAACTGGTGCTGGGGGATGGGACTGGTGCTGGAGGATTGGGGTGGATCTGAGGTGGTGCTCTGTCCTGCAGTATGCCTTGTTTTGTTCGTCCAGGCCCTTCACACCTCGTGGAGAGAGTGCATGGGGCGCGTGCAAACCACTGACATGAATGGGACTTCCTAGTCCTGTGGCAGGGAGGGGTGTGGAGATAGAAACATGCAGGAATGGAGGGGTAGAACATTTCAGATGCAGCCTAGGGCCCAGGCAAGAGAGCAGTGGCAGGTGAGGGTGACAGTGGGCAGGACCCCAGTTGGAGAGACCCCTGACTCCCAGGCAAAAGGGCTATAGTACCTTGCTGGAGGGAGGGGAGTATTGGGAGGTTGTGCTTTGGGTGGGAGGGGCGGTGATGAAGTAGGGGCAGGAGGTTCTGGAGGGGAGGGACTGCCTGGCCAGGAGGGAACAGCAGGGGCTGGAGTGTTTCTTTCTGTTCAGGAGCCTGGAATCTAAGGGAGATGCTCTGGGTTCGTGGTGAGCCCCACAGGGAGAAAGCAGAGGATGTGGGAAGGCCTTAACTTCAGTAATGGGTTGGTGGCTGCCAGTGACCTTGAGCCAGAAGAATGTGCTGTGTGGGAGGTTTGGACAGCCCGAGGGAAAATGGAGGAATTATGATTCACTCGTCTACCTTTCTCACCCAATTTGGAAATATGGGCTTTTCCTTTCTTTCTTTCAGTAACCCTCTTTCTCATGAGAATGGGGCTTGTTTTATTAATCTGTTGGTAAGTATTTATAGTTACTGAGAAATCAAAAGTCCAAGATGCAGCCCCTGCCTTTCCTGCTGGCGCCCTGGTCGTGCCCTCTCGAGCAGTGACGACGCAGGGGCTGGGCGGGAAAGGGCCGGCGCTGAGCAGCAGCCCTTCTTACCTGCTTTGGTTAAGAGATCTGGAGATGGAATGAAAAAGCTCTGGCTCTGCCTCTGAGACTGGTGGCCCTCCGACTTCAGTGTGCATCGTGATCACCTGAGCACTTCGTCAGACCCAAGTTGCTGGTCCAACCCCAGAGTGTCTGATTTAGTGGGTTGTGGCGGGAGTGCTAAGAGTTTGCACTTCCAGCACGTTCCCAGGTGTTAGTGATGCTGCTGTTCCAGCAACCACACTTTGAGAACCCCTTCCCTGGAGAAATGGCCACACACGACTCTGCATCTCAGCTGCAGACTGGCATGGGCGGGGTCTTTGAGGAGGAGTCGGGCTTGAGTGGGCTTGAGGGCTAGGAGGTCGTCAGGGGGAGGTAGTGGTACAGGAGGACCCGAGGGAGGTGGGGTAGGCTGGGGGCAGGTGGTCTTGGCTGCAGGCCCAGCAGTCGGGTCGCCACTGGAGCTTGGCTTCTGGGGACACTTGCTGCCCATCCAAGCATGCCTCGCAACTGCTGCACAGGTGCTTGTCATGGGCCAGCGGATAGATGTAAGCGGAACACAAAGGCTAAAGGTCTGCCAAGGGCCCACCTCCCCTCCCCGGCGTGGTGAGGTGGGGGGCTCAGGGGGACTTCACCCATTTTGAGAGGTAGGGCGTACACAGGCTTCTTGGGAGAGGCCCTTGGAGGCACGTTTTGCCCAGTGTATTGCTGCCAGAGACTTGGAGTTAGCATTTGTTAGTATTTATTTTACTACTTTGCTTTCTTTTTACAGTCCAGAGGTCTTTTGGTTTTTACACCTGTAATGTCGTGAATTCCCAGGGAAGAGGTTCCAGCAGCTCAGGCCTCTACCCTTGGTCTTCACAGTGCCCTCCTCCAGGTGGGGCAGGCTGGCCCTTCCGTTGCACCCAGGCACTTTTCTCTTGGGCTTCCTTGTGTTTCTGGTCATTTTCCTGCACGCGTTCCAGGAAGCAGTCTTGGCTCTTAGAGCGCTCACTGTGCTCACTACACACATTCATTCTCTTGGCCAGAATCTTGCCCTTGTTTGTTTACGGCAATGCCGACAGCATGGTAGGGAACACTGCAGACGCCTCTGGTTTTGCCATGGTAACATTTGTGGGTTATTCCTTTTTTGAACAGTACCCATTCCCTTGAGGTCTAATGTCTACAGTATCACCTTGTAGATTCCCATGTATGTGGTCAAAGGAACAACTCCATGTTTCCTTCCTTTTTGACAGTAGAGTATACTTTTTTTTTTTTTTTTTGAGACAGAGTCTCACTCTGTCGCCCAGGCTGGAGTGCAGTGGCGCAGTCTTGGCCAGCTGCAACCTCTGCCTCCTGGGTTCAAGCGAATCTCCTGCCTCAACCTCCCGAATAGCTGGGACTACAGGCATGCACCACCATGCCCGGCTAATTTTTGTACTTTTAGTAGTGACGGGGTTTAACAGACAGGGTCTCGCTCTGTTGTGCAGGCTGGAATGCAGTGGTGCAATCATAGCTTATTGCAGCCTCAAACTCCTGGGTTCAAGCAATCCTCCCACCTCAGCCTCTCAAACTGCTGGGATTACAGGGGTGAGCCACCACATCCAGCCCTCGAACCAGTGTTAAGTATGTAACAGTCTTGCAGGGAGAGCCTGGATACCTTCCAGAGGGTGGATCCTGGGACATGCATTTTCCTGGTGTGGTTCTGGAGCAGGTGGCTTCTTGTGCCATAGCTACCTGGTGGCAGCACAAGCAGCAGCTCCATGGCGTCCCAGCTCTGCAACATGATCTTTGCAAATAGGTAGCTCCTGGGAGCTCAGCCTGGAGTCTTGTTACTTCTGCTCTTTGAAGGACCCTCTAGGCCATTTAATATCCTGTACAAAATCCCTTTCTGCTGAAACCACCTAACTGCACCCTGATCTATACATCGCCCTTGTCATCATCATTCAGGTTAGATTCCTTGTTGAATTATTTGCTTTCTCTGCTTTGTTAAGGGTAGGTGCTAGGTCCTTTGCATCCGCAATACCTAGCCTGACTTCTGGCACACAATTGGTAAGCAGTGAGTATTTGTTGAATGGATAAACTCTTGGAGTGAGTTTGTAAAGCCAGTAGGTAATAAGCTAGCTTTTAGTTCAATTAATATAAATGAAATTCAAGGTCAGGGAGTTGTGTAGAGAAGTGCTTAATAGGTGGTCCTGACACCTGACCTCAGATAATCTGGGTTAAAGTTGGTCTGTGGGCCCAGGAGGATAGAATGTCTTTGGCAAATGGTTCTGAGCTCCCTGTTCTTTTTTTTTTTTTTTTCTGAGATAGAGTCTTGTTCTGTTGCCCAGGGTGGAGTGCAGTGGCGCGATCTCGGCTCACTGCAACTTCTGCCTCCCGGGTTCAAGCAATTCTCTGCCACAGCCTCCTGAGTAGCTGGGATTAAAGGTACCCGCCACCATGCCCCGCTAATTTTTGTATTTTTAGTAGAGAAAGGGTTTCACCACTTTGGCCAGGGTAGTCTTGAACTCCTGACCTCGTGATCCACCTGCCTCGACCTCCCAAAGTGCTGGGATTACAGGTGTGAGCCACCGCGCCCGGCCAGAGCTCCCTATTCTTTATCAGGCTGCAGGGGCGATGCAGGCAGACTTCAGTTAGAAGGGAGGCAAAACTTCTCTGCCTTTAGCCCATTATGTGCCCAGCACTGTCCCAGGCACTGTGCTGCAGGTAGGGAGGAGAGGAGGACATAGAAGAAACGGGAGGGAAGGATACGTTTCAGGAAGTTATCTTCAAAGAATACAAATCTAGCTGGGGAGGCTCCCTGGGAGACAAGGTAATGAGGAGTCCATAGTAGCCAGAGAAAAGTGCTGGAAAAGTGATCCAAGATGACTTCCTCGATAGGGAAGTAATTGAACAGAAGCAGAATTCAGGACTAAGTAAAGGGGTTGTCCTAAGAACCTAGAAGATAGGGAACTAGGAAGGCGCTGGCCTCAGTGCTGTGCCAAGCAGCCTTTAAGCTCTGTCTTGATCAGAGTGCCTCTGTGAGCTCAGTGCTTTCACAGTTTAATTGTGCCGGACACACTTGGGAAGTTCCTGGCAGGCCCCAAAGTTGAACCCAGGGCGTGTGGCACGTCGTGTCGTCCAGTGATTTGGCCACTAGATCATACTTTCTATTTATTTATCTGATCCTGAATAACAAGCCGGGAAGTTCTGCTTCATGGGGGTGACATAAGTGATGGATGTGAGTACCGCGTTTCCTAAGCCACATGCCTGGCCCCGTGGTCTGACAAACGGGAGTGAACTTGGATGACAGGGAGAATTTTGCAACTGTCTGGGAAGTGTTGGGTGAATGATGAGAAGTGAGGTGACTCTGGCCCTGACCTTGGGTGGGGAAAACACCGGCTGGCCACTCTGGGCTCTTCCCGGGTCCCTGCCCATCTGACTCAGTTGCTTTGGGAAGTCCCCTTTGCTCCAGCTCCAGCTGGGCTGGAGCAAGCCTGGCAAATGTGTTCCCTCCCTCCCTCCTCCTGGCTCCAGCGCCTGGGCCTGGCTGTCATTACACTCACTCCATGCTCAGCGTGGGGCTAAATAAGCCATTCCCTGTTTGTCTGTGCCGGCTGCCTGGGGCCCTGACCACCCGTCTCTGCCTCATAACCTCCTCCCACAGGCGCTGGCACACACAATGGGGGCTCAGTAAATATTAGTTGGTGAACAGCAGGCTCAACGTTCTAATTTTGTTCCCTGCTTCTGGGTCACCAGAGTTTTTATTATTATTTTTCTTAGTTTTCCCATCCTGCCCCTCCCAGCAGCGCGAGGTTTCACAAGGAGAGTGAGTGGGCTCTGCTGGCTGCCCTCCTGCACTGTCTGGAAATTTCCCACCCTGGGTGGGCTTCAACTGTGCCAAGGCTTGAGGCGAAGGTCCTGGGAGCAGGAGCTGGAAGAGGAGAATGCATCCTTTTAGGGTATGGAGGAGAGTAGTAGGTGGGAGGGCAAGAGGAAGCAGGGGGAGAATGGGCCAATTATCCCCTGGGCAGGGCCAAACCAGGGTTGGTTTCCAACTGTGAGATTTGCTATTTGCTTGAGTGAAGGTGTCAGCCTAGGTCAGCTTGTCTGAGGGGAGAGTGGCTTCTCACATGATGTTCCTTGGGTGAGTGGAGAGGGCCATGGGCTGAATGGTTTTTCTCAAAGCTCTTTCTACCCCCAGAAAAGCCTGTAGGGCAGTATTCACTTGATGGCCAAGCTGGCAGATGATTGGTTTTCTGATTTCGTAAACTGGGACTTACACAGATGACTGTATCATTGTTAGTTTGACCATGAATATCCAGGGTGTATTAATCAAGCATTTGTAAAACATTTGGCAGTTTCTGTAGCCCAATGTATTTTTTTTAATTGATTTATGTTATTTTGATGATTTTTTGAGACAAGATCTTTTCTCTGTCGCCCAGGCTAGAGTGCAGTGGCACAGCCATAGTTCATTGCAGCCTTAAACTCCTGGGCTCAAGCAGACTTCCCACCTCAGGGCTCCTTAGTAGCTGGGATTACAGGCGTGCATCACCACACCTGGCTAATTTTTGCATTTTTTGTAGGGACGGGGTTTCACCATGTTGCCTAGGCTGGTCTTGTACTCCTGAGCTCAAGCAGTCTACCTGCCTTGGCCTCCCATAGTGCTGGGATTACAGACGTGGGCCACCACCCCCAGCCCTGTAATGATTTTTTATTATTTCTTACCTGAAGGGTTTTTGTTTGTTTGTTTGTTTGTTTTTTGAGACAGAGTCTCGCTCTGTCGCCAGGCTGAAGTGTAGTGGCGCAATCTCAGCTCACTGCAACCTTCATCTCCCAGGTTCAAGCGATTTTCCTGCCTCAGCCTCCCGAGCAGCTGGGACTACAGGCATGCACCACCATGCCCAGCTAATTTTTGTAGTTTTAGTAGAAACGGGGTTTCACCATGTTGGTCAGGATTGTCTCTATCTCTTGACCTCATGATCCACCTGCCTCAGCCTCCCAAAAGTGCTGGGATTACAGGTGTGAACCACCATGCGCAGCCTTGTAATGATATTTTATTATTTCTTATCGGAAGGGTATTAATGCTCACCATCAGTCCTGTTACCATGCTTTCTGCATTCCTGAGCTCTCCGTATTTCCATTTCTGTATTAATTACATGCATTTCATTGTTAAGTCATATTTCCCCCCAGGAAGGGGACTATATTTTCTGAGTTCTTTTATGCCCAAGAATTTCTGCCTATTGTTTTTACCTAATTGTGCGATGTGTTGGCTGGGGATAATATTCTTGGCTCATAGTTTCTTTTGCTCCGAATTGTGGAGACTTTCTGGCATTCTTGCATTCTCTTCTGACACTGAATGGTGCTATGGGAAAGAAGAAGGCAGTTGGATTTTTTCCTGTTTAAAAGAAGTTTTAGTATGTTTCTCAATTTTCTTTTTTTTTTTTCTTTTTTTTTTTTGAGACAGTTTTGCTCTGTCACCAGCCTGGAGTCAGTAACGCGATCTTGGCTCACTGCAACCTTTGCCTCCCAGGTTCAAGTGATTCCCCTGCCTCAGCCTCCTGAGTAGCTGGGACTACAGGTGTACGCCACCACACCTGGCTAGTTTTTTTTGTTTTGTTTTTTTTTTAATAGAGATGGGTTTCACCATGTTGGCCAGGATGGTCTTCATCTCCTGACCATGTTATCTGCTTCCCTTGGCCTCCCAAAATGCGGGGATTACAGGCGTGAACCACTGTGCCCAGCCTCAATTTTTATAGTAACCCTTTCTGGGGGGAAGAAGAGTTTCTTCTAGATGCCTAAAAAACACTGTAATGTTTCAATGTTGAACATTGGCAGAATACAGTGCATTATTTCAGTCTTCAGATTCTGTTTTTCCTTTAATTTCAGGAAAATCTTGTTTTGTTGTTGTTGTTGAGACGGAGTCTCTCTCTGTCTCTCAGGCTGGAGTGCAGTGGCCGGATCTCAGCTCACTGCAAGCTCTGCCTCCCGGGTTTACGCCATTCTCCTGCCTCAGCCTCCCGAGTAGCTGGTACTACAGGCGCCCACCACCTCGCCCGGCTAGTTTTTTGTACTTTTTAGTAGAGACGGGGTTTCACCGTGTTAGCCAGGATGGTCTCGATCTCCTGACCTCGTGATCCGCCCGTCTCGGCCTCCCAAAGTGCTGGGATTACAGGCTTGAGCCACCGGGCCCGGCCAGTTGTTGTTTTGAGATGGAGTCTTTCTCTGTTGCCCAGGCTGGGGTGCAGTGGCACAATCTCTGCTCACTGCAACCTTCGCCTCCCGGGTTCAAGCAGTTCTCTGCCTCAGCCTCCCAGGTAGCTGGGACTACAGATGTGAGCCACCATACCTGACTAATTTTTATATTTTTAGTGGAGTTGGGATTTCACCATATTGACCAGGCTGGTCTCGAACTCCTGACCTCAAGTGAGCCACTGCGCCCAACCAGGAAAATCTTGTGTTTTATCTTAGAACACATCTTCCATTTCATTCTTGGGTTCCCATCTCTGAGAACACGAGTTATCCTTTCGTTCGTCTCTTTGTCTTCTGTTTTTGCTTTAATTTGTCTTGTCCATCTGCATTTACTGTGATTATCTCAAACTTTCCTTGAGCCATTTATGCCTAGTGTTCCCATTTTTTGAACAGCAAGCATATGGGAGTTAATTTATATCCTGCTCAAGGTCATCACCAAGGTCTGATTGCAAAAATTCAAAAAATTGCAACCTCAGGCATAAATGGGTTAAATGACTGGCAGAATTTTGTTCTGTATTTGTCATAATGTATTAGTTCTTCAGTGAGGTGTTATTCCTCTTTTTTAGTAAGCCTGCATCCTCTTCTGGTCTCATGTTGGTTATAATCTCATCTTTGAGCTCTCGTCTCGTGGAATTGATGTTCTAATGAGGTTATTCCTTGGCGTGGAGCAGTGGTGAGGAACAGCTTTCTCTGGAGTTGTGGTTTACCTGTCTGTGGCTTGCTCTGCCTGCTGTTTCTTTACCTCTTCCTCATGTGACTGCAGTTCTGCTCACATGTTCTGTTGGCTCTAAAATAAGAAAGCAACTTTCCTCTCCAGGTTTGTCCCCTCCTCTCAGCTCCAGGAGTGCTAAGGGCTAGGTATTTATGACCTGTTTTCTGTAGCCTGAAGGAATGCTAACTGTGTGGTGAGGTGGGTCTGTCCTCTATTCAGGGATGTAGTTCCTGCAGTGTGGCTCAGCTCACTTCCTTGAGAGTGGTATTCTTTTGTGTTAGAAGAGAAGATACACTTGGCCGGGCATGGTGGTTTATGCCTGTAATCCCAGCACTTTGGGAGGCCGAGACAGGTGCATCACCTGAGGTCAGGAGTTTGAGACCAGCTTAGCTAACATGGTGAAACCCCGTCTCTACTAAAAATACAGAAATTAACTGGGTGTGGTGGTGCATGCATGTAATTCCAGCTACTCAGGAGGCCGAGGCAGGAGAAATCGCCTGAATCTGGGAGGCGGAGGTTGCAGTGAGCCGAGATCGTGCTACTGCACTCCAGCCTGGGCAACAGAGCAAGACTCATCTCAAAAAAAAAAAAAAAAGAGAGAGAGAGAGAGAAGGAATACTAACTGGAATTTGAAATTGGATCATGTCCTCAATTCAGAATGTGGCCTGGGAGCCCTTATTTCCTTCCATGGGAGTCGGCCCATTGTTTTTGGTCCAGGTGCACCGGTTTTTTTTTTTTTTTTTTTTTTTTTGCTCTTCCCCAGTGGCTTTTCCTCCTACTCCTCAACTAAAGAGGAAAAATACTTCCTCTTGCCACACTTGGGGATGTGAGTGAAAATTCTGGATCTGCTCTTGTCATTCATTTGGTTTGTCAGGGTTGGGCCAGGAATAGAACATGAGCCATGCGTGGTGCCTCCCTCATTTTTCCCTTGCCTCTGGTTTTGAAGTTAATATATCTCTGATTAGATTTGTTTTCTTGTTTGGCTGCATTGGTGAATTTTTTTTTTCTTTTAAAAGTTTTACTCATTTTGTTAATTATCAGGTGTAGGAAAATTACACTCCCATTTCATGTTCTCATCTTAAGTAGTTAGTGTTGCAATATGCTTTCTTGTATGA
The DNA here is from genome assembly GCF_008728515.1 of Papio anubis. Taxonomy (NCBI): domain Eukaryota; kingdom Metazoa; phylum Chordata; class Mammalia; order Primates; family Cercopithecidae; genus Papio; species Papio anubis. The sequence continues at coordinate 20,508,032 of NC_044983.1, forward strand.
TACTCATTAAACTCTGTAAGTTTATTCTCCTCTTTTCTTTTTTTTTTCTTTTTCTTTTTTTTTTTTTTTTTTTTTTTTTCGAGACAGAGTCACCAAACTCTGTTCTTTGCCCAGGCTGGAGTGCAGTGGCCCAGATCCAGCTCCTGCAAGCTCCATGGGGTTCTTGCCATTCTCCTGCCTCCAGCCTCCCGAGTAGCTGGGGTTTACAGGCAGCCCAGCCACCACCCCTGGCTAATTTTTTTGTATTTTTAGTAGAGATGGGGTTTCACAGTGTTCGCCAGGATGGTCGTGATCTCCTGACCTCGTGATCTGCCTGCCTCGGCCTCCCAAAGTGCTGGGATTATAGGTGTGAGCCACCGTGCCCAGCCTGTTCTCTTCTTTTCAAGCTAAGGATATGGGTTCATTGTAATAATATGTCACTTGTGGTCCCACCGGAAATTGGGCTTCAGATTCACGTCCGTGGGCCTTCCATTGCCAGGCGGCACTTCCCAGGCCACTAGCACCCGCAGTCCTCAAGACAAGTAGTCCTTGATTTTTTTTTTTATTCCTTAAGACCTCCACCTTCCACCCTGAGGCCTGGCTTTGTCCTTTGTCTGCAACTTGTCAGGGTTTTTCCTTATGCGTGGGCTCCAGATGGCTCTTGGCTCACACAGGGCCTTTTGCTATTGTGTGAGTCACGGAGAGCTAACCTTGAGCCATGGTTATCTGCTAGCGGGTATCTGCTAGCTGGAGATACATTCCTATTAGGCTCAGCGGTCACAGCCCTAGAGTGGGGCAGGGATCGGAGAGTGGAGAAAGCGCAGTCTGCTTGAAGGACTGATGCAGAAATGAGCTGTTTTCCTGGGAGAGAACCCCAAGGGAGTGGTGGGAGCTGCCTTTGTAATTACTGTCTTGTGGACGGTCATAAGCCTGGGTGATGTGCCAGGCAGGACCATGGGTCCCTGAGAGACCCCTTTCTCTGTCCCTGAGGAATATATGAGAACCAGATGGCTCATTTTACATCCTTTGAGAAGACAGTTTGCGGGGAAGTCTTAGGATGATTCACTGAGGCCAGTCCGTGGTGGAACCAAGAGCTCTGGGGAACATAATTTCTATCAGCCTGGCTTCTACTTGGCTGCCCCCTCCACTCCCTCACCCACCCCTGCAACCCTGTGGTCTTTCTTTGTGTAGACCGTCAGCCTTCTCATAATTTTAAGTGAAGTGCTTCATAAAACCCCAGTTTAGACTGCCTTCAAACCGACTGCCACCCTACAGCCTGCAGCTGACTGTGACCCCGTGTAAGAGCCCCACCCTGGCGATGTCCTATGCATTCACACAGCCTGTGCTTGGTGGGACACAGTGGGCACGAGGGGACAGAGGGCAGACACACAGCCTCTTGGCCTCAGAAATCGTCTGAATTGGGCACGTTTGTCTCTGGAGCATTTGAGCTTAGTTTTCATGTTTTGTTTCTGCACTTGGAATCTGAGAGCAGGAGTGTTGGACTCCCTGGCCAGTGGAACGGGGGTGCAGTGGGGGGGTTGTCAGGAAAGGGAGGGGACAAGTGGATGCCCGGCTGCTCCGAGGCCTTGTTGGTTTCTGTTGCCTGTTCTCACATCTGTGCCCAGCCTGCAGACCCAGCATCACAGAAGTGAATGTTTGCTCCTCTCAAGAGGGGAGGTGGGCTTAGAAAAGAATGCAGCAAGCTGAGCATCACAGGTGCGTCCGTGCAGGACAGAAGTGCCGCTTCTAGGCAGAGCTACTTCTGGACCAAGTGAAGGGCAATGGTGGGTGGAATTCCAATTATGGGCCTCCGGATGGTAAGGCAACTTCTGAGCTTCCACAGAGGGTTCCAGAACAGGTGTTGCTTTCTTCTGTGTCTCCCTCCCACCTCCCCCAGAGTTGGGTCTGGCACCTTAGACACAGAAGGAGGGCACTAAAATAATTTTACTTCTTTGACCCCGAGGCAAGTGCACACTCGGGCAGAGAGATTCTGGTCTCTCTCCAGCAGGAAGAGCTGGCCTGGAGGCGTTCCCAGGCCACAGCACACTTCATTTTGTCTCCTTCCCACTTGTCTTCCTGCCCCTGAGAGGTGTCTGTCCTTACTTGAGGGCAGCTGGCCCAACACCCTGGGGGGACTGGAGTGGCTCTCCAGGGGCCACATATGGAATGGAACCTGGCGTGGGGCTTCCTCCTGCAGCTGGGGCCACGCACGCGGACCCCTGCCCAGCCTCCCTGTCCCGGCAGCATCAACCGCTGTGTGTGGTTCCCTCTTCTTTCTTTCCTCTCTAATACTTTTTACAAACCTTTTCCCTGCTAAAAATAACTTGTAGTTAAGAAGAAAACAAAACTCCACTGGAGCAGAAAACTCCCCTTTCATGCCTGCCAAAAGGCCGGGGTCACGTGGACTTGAGTGTCACTCGCAGTCCTAGATCCTCCCTAACCCTTGTGGGTGAGTGCGTATCTCAAGCGCTGGCCAGGCAGGAGGGCTCTGCTTGTGAATCTGCACACCCCATGGAGACAGGTCTAGACCTGAGCCTGGATGCTGTCTCGTGGGCGTCAATGCCCAGTGCATCACATGTCCTGGAGGAAAGAGCAGCTATGCTGCGGGGGAGAAAAGGTCACCTGGGAGAAGCGAAGGTGCTCTTGTGGGCTCATTCTTCTGAAGGTCCAACCTGAAGGTGCCTCTTCCCTAGCACTCCAGGCTGTCATAGCCGCCACCTGAGGGGCCGAGGGGCCACTGGGTCTGGGAAAAGTAAATGCTTCATAAATGCTCACCTCTAGGTGAATACCAGCCAGGTAAAGCTGCTAAAATCACCCTGAGTTTCCCACACCTGAAGTCTTTTGGGGTTTGAAGTTACAGCAAATAAGTTTGAGAAATGCAGCTGAGGGGGGAACATCTGTTGGTTTATCTTGTTGAAGTGGCCCCAGGGCACGAGCACTGTGACACAGTCTGTCCTCCAAAGGCTACCTGGGGCTGTCCCTTCATAGCATTGCAGGGCGTTGTAAGCCAAGATCTGGATGCTTATTGGGGCTGTTAGACATTGGGAAAGACCTGCACAGAGACATGCAGGAGTTTGTGGATCTCCATGGGTTCCAGGACGTGTATTTTTATGTCTTCGTGCAGAGGGCATGGTGGTTAAGAAAGCATTGAATTTAACGTCATTCAGACCGGGCTTCAATTTACAAAGCAATTCAACTTCTGGCTTTGCTGCTTGCTTCTGTGGGTCACGTTTCCTAATCTCTGAACCCCAGTGTCCTTGTCTGTTGCGTGGTGTAAGTTTCCCAGCTTCTGTTAAAGGAACTGGGGAATGCCAAGTGCTTAGCAAGGTCTGCGCTTGGTAAATGCTAGCTGCTGTCCGTCATCTCTTTGCCTTTTCTTTTCTAAATGCAGGCAGACCTCCCCCTTGTTTTGACAGCACAACTCATGCCATCGACAGTTCACAGTCTGCTCCGATGGATAACTGCTTTCTTTGTACAACAGGTTTTTAGTCATTCTTGCCTAAGATCCACCCTGCTCGCCAAAATTTAACATTTGTCTCTTGGTAGAGATTTGAGAGTTGTGAATCTCAAAGTAGCACTTGTACAAACCGTCATTGTGGCTGATGCCGAATCCATCCATGTGGACTCGAAGTATATATTCCACTGAAGAGTGATATTTTATGTCCCCAGATTCTGTACGTGCCCCATACGTGGATCCTAAAGCATGTAATGTCCCTGGCAATATCACAGTAGGGGACTTATGTGGTGTGTGTGCCCCAGGGCCTGGAGTTAAGATACTTTAGTTTGCCACAGGATATTCCTGACAGTTCCACTAGCAGTCTAATGTTTGAGCTGAGGGAGTCAGAGTTGGGAACCCTGCTGATTATAAGTCTTATAATTATTATAGCTAAATTTTATTGAGTGCTTTCTATGTGGTTCAGGCAAGCTTGGCAAGGGCCTTGCCATAGCTTGTGCTGTTAGATCCTCAAAGTGATCTAATGAGGTGGATACCAATTTTATAGATGAAAAAACTGAGGACAGAGGGAGACCCGGGTTGCTTGTCTGTAGTTACTTATAAGCAGCTGTGTAGAAATTCAAGGTAGGTTTGTCTGACACTGAAGGCCATGATAAGCTGCATCGCTGCTTTGAGTGATTCTAGAATATTGACTCGAGTTAAATAATTTATCCAAGATCACACTGCTGGTAAGTGGCAGAGCCAGGATTCAGGCAAGCCTGCTCTCAGCCTCTCTGCTGCTCTTCCTCTGTCATAAGCAAAGCCCCAGGGCGTGTGATGTACTGAGATTAGTGCCTGAGCCCTGGGTGCCTGGGGAAGAAATGGCTGCAGTGATTGGCTGCTTCTTGGTCTGAAGCAAGGAGACTCATTTTCCCCTCTTGATAATTTGTTTAGATCACTAATGAAATTATAACCATACTACGGGAGATGGTTAACAAAAGAAAAATCATCATCAATCTTACTTTAAGCTTTCGTTTGTCTGTTCTTTCTTTTTCTCTTTCTCTTTTTTTTTTTTTTTTTTTTTTGATATGGAGTCTTGCTCTGTCGCCCAGGCTGGAGTGCAGTGGCACTATCTCGGCTCACTGCAACCTCCGCCTCCTGGGTTCAAGCGACTCTCCTGCCTCACCCTCCCAAGTAGCTGGGATTGTGTGTGCCTGGCTGATTTTCATATTTTTACTACAGACGGGATTTCACCACGTTGGCCAGGCTGGTCTTGAACTCCTGAGCTCAAATGATCCACCCGCCTTGGCCTTCTGAAGTGTTGGGATTACAAGCGTGAGCCACTGTGCCCGGCCTCATTTGTCTGTGTTCTTTCTCAGTTCTAAACTCTGCCAAATAATTGCTCTGCTTTTTAACTTGCCATTATGCCATGACTCATTTATAGCTGCATAATATTCCGTGAAACTGATATGATTTACTTGACCCATGACACATCTTTCTGCACATAGCCTTTTTACTTTTGGATTACTTCTATTAGAGCAAATTAATTAATTATTTAATTGTTAATTGAGGGATTTATATATTTTCATTATCACATAGCTTTTCAAAAGTCCCATTGTTTATCCAGTCACTGGTATCTTATTCTATTGCTTAGCCTCATTGACATGAAATGTTTTATCTTAAAAAAATCTGGCTGGGCGCGGTGGCTTATGCCTGTAATCCCAGCACTTTGGGAGCCCGAGGCAGGTGACTCATCTGAGGTCAGCAATTCAAGACCAGCCTGACCAATATGGTAAATCCCTGTCTCTACTAAAAATACAAAATTAGCCGGGTATAGTGGCCGGCGCCTGTAATCCCAGCTACTCGGGAGGCCGAGGCAGGAGAATTGCTTGAACCTGGGAGGCGGAGGTTGCAGTGAGCCGAGTTGGCATCCTTGCACTCCAGCCTGGACAACAAGAGTGAAACTCCATCTCAAAAAAAAAAAAAAAAAAAAAAGCTATGTTGCTATTTTAATAAGTAGCAAAATGGAAGCAGCCAAGTTTTACATTTATATTCTCAATACTATAGAGAGGCTGAGTGTTCTGTATGTGTTTAGTGATTTATACAGTATAGAAATAAAACTATGTCATGTCAAATGGTATATATGTTTGCCAGTCTGTAATTTTTCTTTTTTAGTTATGGTGTTTGTTTATTTATTTATTTATTTATTTTGAGACGGAGTCTCGCTGTGTCACCTAGGCTAGAGTGCAATGGTGCGATCTTGGCTCACTGCAAACCTCAGTCTCCCAGATTCAAGTGATTCTCCTGCCTCAGCCTCCTGGGATTACAGATGTGCACCACCATGCCTGGCTAATTTTTTGTATTTTTAGTAGAGATGGGGTTTCACCATGTTGGCTAAGCTGGTCTCGAACTCCTGACCTTGTGATCCACCCACCTCAGCCTCCCAAAGTGTTGAGATTACAGGTGTGAGCCACAGCGCCCAGCTGATGTTTATTTTTTAACAGCTTTATTTCAGAGGATTTCAAACATATATAAAAGTAGACAGGTCCGGGCGCAGTGACTCACGCCTATAATCCCAGCACTTTGGGAGGCCGAGGTGGGTGGATCACTTGAGCCCAGGAGTTCGAGACCAGCGGGCCAACATGGTGAAACCCCATCTCTACTAAAAATACAAAAATTAGCCAGGCGTGATGGCGGGTGCCTGTAATCCCAGGTCCTCAGAAGGCTGAGGCAAGAGAATTGCCTGAACCTGGGAGGTAGAGGTTGCAGTGAGCCGAGATCACACCACTGCACTTTAGCCTGGGAAACGGAAAGACTGTCTAAAACAAACACAAAAACAAAACTAGACAGAGAGTCTGATGAATTCCCATCTACCTGTCTCTTCGTTCCAGTGAATGTCAGCTCATGCCTGATCATGTCGCATCCACACCCCCGTGCTCATACCCCCTCCTTTATTTTGAAGCAGACCCCAGATATAAGGATGTTAAATTCATGGTTATTTCAGTACCTCTAAAAGGACTTCTAAAAAATCGTAACTGGCTGGGCGCAGTGGCTCATGCCTGTAATTCCAGCACTTTGGGAGGCCGAAGTGGGTGGATCACCTGAGGTCACCAGTTTGAGACCAGCCTGGTCAACATGATGAAATCCTGTCTCTACTATAAATACAAAAAAATTAGCCGGGTGTGGTGGCAGACGCCTGTAATCCCAGCTACTCGGGAGGCCTGAGAATCACTTGAACCCAGGAGGCAGAGGCTGTAGTGAGCTAAGATTGCGCCACTGCACTGCAGCCTGGGCAATGAGTGAAACTCCGTCTCTAAATAAATAAATAAATAAAATCATAACCACATTGCTGTTTTTGTTTTTTTTTTAATTTTTCAATCTAATCAAACCTGTTTAGTTTGTCCTTTTTATTCGTTTTTATTCTGTCCCTTCAAAAGAACGGTTTTTCTCAAAGGCTAATTCAAGAAGGAAGCAGAGAGGCAGAGACTGAGGGATAGTCTCACCATGTTTAGTGTGTGGCGGACGGGCCCGGCGCAGTTGCCGGCACACAGGGAGAGGCCTCAGCTTCATCTGCCTTTTTCTCTCACAGGCTTATTCAGTCACCATGAAGCTGCTGCACCCGGCCTTCCAGAGCTGCCTCCTGCTGACCCTGCTTGGCTTATGGAGAACCACCCCTGAGGCGCACGCTTCGTCCCCGGGTGCGCCAGCTATCAGCGCTGCCTCCTTCCTGCAGGATCTAATGCATCGCTATGGCGAGGGTGACAGCCTCACTCTGCAGCAGCTGAAGGCCCTGCTCAACCACCTGGATGTGGGAGTGGGCCGGGGTAATGTCACCCAGCACGTGCAGGGACACAGGAACCTCTCCACGGTAAGGCTCCCCTGCAAGCCAGCAGCTCTGCTCAGCCCTGTCTCTGGCCTCTCAGGGTTCCCTGTCTAGTTGGGCCCAGGGCAGCGTGGCAGAGGTAAGATGAGGCAGGCAAGTCTCTGATAGAGTGGGCAGGCTGATTCTTTTTCCTCCATTGTCTGAATCAGCAAATTCTGAGTCTCTGCAGTACTTCTGACCCCCTGCATAGGTTTTCTGAAGCCCTTAACAAAAGGCAGCCTGGGGCCGGGCATGGTGGCTCACGCCTGTAAGCCCAGCACTTTGGAAGGCCAAGGCGGGTGGATTTTCTGAGGTCAGGGGTTCGAGACCGGCCTGGCCAACATGGTGAAACCCTGTCTCTACTAGAAATACAAGAATTAGCCGGGCATGGGGGCAGGTGCCTGTGATCCCAGCCATGCAGGAGGCTGAGGCAGGAGAATCGCCGGAACCCAGGAGGTAGAGGTTGCAGTGAGCCAAGATCGAGCCATTGCACTCCAGCTTGGGCAACAAAGCGAGACTCTGTCTCAAAACAAAACAAAAGGCAGCCTGGAAGTGCAGTTCTCAGCGCCCCCAGGGTCTTCCCCAGAACCACACTTGAGTGACTTAGAAATGCTGAGAAAACATGACTCCTGGGACAGTATTTCTCATAGAGTTTACCATTGACAGAGCCCATTACATCCCGGGTGAGCCCGCAGTCCCTGCAGGTGCAGGTGAGATTATCTGCATTTTATAGGAGAGGACACCAAGGGTCCCGCAGTGAGTCCCTGCAGAGACCAGGGCTAGAACGCCAGGTCTTTGGATTCTCTGTTCTTTCTTCCATATCATCTCTGCTAATCAGACTCTGGGGCTATTTGTGGCAGCCAAATATAAGTCAGACAGCAAAATCTTTATATATCGACTTTGTTCCCTGTGCTGGTGTTGTGAGAAATAGAGAAAAATGAGTCATATTTAGGGAGTTGACTATCATGATGGGGAGTTCAACCAACAGAGGACAAAGTCAGCAGGCGCTGAAATGAAGTGTTGCATTTTGTGGGTTGGACGGTAATTACAGGATGCAGAAATGAGAGGGGGAGATGAGTGTGCTGCAATCATCAGGGAAGGCTCATGCATGGGATGTCCTCCAGCTGCCACTTGAAAGATGAGTGTAGTGTGGAGATAAAATGGATGGGGGTGCTGGACGCGCTGGCTCACGCCTGTAATCCCAGCACTTTGGGAGGCCGAGGCAGGCAGATCACTTGAGGTCAGAAGTTCGAGACTAGCCTGGCCAACGGGGCGAAACCCCGTCTCTACTAAAAATACAAAAATTAGCCAGGTGTGGTGGTGGGTGCCTGTAATCCCAGCTACTCCAGAGGCTGAGGTGAGAGAATCACTTGAACCCAGGAGGTAGAGGCCTCAGTGAGCCAAGATCGCGCCACTGTACTCCAGCCTGGGTGACAGAGCCAGACTCCATCTCGGGGGGAAAAAAAAAAAAAGGTGGGGCGGGGTGGCTGGGCGCGATGGCTCATGCCTGTAACCCCAGCACTTTGGGAGGCTGAGGCAGGTGGATCACGAGGCCAAGAGAGCAAGACCATCCTGGCCAACATGGTAAAACTCCGTCTCTGCTAAAAATACAAAAATTAGCTGGGCTTGGTGGCGGGTACCTGTAATCCCAACTACTCGGGAGGCTGAGGCAGGAGAATCACTTGGACCCGGGAGACAGAGGTCGCAGTGAGCCGCGATTATGCCACTGCACTCCAGCCCAGTGACAGAGCGAGACTCCATCTCAAAAAGAAAAAATTTTAAAAAGGGACAGGGGAACCACGTGGTGTGGATGCAGAACGACCTGAGCACAGCAGACACCTGAGCCAGAGAGGAGCACGCCCCCGTGCCCCTGCGGGGTGATGCAGCTGCGTGAGCCTCAGGACCCACCAGGATAGCAGCAGCATCTCGGGGTGGCGGGAGTCCAGCCCTCAGCCTTAGAGGCCCAGGCACTTATTTTGGCAGCACACCGAGAGGGCTGACTCTCAGAGATATGCCCATGTGAGACCGAACTCAGAAGAGGCCTGGCATGTCGATGTACACAGTATAATTAGAAGTGGAGCTGCAGATTTCACAGGAACGGTTCGTGAGAAGCGCTTACCTGCCACCTCCCAAGGTGACTGCATGCGATGGCTGCTGGCCGGCCACAGCCCACTTTGAATCTTCAGGTTTCCCTCCCCTAACCTCTGTGAACATATATGTCTTTCAGGCTGAGGGCAGTCCTACGGTCCTATGGTTGAGGATGTGTGGGGCTGATCGGGCAGCACCACAGTTTTGGCAGAGCCCCACCCTCAGATATTTCAGCTTCAGAGAAGTAACTGGAACCTGCATTTTAACATAATAGCGCCCTGGGCTATTGTGATGTGCAGCCAGATTTGGTACGAAGCTTGTATCTTCAGGCACACACACAGAATGGTGTTTTCTTTCTTTCTTTTTTTTTTTGTGTGTGAGGGATGGAGTCTTGCTCTGTTGCCCAGGCTGGAGTGCAATGGCGTGATCTCGGCTCACTGCAACCTCCGCCTGCTGGCTTCAAGTGATTCTCCTGCCTCAGCCTCCTGAGTAGCTGGGATTACAGGCGTGAGCTACCACGCCCGGCTAATTTTTGTATTTTTAGTAGCGATGGGGCTTCACCATGTTGGCCAGGCTGGTTTTGAACTCCTGACCTCAAGTGATTTGCCCATCTCAGCCTCCCAAAGTGCTGGGATTACAGGCGAGAGCCACTGCACCCAGCCCCAGAATGGTGTTTTCTAGAAACCATACACTCTAGTGACAATGTTTTTCTTTTTCTTTTTTTTTTTTTTTAGAGGGAGGGTGTTGCTCTGTCACCCAGGCTGGAGTGCAGTGGCATGATCATAGCTCTTTCACTGTAGCCTCCAACTCCTGGGCTCTAGCAGTCCCCCTGCCTCAGCCTCATTGGTAGGTGAGACGACAGGTATGTGCCACCACACTTTGCTAATTTTTCAACTTTTCGTAAAGAAGGGGTTTCATGTTGCCCAGGCTGGTCTCCAATTTCTGTCCTCAAGTGATCCTCCTGCCTTGGCCTTCCAAAGTGCTGGGATTACAGTGTTAGCCACCATGCCCGGCCACTTTGGTGACAATGATTGGAATCTTGTCATTCTCAAAGTTTCTCAGGCACTCATTTACCGATAGTTGTACTTATGATATGTAACTTTCGTGGCTGGCTGAGCCATAAGGATTAGTTACTAGTTTTTTAAGTTTAGGGAACACCTTGCCCTCATCCCTAGACTAGATGAATCTACAAATTCCCTGAAATTTGAACATTTCTGTCTTCTTGTTTTCCTCTGGGCAGGCTGAGTAGGTTGCTGTTTAGTGGGGCAAGGCCTGACCTTTGGGGTCTAAGCGGCTTCCTGCCCTTCCTGTGTTTCAGTGCTTTAGTTCTGGAGACCTCTTCGCTGCCCACAATTTCAGCGAGCAGTCGCGGATTGGGAGCAGCGAGCTCCAGGAGTTCTGCCCCACCATCCTCCAGCAGCTGGATTCCCGGGCCTGCACCTCGGAGAACCAGGAAAACGAGGAGAATGAGCAGACGGAGGAGGGGCGGCCGAGCGCTGTCGAAGGTGAGCCAGGCCGGGAAGGCAGGAGCCCATCTCCCAGCTCGCCCTGGGCTCACGAGGACTCCCGGGCTGAGCTGCTGCTGCTCCTCACTGAATGCCTCACTAGTGATGACCAGGATGAGGCTGTCAGTGTCAGGAGGGGGAGCGATGATTGGATGGATAATTTTTGTGTTTGCAAGGATGGCCTAGCACGTTGTCAGACTCCTGGGCTGTAGCTGGCGAATGTTCAGAGCATTGGACTTTTTGAGCAGCCTGTGGATGCTGTTTTGGTCCACTTTTTGTTTTATGTTGAACCACAGGGGCCCAACCCTTTGGTTTTTTTAATCTTTTTTTTTTTTTTGAGGTAGGATGTCGCTCTGTCTCCAAGGCTGGAGTCCAGTGGTGCAATCATAGCTCACTACAGCCTCGACCTTCTGGCCTAAAGCGACCCTCCTGCCTCAGCCTCCTGAGTAGCTGGGAGTACAGATGTGCACCGCCATGGCCAGCTAATTTTTAACTTTTTTGTAGAGACGGGGTCTCACTATGTTACCCAGGCTGGTCTCAAACTCCTGGGCTCGAATGATCCTCCTGCCTCGGCCTCCCAAAGTGCTTGGGTCACAGGCATGAGCCACCATACCTGGCCTACTTTGGTTTTATAGTTTTACCTTTAAGACCTCCCGGAGGCTGCTCTCGGCCCCTGAATCCTTCTTCCCCTCCCTATCCCGGTATCCCTGATCCAGCCACAGTGGGATTGCCATGAGCTGTGAATGTACACCCTGATAGCCCTAAGCCCATAGGGCCAATGTGTGCTGCCTGACTCTTGGCACCTGGAATATATTGTCTGTGTTACTACAAGTCGCTGTTTTCTGCTGTCATTATTTACTTATATAGCTTTTTCTTGTTTTTTGTTTGTTTTGAGACGGACTTTCGTTCTTGTTGCCCAGGCTGGAGTGCAGTGGTGCAATCTCAGCTCACTGCAACCTCTGCCTCCTGGGTTCAAGCGATTCTCCTGCCTCAGCCTCCTGAGTAGCTGACATTTCAGGTATGTGCCACCACGCCCGGCTAATTTTTTGTATTTAGTAGAGATGGGGTTTCACCACGTTAGTCAGGCTGGTCTCGAACTCCTGACCTCAGGTGATCCACCTGCCTCAGCCTCCCAAAGTGCTGGGATCACAGGCATGCACCGCCGTGCCTGGCCTACTTGGTATGGTTTTTAAGCTTCCGTGCTGTTCGCATCTGTCTCTCCATGGAAAAGGTGTTTCTTTTGGATAGCAATTTTGATAGTTGCCATAGGCTTCTCCGCAGCATCTGGCGAGAGATGGACTCAGCGAATGTTTACTGACGGGCTGGTGGATCTCGGTCTGCCCCCATCACACCTGAATTCAGAACAGGCCCGCCCTAGGCAGCAGGAATGTCCTCACCCTCAGTAATACAGGCCCTCGTCTGTTCTTGTTCCTCCACAGTGTGGGGCTTTGGTTTTCTCAGTGTCTCACTGATTAACCTGGCCTCTCTCCTGGGAGTCCTCGTCCTGCCCTGCACGGAGAAAGCGTTTTTCAGCCGTGTGCTCACTTACTTCATCGCCCTGTCCATTGGAACGCTGCTGTCTAATGCGCTATTCCAGCTCATCCCAGAGGTGCAGTAGAACAGAAACGTGCGCGTCCTCTTTCCCTGGGGCGGTGCAGCTGAGCCAATCAATTCCTCCCCTACCCTGGGCTCCAGGGCACCCAGTGACTGCCACCTGAGAAATGAACCTGTCCCTCGTATCAAAGCCACAAACAACTTCTAACTCTGGATCTCAGAGCCCACGTCTCACTCCTCTGGCCTCTGCAGGTGCTGTCAGATGCAAGGTTCTTCCGATTTTCCCTCCTCCTGGGGACTTGACTGTCTCCTCTCCCTTCCTAAGCCCCATACATAGGGCATCAAAGGAAAGCTGCGGCTATCAGCTGCCATCCATGCCTTTGGTGCTAAGTACTCGCTCTGTTGTTCTAAGGAGAAATCCTGGCAGGACTCAGGTCTGGGCGCTAAGAGCTTATCCATCTGGAATGAGATGGAAGGAAAAGAGGTTACCAACTGATACGTAGAATTGGCCTAAAAAGCGAGTGTTCTTTAATTTTGAGCAGGCCATCATTTCTAGCATAGAGAGCCAAACATAGAACAAAGACTAAGACCAAGCAAAATTAAAATGACAAGATAAATGGAAGGGGCTCTCCGTCCTTCGTACCTTGCATCTTGACTTTTTCCTAAAAGGACTGACTTCCTGGTACTTTGACTTGACTGTTTTGAAATGTTAATTTTGTTGTTTAATTGTTATCACAGAGGAGCTGTAAAAATAAGACCCAAGTTGACAGTCTGCCCACTGTTTTAGCTCAGGCAGGGATGCTGCTGTCGGGGGTGAGGATACACAGACGCGTGGTTGACCCCATTAGGGAGTGGTGGACGCTGCCCTTCACAAAGATCCCATGTCAGCCACTTCCCAGGCTTTCCCAGTCAAAAGACTCATCCAGAAAAGACAGCAGATGGGATGCTATGCCTTGCCTGTTCTTCCTGGTTGAATGTGAACCATCTTAGTGCCATCTCAAAATTCTGCGTGGATCTGACAACACTCTGCAGGGGAGGCCTCAACTTGGGCTATGTTTTCAGCTCCAGCAATGGAATACGTTAATTTTTTAAAGATTTGAAATGAAGTGCCTTGTGACCTACTGAAATGGAAATACTGTTAATTGTGTGTGCTCCGCCCCTGTGGCCTGCCAGGGAGTGCCTCATCCTGGTCTGGTTCTGTCTTACCCTCTTTTGGGCCTGGATGGAGTGTCACACTGGGAAATGTTCAAGGAAATATTTTTGTGACAAGGTGTTCCTGGAACTCTGTTCTCTATGTTGGAACCCCTCTCAGAGCACATGGAAATGAGCAAGGAAGTTGATAGGTTAAGACACTGAATTTTATGGGCTCTGGGCATTCATTAATCATTCTCCATCCCTTCTGCGCTGCACATCTGGCTTGGTTGTATCTCGCACAAAGCAAACCATGTGGTCATGGTGTCACCTGACCCTGCGCTATATGAAATGGACATGCAGAAGCAAACGCAGCAGCACAGTGATCAGCCTCTTTCCACATGCCTGTATGTCCTATAAAGAGAGCCCTCGAGTCCAAAGTCTGTCCTAGACAGCCTCTGTGATAGGCCTGGGCACACCTCGGGTGTGTGACAAGGCAGCACCCTGCCCTGCCAGTCACACCACTGGCAGGAATGATTTGGGGCCACCAGGCCACAGGGGCAGAAGTCACAGGATTCCAAGGCCACCTTGAATTCCTCTTTCTTCTGAACTGATTGAAGGAAATTTCATCAGATTTGAATCACTAACAAATTTTCTATTTCTCTCTCCCTCCCTACTTGTCTCTCTCTGATTTTTCTTTTTTGTTCCTTTCATATCCACCAAACTTTTCCTTGCAACCTCCTTATCTGCTCCACCTTCTTCCCCCTAAATGGTGGTTGCTGTGCAATGGGGCGCGTGCCTTCTCTCCCTGCCCTGGGTGGGGCTGGCCCTCCCTCCGCATGGCAGTGTGGGGATATGGTCTCCTCTGTGTGACCGTCATCTCCCTCTGCTCCCTCCTGGGGGCCAGCGTGGTGCCCTTCATGAAGAAGACCTTTTACAAGAGGCTGCTGCTCTACTTCATAGCTCTGGCGATTGGAACCCTCTACTCCAACGCCCTCTTCCAGCTCATTCCGGAGGTATGGCAAGCCAGGGCCTTCACCCCGGAGCACGCCGGCGGGCACAGTGGGAGGACCTCCGTTTGGATGGAAGGCCTAGAGAGGGCACCTGGAGGCCCTTTCCTTTTGGAAAGTGAAGCTAGAACTTAGGCGTGAGCTAGGAGAGGCAGCCTAGCATAGGCTGAAGAGCTGGGTTCAAATCTCAGCTCTGCTATCAGTAGGTTCTGTAACCCTAGACATGCCACTGACCTCACAGTGCCTCTGTTTCTTCAGATGTGAAATGGGGAGAGCAATAGAGCGGCCTCAGGACGATGCTGTGAGGGTGGAACGAGTGTTTTGGGCAGCACTGAGTGCCTGGTGCGGAAAGTGCAGTCTGGTGCGGGGTGAAAAGATGCAGTGTAGCGAGCTCACTCTGGCTCAGTTATGGTGCTCAGATTGAGGCGTTGGGTACAGAGAAGTTTAAAACACATCATCAGCCGGGCGCAGTGGCTCACGCCTATTTTCTCAGCACTTTGGGAGGCTGAGGCAGGTGGGTCATTTGAGGTCAGGAGTTCAAGACCAGCCTGGCCAACATGGTGAAACCCCGTCTGTACTAAAAATACAAAAATTAGCCAGGCATGGTGGCGCACGCCTGTAATCCCAGCTATTCGGGAGGCACAAGAATCACTTGAACCCAGGAGATGGAGGTTGCAGTGACCCGAGATCACACCACTGCACTCCAGCCTGGGTGACAGAGTAAGACTCCGTCTCAAAATAAACAAACCCCTATATCATCAGAACCCATAGGTCTCAGTAAAAAGATTGTCCATAGAGAGTTTTGGGGCAAAGGCAATGCAAGTCAAACACTGTCTGGTTTTATATACCTTGACGGTACCTTTGCCTAATAAGTTCATGAGAAAACTTGCCACAAAAGAAGGCACTGATAGTTCATCTAATTTGGTGTAATCCCCTCAGCAGACCCATTAATTACAATAAGCACAGGACGTCTCCCTGTGGGTGGTCTCGCAAGCCTGGACAGCACCTCAGTTGAAGCAGAGATGACTGCATGTGCCTCTTACAGCACTTGGTGTTTTGTAAAATGTCAGTTGGCTCCCTCCTAGTGGATCCTTAGATTAAATCCATGGCATCGATAAACAAGTAACGTTTCACCCCATTGGAATCTGACCTGCACCAGAGTGCGTATCCCTGAGCCGAGAACCCAGCTTTTGGGATTTCTGAAGCTCAGCTTGTGGTTCTGCATTCACCATCCTTTGTGGCTTTTTGCAGAGAGGTGTTAGTTGCCTGTTTTCACTTCACTTTTCCCCCAAGATGATTTGACTCCCCTGGAAAGTAAACATAAAGTGTTGTTTCCCTGGAGGGTAATGACTGGATTTGGCCTCTTTAAAACAGAAAGGCAACAAACAGCCCAGAGTTCCTTGAAGTTGGGATCAACTTTTATTTTGGACCAATTCATGAGAGGGCTGGAGTTTATTCAAGGCCCGTTTCCGATCAGAAAACAGAGGAACAACTCTGTAAATATATATACCTCCCATGTACCCACAAAAATTTTTAAAAATAAAATAGGAGCAAGTCGTTACATACTTTTTGTTTTTGTTTTTGAGACAGAGTCTCACTCTGTCACCCAGGCTGGAGTGCAGTGGTGCGATCTCGGCTCACTGTGATCTCTGCTTTCTGGGTTCAAGCCATGCTCCTGCCTTAGCCTCCCTAGTAGCTGGGATTATAAGTATACCACCAGGCCCAGGTAATTTTTGCACTTTTTTTTTTAGTAGAGATGGAGTTTCGCCATGTTGGCCAGGTTGACCTCAAAACTCCCGGCCTCAAGTGATCCACCCACCTCAGTCCTCTAAAGTGCACGAGCCACCGTGCCCGGCCAGGCCATTAAACATGTTCACAAGAACCCACCATAAATCAGGAGCGTAACCTAGGACAGAATTCTCTTGATTTCTCCTTCTGTCCTCTTCCCAGTGGATTCTCCCCTCCCTCTTTGATAAGTGACAATTTCAGAAAGGACTCAAAACAAAACCCAAAAATTGACGCTCGCAATAACACAGTCCGCTTTCTTGGTTCTGTGGTCACGGGGGAGTCTGCGGTCAGGAAGATGCTGCAGTTCTTATTATTTAACTGGGAAATGGGTTTCCCGTTTTAGAAAGTATAATTACGCCATCTCCTTTTGTGTTTACAGGCAGGTCAGCCAGGAACACTAGATAAGATGAAAATAAATACAAGTGTCTGCTCCTTCAGTATGAAATCTGCTGGCAGTGAATGCCTTCATAGCCAAGCACCAAGAGAAATCAAAAGTGGAAAACCATATTGGAGGTTTCTCTTTCTGGGATTAAAATTCTACAGATGATCAGTCGTTTGCATCAGCAAATAAGCTTGAGAAGAACCTGGCAGGTTTAGTGTTGTCACATCAGGGAAACACCAAGGACTAGATTTTTGCTGGAAAGAGGATGGGTAGATGGCAGAGTTACTCCAGTATGCCTCTCTCCTTTCCTAGAGTCAAGGAAGTAGTTAAGAGATAAGACCAGTAAAGAGGGGGACCAGTAAAGATGCCTTATTTTCTTTAAAACTAATTTTCTTTTCCTGGGTCCACAGGCTTTTGGTTTCAACCCTCTGGAAGATTATTATGTCTCCAAGTCTGCAGTGGTGTTTGGGGGCTTTTATCTTTTCTTTTTCACAGAGAAGATCTTGAAGATTCTTCTTAAGCAGAAAAATGAGGTGAGGCTCAACTGTTGCTAAAGAAAGCTCTTCTAGGGAAAGCACCCATCTCAAAAAATGTCGATGTATTGTGGTGGTGGTGGTGGTGACGGTCTTAGCCCAATATCACCAATTTCATGAAACTCGAATTTCTTGAGGAGACAATCCCATTTTACCTCCTGAGGGCATTTGGCCAGAAGTGAGGCCAGACCAGAAACTAGATCTGGCCAGGGTGCCTTCTACTAAGCAGTAGTTTATCGCCTTTGTTTTGTTCTAGATGATTTTCTTAATATATTGGTAGCTTTACAGGATGGGGAGAAGAGCTTGATAACATGCGTTCATTCTGTATGAAGTATGAGGCTGCAGAGAAACAGGACTATTATAGTACAGTTTCAAAAAGATATCTTTAGTGGCTGGCATGCAGTTATTCCCTAAATAGCTGCCGACTTGAGTGAGATTAGCCATTGCAAAAGAGGAGCTCTAAATATTTGAGCAGTGGCTGCCTTGCTGGAATAAGCGTGTACCCCAAGGAGGCAGCTTTGACATCTGTCTGACACCAGGTCCCTCGCACTCGGTGCGGCTTTATATATAGATATTAGAAACAGGGTCTCGCTTCGTTGCCCAGGCTGCTCTCAAACTCCTCAGCTCAAGCAGTCCTCCCACCTCGGCCTCCCACAGTGCTGGGATTACAGGTGTGAGCCACCGTGCCCAACCATGGCTTTATATAACAGCTTTTGCTACGTTTCTGGGCGCGTGACCTGCTTGTGTCCTCTCTGATGGTCGGGCTGAGGTCTTCCAGTGTGTGAAGCGCCTCCTCGGAGCATGTGCTCAGTCAGGTTTGTGGTTTTGGTGAATGTCATGCTGATTCCTCCCTGTCACCCCTCCAGCATCATCACGGACACAGCCATTATGCCTCTGAGACACTTCCCTCCAAGAAGGACCAGGAAGAGGGGGTGATGGAGAAGCTGCAGAACGGGGACCTGGACCACATGATTCCTCAGCACTGCAACAGCGAGCTGGACGGCAAGGCGCCCGTGGTGGACGAGAAGGTCATTGTGGGCTCGCTCTCTGTGCAGGTCAGTGGGCCACCAGCTGCTTGGTGGAGCCTCTAAGAGGTCGAGTCAGGCTTCCCTTGAGGGCACGCGATCCAGCCTTTGACTCTGCGGGCCCCGTGGGTGTGCTTTCTCCTAGGACCTGCAGGCTTCCCAGAGTGCTTGCTACTGGCTGAAAGGTGTCCGCTACTCTGACATCGGCACTCTGGCCTGGATGATCACTCTGAGCGACGGCCTCCACAATTTCATCGACGGCCTGGCCATTGGTGCTTCCTTCACTGTGTCCGTTTTCCAAGGCATCAGCACCTCGGTGGCCATCCTCTGTGAGGAGTTCCCACATGAGCTGGGTAAGTGTGCGTCCCCTGTTCCACTGGTGCTCCCTCGGGTGGTGGTGCAGGCCCCCTTCCTGTGGCCGGTTCCTTGCTCCCGTCTCCCTGTCTTCACAGTGCTTATTGTAGCTGATTAACACGCTCCCAAAGCTTCATGGACCCTAATCACCGTTTCTTTTTTTTTTTTTTTGTAGAGATGGGGTTTCACTGTGTTGGCCAGGCTGGTCTTGAGCTCCTGACCTCGTGATCCACCCACCTCCGCCCCCCAAAGTCCTGGGATTACAGGCATGAGCCACCGCACCTGGCCTAATCACCATTTCTTAACAATTAAATAGATAATTTAAAATGATGGGGTTTTTATAGGGGTGTTTGTTTCCTGTTAGCCCCGTATGCAGTGGCTCAGTTCTCACATATACAGTGGGGTTAATAAGAATTGAACACGGGAGGCGGGTTTAGAATGATAGTGAGGATTAAAGGAAAGCAAAGGGTGAGAGGGACTTCCCATGTGCCAGGTGCTATTCTGAGCACTCAGTAAAGGCTCTCTCTTCTAGCCTGTTAATCTTCCAAAAGCTCAGGTGCCTGGCAGGTGGATGAACCAGGGGGTAGGAGGGGCTTAGTTTGATCAGAGGGAGAGTGTAAAAAGCCAGTAATTACTCCAGAGGCTTTAGGGACAAGTTAGGGTCAAGTTTTCTGGCTTTGCCATATATTGACTTGTGACTTTGGGCAAATCACTTAACTTCTCGCAGTCTCGACACTTCACTTCTCGCAGTCTTGATTTTGTTTCCATGGTAGTCGTGAGGAAGGGGGTTCCTTCTGTTTCACCATGAATCCAGAGAGAAATGAGGAGGCCAGTGCCAGCTGGTCATCTATTTTTAAAATCCTGGGAAAGATTTTCAGCCTCTAGGCTGGGTATACGGCCAGTTTGGCAAATGGAGACAGGTCTTGAACAGAAAGTTCAAGGGCCTGTCTTGTTCCCTCAGTCTTGAGTCTAGGGCTGTCTCGACTTTTTTCACCCACACTTTTAGCAGTCTGATGTCATCAGTGCACGCTGTCTCCCAAGACCTCGTATGACTGGCTCTCGCTCTGTTGCCAGGCTGGAGTCAAACTCCTGAGCTCAAGCGATCCTCCCACCTGAGCCTCCCGAGTAGCTGGGATGACAGGTGTGTGTCGCCATGTCCATCTGACTCTTCTTTCATCGTCCCTCCCCTTTTCGTTCTCCCTGCTGTAGGAGACTTTGTCATCCTGCTCAACGCTGGGATGAGCATCCAACAGGCTCTCTTCTTCAACTTCCTTTCTGCCTGCTGCTGCTACCTGGGTCTGGCCTTTGGCATCCTGGCCGGCAGCCACTTCTCTGCCAACTGGATTTTTGCGCTGGCTGGAGGAATGTTCTTGTATATTTCTCTGGCTGATATGGTAAGTATTCCATAGTTCATTGGATGGGAGGGCAACTACGGGGGCGTTAGGTAGGTAGTTTTTTTATTTTTATTTTATTTTATTTTATTTTTTTATTTTTTTATTTTTTTGAGACGGAGTCTCGCTCTGTTGCCCAGGCTGGAGTGCAGTGGCCGGATCTGAGCTCACTGCAAGCTCCGCCTCCCGGGTTCACGCCATTCTCCTGCCTCAGCCTCCGGAGTAGCTGGGACTATAGGCGCCCGCCACCTCGCCCGGCTAGTTTTTTGTATTTTTTAGTAGAGACGGGGTTTCACCGTGTTAGCCAGGATGGTCTCGATCTCCTGACCTCGTGATCCGCCCGTCTCGGCCTCCCAAAGTGCTGGGATTACAGGCTTGAGCCACTGCGCCCGGCCTATTTTTATTTTTTGAGACGGAGTCTCACTCTGTCTCCCAGGCTGGAGTGCAGTGGTGTGATCTCAGCTCACTGCAACCTCTGCCTCCCGGGTTCAAGTGATTCGCCTGTCTCAGCCTCCTGAGTAGCTGGGATTATAGACGTGCACCACCACGCCTGGCTAATTGTTGTAGTTTTAGTAGAGATGGGGTTTCACCATATTGGCCAGGCTAGTCTCAAACTCCCAATCTCAGGTGATCCGCCCGCCTCGGCCTCCCAAAGTGCTGGGATTACGGGCATGAACCACTGCACACGGCTGATAGTTTGTTTTTAATAACAGCTTTCTTAGCTTTCTTTCACATACCACAGAGTTTGTCTGTTTAAGGTGTACCTGCCATTCAGTGGTTTTTAAGAGGGCATTAGATTTTAAAGGAGGAAAAGTTTATGTTTTTGTTTGCATATGTCATTAAAGAAAATGATGATAATCAATCTATGGTCTTTATTACTTATTATGGAATAGCTGTATATAGATAAGAAACAGAAGGAAGGAAAGAAAACTACCCCTGAAACAATAATGGCAACACTTTGGTTTGTTTCTTTTTTTATCTCAATGCATTGGACATGTCTTTTTCTTTAATTTTTAATTTTTTTTTTTGTTTTTTTTGTTTTTTCGAGACGGAATCTCACTCTGTCACCCAGACTGGAGTACAGTGGTGCAATCTTGGCTCACTGCAAGCTCCGCCTCCCAGGTTCACGCCATTCTCCTGACTCAGCCTCCCGAGTAGCTGGGACAACAGGTGCCCGCCACCACGCCCAGCTGATTTTTTGTATTTTGATTTTTTAGTAGAGACGGGGTTTCACTGTGTTAGCCAGGATGGTCTCGATCTCCTGACCTTGTGATCCGCCCGCCTCGGCCTCCCAAAGTGCTGGGATTACAGGCGTGAGCTGCTGCGCCCGGCCTAATTTTTTTTTTAGACAGAGCGTCACTCACCCAGCCTGGAGCACAGTCGCATGACCATAGGTCACTGCAACCTTGAACTCCAGAGCTGAAGTGATCCTCCTCCCTCCGTCTCCCAAGCAGCTAGGACTACAGGCTCCAGCCACCATGCCCAGCTAATTTTTTGAACTTTTATAGAATGGGGTCTCTATGTTGCCTAGGCTGGTCTTGAACTTCTGGCCTCAAGGGATCCTCCCATCTCAGCCTCTTAAAGTGCTGGGATTATAGGTGTGAGCCACTGCGTCTAGCCTGTTAATAACATCTTGGTAACAAAAAGACCTCTTCAAGTATTTAAAGTCCACAATAAGGCCAGGCATGGTGGCAGACACCTGTGGAGCTACTCAGGAGGCTGAAGTGGGAGGTTGCTCGAGCCCAGGAGTTCGAGGCTGCAGTGAGCTATGATCGCACCACTGCACTCGAGCCTGGGCAACAGAGCAAGACCCTGTCTCAAAAACGGGTATATTTTTTATCAGAGTATATTTATATTTATTTTTAGCCAGCCTCTAAACTCATCCAGAGCCACATACAGGTTGAGTACTTTGTTTTACCTAGATAGTTGTAAAGACGTGGTACCTGCTATTGTTAATTTTCTTTTTTTTGTTTTGTTTTGTTTTGTTTTTGAGACGGAGTCTCGCTCTGTTGCCCAGGCAGGAATGCAGTGGCGTGATCTCCACTCACTACAGCCTCTGTCTTCTGGGTTCAAGCAATTCTCCTGCCTCAGCCTCCCAAGTAGCTGGGACTGCAGGCCTGCGCCACCACGCCCAGCTAATTTTTATATTTTTAGTAGAGACAGGGTTTCACCATGTTGGTGAGGCTGGCCTCGAACTCCTGACCTGGTGAACCACTGCACCCGGCCCTGTTAATTTTCTTTGTCAACCAACCTGATCTGTATCTCCATCACTGAATTGCCCTGGACTTACAAGATTAAGCAAGGAATTGCAGCTGTGTTGTTTCTTGCTTCTTTCCCAGTTCCCTGAGATGAATGAGGTCTGTCAAGAGGATGAAAGGAAGGGCAGCATCTTGATTCCGTTTGTCATCCAGAACCTGGGCCTCCTGACTGGATTCACCATCATGGTGGTCCTCACCATGTATTCAGGACAGATCCAGATTGGGTAGGGCCCTGCCAAGAGCCTGTAGGACTGGAAGTCGGGCCCTGGGCTGCCCGATCGCCAGCCGGAGGACTCACCATCCACAATGCACCATGGAAGAGACCGTTCTATGAAAAACTGACACAGACTGTATTCCTGCGTTCAAATGTCAGCCATTTGTAAAATGCTCTATCCTAGGAATAAGCTGCTCTGGTAACCAGTCTCTAGCTAGTGCCTCTTGCCCTCTTCTCACCTTTTCTCTCAGTGACTCTGGAACCTGAATGCAGCTTACAAGACAAGCCTGACATTTTTCTCTGATTACCTTGGCCTCCTCTTGGAACCAGTGCTGCCAGGTTTTGAATCCTTTACCCAACAATGCAAAACGAGAGCCAGTGGTTAGAACTTGGCTAGAAATATCAAGAGTTGATTCCATAGCGTAGGGCCCATGACTCTCACTGGGCACCTTGGACCTCCAGCTGGCCAACAGAAGAGACAGGAGACAGGAAGCCTTCCCATTTTTTCAAAGTCTGTTTAATTGCCTATTACTTCTTTCAAAGAGAACCTGAAGTCAGAACACAGGAGCAGGGTGAGAGGCGAGGCAAGGTTCATCCTGAATGGGAGAGGAAGTCGAACCGCTGTTGTGTGTCTTGTCAGGATGCTCACTTGTTCCTACTGAGATGCTGGGTATTGATTTTGTAACAGCACCTGGTGTTTCATGGCTGTCCAAGTGAGCTAACGTGGCGGTGTGGCTGCCTGGACCCCCTCTTTCAGGTGAACAACTGACAGAATGGAGGCTCGGGCTGTCTGCAAGAAAACAGTTGGTTTGGCTGTGATTTTTACCTCCTCTTCCCCACTGCCATCTTCTAAGAGACTTTGTAGCTGCCTCCCTAGAAGCACATTCTGAGCACATTTGAGACCTGTGTGTTAGAGGGGAGACTGCACAAACTATCCTCCCCCACTGGTTGAGACGTCTGCAGAGTGGCAAGCTGAGTTGTAGAACTGGGGTGCCATTGGCCGGGCGCGGTGGCTCAAGCCTGTAATCCCAGCACTTTGGGAGGCCGAGACGGGCGGATTACGAGGTCAGGAGTTCGAGACCATCCTGGCTAACACGGTGAAACCCCGTCTCTACTAAAAAATACGAAAAACTAGCCGGGCGAGGTGGCAGGCGCCTGTAGTCCCGGCTACTCGGGAGGCTGAGGCAGGAGAATGGCGTAAAAACCCGGGAGGCGGAGCTTGCAGTGAGCTGAGATCCGGCCACTGCACTCCAGCCTGGGCGACACAGCGAGAAAAAAAAAAAAAAAAAAAAAAAGAACTGGGGTGCCATTTATGCTCTACTTAGACAAGGATAATCAGAAATGGAATCAGTGCAGGCAAAATTTAGGATTTACTGCTCCCATAAATCAAAGCATGACTAATAGGGGGTCTCTGAAACATAAGGTCACAAACTTCACTTAGGGCATCGCAGATGTTTGCTGAACGGCGGGCCTAATGATTCTGTTGCAGATGGGTTTTCAATGACCCGTCTAGGTTATTGCTTCCTTGCAAAAAAGTCAAATCCTGTATTGAATTGAATATGAATTGCTCTAACTCTCTCCAGAAAATGGATGGAGACACTTGTCTGCAAAACTGTAGGCCAGCCTCAGGCACTGTGGAGCCCTTGCCTCCGAGCTCTGGCTTCAAGGGGAGCTCATCTCCAGGTTCACTAGGTGAATTGATTTATTATTATCATATTGATAATGTGAGATTCTTTAGCCACTTTGGGGAGCCTGTCTCTCCAGAAGCCTTTCTTAGTGGTGCCCACAGTTGGAGCCCAGGGGCCATGTTTGCAAACTGATTCATGTGCATGGCTGACAGGAGTACTGGTTCACTACCAATGCCTGAGCTTTTCTCTTACATAGAAAAACTGTCCACTCTCAGTAATCACAAGCAGCATCCATTTTGTTTTCTCTTCTTGGGAGACATCTCTCAAACCAGGAATATTCTTGAAAAGAACATGAGCAGGAAAACTGCTGGTGATTCTTTTTTTAAGTTTTGTTTTTATCTTGCCTGTTGGCTTCGGTACATTTGAGAATACGCTGAAGAGGGAGAATTTCAGTGATGGAGATTCTAGATTAAATATCAGGACTGATTTCCTGGTAAGATTATGGTCCAGTTTTACCAAAGAACCAATTCCTTGAATGTCGGAATCTAACTTTTTATATTGTCATTATTATTGTTGTTTTAAAATGGTTCTTCGTCTTTTCTGTTTTATTTTTCTCAAGCTGCTTTCAGGAGCTAGCAGAAAATAACTCAAAGTTGAAGACTCTGGAAGATTTTGCTTTAACCTAACTTGCATTGATGTATTAAATTTATAATTTTAGCATTCCCAATAGATCCTGTCATTCCTTAAACATAATACCCTTTGTGTTGGAGTAGAATATAGAGTTAGTGGATTTCTAGTTTAGGAGAGGAGCTCAAAACTGTAATGTTTAACAAATTGAAATATGAAATAGGGTTTTTTTTCCCTTTTTATGCACACCTATATTACCTTAAGGAATTTCCTTCCATAGACAGCTGCCTCAAAGGGAAATCCTCTTTAAACTGTCATTGGCGCAGAGGTCAGTCCTAGTCGGAGCTTGGGAGGGGTGGAGACGCTCACATCGTCTGACTTGAGTTGCCACTGATTGTGGCAACAGCTTTGCCCCAAAAACTGGTGATTTCTTTCGATTTTTAGGTGTTGAATTTGCTGTTTCAAGCATTTGTACATATTAGAAGTCTAAGGAGTAGCAAGTCAGTGGGAGGACTTTTTCACCCCTGGCATTAGCAGCTTCAACCTTGTTTTCCACATGCACCAGCTCCTATTAATAAATTAGCAAGGAAAGTGTATGTCACGTGCAGGAACAGTGAGGCAGGGACAGGGGTTCTGCTCCTTCTCACCTCACCACTGGCGTGCAGCTTGCCCCTGTCTTTGCCCCCAAAGGTATTTTGTGTCTAGTGTCACATGGGAGCGATTCTTCACTGGTCCTTAACCTTGGGTTTTAAAAAGGCGGCTTCCCTGTTTGGGTAGTGTAAGATCTGATTATAGTAAGTCCTCTTCCAAAGAGATGGCAATATGCTGGGCATCTGCTTCAAAAAAAAAGTCTGATTTTTGCAAGAGAGGTTAGGATTTTATTGTTCATATTTCCCTTTACAGTTCTGCAATTCCATCACAGTATTTTTTTAAAATAACTCAGGTGTTATGAGAAGAAATTAGAAAGGAAAATTAACTTATGTGGACTGTAAATGTTTTATTTGTAAGATTCTATAAATAAAGCTATATTCTGTAATTGTTGAGAATCCCACGTGTGATCATTTGCAATAAATGTGGATGTAATGAAGGCTGTTGAACACAAGGTGGCGATGGTGTCTCACAAAGTTTTGTTTTTACCAGGTCTGGTTCATCATCATTTGGGATTTTAGAAGGAGCTGTTTTTTGGGTTTTTTTTTTGAGACAGAGTTTTGCTCTTGTCGCCCAGGCTGGAGTGCAGTGGTGTGATCTCGGGTAACTGCAACCTCCGCCTCCCGGGTTCAAGCAATTCTTCTGCCTCAGCCTCCCTAGTAGCTGGGATTACAGGTGCCCGCCACCACTCCCAACTAAATTTTGTATTTTTAGTAGAGATGGGGTTTCACCATGTTGTCCAGGCTGGTCTCGAACTTCTGACCTCAGGTGATCAGCCCACCTTGGCCTCCCAAAGTTTTGGGATTACAGGCATGAGTCATTGTGCCAGGTCGAGAAGGAAACTTTTATACTCTCTTTTCTTTTTTTGAGAAAGGGTCTCACTCTGTCACCCAGGCTGGAGTGCAGTGGCACGATCTCGGTTCATTGCAACCTCCGCTTCCCGGGTTCAAGCAATTCTCATTCCTCAGCCTCCTAAGTAGCTGGGACTACAGGCATGCGGTACCATGCCCAGCTAATTTTTGAATTTTTAGTAGAGACGGGGTTGTGCCATGTTGGCCAGGCTGGTCTTGGAACTCCTGACCTCAGGTGATCGGCCTCCCAAGATGCTGGGATTACAGGCATGAGCCACCGTGCCTGGCCTATACTCACTTTAAACCTAATTGGTTTCTCTCTCTCTCTCTAGATATATCTATCTTCCTGTATAGATAGATAGATAACTCTATATCTATATATATAGTTTTATATCTATCTAAAGAGAGAGAGTGAGTTTGAACTCCCAGGCTCAAGCAATCTTACCACCTTAACCTTTTGAGTAGCTGGGACTAGAGGTGCATACCACCATGACTGACTGATTTTTAATTTTTTTTTTTTTTTTTTATAGAAACATCTTGCTATGTTGCCCAAGCTAGCCTTGAACTCTTGGCCTCCCAAAGTCTGGAATTATAGGCGCAAATCACCAAGCCTGGCCAAAATCGGTTAGTTTATCTCTTTCGGAGGCTGTGATCTCACTGTTGCATGATCAAAGAATTGTGGTGTTTCCAAGAAGACTTTTCTATCACCCTGTTTTCTCTTATATAAACTTGAAACTTGTAATGTGTGCTTAGTTTGTTTCAGCCACATTTCTGTATCTTACAGGGAAAAGTCCTCTGCCAATGAGACTTAAAATGCTAAAGTTATTCTCATTCCAATTTAGTTGTAGGGTCAGGGATCTGTTTTTCTTCGACAACAGAAATGACTAGTAAGATTTAAAAAAAAGTTGGTTCGGCCGGGCGCGGTGGCTCAAGCCTGTAATCCCAGCACTTTGGGAGGCCGAGGCGGGTGGATCATGAGGTCAGGAGATCAAGACCATCCTGGCTAACACGGTAAAACCCCGTCTCTACTAAAAAATACAAAAAACTAGCCGGGCGAGGTGGCGGGCGCCTGTAGTCCCAGCTACTCGGGAGGCTGAGGCAGGAGAATGGCGGGAACCCGGGAGACGGAGCTTGCAGTGAGCTGAGATCCGGCCACTGCACTCCAGCCTGGGTGACAGAGCGAGACTCCGTCTCAAAAAAAAAAAAAAAAAAAAAAAAGTTGGTTCAATCTTATGACTACCTCCATTAGAGATTTGCAAATGCCTGTTACTCCTTCCTTTGTTAAAACAAGAATAATATATGAAGTGGCTCGTGTTGGTCATTTAATTTGCATTACCTCACTACTACGCCATTTGCTGTCAAAATGACATTCACTCTGCCCTTCAGCTCCTGATACCTCGAGTCCTTTTCTGCCTGCAGTCCCTCCTGCCTTTCCAGGAGTCTGTCTCTGCATACCTCAGTTACAGGACTTGCATTGTAATTGCTATTCTTTGCATACCAAATTCCTTCTGGGTGGAGGCCGTATCTGGTTTCTTTCTGTGATGTCAGCACTGACCATATGGAAAGAATGAATGAAAAGACTAAATGAGCCAGGTGCAGTGGCTCACCCCTGTAATCCCAGCACTTTGGGGGGCCAAGGCAGGTGGATCACTTGAGGTCAGGAGTTTGAGACCAGCCTGGCCAACATGGTGAAACCCCGTCTCTACTAAAAATACAAAAATTAGCCGGGCATGGTGGTGTGCCCCCGTAAATCCAGTTACTCAAGAGGCTGAGGCAGGAGAATCACTTGAACCCAGGAGGCAGAGGTTGCAGTGAGACGAGATCATGCCACTGCACTCCAGCCTGGGCAACAGAGTGAGACTCCGTCTCAAAAAAAAAAAAAAAATAGACTAAATGAAATGTCTTGAAGTTCTGTGTTGGTGGAAACGCTCCTTTTCCATGGCGAGCAGTTCCTGTTGTGTCTTCCAGTCATCGGTGATGATTTCGCTTATGCTTTATTACTCGGTCCACCTTTATTTGGAAACGTTAAGTTTGAGAGAGGTGTACTTGTGGCCCGCGTAGAACAGAGCTAAGCAAACAAGCCATTAAGTAGATTAAAACCTTGACCTTAGCCATCTCTTTGTAATACTCTTAATCAGCTAAGCCATCTAGGACATTTTTGGTGGAAGGTGAAATAACTGAAATTCAAAAAATGCTATGATGAGTGTACTCTCCTATTTTGTTCCTTCTGTGCACTTTACCATTCAGTGATGCTTGGATTGAATTTGGGCAAAACCCGCTTCAAGAAATAGCAATCACACTAAATGTGGACATGGTGTTTTTGATGTGTGGAAAAATAAAATGCTCATCTATTTGAAAGATTTTGTACTCGTCATGATCTAGGGTGAAATACCTAGACTTCTGAAGAGTGACAGGTTCAAATCCCAGCAGGAGCGAATCCCTTTCATCCTCTGGAATAAACAGAATTATATTGCATTCGTGATTGGTGGCTTTCAGCTGACCTTTTTTTTTTAATCGTGGGGGAAAAAATCAGTGGTTGGGAGCGATCCACGGGTCCTTTATCAGCCTTTGGCTAAGGATGCTAAGAACTGCCAGCCAAAAAACAGTTTTATTTCTTTTCACCAGACGTCTATTCTTTTTTTTTTTTTTTTTGAGACGGAGTCTCGCTCTGTCGCCTAGGTTGGAGTGCAGTGGCCTGATCTCAGCTCACTGCAAGCTCCGCCTCCCGGGTTCACGCCATTCTCCTGCCTCAGCCTCCCGAGTAGCTGGGACTACAGGCGCCCACCACCTCGCCCGGCTAGTTTTTTTTTTTATTATATAGTATCCTTGATCCAGCAGTGGGTGAGATTCCTAAAGATGGTAGCATCAATTATGTTTAAGGAATAACCCCAAAGTGTTCTGACCCTGGCAATCATAAGCCAAGAAGTTCTACTAGGTTGTAGATGTTTGTTTGTTTGTTTCAATTTTATTTTGAGACAGGGTCTTGCTCTGTCACCCAGGCTGGAGTGCAGTTGCACGATCATGGCTCACTGCAGCCTCAACCTCCCGGTCTCAAGTGATTCTCCCACGTCAGCTTTCCAATTAGCTGGGGGTACAGGCATGCGCCACCACACCTGGCTAATTTTGATTTTTAGTGGAAAAGAGGTCTTGCTAAGTTGCCCAGGCTGGTCTCGAACTCCAGGGCTCAAGCAATCCCCCTGCCTAGGCCTCCCAAAGTGCTGGGATGACAGGCGAGAGCCACCACACCCAGACTCTCTAGATGTTTTTCTACAACCAGTTTACTTACAGATCTGTGGAACACTGAGGTTCCCTAAGAACAAACTCAGGCAATAATCCACACAGGTTTTCACAAATGCATTCGTGTGACACAAAGCCATCAGGATCTCCCAGAGGAGGCTCCTGAACAAGTTTTTTTGATGAAGTAATTCTAAATGACACGCTCTTTTTTTTTTTTTTTTGAGATGGAGTCTCACTGTTACCCAGGCTGGAGTGCAGTGGCGCGATCTCAGCTCACTGCAATCTCTGCCTCCCAGGTTCAAGAGATTCTCGTTTCAGCCTCCCAAGTAGCTGGGATTTCAGGTATGTGCTGCCATGCACAGCTAATTTTTGTGTTTTTAGTAGAGATGGGGTTTCGCCATGTTGGCCAGGCTGGTCTCGAATTCCTGACCTCAGGTGATCCACTCACTACGGCCTCCCAAAGTGCTGGGATTACAGGTGTGAGCCACCGTGACCGGCCAATGTGCTCTCTTAAAATATGGTTTGTCGGGACTGGGCCCGGTGGCTCATGCCTGTAATCCCAGCACTTTGGGGGCCAAGACAGGCGGATCACCTGAGGTTAGGAGTTTGAGACCAGCCTGGCCAACATGGAGAAACTGTCTCTACTAAAAATACAAAATTAGCCTGGCATGGTGGTACATGCCTGTAATCCCAGCTACTTGGGAGGCTGAGGCAGAAGAATCACTTGAACCCGGGAGGCGGAGGTTGCGGTGCGCTGAGATCACACCATTGCACTCCAGCCTAGGCAACAGGAGAACAAGAGCAAAACTCTATCTTAAAAAGAAAAAAATATGGTTTGTCTTCCTGCATTTGGCTAACATTTTAAATGCATCAAAATCAAAGAATGACCCAAGCTAATTAATAGGACATTCACCCCAAAATTTGATGTCAACCTTTGGGTTTTAAGAAGAAAAACAACTAATTCAATAAAGGGAATCGTTTTCTTGCTTAAAATAAAGGATTAGGTCTTTAATTATAGATGCTAGTAAGGAAGAAAAAAAAACTCTTTGATCTTGAGTATGCTCCCAGAACAGGCGATTCTCTCAAGTGGCATGTTCTCTAACTTCTTGAGGTTTATAAAACAAGCTCTGTTGAAGCCATTGTCTGGTTTATTCTATAGATGTGGCCCTTGAAGTGAAATAGCTTAAGCTGCCAAATTCACACAATTTAAGCATTGTAGAGATTCTGCAAATACTGTAGAATTCTTTCCCCCTCTTGAAAATCAAGAGAACAGGAGAGAGAGATGGAATTTACATTTTTCTTTTCTGGGAAAGCTGATTTTACAAAAGGGATCATACTGATTTTTCAGTATACATGATTCAGTGAAATATTCTAACTAAAAGGGCAGGTAAAATCTAAACAGACTGGGTGTGGTGGCTCACACCTGCAATCCTGGTGCATTGGGAGGCTGAGACAGGAGGATTGCTTGAGGTCAGCATTTGAGACCAGCCTGGGCAACACTGAGACCTGTCTACAAAAATAAAAATCTGGCCTGGTGTGGTGGCTCACGCCTGTAATCCTAGCACTTTGGGAGGCCGAGGCAGGTGGATCACCTGAGGTCAGGAGTTTGACATCAGCCCAGCAAACAAGACAAAACCCTGTCTCTACTAAAATCACAAAAAGTAGCCAGGCTTGGTGGCAGGTGCCTATAATCCCAGCTATTCAGGAGGCTGAGGCAGAATCGCTTGAACCCGGGGCATGGAGGTTGCAGTGAGCCGAGATCATACCACTGCACTGCAGCCTGGGCAAAAGAGTAAAACTCTGTCTCTAAATAAATAAATAAGTCCGGGCACAGTGGCTCAAGCCTGTAATCCCAGCACTTTGGGAGGCCGAGACAGGCGGATCACCTGAGGTCAGGAGTTCGAGACCAGCCTGACCAACATGGGGAAGCCCCCATCTCTACTAAAATTACAAAATTAGCTGTGTGTGGTGGCGCATGCCTGTAATCCCAGTTACCTGAGAGGCTGAAGCGGGAGAATCGCTTGAACCCGGGAGGTGAAGGTTGCAGTGAGCTGAGATTGCACCACTGCACTCCAGCCTGGGCAACAAGAGTAAAACTCCGTCTCAAAAATAAAATAAATAAAATAAAAATCTAAACAGAGATCTCAATGTCGTCTTTATTCGGCTTTAAGGTATATTCCTACAAATCTGTTTTTCTAATTATGCTCAACTAAGCTTAGTAGAAAATAATTTTGTGTTCCTCAGTTCATATGTTCTTTTTTTTGAGACTGAGTCTCACTCTTTTGCCTAGGCTGTAGTGTAGTGGTGTGATCTCGGCTCACTGCAACCTCTGCCTCCTGGGTTCAAGCGATTCTCCTGCCTCAGCCTCCCGAGTAGCTGGGACTACAGGTGTGTGCCACCACGCCCAGCTAATTTTTGTATTTTTAGTAGAGACAGGGTTTCACCATGTTGGCTAGGCTGGCCTCTATCTCTTGACCTTGTGATCTGCCCACCTCGGCCTCCCAAAGTGCTGCGATTACAGGCATGAGCCCCCATGCCTGGCCGGTTAGTATGTTCTCTCAACATTTTGTTTGAAATGGAGGCTGACTGCATGGAAGACTGCCTTGATCTAACTGATGATAATGTTTTTTCACTGAAAAACTTAAAGCAGCCTTGTAAACTAGTTTAAATGGGAGAATAATTGGAAAAGTATTGATGTTTGGTAATTTTTGAGCAAACGAAGGTAAGAACCAATGCAAACCTACTTCCCCAGAGTTCTGGATTGTGTCTTTATCTTCAAAAAGAACACAGATTGGCTGGGCATGGTGGCTCATGCCTGTAATCCCAGCACTTTGGGAGGCCAAGGTAGGTGGATCATGAGGTCAGGAAATCGAAACCATCCTGGCTAACACAGTGAAACCCTGTCTCTACTAAAAATACAAAAAAATTGGCTGGGCATGGTGGCAGGCACCTGTGGTCCCAGCTACTCAGAGCAGGCAGGAGAATGATGAACCGAGAAGGGAGGTGGAGCTTGCAGTGAGCTGGTCAGCCACTGTACTCAATCTAGGTGACAGAGGCAGGCTCCATCTCAAAAAAAAAAAAAAGGCGAGGCTGGTGGCTCACGCCTGTAATCCCAGCACTTTGGGAGGCGAGGCGGTCACAAGGTCGGGAGAGATCAGACCATCCCACAGCTAACATGGGTGAAACCGGTGAAACCCGCCTCTACTAAAATACAAAAAAATTAGCGGCGGGCGTGGTGGGGCGCCTGTAGTCCCAGCTACTCGGGAGGCTGAGGCAGGAGAATGGCGAGACCGGGGAGGGAGCTTGCAGTGAGCGGGCTCCCGGCGCCCTGCCTCAACCCTGAAGTGACAAGCTGAGACTCCATATATAAAAAATAAAATAAAAAATAAAAAATAGGCCCGGGCGGTGGCTCAAACCTGTAATCCCAGCACTTTGGGAGGCGAGGCGGGTGGATCCGCGAGGTCAGGAGGTCGAGACCATCCCTGTAGCTAACATGGGTGAAACCCGTCTCTACTAAAAAAAATACAAAAAACTAGCCGGGCGAGGTGGCGGGCGCCTGTAGTCCCAGCTACTCGGGAGGCTGAGGCAGGAGGATGGCATAAACCCGGGAGGCAGAGCTTGCAGTGAGCTGAGATCGGGCCACTGCACTCCAGCCTGGGCGACAGAGCGACACTCCATCTCAAACAAAATAAAAATAAAAAAAAATTAAAAAATAAAAAAACCACAGGATTTTGCATCCATAAGAACGGATTTGTGTCAATTCCATCATTGACTATCTGTGTGATCTCTAACATGTTTAACCTCTCTGCATTTCAATAATTTTATGAAGTAGAAATTATAATTTTACACTGCCTACCTTATAAGGTAGGTATAAGCACAATGAGGACTAAATACGCAAAAGTGTTTTATAAATTAAAGCTTTGTACTAGTAGTAATTAACATTTTGTTCTTTGGATTCCTTTGAGAATCCTTTGAGAAAAATACATGATTGCTCATACACACTCATAGCATGTGTAAATCTACTCAAACCTTTAATTTCATTTATAATTGGGAGCAGCATGGGGACGGGAGGTAGACGAGAAGGAAATGATCTCTTGAAGCCCCTGTGCCCCAGGTGAAAAACTTCTGCTCCAGACAAGAGTAAGATGAAATCCATTCATTCAACAAATTGTTGAGCTCCAACTTTGCCAGGTATGGTATGACATAGCAGTGAACAAGACAAAGATGCTTCCCTTCAGGAGTGAGGGGAAATAAAAACCAAGTACTACAGATAAATTAACACAGGGTAGTGAGGTAGGGAATGCGCAGATAGGGATAGAGGTGGTCCAGGAAAGGGCTCTAACCAGGTGACATTTGAGTTGAGCTTTGTGACTGTAGAAGAATGTTCTAAGCCAAAGGGCCAGTCAACGCAAGAATGCTGAGACAGAAATAAGCTTCGTCTATTTGAGGCCAGTATGTGTGAACAGCAGAAACAAGGCCAGTCTGTCTGGACTGCAGCGGACATAGGGGAAGAAGTTTGGTCCCAGCTCAAAGTTGACAAGAGTCAGACCACTTCGGGAAAGGAGAAGACATTTGTTTTTGTTTATTTTAGAGATGGGGTCACAGGTCACTGCAGCTTCAAACTCCTTGACTCAAGAGATCCTCCCACCTCAGCCAGCCCGGCTAATTTAATTTTATTTTTAGAGACGGGGTCTCACTAAGTTGCCCAGTTTGGTCTCCAACTCCTCAAGTAATCCTGCTGCCTTGGCCTCCCAGAGTGCTGGGATTACAGGCATGGGCCACCGCCCTTGGCCCTAATGAGGGTTTTCACCAGAGGAATGACAAATCAGTTTTACGCTTTAAGTTTAAAAAGATCTGCTGTATAGGAAAATAGACAGTAGGGGGAGGAAGTTGACAGGATATAGTGTGTGGAAAGGCGTCCCTGATTCTAAATTTTTGGCCCAAGCAACTTGAATGCCAGTGCTGTTTACCTTGGTATCTTACCTGTGGACCAATCAACTGTGTTACGTAGTGGTTGCCGCCATTTTCTCCTGTTCTGCAATGATGCAAACAACAGTCACAAGCAGGAAGTGACAGCAGCTTTGGGGCTCCTAATTCTTTTTTTTTTTTTTTTTTTCTTTTTGGAGACAGGGTCTGGCTCTGTCTGGAGTGCAGTGGTGTGATCTCGGCTCACTGCAAACTCCACCTCCTGGGTTCAAGCCATTCTCCTGTCTCAGCCTCCTAAGTTGGGATTACAAGCCTGTGCCATCATACCCAGCTAATTGCTGTATTTTTAGTAGAAACAAGGTTTCACCATGTTGGCCAGGTTAGTCTTTAACTCCTGGCCTCAAGTGATCCACCCATCTCAGCTTCCCAAAGTGCTGGGATTACAGGGGCGAGCCGCCGCAGCCGGTCTGGGACTCCCAATTTTTTTAATTTTTTTTTTTTTTGAGATGGAGTCTTGCTCTGTTTCCCAGGCTGGTGTGCAGTGGCGCAATCTCTGCTCACTGCAAGCTCCGCCTCCTGGGTTCACACCATTCTCCTGCCTCAGCTTCCCAAGTAGCTGGGACTACAGGCGCCCACCACCACACCCGGCTAATTTGTTGTATTTTTAGTGGAGACGGGGTTTCACCCTGTTAGCCAGGATGGTCTCGATCTCCTGACCTCGTGATCCGCCCGCCTCGGCCTCCCAAAGTGCTGGGATTACAGGCGTGAGCCACCGCGCCTGGCCTGGGACTGCCAATTCTTATCACAGTTTTCATAAGGGATTCTGCTGGGAAGACCGAAGGGATGATGTGCCATTAAGGGGTTTGCCCACCCAATGCCTGTAAAAAGAAGTCGGGGAGAAAAGAAGGGTTTGTGCACTACCCAAACAGTGGCCTGAATATCAACCTGTAAATCTATATTTACCAGTTAGCAGAAATTTCATTAGCATTTTTTTACGTGTATCCAAAGAGATTACTAATTGATATCAGGCTATTATTGGTAGGATGTTGCTTTGGGCCATGTTTTGCTAATTATAAAAAATTACATATTTTATCTGGACTTGGGTTTTCTTTTTCTTTTTGAGACAGTTTCACTCTGTTGCCCAGGCTGGAGTGCAGTGGCATGATCTCGCCTCACTGCAACCTCCGCCTCCTGGGTTCAAACAATTCTCCTGCCTCAGCCTCCTGAGCAGCTGGGACTACAGGTGCATGCCACCACACCCAGCTAATTTTTGTACTTTTAGTAGAGATGTAGTTTCACTGTGTTAGCCAGGATGGTCTCTATCACCTGACCTCATGATCCACCAGCCTCAGCCTCCCAAAGTGCTGGGATTACAGGCGTGAGCCACTTCGCCCAGCCGACTTGGTCATCTTTTTAGATCACAAGACTGTGGGAGGGACAGGTCATTCCAAAGTAATTTAATCAAAACTAAATTCACTCATGGATATAAATTAAAATATATGATAAAATATAAATGTGATATAGTACATTATAAATAATTTATGTAGTTTTTTGAGACGGAGTTTCACTCTTTGTTGCCCAGGCTGGAGTACAATGGTGCAATCTCGGCTCACTGCAACCTCCTCCTCCCAGGTTCAAGCGATTCTCCTGCCTCAGCCTCCCCAGTAGCTGGAATTAACAGGTGTGTGCCACCACACCCGGCTAATTTTGTATTTTTAGTAGAGATGAGGTTTCTCCATGTTGGTCAGACTTGTCTCAAACTCCCGACCTCAGGTGACCTGCCCGCCTCAGCCTCCCAAAGTGCTGGGATTACAGGCGTGAGCCACCATGCCTGGCCTATGTAGTGCTTTTTATATAAAATTGCAGATTATACATTATAAAATACCTTTTGTTCTGGGTAGCTATTTTAGAAATGCTCATTTTACTCTAGTTTTTAAAATATTCTACAGTTCTCTTACCTGCATTTAACACAAGCTTAACATTTAATGGCTTCATATAAATAGAAACTGAAGCCAGGTTACTTTCACACAACAGTGGAAACAAGGATTCTCTGTGCTTTTGTTAAATTAAAAGTGTTCATAATTATGTCTCAGAGGAGCTGGTCATTAATTAAGGTTTAGGAAGTACTTAGGGAGTTTCATGAGGAAATACACCAAAGCTCACAAGCCCTGTAAGAAGGAAACCCAGATTTGAAGAAATGTCTAGAAATGATAGTTAAACATGAATCTTGGTTATTTAAAATATTTGTCTTCTGACCAATGCAGAAAGTAAAAAAAAAAAAAAAGTGGGGGGATGCTAAATTCACCAAGTGGACATCTGGCCAGGTGGAGAGGTCCACCGGCTGAATGAATTGGGCTCTCCAATGATTGTTGGGAATTGTTAATGTCTAAAAACACCACCACACCAGCAGTGAACTTAAATCTTATTTGTGAGGGAAAACAATTGTTTGGGAAGGGAGCTCAATTAGAGTTTTCTTCTTTTTAAATTTTTTTTTTTCTTTTTTTTTTTTGAGACAGAGTCTCGCTCTGTCGCCCAGGCTGGAGTACAGTGGCCCAGTCTCAGCTCACTGCAAGCTCCGCCTCCCAGGTTGACGCCATTCTCCTGCCTCAGCCTCCCGCATAGCTGGGACTACAGGCGCCCACCACCACGCCCGGCTTTTTTGTACTTTTAGTAGAGACAGGGTTTCACCGTGTTAGCCAGGATGGTCTCGATTTCCTGATCTCATGATCCACCTGCCTTGGCCTCCCAAAGTGCTGGGATTACAAGCATGAGCCACCGCGCCCGGCCTCTTTTTAAATTTTCATGGAGTGGCTCTAGATGTTTTTTGTTTTAATCAGAGAAGACATTGAGAAAGCAAATGAATGTTTAACTCTGTTGGAAGTAGGACTTTAGAAGAAAAGAGCAGCCGGCACGGTGGCTCATGCCTCTAATCCCAGCACTTTGTGAGGCCAAGGTGGGAGGATCACTTTAGTCCAGGAGTTCCAGACCAGAGTGGACAACATAGGAAGACCCCCATCTCTAAAATAAAGAAAAAAATAGCTGGACATGGCAGTGGCATGCCTGTGGTCCCAGCTACTTGGGAGGCCGAGGTTGGAGGATTACTTGAGCCCAGGGAGATAGAGGCTGCAGTGAGCTATGATCATGCCACTGCACTCTGGCCTGGACAATAGAGCAAGACCCTGTCTCAATAAATAAACATATAAATAAACAGGTGAAGATAAAGAAAAGTGCTTCCTTCTTTCTCTTTCTTTCTCTCTCTCTCTCTTTTCCCTCCCTCTCTTCTCTCTCTCTCTCTCTCTCTTTCTTTTAGAACAGGGTCTTGCTCTGCCACCCAGGCTGTAGTGTGGTGGTGTGATCATGGTTCACTTCAGCCTCAACTCCCTGGGTCCAAGTGATCCTCCTACCTCGGCCTCCTGAGTAGTTGGGACCACAGGTGTTCACCACCGTGCCTGGCTTTTTTTTTTTTTTTTTTGAGATGGAGTCTCGTTCTTGTTGCCCAGGCTGGAGTGCAATGGCATGACCTCAGCTCACTATAACCTCTAGCTCCCGGGTTCAAGTGATTCTCCTGTCTCAGCCTCCCATGTAGCTGGGATTACAGGCACCCACCACAATGCCCGGCTAATTTTTTTTGTATTTTTTGGTAGAGACTGGGTTTTACCATGTTGGCCAGGTTGGTCTCGAACTCCTGACCTCAGGTGATACACCCACCTCAGCCTTCCAAAGTGCTGGGATTACAGGCATGAACCATCGTGCTCGGCCACCCGGCTAATTTAAAAAAAATTTTTTTTGATAAAGACAGGGTCTCCCTATGTCATTGCCCAGGCCGGTTTGGAACTCCTGGGCTCAAGTGATCCTTCTGCCTCAGCCACCCAAAGTGCTGGGATTACAGTTGTGAGTCACTGCACCTGGCCTTATTTTCACCTATTTATATAGCAATACTTTCTCACCATAGAATATTGGAAAGAAAAAAATTTTTTTATTACACCAACAAGTGACGGCTGCTATTCACATTTTTTTCCTTGATAGATTATGCTCAGTGAGGGTATGAATTATATCAGTTTTGGTTCGTTTCCATATCCCTAACAGTGCCTGGCACATAGTCCACACCTAATTCATACTTGTTGAATGAGTATATTAATATTTTCTTGAGGTCTTTTATTTTTAAAGAAATGGAGTCTTGCTATGTTGCCCAGGCTGGAGTGCAGTGGCTATTCACAGGCATGAAAATAGTGTAATATGACCTCAAACTCCTGGGCTCAATAGATCCTCCTGCCTCAGCCTCCCAAGTAGCTGGGACTACAGGTGAATACCACTATGCCTGGCTTAAGGCTTTTTTTTTTTTTTTTTTTTTGAGACAGGGTCTCACTCTGTCATCAAGGCCGGAGTGCAGTGATGCCATCTCAGCTCACTGCAGCCTCGACCTCAGAGACCACCCACCTCAGCCTCCCAAGCGATCCGCCCATCTCAGCCTCCCAAGTAGCTGGGACCACAGGTGCATGCCACCACACCCAGCAATTTTTTTTGTATTTTTTTATAGAGATGGGTTTCACCATGTTGCCCAGGCTGGTCTCGATCTCCTGAGCTCAAGATCTTCCTGCCCTGGCCTCCAAAGTGCTGAGTTTACAGGTGTGAGCCACTCTGCCCAGCCATGTATTTGTCTTTGTTTTTCTAGATGGAGTTTCACTCTGTTGCCCAGGCTGGAGTGCAATGGTGCCATCTTGGCTCACTGCAACCTCTGCCTCCTGGGTTCAAGTGATTCTCCTGTCTAAGCCTCCCAAGTAACTGAGCCAGCCATGTTTGTTAATAAAAATGGGGACAATACTGTATATATATGGTTATATTTTAGCTTTTTCACTTTTCAGTATCTCCTGAGGCTTTTCTCATGTCATCAAATATTTTTCTTTCTTTTTTTTTTTTTGAGACGGAGTCTCGCTGTGTTGCCCAGGCTGGAGTGCAGTGGCCAGATCTCAGCTCACTGCAAGCTCCACCTCCCGAGTTCACGCCATTCTCCTGCCTCAGCCTCCCGAGTAGCTGGGATTACAGGTGCCCGCCACCTCGCCCGGCTAGTTTTTTGTATTTTTTAGTAGAGACGGGGTTTCACCGTGTTAGCCAGGATGGTCTCGATCTTCTGACCTCGTGATCCACCCGTCTCGGCCTCCCAAAGTGCTGGGATTACAGGCTTGAGCCACCGCACCCGGCCAAATATTTTTCTAATTTAAAATACGGTATTTCCTAACTGCAAATGTTCCATTCAATCATACTTCATATAACCATTTTTCCTATACAGATGAAATCATATAGTAGATACCATTTTGTGGCTTGCTTTTTCTGCTCAACGTAATGTATTTTAGAGATTCATTCATGTTGTTGCCTGTATCAGTAATTATTTCTTTTTTATTAGCTGAATAGTATTCCATTCTATGGAATTTTACAATTACTATCTTAAAAAAGAGCAATGCCATTCTCCTGCCTCAGCCTCCCAAGTAGCTGGGACTACAGGCGCCCGCCACCATGCCCGGCTAACTTTTTGTATTTTTAGTAGAGACAGGGTTTCACCATGTTGGCCAGGATGGTCTCGATCT
The DNA here is from genome assembly GCF_008728515.1 of Papio anubis. Classification (NCBI taxonomy): domain Eukaryota; kingdom Metazoa; phylum Chordata; class Mammalia; order Primates; family Cercopithecidae; genus Papio; species Papio anubis. The sequence goes on from NC_044983.1 coordinate 20,548,038, forward strand.
CCTGACCTCGTGATCCACCTGCCTCGGCCTCCCAAAGTGCTGGGATTACAGGCGTGAGCCACCGCGCCCGGCAATTTTTTTCTTTTCTTTTTTTTTTTTTTCTGGAGACAGAGTCTCACTTGCCCAGGCTGGAGTGCAGTGGTGCAATCTTAGCTCACTGCAACCTCCGCCTCCTGGTTTCAAGCAATTCTCCTGCCTCAGCCTCCTGAGTAGCTGCGACTACAGGTGTGCGCCACCATGCCTGGCTAATTTTTTGTATTTTTAGCAGAGATGGGGTCTCACCATGTTGGCCAGGCTGGTCTCGAACTCCTGCCCTCAGGTAATCCACCCACCTCGGCCTCCCAAAGTGTTGGGATTACAGGCATGAGTATCATGCCTGGCCTTTAATTTTGTTAAACCATGGGCATGTGTTACTTTTGAAAAATATATTTAAAACATTAAAAAGAGAAAAATCCTGAGAGCAGAGTTGGGTTGAAATTGTACTTTCAACTACCTGTGTGACAGTGGGTAAGTGGCTTGATGCTTCTGGGCTCATTTCCCTCACCTGTAATACAATAATATTGGTCCATATGAATCCTTGGTCTTTGGCCTCTTAGATACTCCAATTGGTCAGTTATCTTTTGAATCAAACTTTATCTACTGGGGCATACTAAATTATTGCATATAATAAACAGAGGCGATTGGCCGGGTACGGTGGCTCACGCCTGTAATCCCAGCACTTTGGGAAGCCAAGGTGGGTGGATCACGAGGTCAGGAGTTTGAGACCAGCCTGGCCAACATAGTGAAACCCCGTCTCTACTAAAAATACAAAAAAATTAGCCGGGCATGGTGGCAGGTGCCTGTGATCCCAGCTACTCGGGAGGCTGGGGCAGGAGAATCGCTTAAATCTGGGAAGTGGAGGTTGCAGTGAGTCGAGATTGTGCCACTGCACTCCAGCCCAGGCAACAGTGCGAGACTCCATCACGAAAATAAATAAATAAATAAATAAATGGAGGTGATTAGTGATTCATTATATCCACAAACACCTACTGAGCAACTACAATATAAATGGGCCATGCTAGAAAGTGGAAATATAGGCTGCGTGCAGCAGCTCATGACTGTAAATCCCAGCACTTTAGGAGGCAGGCCCATGTGGGTGGACTGTTTGAGGCCAGGAGTTTGAGACAGCCTGGGCAACATAGCAAGGCCCCATCTCTACAAAAAAGAAATTTAAAAAATTAGCCGGGTGTAGTGGTGTGTGCCTGTAGTCCCAGCTACTCAGGAGGCTGAGGTGGGAGGATTGCTAGAGGCCAGGCATTAGAGGCTGCAGTGACCTATGATAGTGCCACTGCACTCTAACCTGGGCAACAGAGAAGATCCTGTCTCAAAATATATAAATAAATAACAATTTTTTAAAAAGAAGAAGCTGGATATAGTCTCTGCCTCAGTAGTCTAGGTGGGGAAAACAGCCACATGTGAATAAGTAATTTCCACCATGCATTAGGTGGTTGATCTGTTTACAAAACGCTCCTGGTCCACAGAGGAAGGCTTTACCCCTATCTGGATGGACTAAGAAAGGCTTCAGAGAGGTGATTATAACAGGGCTGGATCTTAGGCCATGGCTGAACTTGTGAGTCAAAGTAGAAAAGGACGGGCATTTCCAGGCTATAAGGATCAAATATCCAAAGGGGTGGAGCCCTGAACATATCTACCATATTCCAACCCCATGCGTCTGTACAGCTTTACCCTATCTAGAACACCTCCCTTCCTCCTTTCTCTTCACATCCCATCCTTCCTTGGAGGGTCCTGGCCCTGAAAACACATAGCAAATGGTTTCAAGTGGCCAGCCTGAAAGGTCTCATGGGGCTACAGACAGAGAGAAGCTGTAGAGGTGAGTCAGGGTCAGGCTGTGAAGGAGCTGTTGGGCCAGGTTACAGGGTTTGAACTCGATCCCAGGGGCTCCAGGGAGTCACTGAAGGGAGATGAGAAGCAGTGTCAATAGTCAGATTTTCTGTACAAAGTTGACTCTGGGCCGGGCATAGTGGCTCACACCTGTAATTCCAGTACTTTGGGAGGCTGAGGCAGGAGCATCGCTTGAGGCCAGGAGTTGGAGCCCAGCCTGGGCAACGTTGCAAGACTGAGTCTCTACAAAAAATTTAAAAAATTAGCTGGGTGTGGTGGTGTACACCTGTAGTCTCAGCTACTCAGGAGGCTAAGGTGGAAGAATTGCTTGAGCCTGGGAGGTTGAGGCTGCAGTGAGCTGTAATCATGTCACTGTACTCCAGCCTGGGGGACAGAGTCAGACCTTGCCTCAAAAAAAAAAAAAAAAAAAAAAAAAAGTTGATTCTGAGGTCAGTGTGGACAATGGATTAAGAGGTCAAGACCAAAGACTCAGGGACCAATTAGGAGGCTGATGCAGCGGAGCCCCTATTCACTCCCAGCCTGTATGCCCTGAGAATAGCTGATTCTATTATTGAATCAGTTGAGATGGATTCCCGTAGAGAGCAAGACACGTTCCCTATGTCTGCCCCAAACAACCCAAAGTCTTTTGAAACCTCTACCAGGATAGGAAAGCAAGGCAATGCGATGGGTGAAGGTTTCTGGTGGTCTCAGCTTATACAGATCAAAGCCTTTCCAACCTGGTTTCCTCCGGGAGAAATCCATGGATCTAACGCCCTTTTCCAAACACAGAGATAGAAAGTGACGGGAACTATTAGGAGCAGTGCTGGACAGGAGGGCTGCAATCCCAGCTATTGGGAGGCTGAGACAGGGAGAACTGCTTGAACCTCGGAGGCGGAGGTTGCAGTGAAACTAGATTGTGCCACTTCACTCCAGCCTGAGCAGCCTGGGCGACAGAGTGAGACTTCGTCTCAATTAAAAAAAAATAAAAAAGAAAAGAAAAGAAAACATTGCAAACCAATGTGAAGGGATGTATTATTCAATAATAGTAATGGAAAAATTAACCGACTACTGTATTTTGGGGCCATCTCATAACATCCAAATAAAATGAACCTCGTTTAATGTGTTCCTGCAGTTCAATCTGTTCTCATAGCAAGCTCTGGAGCCTGAGTTGTACCACAAAGTTATTCTTACCTTGAGGCAAACTTAGTCTGACCTGGAGGCCCTGACAGCCATTGCTCCTAGGACTGGGGAAGGGATGGTCATAACTCCTTAGGGGAGGGGGCTCCCATTCAACCTAAGGCAATTCTCTGGAGAAGGGGCAGCAGTGAACTATCAGCCACCGCCCTCAAGAAACAGGCAGAGTATGGCAGCTCATGCCTATAATCCCAGTACTTTGAGAGGCCAACGCAGGAGGATCACTTGAGCCCAGCAGTTCAAGGCTTCAGTGGGCTATGATGGCACCACTTCACTCCAGCCTGGGCAACAGAGCAAGACCTCATCTCTCTCTCTCTCTTAAAAAAAAAAAAAAGCAGCAACCAGAAGATGGTTATCCCTCATGGTGAAGGGTATCTGGGCAGAGCATCCCAGCCTCTGCTACAGGGAGGGCCTATTAATATTATTATAATCCCCACGTTACAAAAGAGGAAAGCAAGGCCTGAGAAGTGAAGGAACTTACCCGTGCCCACAGCTGGAAGTGATGGTATCAAGGTCTGTTTGGTGTCACTGGTTGTTGTGGGAAGACTAAGCAGCTATTGAAACAGAGGACCAGCAAGGAACTTGGAGAAAGGCAGAGATACTGAGTGAATCTCCTTAGAAAGGGGCGGGGAAGGCTGAGGTGGGCAGATCACGAGGTCAGGAAATCGAGACCATCCTGGCCAACATGGTGAAACCCCATCTCTACTAAAAATACTAAAAATACAAAAAAATTAGCTCGGTGTGGTGGCACACGACTGTAGTCCCAGCTACTCGGGAGGTTGAGGCAGGAGAATCACTTGAACCCTGGAGGCGGAGGTTGCAGTGAGCTGAGATCACGCCACTACACTCTGTTTTTGAGACTCTGTCTCAAAAACCCAAAAACAAAAAAACGGGGGGTGGGGATGCGAAGGGACAGGGCTGCAGGTTGCTTACAATTACTTTGCTAAAGCCAAGCTACAGAATAACATCTGGATTCTGTAAATTCATGTATACCATGCTTGAGGACTCAATGCCCCATATTCCACGCGGTGCTGTAGAAGTTCAGGTACTGCATGTCTCTTGATGATGATGGTGTTCACTAGGCCTCCGACCAGCTGTGTGACTTTGGGCAAGTTTCTTCACATCTCTGTGCCTCAGTTTCCTTATCTGTAAAATGGGGATAATCATATAAATCAGGTTGGTGTGAGGATTGAATGAGTTAGTATTTGTGGGTTTTTTTGGTTTTGTTTTTGAGATAGATGGAGTGTGTATCTGTGACCAGGTTGAAGTACAGTGGCACCATCTCAGCTCACTGCAACCTCTGCCTCCCGGGTTTGAGCGATTCTCCTGCCTCAGCGTTCCGAGTAGATGGGACTACAGGCGCCCACCATCACGCCCAGCTAATTTTTGTATTTTTAGCAGAGATGGGTTTTCGCCATGTTGGCCAGCCTGGTCTCGAACACCTGACCTCAGGTGATTCGCCCACCTCAGCCTTCCAAAGTGCTGGGATTACATGCATTGGCCACTGTGCGTGGCCCGCAACGTTTTCTTTTTCTTTTCTATTTTTTTTTTTCTTTTGGAGATAGTCTCGCTCTGTCACCCAGGCTGGAGTGCCCGGGCGTAATCTTGGCTCACTGGAACCTCCGCCTCCCGGATTCAAGCGATTCTTCTGCCTCAGCCTCCGGAGTAGCTAGGATTACAGGCATGGGCCACCATGCTCGGCTAATTTTTGTATTTTTAGTAGAGACGGGGTTTCACCACATTGACCAGGCTGTTTTCAAACCCCTGACTTCAGGTGATCCACCCACTTTGGCCTCCCAAAATGCTGGGATTACAGGCGTGAGCCACCTTGCCCGGCCCGCAATGCTTTGTTAAACTTTTTATTTTTAGCTATCCTGTTGAGGTTCTTCCAGATGAATTTTAGCCTCTGACCCAGAGGTATGATTTGATAGGCGTGGAGTTCTGGTTACTTCTTAAATGAAGAACTTCCTCAGGATATCTGAGCAATTCTCTTGGGTGGAAGCCTCAAGGACCATGAAAACAAAACCAAATTCTATTCGGCCCCTAAAGTCCTCTTGCCTCCTGCGGTTACTATCAAAGAGCTATGGTCAAAATTCCAAGGGATAATTCGGAGTCTGATTCCACTATCTATCCCCAGACCGCCTATACATAAATCTATTATTATTGGAGATTTACCATTAATCCTATAACATTTTAGGAGCTGTCCAGTATAATTTTCTGAAAGCCCAATAAGGTAGCTGCACGTAGTTCCTGAACGCTTGAAACGTGAACGGAATTAATTTAAATTTACATAGCTACATGTGACTACTCATTGGTCACTGCAGTAATTGTTAAGACTGGTTTTGCCTGTAACTTGCATGTTTTATTGGACATCAGTTTCAATATTTTATTTGCATTGCTAAAAGTCAAAATCCTTTTGACTTTGCCAGTTACTCAGTGAGAGGAAGGTTGGAGCCAGTTTCTGTTCTAGGCTTACAGTTTTAAGGGCAGATAAAGGTCAGTTTTTAACCTCGAGATGAACAGACTGTTAACCTTCTACGGACTTGCCCATGGGGTTCCACAGTGAGGCTGGGCCGGGGGAAGAAAAAAGGGGCTTCTAGCTGGGGAGTGACACACAGGGCACAGGAGGAGGTCCGGCCCTGGGGTCCCAGGAGCAGGGAGCTCCCCTCTCTTAGATGTGGAAAGTGAGGAAGGGGCAGGTCCTTGCTCAGAAACGGAGCTCCCCAATCCCCCACCACCCTAGCTACTGGACTGGAACTAGGATGGACACGAATGTCCTTCTCACTGTACTGACTGCACTCAACACGCGGGAAAGATGAAGCGAGGGGATTTAAATGTGTAGGTTTGCTGAATGACCCACAAAAGCTGAAGGAGCGCGGCCGGACTTATCACACTACTTGAGACAAAGCGGGTGGGAGACCCAGAGGTGAGGAGGGAGGCCTGGGAGGTCAGGGGCTCTCTGCGAGGCGGTCCCAGGAAGCGGTGCAGAGCGGCCGCGAGGCCGCAGGGCCGGGTCGCAAAATGGCCGCGGCCGGGCCGGCCTCCCGCGCTGGCCATGCGGGCAGGTTTCAGGTGTTCCCGGCCTGGGCAGGGGCGGGCAGGAGAGAAGGGACCGGCTGCGAGGAGGGCTGGCTGAGGAGAGGCGAAAATGGGCTGCTAGGAACAGGGACCCGGAGCCGGAGGAGCCGAGAAGAGCGCGTGCGCCGAGGCCTACGGCCTCCCGGGAAGGCGGAAGCGTGGGGAGGGCGGTGCTCTGGGCGGGAGGCCGGGCCGGGTCGGCTTGGACAGCGGGGCCGCGCGTGGGGCCTCGGCGCGCCGACGGCGGCGCGCGGGGCCGCTGGGAAGTTGTGAGAGCGGCGCGCGGGGGCGCGCTTGCGCGCACGAGGGCCCGGGCCGCGAGCAGCCGCGGCCGCCCCTGTCGCCACCCTTAGCAGCGGTCGCGGTCGCTGCCGAAGCTGTGTTCCCCGCCTTAGCCGCTGGCGCCTCCCAAGAGAGCGGCCGGTGGGCCCGCGTCCTGTCAGTGGCGTCGGAGGCCGGCGCTGCGGCGGCCGCGCCCTTCTGGTCCTCGGGCAGCGCTGAGGAGCCAGGGCCGGGCACGGCTGGCTGACGGCTCCGGGCAGCTGAGGCCGCCCGAGGAGAAGGCGGCGGCCGCGGCGGAGGCGCACGTCGGGCGGGCTCCTGGAGCCTGGAGGAGGCCGAGGGGACCATGTCCGGGGGGCGCTTCCACCTCTCCACCACCGACCGCGTCATCAAAGGTGCCTGGCGGGCCGGGCCTTCCTCGGGGACCCGCGGGAAACGGCCCTCGGCTGGGCGGCGGCTCGGGGCGGAGGGAGGCTGGGGCCGGGCTGCATCCACCCTAGGAGGGTTCAGAAGGGTGTAGACCGGGCCGGGCGGCAGCCTCCTAGAGCAGCCCCCCGGACCCGGCGTTTTCTGCTGCACCTGGTCAGGTGCCTGGCCGTCATTGCCAGGTTCCCTCCCGAAGGGTTCAGGGTGTAGTGGGGACTTCTCCCACCACCCCCAAAGGGCCCAGAACCCCGTCTTTTTTTCTCTTTAAGAAACGACTCTGGGGAAGCCATCAGGAGTGGTGTGGGCAGGGAATTGAGTCGACTCTTCCAAGTGAGATATTTAAGATGAGATCTTTATTGACACCCACCCCCCACCCTTTTTTTTAGGATGTATACCATGTGCCTTTTGACCCACTTTCTCTAGATCATTGCAAGTCACTGCTATTACTGAAATAAACTTAGTATGGGGAAGTCAGATACATCCATTATATGATGTTTAAAATAAGTTTACGGAGCTCTTGGCATGGTAATGGTATTTTATTTTGCCTTTGGTTATGAAGACTTGGAGAATGATGTTTTCTGATTCGAATGTGTACCTGCATTAGATTTCTCTTGTTGTTATAAGAACAAAATGTAAAAGGCTCCTTGCTTTCTAAATCTTGCAGGGTTTTAGGTTACAGTTGTTTCTGTCTTTAAACTAAGAAGATGGATTAAACATAACCACTAATTTACATGCTGCTTTTATTCAGCTGTAAGACTTAGGCACAACCCTTCTCTCTGAGATTAACAATCGGTTTGAAAGCGCTATTTTGTAAGAGTAAGAAGAGAATAGACTTAGACCAACTATGTTGGCGTTTGGATGCAGGGGTTAGCCTGACAGTGGGGAAAATTATTAAGATAATTTTCTTCTTTTTCATTTTGGTATTAGAGAAAGGCAACTAATATTGGTGACGGGAATACATTTTTAAAAGGTGAAACGCCTTATTGCATGTTCAGGGAGGGGGAAGAATTTTAGTGTATAACTTAGATTTTTTCCCCCATCTTCCCAAATCAGCCTTATAAATGTTAATTATCTATACTACATAATTATAATGGGATTTTTGAGATTTATCTACTTAGGATTTATATACTGTCGTTAGAGATATAACTGAATTGTTCATCTAACTGACATCCCCTGAACAGCTAAATTATTTTGACCATGTAAATGTAAGTCTTCATATTAATAGTGTATAACCTATAAGAAGTATAGGCTTCTCTTAAGATTCAGAGTGTACTAAACATAACCTTTTTTGAGGAATCAAGGTCATCACTATGTACATTAATTTCTGTACTGTGCTGTTAATATGGCTGGTGCGTTCTGCTGTATAAAGGTGTTGGCAGTTTTGTCCTGTACTAAAATGACTCCTCACTGCTATACCAGTTCAGTGCTTTGTCTGCTTTTAGTTTCTCTCTCCAGTACTGTTTTCTGTCAAAATGTGCCCTTACTGCTTTCTAATCTGCTGCGTCTAAGCTGAAGTAGGCAGGGAAACCAGATAAGCCAGAACTGTGGGTCAAGTTAGAATAAATAGGATCTTAGTGAAGCTTAGTGCAGCCCTCAGGAATCTCACAATCTAATCACCATTGCACCATGTAATTTCCACCATAACATGTCATAAGATCAAAAGAAAATTAAAAATTTAAATGACCCTTAAATATAGTAGTAAATATAGTAAAATAAAATGTAATAAAATAAAACAGTTAAAATGCAGGGGTTGGGACAGGCATGGTGGCTCATGCCTGTAACTCCAGCACTTTGGGAGGCCCATACGGGCAGATCAGTGAGGTCAGGAGTTCGAAACCAGCCTGGCCAACATGACGAAACTCCATCTCTACTAAACATACAAAAATTAGCTAGGCATGGTGGCAGGCACCTGTAATCCCAGATACTTGGGAGTCTGAGGCAACAGAATTGCTTGAACCCGGGAGGCGGAGGTTGCAGTGAGCCAAAATGGTGCTACTGCATTCCTGTCTGGGTGACAGAATGAGACTCTCTCTTAAAAAAAAAAAAAAAAAAAAAAAAAGGGGCTAGTTTATTGCTAGGCATGCTTATGGTTAAATAAACCCTGTCATCATATCCTGCAGGATGCAAATTTGTTCTTTACCAAAATTAATTAGCACATATTGTGTACTCTTTAAAAAAATTTTTTTATTTTTTATTTTTTTTTGAGATGGAGTTTGGTTCTTGTTGCCCAGGCTGGAGTGCAATGGCATGATCTCGGCTCACTGCAACCTCCACTTTCCAGGTTTAAGCGATTCTCCTGCCTCAGCCTCCCGAGTAGCTGGGATTACAGGCATGCACCACCACACCCGACTCATTTTGTATTTCTTAGTAGAGATAGGGTTTCTCCATGTTGGTCAGGCTGGTCTCAAACTCCCGACCTCAGGTAATCCGCCTGCTTCGGCCTCCCAAAATGCTGGGATTATAGGTGTGAGCCACTGTACCCAGCCCTATTGTGTACTTTTAAGACTACTCTTAAATAAATGAAATAGAAATAATTTCAGGTCCTTAGAATGTATGGATTTCTCTCCTATATAAAAACTTTAGTGTAAGAGCTTGACCACAGCATTTGTGGCTTCGTGGTGACTTATGTTGCTTTTTTCAGGGTTTTCCAGAGTTTGAAATAGTTGAAGAAAATGAGGTGTCACTGTGTGCATAGCTAAGGTCCATTGTATCGGGTACTGAACCTTGGTCTGATGCTATCTTGTTTAGCCAGAGCTGTCTGCATTTATTCACAGCTTGAAAGCTTTTTCAGAGGTGATACCACACCCCAGTTATTTTTGGTTCTGTCATTTCCTGTTAACTTTAAAGTGTACCTAATTGTTCTGTTTGAGCAAAATTTGGAGAAGAGTGGGTATGTGGGAGTGGTTTATATTTTAGATGTCCTTTAAACAGCAGCTTTCTTAAATTGAAGGATGTGGCTGGGCGTGGTGGCTCACACCTATAATGCCAGCTACTTGGGATGCTGAGGCAGGAGCATTGCTTGAACCCGGGAGGCGGAGGTTATAGTGGGCCAAGATCATGCTACTGTACTCTAGCCTGGGCGACAAGAATGAAACTCAGTCTCAAACCAAAAAAAATATCATTTATAAAGTAGGGTTAATAATACCTTCCCTGTCAAGCCTGGGTCATGCAAGTGACATAAAGGATGTGAAAAGGTCAAGTTAAGGTAGTACTTTGAAACATGATAATAGGTTGGTAATAGATTGCTTACTACAGAAGTGGTTAGTAGAGGTATCATTAACGTTTGAAAATATCAGAATTAGAAAGTATATGAAATTATAAGCTACGAAACTGTTCCTAGTCAGGAGAATACCTGTTCTACAACATAACAGATATGTGGGTGAAATCTCATCGGTAACAATGTAAAGAGACCAGCACAGTTCTGTATGGTACTTCCCAGGCAGCAGATTTCTTCTCTATCTGTTGAAGGTGTTTATTTTACATTTAAATATTCTTATGATTTTACTCGTTCATTAAATGTTTATTGAGTGCCATCTGCAATGTACCCTAGTAGGTTGCTCATTCATTTCTTCTTTGCTTTAAAAGTAGCATTTCTGGCCGGGCGCGGTGGCTTAAGCCTGTAATCCCAGCACTTTGGGAGGCCGAGATGGGTGGATCACGAGGTCAGGAGATCGAGACCATCCTGGCTAACACGGTGAAACCCCGTCTCTACTAAAAAATACAAAAAACTAGCCGGGTGAGTTGGCGGGCGCCTGTAGCCCCAGCTACTGGGGAGGCTGAGGCAGGAGAATGGCGTAAACCCGGGAGGCAGAGCTTGCAGTGAGCTGAGATCCGGCCACTGCACTCCAGCCCGGGTGACAGAGCGAGACTCCGTCTCAAAAAAATTAAATAAATAAATATAAATAAAATAAAAGTAGCATTTCTGTGAGCCTCTAAAGCAGTATGTATGCACTGGGGCACCACTACTGGTATCTGAACCAGAGAACTAGGAACTCAAATGATTAAATTGTGATATTCTTTTTGCTTTATTTTTTTTTTTTCTTGTTTCCAAGTTTCTTTTCCTGTTTAAGGACATGTTTTTTCTTTGACAGTGATTTTTATAAAAGCAGTTTATTTCCCTGGAATGAATCTTTTCAGAAGCAACAAGGAAATTTCAGTAGGAATTACATGACAAATACAGAGAATCCATTGTCTTATTTTGTTATTTGATGGCCAGATGGGGTTTAACAGAAAAGTCAGATTTCTTTTCAGTAAGGTGCTGATACATTTCTCCCTTTCTCTTACAATTTACATATATTGTGTATTTACAGAGTACTGTACCATTTTTACCACACATGGGAGGCTACTGTTTCTTTAATATCATGGCACTGAGAATATTGTGCTTATGGCTTTCTTAAAATATTTTAATATTAGTGTGGACAAAATTTGCTATTTCCACAAATATACCCTAAACCCGATTTTAGTCTCTGGTACCTATACTTCATTTCTTTCCACAGCTCTCGCCCCATTCTCCCTTTTTTATATCGATAATGGATTTACCAAAGGTTTAAAGTTTTTTCTCTTAAATATAAGCTTAATCCTGCTACTTATAGAATTTGAAAATCAGAGAGGTGAGAAAAGAAAGACTTCATATTCCTTCCCAGCAGAAATAACTGCTTTTAATACCTTTGTGTATTTCCATCTGCAGGTGTATTTTGAATTCAAAGGAAAATGGATCACACCTATTAAAGCTTTTGTTATGCAAATATTTCATACTATTTTAACATAAATATTGTAATTTTACCTAAATATTTCCATAATGGTTTCAGTCAGCCTGGAAATGGTTTCAAAGTGCTTATATTAATATTTTGGTTCTTTATATTTTCAGTGGGGCACACATTAATCACTTGATACAGTACCAACCTGGAAGAAACATTTTCAAGTATAAATTTTCAATGTGAATATGTTTTAAAGTTGATATCTCCTGGATTTGTCAACAGTATTTGTTTAATTTATGCTTCATTTACCATTGTAATTAACAAGCTGACAAACTTTTGAAACTTTCAAAATCAGTACTAATTGAGATTCATACATCTGAGTAGAAATCTGGAACCTCTGAAAGGGCATTTTAATTTAAACGCTTAATTTTTATTTTTATTTTTTTGAGCAAGGATAAAGTATTCTTCCTTACCTACATGTTATTGGTTGTGATCAAAGCTTTATTTATGGTCTGACATTTGATAATTAAGCTTTCTCTCTTTTATTGCATTTTAAAATGGGATTAAAAATTTTTTTTGCCTTATGTAATTTTTAGCACATCATAACTTTTACTGAAGTATATACAGGAAAATGTACAAATTATAAATGTACAGCTTAGTGAGTTTTTACAAATTTAGCACCCATGTACCCATGTAACTGCTCAACCAAAATAAATAAATTACCAGAACCCCAGAAACAAGCATGAGTTCATGTTCAGTCACTGCTTTCCATCCCTAAATGGGCAACAGTGGGGAAAACATGACACTTGTAACCATTATTCTGGCTTCTAATATCATACTTGTAAAGTAACAAATATTTGTAAATCACATCTTACTGTAAAGTGAAAAACAAAAGGGATTCTTTGAGAGAAAAATGCCAAGGACTCATTACTTAAAGTGGAATAATTAATTAAAGACCTTTTCCTAAACATTTTTGGAAAAAGCTAATTTTTAGGACAGATATGGTGGCTCACGCCTATAATCCCAGCACTTTGGGAAACCAAAGTGAGTGGATCACCTGAGGTCAGGAGTTGGAGACCAGCCTGGCCAACATGGCGAAACCCAGTCTCTATTAAAAATACAAAAATTAGCTAGGCATGGTGGTGCATACCTGTAGTCCCAGCTACTCGGGAGGCTGAGGCAGGAGAATTGCTTGAATCCGGGAGGCGAAAGTTGTGGTAAGCCGAGATTGCGCCACTGCACTCCAGTCTGGGTGACAGAGCAGGTCTCAAAAAAAAAGGCTGATTTTTAGACATATGTCTATTAGAGACAAAATTATTCAGTTAATTCTGGGATTTGTAGTCATTTTGGAGCTTTGGCTGCTACTTAATTGCTAAATGACTAATGGGAATAAAGGGATGTCTTATAATCATTACCATCCTTGGGTGCAATCATTACTAGACTATAACGCTCCTTTATAGTTTTTTTTGGTGGGGGACAGGGTCTCGCTCTGTTGCCCAGGCTGGAGTACAGTGGCGCAATCACAGCTCACTGCAGCTTCAGCTTCCTGGGCTCAGGTGATCCACCTCAGCTTCCTGAGTAGTTGGAACCACAGGCATACACCACTGTGCCCAGCTAATTTTTTTTTTTTTTTGAGACAAAGTTTTGCTATGTCGCCCAGGCTGGAGTGCAGTGGCGCAATCTTGGCTCACCGCAAACTCTGCCTTCCGGGTTCATGCCATTCTCCTGCCTTAGCCTCCCGAGTAGCTGGGACTACAGGCATGAGCCACCGTGCCTGACCTAATTTTTGTATTTTTTATAGAGACGGAGTTTTGCCATGTTTTTGAGGCTGGTCTTGAACTCCTGGGCTCATGTGATCCTCTTGCCTTGGTCTCTCAAAGTGCTGGGATTACAGGTGTGAGCCACTGCGCCCTGCCTTTTATAGTTTTAATGTTAAAATTTAGCAGCCTTTTAAATTTCAAAACTGAGACCTAAAACTTTCAACCTAACCTAAGTGGTATCTTTCTTAGTTATCTTTATATTCTATCTAGTTATCTAGATGAATGTAGAAAGAACTTTTAGTTCCCCATATTCAGTTTTGTTTTATTGGCACATTAGATTATCCTGAAGTCTTTTAGTTTCTTAAGTCTTCATTTGTTGTTAGAAGAGGGTTTAACTTGGTAACCAGGATCTTTAAATTGGGCGCAGAAAGATATACTGGATGGCTGGACAAGACAATGTATTTCTTTGATTATCATGGTTAGATTTACTAATTGGTAACAGTTAATGAAGGTTTTTTTGCAGCGTCTAGACAATGTCAGCCCAAGAGACTGAAATTCTAAATGAACAAACACTGAGAAATATTTGAAGAATTCATTCAATAATTACCTATGTAACATTCTTGCTGAAAGTGTTTAGTTTAAGCTGAGCCTAGTTATAGTAGTCAGACAAATCCACTTTGTGGGACTTTCTTTTTTTTTTTTTTTTTTTTTTGAGATGAGTCTCGCTCTGTCCCTGAGGCTGGAGTGCAGTGTTGCGATCTCGGCTCACTACAAGCTCCACCTCCCGGGTTCACGCCATTCTCCTGCCTCAGCCTCCTGAGTAGCTGGGACTACAGGCGCCCGCCACCGCACCCGGCTAATTTTTTTGTATTTTTAGTAGAGATGGGGTTTCACCGTGGTCTCGATCTCCTGACCTTGTGATCCGCCCGCCTCGGCCTCCCAAAGTGCTAGGATTACAGGTGTGAGCCACTGCGCCCGGCCGTTTGTGGGGCTTTCTATAGGACAGTTTGCCTGAACTCTAAAAATTTCAAAGTGATGAAAAATGAAACAAAACAAAAAGGGCAGGAAGACTATTCTAGATGAAAGAAGTTGAAAGAGAAATGACAGTGTCAAGCCTGGATTAAGAAAATAAAAACTGTAGAGGACATTTTGGGGATAACTGGGAAAATTTGAATATGTACAGAGCATATATTAGACGGTATTATATCATTGGTTTTTTTTTTTTTTTTTTTTTTTTTTTTTGAGATGGAGTTTCGCTGTTGTTGCCCAGGCTGGAGTACAATGGCGTGATCTCAGCTCACTGCAACCTCTGCCTCCCAGATTCAAGAGATTCTCCTGCCTCAGCCTCCCGAGTAGCTGGGATTCCAGGCATGCACCACCATGCCTGGCTAATTTTGTATTTTTAGTAGAGACGAGGTTTCTCCATATTGGTCAGGCTGGTCTCGAACTCCTGACCTCAGGTGATCTGCCTGCCTCAGCCTCCCAAAGTACTGGGTTTACAGGTGTCAGCCACCGCGCCTGGCCTATATCATTGTTAAATGACTTGAATGTGACGATATGGTATTATGGTTATATAGGAAAATGGATCTTACTTTTAGGCAGTACCTGATGAAGTATTTATGTTGAAATATCGTGATGTTTGCAGTTTGCTTTTAAATTGTTTTAAAAAAATCATTTGTAGAGAAAAAAAGCAAAAGTGGCAAAACATTTACTATGGTGAATCTAGGTAAGAGCATATGTGTGTTCATTTTATGATTCTTTCACTTTTTAAATAGATTTCAGTTTTTCAAACTGTAAAGTTGGGGAGAGCCAGGCATGGTGGCTCTCACCTGTAGTCCCAGCTGCTTGGGAGGCTGAAGCGGGAGGATCACTTAAGCCCAGGAGTTCCAAGGCTTCAGTGAACTATGATTGCACCACTGTGCTTCAGCTTGGGTGACAGAGCGAGCACCTATCTCTATTTAAAAAAGAAAAAAAAGTTAGAAAAAAAGTACAATTAAGAAATAGCTCAGCTGGGTGCAGTGGTTCATGCCTGTAATCCCAGTACTTTGGGAGGCCAAGGCGGCTGGATCGCTTGAGCTCAGGAATTCGAGACTAGCCTGGCAACATGGTGAAACCCCATGTCTACAAAAAATACAAAAAAGTAGCCGGGTGTAGTGGCCTGCACCTGTGAACCCAGCTACTCGGTAGGCTGAGGTGGGAGGATCACCTGAGCCAGGAGGCGGAGGTTGCAGTGGGCCAAGATAGTGCCACACTCCAGCCTGGGTGACTGAGACCCCATCTCAAAAAAAAAAAAAAAAAAAAAAAAGAAATGCTTCAAAACAGCTACAGCTAGGTTTAGGAAAGGCTGTCATCATATTTGAGGATTCAGTAGTGTCTTAATGGGGGAAAGCTGAAAAGAACAAAACGAGCCTTAAAGAATATTATAGCTGACATGAAGTGGAGGCAACTTGTTTAGCATAAACAGTAGTTGTTTCAGCTACATGATGGGGGTTGGAAAAACATACAGAAGTCAGTATGGAGAAAGAAAAGGTACTTAACTAAGGAGTAGAGAGAAGATGGGCAAACTAGAAGCGCCAGAGAATTGAAAGACGTAAAATGAAGAAAAGGAAGAATAGGAATAGTTGAAAACTGCAGTTGACATCAATTTCATTAAGGGGACAGCAACACTATTTTGATGACTATTTTTTTTCTTGAGACAAAGTCTTGCTGTTGCCCAGGCTGGAATGCAGTGGCGCAGTCTCGGCTCACTGCAACTTCTGCCTCCCGGGTTCAAGCGATTATCCTGCCTCAGCGTCCTGAGTAGCTGGGATTACAGGTGTGCGTCACCACGCCTGGCTAATTTTTTTTTTTTTTTTTTTTGTATTTTTAGTAGAGATGGGGTTTAGTAGAGACCATGTTGGCCAGGCTGGTGTCAAACTCCTGACTTCAGGTGATGCGCTCTCCTTGGCCTCCCAAAGTACTGGGATTACAAGCCTGAGCCACTGTGTCCGTCCCCCAGCCTACTTTAATACTACAGGTTGAGTGTTCCTAATCCAAAATCTGAAATTCTCCAAAATCTGGAGCTCTTTTGAGTGCCAGATGACACCACAAGTGGATACTTTCTTTCCTGACCTCATGTGATGGGTTGTAATCAAAACCTGGGGCCATAACCCAAAGTCTTTTCAGTGTCCCCGAGGAAAAAAGACCCTCCCAGCCCCCTTCGGTTGTGATATATCTTTTCCATGCACAGCATAATGATGATGTCCAGGCAACCACAGATTGACCACATAGGTGGCTGGGATAGTGACACATTTGCTTTCTGATCATTCAGTGTACACAAATTGGTTTTGTGCACAAAATTATTAAAAATATTTATAAAATTACCTTCACGTTCGGTGTATATGAAACATAAATGAATTTTGTGTTTAGACTTGCGTTCCATTCCCAACACATCTCATTATGTATATGCAAATATTCCTAAATCTGAAACAATCTGAAATCTGAAATGCTTCTGGTCCTAAGTCCTTTGAATAAGAGGTCATACTTGTCCCTAGAATGTTTTATATCTGTGAATGGGCTCTTTGCTTCTTTGCATAATTTTTTTTTTTTTTTTTTTAATTTTTAGCGATAAGGTCTCACTCTGTTGTCCAGGCTGGAGTGCGGTAATGCGATCAATGCTCACTGTGGCCTCAAACTCCTGGCCTCAATTGATTGTCCTGCCTCATCCCTCCAAGTAGCTGGGACTACAGGCGTGTGCTGCCATGTCTGGCTAAATGTTTTATTTTTATTACTTTTAAGTTGTAGTGACAGGGTCTTGCTATGTTGCCCAGCCTGGCCTCAAACTCCTGGCCTCAAGTGTTCCTCCTGCCTCCCAAAGAGGTGGGATTACAGGCATGAGCCACTTGGATTACAGGCCAAGATGTGCCTGGCCCTGCATAGCATCTTGTCCCTCAACTTGACCAGCTCCTGTTTATCTTTCAAGATTTAGCCAAGGGGACTTCTGAGAAGCTTTTTCTCCTCTGCTAAGAAGCTGTGGAGACTTTGAGAACATGGGCTTCAGTCAGACATACCTGGATTCAAATTCTGGTTTTTGTTTTGTTTTGTTTTGTTTTGTTTTTCCAAGGAGATGGGGTCTTGCTCTATTAGCCAAGCTGAAGTGCAGTGGCACGATCATAGCTCACTGAAGCCTCAAACTTCCAGGCTCAAGTGATCCTCTTGCCTCATCCTCATGCCTGGGACTACAGGCGTGTGTCACCATGCCCAGCTCAAATTCTTTTAGTGATGCGTGACTTTGGACAAATCACTTACCCTTATTTTACCTGCATTTCTTTATCTGTAGAAGAGGGATAATGAAACTTGCAGTGGCAATCACATAGTGAGTGCTCCGTATGTGTTATGTTAGGTGCTGCTGCTGCCATCACTATCATCATTATCATCATCGTCATCATCGTAAGAGTTGCTGTCTCCTACGAGCTCCCATAAACAATCTCATTGCTTTGCAAATCGCTTTAAATGTTTTCTTGTCCTTTCTTCACAATAAACTGCTCTGTTTAAGGGCAACCACTGTGTATCCTTAATGCTGAATGCAGTGCCTAACACATGCTTAGGTGCTTAGTAAATAAGTATGTGCAAGCATAAGAAGCTTATTTTATGGATGACAGTGTAAGAAAGAGTACAGACTCTGCTGATAACCAGCCGTGTGGCCTTTGAGCTTTGTTATTTATTTTCCTTGCCACAGGTGTGAAATGGGAGATAGTGCCTACCTCAGAATTTAAAGATTACATCTCATGTTGTATGTAAAGTGCTTAGCCTGGTGCCCATAGTGGGTGGTTAATAAATGTTAGCTATTATTTTAAAAATAAATCAATCTTGGATCTTGGCAAGATTTGACAGCAGATCTATTTTACTTTAAGTGACATGTGACATGAAGATTTAAGAGTATTGTATTTTATATAGTCACACTTACATAGTTGCTTAGTGATTCAGAGTTCTGAGAAATGCATCCTTAGGCGATTTCATCATTATGCAAACATCATACAGTGTACAATTAGCCCTTAGTATACGTGAGAGCTTAGTTCCAGGACCCCCACATATACCAAAATCCCTGAATACTCAAGTCTAGAAGTTGACCCTGTGGAACCTGAGTATTCAAAAAGTTGGCCCTCTGTATTTGCAGAATTGGGTTTTGCATCCTGTGTTTGGTTGAAAACAAATCTGCATATAAGTGAACCAGTGCGGTTCAAACCCATGTTGTTCGAGTTAACCATACTTACACAAACCTAGATGTTATATGTATCTGCAAACCTAGATGTTACACAGCTGTATGGCATAGCCTGTTGTTCCTAAGCTACAAACCTGTGCAGCATGTTACTGTACTGAATACTGTAGGCAACTGTAACACAACAGTAAGTCTTTGGGTATCTAAACATATCTAAACCTAGAAAAGGTACAGTAAAAATACAGTATTAAAGATAAAAAATGGTCCACCTGTAGAGGGCACTTAACATGAATAGGGCTCGCAGGACTGGAAAATTGCTCGGGGTGAGTCAGGGAGTGTGTGGTGAGTGAAAGTGAAGGCCTAGGACATTACTGTACAGTATTGTAGGCTTTATAAACACTGCACACTTTAGGCTACGCTAAATTTATAAAATACCTTTCTTCAATAGTAAATTAGCCTTAGCTTACTGTAACTTTTACTTTATAAACTTAAAAAATGTTAAACTTTTTAACTCTTTCGTAATCATACTTAGCGTAAAACACAAACACATATAGCTGTACATACTTTCTTTCATATCCTTATAAGCTTTTACTATTTCTTATTTTTTAAAACTTTTTTGTTGAAAATGAACACACTGACCAGGCGTGGTGGCTCACACCTGTAATCCCAGCACTTTGGGAGGCTGAGGCGGGGGATCACGAGGTCAGGAGATCAAGACAAAATACAAAAAAAATTAGCCGGGCATGGCGGTGTGTGCCTGTAGTCCCAGCTGCTGGGGAGGCTGAGGCAGCAGAATGGTGTGAACCCGGGGGGCGGAGCTTGCAGTGAGCCGACATCGCCACTGCACTCCAGCCTGGGTGACAGAGCCAGACTCCGTCTCAAAATAAATAAATAAATAAATAAATAAATAAATAATGAACACACACCACACACATTAGCTGAGGCCTCCAGAGAGTCAGGATTATCAATGTCAATGTCACTGTCCTCTACCTCCACCTCCTGTCGCACTGGAAGGTCTTCAAAGGAATTAACAGGCATGGGGCTGTCATCTATGACAACAGTGCCTTCTCATGGAATACCTCCTGAAGGACCTGTCTGGGGCTGTTTTACAGTTACCTTTTTGTGTTTTGTTTTGTTTTTTTTTTTTGTTTTTTGAGTAAGTAGAAGAAGTATACTCTAAAGTAATGATAAAAAGGGTGGTATAGTAAATGTATAAGCCACTAACTTATTTGTTGCAGTAGGTTTGTTTACACCAGCAATACCACAAATGTGAGTAGTAGTAGTGCCTTATACCATGATGTTAAGACAGGCGAAAACATCACTAGGTGACAGAAATTTTTCAGCTCCATTATAATCTTACAGGATCTCTGTCATATATATGGTCTTGTAGGCTAAAATATTGCTATGTGGCACATGACTGTTTTTTAACTTTAGTGTCTTAGATATTGAAAGGATTTAAACCTAAATTGCTTAAGAAGAAAAATGGTGAAATTTTCCTTTTCCCTAGTATAGATAGAATTTTGGAAGTGATATATTCATAAATATTTGATGAGTTCCTATTACATGCGGCACATTTCTGGTTATGCTTAGAAGGTTAAATACTGCTTGAAAAGTACTCATGCAGTGTAGCATGTAATAGCCTCTCAAAAATGTTACAGAAATTTAGAACAATGTAGTGACCTATGACTAATCCCACTGCAAAAGGAGCAGATGACTAAATTGTAGACAATACCTGGTGTGAAATGTTTGTTCCTTTGATCTGTAAATTGATAATCCTTTAATGTTTAATCTGACTGTGACTAGTGGCCTGAAGAGGTAAGACTTCTTCTGTGTTTTTATGTGTGTGCCTACATATGTTTTTTTCTTGTGACCTAAGGCTTTGTTGAAGTTTCAAATAGAGTGATTTTAATGAATGGCTGGAGTAATAAAGATAATTGGTGGGTTTCTCCATGGAAGCAAGTTGTATATTTTTAACTATTTTGCACTGCTTTATGAAAAACATATGCCACTATAGAAGTTATTGTTTCTGTTGACTATCACTGCTAGGGATTATTACTTAGTTGGTTCCAGGAGGCCCAGTTCTTAGCTAATACTTTGGAAGTGAATTCTGTGACTATTAAAGACCAGAAGGAATAATCTCAAAGAACCTGATCAGATCATGGAACTAAAATCACTTGTTCTAGTGAGGAACAGTTGAAAAGGCAACATAAGACTTTTGGTAATAATATTTAATGTAACTTATTTAGCAGTATTTAATTTGTTCATGATTGGCAAAGCAGGTGAGTAGATTAGGAAATGAGTCTGAAAAAGTAGGGCAGGTCTGCTGGCTTAAAATAGGAATGAAAGCAGTGAACAGAGATAGCTGTTTAGGCAAATCTTAGTGTCCCTTGAGGATAAGACTACCACAATAATCTAAAAATAGTAGCTTATAGGCCAATAACTTTTAAGGTTTATGTTCCTACTTACCGCAGGTCATCACCTATGTGGCTGTTTCTCATTTATGGAGATCTACATCAGATTTTACTTGTGTTTACCTGAAAATACATATTGTTTATGTAGTCGGTGTATATTGTAGCATACAGGGTCTGACCTTGAAAAGGCTGCAGAATTTCTTGAGTGTACTTTAGGAACTTAGTTTTTCAAAATTTATTTAATTTTTATTTTGGTAATTATAGATTCACAGGAGGTTGTAAATAAAGAAATGTAAAGGGAAGTCCCATACACCTCTCCCCTAATTCCCTTCCCTCTCTTTGCGGTGTCAGTATCTCACACCACCACAGTACTATACCAAAACCAGGAAATGGACATTGGTACAGTCCATAGAGCTTGTTCAGATTTCACCAGTTATATGTGCATTCCTGTCTGTATATGTGTGTTTAACTTTATGCAATTTCACATGTAGATAGCATAATTGCCAGCACAATAAGGGTACTCAACAGTACAGTAACCACAAGATTTAGTTACTTCCCCTGAATAGCTACACCAGTCCCCTTTCTCCACCGGAAACTCAGTTTTATAGTTTGGCTATTGTTTTTAATCATGTGCAAACCTGATTTGATTAAGGTTTTTGCTTCTGATTTGGAAGCCTTGTTAAATAATTTTTAATGAAATACAGGTAGTCTGAAAGCAACTGACACATGGTAAAAAGCTAGATTTAGGAACACTGAAAGACTTCTTGGATGCATAGGCTTAGAATGATTCTCAGCTATGATTTATTTCCTTCCTCCCTTCCTCTCTTCCTTCCCTTCCCTCCCTCCCTCCCTCCTTCCCTCCCTCCTTCCCTCCTTCCTTCCCTACTCTCCCTCAATATTCTGTAATATTGAAATATTTCATTAAAAATATACAATATATTATGTATATACCTGAAATTTTCTCCTTTCTTCCTTTTAATATACTTTCTATTTATCTTGATACCGAGAGTGCTGCTATAGCAAACACCTATTTATTTATTTATTTATTTTTAAGAATTAAAAAAAAAATTCAGTGGATCTCGGCTCACTGCAACCTCCACCTCCTGGGTTCAAGCAGTTCTCCTGCCTCAGCCTCTGGAGTAGCTGGGACTATAGGTGCGTACCACCATGCCCGACTGGTTTTTGTGTTTTTTAGTAGAGATAGGGTTTCACTATGCTGGCCAGGGTGCTGCTCCGGGCCTCAAGTGATCCACCTGCCTCAGCCTCCCAAAGTTCTGGGATTACAGGCATGAGCCGCTGCACCCGGCCCAGGTCTCAACTTTCTCATACCCTTAATTGAGTTCTGTAGCCATCTTTGATTTCCCCCTTTATAATCTTCTGTACTTACAGTCTGAACCATGCAATGTACTGCTTAACTATTCTGTGTTTATATCTTGTTTTACTTGAATTCTACTCAACTAGAGCATATGATTCTTCAAGGTAGAATAAATGTGTTAAACTTGTATATTTCGGCCAAGCGCAGTGGCTCATGCCTGTAATCCCAGCACTTTGGGAGGCCGAGGCGGGCGGATCACCTGAGGTCAGGAGTTGGAGATCAGCCTGGGCAACACGGTGAAACCCCGTCTCTACTAAAAATACAAAATTAGCCAGGCATGGTGGCACATGCCTGTAATCCCAGCTGCTTGGGAGGCTGAGGCAGGAGAATCACTTGAACCTGGGAGGTGGAGGATGCAGTAAGCTGAGATCGTGCCATTGCACTCCAGCCTGGGCAACAAGAATAAATCTCCATCACACCAAAAAAACAAAAAAAAAACAAAAAAAACCTTGTATATTTCACAGATTACCCATACAATGTGAGCAGGTAGTGGGTACCAGATAAACATTTAGTTATTTAACTAGAATGTAATTACTGCCCTCGTATTTTTCCCTAGCACTTTCAAATGTTACTCAAAGAATCCTTCTAGGTCTTTGATACAAATTTTAGAACTTTACTATTAATAAATTTCAGCTGGGCTGGGTGGATCACCTGAGGTTAGGAGTTTGAGATCAGCCTGACCAACATGGTGAAACCCCCATCTCTACTAAGAATACAAAAATTAGCTGGGCGTGGTGGTTCTCAACTGTAATCCCAGCTACTTGGGAGGCTGAAACAGGAGAATTGCTTGAACCCGGGAGGCAGAGGTTGCAGTGAGCCGAGATCACGCCACTGCATTCCAGCCTGGGCAACAGAGCGAGACACCGTTTCAAAAAATAAATAAATAAATAAATAAAATGAAAAACATACATGTATCACTAATATCTAGGAAGGCTACCTATAGAAACTTAGATATATTCAGTTACCGATTGTTTTGTTTTTCGGTTGGTAATGTACACCCTTTCAGTGTTTGAAAGGATGACACTGGGTAATTAGATTTGAATTGTACACCTCCCCAACTGGTGTTGGAGAAACCAGAGGAGTTGATGATTTTATACATAGTTTTTCCTACCTCTTATTATTGAGGAAAGAGTGTTAATTGTGGTCAGTGAATTTCTTCAAAGTTTGCTGCTTTTAAATCAAATTAAGGAAGTCAGCAACCATAAGTAGAATTATATGTGGTGAAGAAGAGTTAGTAGCACATGTCATTATATGTTTTACATATCGAAGTTGACACCAGAAAGATACATTTGTAATTTTTTTTTTTTCCTCTCTGAGACACAGTCTAGCACTGTTGCCCAGGCTGGAGTATAGTGGTGCAGTTGTAGCTCACTGCAGCCTGGAACTCCTGGGCTCAAGTGATCTTTCTGTCTCCACCTTCACCTCCCCAGTAGCTGGAATTACAGGCACATGCCACTGTGTCCAGACCACTTTAGTGATTTATTTTTTTTTAAATCTCTATTCTCTTTTTAATATAGAGCTGCAAATTTCTTTTCTTTAGTGCAATCCATGTGTGAAATATGTGTTATTAGTTGTTAGTAACAATATTTGAAGTCCTGAAGTTTTTGAATGATTTTGTATGTAAGATTAAAGTGGATTCATGGTTTCCACTAATAACCACTTCATTATTATCACTTTATGTGTGTGTGTGTTTAAAGAGATAAACTTACAGGTAGTTTATCTAGAATTGTGTAAAATCCTTTCGTTTTCATGAGAGAGTATCTTGCATGTGAATATTGTCATGTGTTATGCCTACATTGTTGGTTAGTTAGACTTAAATTTTAGTGGCCTCTCAGAGATTATTTTCATTCTAGTTCATGTCACATTACTTTGATATATGTATTAAGAAGAAGTACAAGAGATTGTTTAATGCATTTGTCTGAATGTTTGTGACACCCCAGAATTTGTATGTTGAAATCCTAATCCCCAACGTAATGGTATTAGGAGGTACAGTTTTGGGGAGGTGATGTTTTTATAAATTTCTAAAAGAAAATATAGGAAAAATCTTTGTGATTTTGGGGTAGACTATTTTCTTAGATAGGTCATCGAAGGCATGAACCGTAAACGCTGATAATTGGAGTTTTAAAAAATTAAAATCTTTTGTTCTTCTAAAGATGTTTAAGAAAATGAAAGAGCAAGCCACAGAATGGGAGAAAATATCTATACTACATTAGTGGAGTTTACTACTAAATTAAGAAAACATTAGAAGATTATCTATATAGTATAACTGATTATAAAATAATGTGTTTACATATTTAAAATACTAAGATATACATTGGTATCTTAACATTAGTTGTCTTTGGCTGGTGAGATTCTAAGAGTTTTGTTTTTGTGGTGGTTATTGTTTTTTGTTTTGTGCTCTTTATCTTTTAAAAAACTCTTTTGCCTCAAGGATGTAGTATCTTTGATTTAGAAAAATCTTTAAATAAAGATAGGATAGTTTGAAAGATTAGCAGAATGTTTACAACCAATACTTGATACTACATGGATAATACTTTGTTATTCTATTTTTGTAAATTCTGTGCTTGAAAATTTCAAAGAATTTTTTGTGTGTGAGTGTGTGTTTTGAGGTGGAATCTCACTATGTTGCCCAGGCTGGTCTCAAACTCCTGGCCTCAAGTGATCTTCCCACCTTGGCCCCCCGAAGCATTGAGATTACAAGCATGAGCCACTACTCCCAGGCAGAAACTTTTGAAACTTTAAAAAATAGCATGAAAACTTTTATTTTAGTCCAGGTGCAATGGCTCACATCTGTAAACCTGGCACTTTGGGAGGCTGAGGTGGGAGAATTGCTTGAAGCCAGGAGTTTGAGACCAGCCTGGGCAACATGGTGACACTCTGTCTCTACAGAAAATTGAAAAATTAGTCAGGTGTCATGGTGCATGTCTGTAGTCCCAGCTACTCTGGAAGCTGAGGTGAGAGGATTGCTTGAGGAGTTCGAGGCTACCATGAGGCATGATCAAGCCACTGCACTCCATCCAGCCTGAGTGACAGAGTGAGAGACCCTGTCTTTAAAAATAAAAAAAGAAAATCTTTACTTTGTTTATTTATTTTTTGAGACAGAGTCTCGCTCAGTTGCCTAGGCTGGAGTATAGTGGCGTGATCTGGGCTCACTGCAACCTCCGCCTACCGGATTCAAGTGATTCTCCTGCTTTAGCCTCCCGAGTAGCTGGAACTATAGGCATCTGCTACCAAGCCTGGCTAAGTTTTATATTTTTAATAGAAACGGGATTTCACCATATTGGCCAGGCTGGTCTTGAACTCCTGACCTTGTGATCCTCCCACCTTGGCCTCTCAAAGTGCTGGGATTACAGGTGTGAGCCACCATGCCCAGCTGAAAATCTTTTATTTACAGCACTTTATGAGCCATATTTAGCAAACATAGTTCCACATATGAAGTTTATTTTTAATGATAGGGGGTTTTTAAACTTGAGTTTTAGTATAAATACACAGTATAATAAAAGTTTGTTTACATTAGATATGAAGCTAATTATCACCCCTAACTGCTGGCTGGTTTTCTAGAATTGTAGAAGCAGGTGGTGAATTTTCCTGTCTGCTGATATCCAAAACACTGTGATTCCTGGGTGTTCCAGCAATATTGGATGTTGGTAATACTACTGTTGGTCGATTAATTTATAATAGTATTATATTCGTCTCTAAAGTCTAATTCTATTTATTTTTTGAGTAAATAGTACAGTAACATGGCATAACATTTTAAAAGGTATGTGGTAAAAAGTCTTCCTATCCCTAACTGTCAGCCGCCAGTTCCCTGCCATGGGACTGTTAAATCTCACCACCAAAGACCACCAAGAAAACATCTGTAGTCAAAAATAAGTTACGCTGATACAGCTTGCTGCAGGAAGGAGTAACATACATCAGAAGAGCTGTGGGACCTCTGAAAAGGATGGAGTTAGGAAAGAGGATATACAGGGTTTTAGGAGCTTTTAGTCACAGAGTGATGTTAGGATGAAGTTAGTAGTCTGGGCAGGGATTGGCTAGCATATGTAGTTTGAGTGAGTTGCTGGAACAGTCAGTAGTTTTGCCTCTAGGACACACAAGTCCCTGAGGATTTACTGTTAGATCAGTTTGTGGTACTAGAACATATGGGTCTGGGTGAGCTGATATTAATGAAGGTTTGAGGCTGGGCACAGTGGCTCACACCTTTAATCTCAGCACATTGGGAGGCTAGGACAGGAGGATCGCTTGAGGCCAGGAGTTTGAGACTAGCCTGTTCAACTTAGTGAGACCTCAGTCTTAAAAAAAATTTTTTTTAATTAAAATTAACTGGGTGTGGTGGCACATACCTGTAGTCTTAGCTACTTGGGAGGGTGGGGGGAGGATCACTTGAGCCCAAGAGTTGGAGGCTGCAGTGAGCTACGAACATGCCACTGCACCCCAGTCTGGGTGACATAGGGAGACCCTGTCTCTTAAAAAGAAAAAAAAAGGTTTGAGCTTAGATGGCCTGTGATGCACAGTACATTGTTGTTTGGTTTGGTTCAGTTTATCTGTTTTGCAAGTACTAGTGCTTTTCTGCGTATCTGCGAGCAATTTGTAGTGTAATTGCAGTTTGGTTTCCATTTTTAATCTCTGTTTCTGATCATTCATCAGCTAAACTGGAACATTTACCTTTTAGGGAAGGTGATCAATCACCTTCAAACTGTTGTTTGATGGGTTGTGAATGTTTATGAAGCTTTGATGGTAGACATTTTGGCCTGTACAGGCACCAGGCCATTTTGTTCTTTTTCTTTTTTTCTTTTCTTTTTTTTTTTTTTGAGAGTCTTGCTCTGTCGCCCAGGCTGGAATGCAGTGGCACGATCTCTGCTTACTGCAAGTTCCACCTCCCGGGTTCACGCCATTCTCCTGCCTCAGCCTCCCGAGTAGCTGGGACTACAGGCACCTGCTACCTCGCCTGGCTAATTTTTTGTGTTTTTAGTAGAGACGGGGTTTCACCATGTTAGCCAGGATGGCTTCAATGTTCTTTTTCTTAGATGATAATTTGTTGAATCAGCTGATGTGACAGTGGCTGCACAGCAGCATTTAAGACTCTAAAGATAACACACTTGGCATCTGCAACACACTGAAACTCAGACAATTATTATTCAAGTTTAAAATAATGCCCCATATATCCCATAATCTATTTGGATTTTCTTTTGGGCAACCAAATTTTTTTTTCCCTTTAATTTGGATATGGGTCATTCACCTTTGCAACTGTCCTATATTTGGTTTATATTTTGCCAAGGATAAGGGTCTTGATGGTACTAACAGTAAGGAAAAGTTATCTGTTAACAGCCTAAAATCTTACAACAGTGGAGAGAGAAGAAAATGCCAAGAGAATAAAGGAAAAAATCATGCAAGTCTGTAGTCATCAGTGGCTTCTGGCATCTGGCAGGTTGTGTTCTGATTATCTTGGACATAAATAGTCTATTCATATTATCTTCTGCTTCTGGACCACAACAGTTCTGGAAATCCTGACTCAGCCACTGTTTGTCCATGGCAATGATGTCGGCAGTATGTGTCATTAATTTATTCTCTCTAGTGTCAGTAATGGGTGCATGATACAAACATTTACAAAAGTTCTTTTGATAAATCTTCCACAGGGCTCAATTCCTATCTTTAGCTTATAGCCAGGAACTTTAGATGAATGTAAGGAAGAAGCGGAAACCACCTGTGGATCATGGGACTGTAGGCTTTAGTTGGTTTATTATATTAACCAGCATTATCAGAATGGAAGGGAGTGGAATATTCTGTTGCAGAAAGTACATAATGAGTTTTATGAGTAGTTAGTCACTGATTATCGTAGAAGTAAGAATATCTCACAAACAGGGAGGACATTGAGTCTCTAGGACTTTCTTTCATTTATCCTATAAGGTATATTATAAGTTTCACCAATCCAAGTTTACTGAAACCAAGTTTACTGAATCCTTTTTTAGATAGCTATTGTGGCAGTCTTTGTACTTGAATGTATATTTTCTTTTTTTTTTTGAGACGGAATTTTGCTCTTGTTGCCCAGGCTGGAGTGCAATGGCGTGATCTCGGCTCACCGCAACCTCCACCTCCTGGATTCAAGCAATTCTCCTGCCTCAGCCTCCCAACTAGCTGGGATTACAGGTGTCCACCACCACACCCAACTAATTGTTTGGTTTTTCAGTAGAGACGGGGTTTCACCATGTTGATCAGGCTGGTCTCGAACTCCTGACCTCAGATCCGCCCACCTCAGCCTCCTAATATTTTCTTTAAACTGAAAGATATTTAAATGTTGAAGTGTATTTCTTTTTAACACATGTTATTATACATGATTAAATTAGGAAAGCTTAACTTTCCTTATGATTTGTGAGGTTTTTTTTCCCTTTTAACCCAAATTTAATAAAGCAGAGGTTTCTCACAATAGTTTTGAGTTAATTAAAATTCAGAGTATGCCAAACAAAGCTAATAATTTTTATAATCCTTTAAAAAATTTTTAATAAAGTAAAGGACTAAAGCTTTGTTTTACCTAATGGCCATTTAGTATAAACCCAAAGATGTTGTAGGTGTAAAAGACATCTTAACAATTTCTTATTATTTACTTATTTTTTTAGAGACGGTCTTGCTCAGTTGTCTAGGCTGGAGTGCAGTGGCTCAGTCACAACTCACTGCAGCCCCAATCTCCTAGGCAAGTGATTTTCTTGCCTCAGCCTCATGAATAGCTGGGACTATAGGTGTGCACCACCACACCCAACTAATTTTTATGTGTTTTTGGTAGAGACAGAGTTTCACCAGCTGGTCTCGAACTCCTGAGCTCAAGCAATTCACTCACCTCAGCCTCCCAAAGTGCTGAGATTCTTTTTGTAGGTGTGAGCCATCATACCTGGCCTACTTTTTGCTTTTTGTTTTTTTTGTTTTTTGTTTTTTTTTTTTTTGAGACAGAGTCTGGCTCTGCCGCCCAGGCTGGAGTGTAGTGGCCGGATCTCAGCTCACTGCAAGCTCCGTCTCCCGGGTTCACACCATTCTCCTGCCTCAGCCTCCCGAGTAGCTGGTACTACAGGCGCCCGCCACCTCGCCCGGCTAATTTTTTGTATTTTTTAGTAGAGACGGGGTTTCACCGTGTCAGCCAGGATGGTCTCGATCTCCTGACCTCGTGATCCGCCCGTCTCGGCCTCCCAAAGTGCTGGGATTACAGGCTTGAGCCACCGCGCCCGGCACTTTTTGCTTTTTGTTTTTTAACTGATGATTCCAAGAGCCTGTTCAGTGTTTAGCACATAGATGTAGATAGCTGTAGTCTTTACTTAAGTTTGAATGAAGTGAGTTATGTGTGGGCTGAGTTCACTCAAAGCTTGCCTCAGCTAGGATTATTGACCATATACCCACTTCACTGGAGAATGAGTATGCCAAGAGACCGAGGGAGAATTTGCAAAATCACTTCTGCTGCAATGTATTTGTTAAAGCAGGTCACTAATGCCAGTTCAGATTCTAGGGGAGAGACATTAGACTCTCCCTTTTTTTTTGAGACAAGGTCTCACTTTGTCATCCAGGCTGGAATGCAGTAGTGCTATCTTGGCTTACTGCAGCCTCAACTTCCTGGGCTCAAGTGATCCTCCCACCTTAGCCCCAGAAGTAGCTGGGACTACAGGCATGTGACACCACATCCAGCTAATTTTTGTTGTATTTTTAGTAGAGACGGGGTTTCACCATGTTGCCAAGGCTGGACTCAAACTCCTGAGCTCAAGCAATCTGCCTGCCTCAGCCTGCCAAAGTGCTAGGACTACAAGCATAAGCCACTGGGCCTGGCCTTAGACTCTACCTCTTGATAGGATAAAGTCAGATCACTGCTATGCTTTAAATATGACCCCCAGAAGCGTATGTTGGCTGTTTGGGTGATGGGTATACTAGAAGCCCAGACCTTACCATTATGCAGTATATCCACGTAAAAAACCTACACATATACCCCTTGAATCTAAAATTTAAAAATAAGTATGTGTTGGAAAACCAAATGCAATAGTGTTGGGAGGTGGGGCCTAATGAGAGGTGTTTAGGTCATGAAGGCCACCTCTCATGAATGCATTAATATTGATTATAAAAGGACTTGAGGCTGCAAGTTCTATCTCTTGCTCTCTTTTATCCCCTCTTTGCCCTTCCAGTATGGGATGATGCAGCAACCCATGCCAGATGCCTAGCCCCTCAATCTTGAACTTCTTTGCCTCTAGAACTATGAATGAATAAATTTCTATTCATTATAAATTATCCAGTCTGTAATATTTTGTCATAGCAAAGCAAAACAGACCAAGACAGTGAGATTACAGAAGAGTATGTAGAGTGAGAAAAATTACTGCAGCCATTTTTTTTGGTTTTTGCTTTTTTTAAAAAATTATACTTTAAGTTCTAGGGTACATATGCACAACGTGCAGGTTTGTTACATAGGTATACATATGTCATGTTAGTTTGCTGCACCCATCCACTAACTCGTCATTTACATTAGGTATTTTTCCTAATGCTCTTCCCTCCCCGAGCCCCCGATCCCCTGACCAGTACCAGTGTGTGATGTTCCCCACCCTGTGTCCATGTGTTCTCATTGTTCAGTTCCCACCTATGAGTGAGAACATGTGGTGTTTGGTTTTCTGTCCTTGTGATAGTTTGCTTAGAATGATGGTTTCCAGCTTCATCCATGTCCCTGCAAAGGACATGAACTCATCCTTTTTTATAGCTGCGTAGTATTCCATGGTGTTTATGTGCCACATTTTCTTTATCTAGTCTATCATTGATGGACATTTGGGTTGATTCCAAGTCTTTGCTATTGTGAATAGTGCTGCAGTAAACATACGTGTGCATATGTCTTTATAGTAGAATGATTTATAATCCTTTGTGTATATGCCCAGTAATGGGATTGCTGTATCAAATGGCATTTCTAGTTCTAGATCCTTGAGGAATTGCCACACTGTCTTCCACAATGGTTTAACTAATTTACACACCCACCAACAGTGTAAAATCGTTCCTATTTCTCCACATCCTCTCTAGCACCTGTTGTTTCCTGACTTTTTAATGATCTCCATTCTAACTGGCGTGAGATGGTAGCTCATTGTGGTTTTGATTTGCATTTCTCTGATGGCCAGTGATGATGAGCATTTTTTCATGTGTCTGTTGGCTACATAAATGTCTTCTTTTGAGAAGTGTCTGTTCGTATCCTTTGCCCACTTTTTGATGGGGTTGCTTTTTTCTTATAAATTTGTTTAAGTTCTTTGTAGATTCTGGATATTAGTCCTTTGTCAGATGGGTGGATTGCAAAAATTTTCTCTTTTTGCTTTTTGAGATGGAGTCTCACTCTGTTGTGCAGGCTGACGATTGTAACTGACTTCAGCCTCAACCTACTGGGCTCCAGAGATCCTTCTGTGTCAGCCTCCTGAGAAGCTGGGACTACAGGCAGATGCCACCACACGTGGCTAATTTAAAAAAAAAAACAAATCTGTAGAGATGGGGTCTCACCATGCTGCCCAGGCTGGTTTCGGTCTCTTGGCTTCAAGCAATCTCACTAAGTTGGATTCCCAAAATGCTGGGATTACAGGAGTGAGTCATCGTGCCTGGCTGGTTGCAGCCATTTTTAGAAAATAAAATGTGCTACAGACATTGTAAGGGCAAAATATTTAACAATAACTGAGATTTCTAAAAATTGAAGATTGGCTAAATATTAATAAATTATGATATAAGTAAATTATATCTACCTAGGAGAAAATTTTAAAAATTTATGGTATTTCAAGGTATCTATGTACGTACTTACGCATTGAGATATTTATCATCAAAATTTTTTACTAGTGCATATAAGCACTTAACACAGTAGCAATTCAATAAAATTATTTGAATGAATTAATTGAGGATACTTTTCAATCATTCATAGTTTTTATGGTGAGAGTTTTCATTTTGTTCTGTCTTATTTTGTGTGTATTTTAGTTAGATGTTCACTTAGTCTGTTCAAGATGTGTTTTTTGTTTGTTTGTTTGTTTTGAGACGGAGCCTTGCTCTGTTGCCCAGGCTGGAGTTCAGTGGTGCGATCTCAGCTCACTGCAACCTCCACTTCCTGGGTTCAAGCGATTCTCCTGCTTCAGCCTCCTGAGGCAAGCACGCGCCCCCACGCCTGGCTAATTTTTGTATTTTTAGTAGAGACAGGGTTTCACCATGTTGGTCAGGCTGGTTTTGAACTCGACCTTGTGATCCACCTGCCTCAGCCTCCCAATGTTCTGGGATTACAGGTGTGAGCCACCACGCCCAGCCTGTTCAAGATGTTATTAAAAAAATGCCTTAGACTGGGTAATTTGTGAACAACAGAAATTTATTTCTTACAGTCCTAGAGGCTGGGAAGTCCAAGAGTCAGGTTGCCAGCAGATTCTATGTCTGGTGAGGGCCTGTTCCTTATAGGTGGCACCTTCTGTGTATCCTCACATGGCAGAAGGGACAAACAAGCTCCTTTGGCCCTCTTTTATAATGGCACAAATCCCATTCATGAGGGCACAGTCCTTATGACCTAATCATTTCCCAGATACTCCGCTGCTTAATACCACCATATTGGAGATTAGGTTTTACCTATGAATTTTTGAAGGACACAGACATTCAGATCATAGCAGCTGTTAAGAAACATTGAATCAGAAGTTTCTAGTCATTCTTTTTGTTGTTGTTGTTGTTGTTGTTGTTGTTGTTTTGAGACGGAGTCTGGCTCTGTCGCCCAGGCTGGAGTGCAGTGGCCGGATCTCAGCTCACTGCAAGCTCAGCCTCCCGGGTTCCCGCCATTCTCCTGCCTCAGCCTCCCGAGTAGCTGGGACTACAAGTGCCCACCACCTCGTCCGGCTTTTTTTTTTTGTATTTTTTAGTAGAGACGGGGTTTCACCGTGTTAGCCAGGATGGTCTCGATCTCCTGACCTCGTGATCCGCCCGTCTCGGCCTCCCAAAGTGCTGGGATTACAGGCTTGAGCCACCGCGCCCGGCCTTTTTTTGTTTTTTTGAGGCAGAGTCTCTCTCTGTCACCCAGGCTGGAGTGCAATGACGCGATCTCAGCTCACTGCAACCTCCGCCTCCCAGGTTCAAGTGATTCACCTGTTCCAGCCTCCCGAGTAGCTGGGATTACAGGCCCCCGCTACCATGTCCGTCTGGCTAACTTTTGTATTTTTAGTAGAGACAGAGGGTCACTATGTTGGCCAGGCTGATCTCAAACTCCTGACCTCAGGTGATCTGCCCGCCTTGGCCTCCCAAAGTGCTGTGATTACAGGCGTGAGCCACTGCACCTAGCCAGAAGTTCCTAGTCATTCTAAACTGGAAAGTCAACATAATATTTTGAATCAAGCATTTAAAAAATGTCTCCTTTTCATAAATAGTTTATTTTTACATTTTTATCCCTTTCATTTATTTAGGAAAGAAGAATTATGAGTTTTGTTTTTTTTTTTAAACAGCTGGCAAATTAGAGAAAATATTTATACAGCTTCTAATAGGCATCTCAAATTATTTTGAAACATTTGGGAATATATCTTCTGTAAAGTTTTGCCTGTAATAGTTGAATAGATATTCTCATTTGGTAATAACTTGGAAAATACAGAGTGGCCCATTTAAAATGGACTCTGATTTAAAGGTACTGTTGGAGGCATTGGTGACCGGCCATTTTTCCTTTTAAACAGAGAAAGTATGACAGAATCTATTTTCAAGAAACAGCCATAGCAATATTTTTAGTCTCATATGCTCGCATAGAATTTTGTCACTCCCCACCAGTAGATGGAATCTATTTCCACTCTTCCTGAACCTGGGCAGGCTTGTGACTCTTCCAACCAATTGAATATGATGGAAATTATGTGATGTGATTTCTGAGCCTATGATATAAATAGGATACAACTGATCCAGCAATCCCACTACTGAGTGTCTACCCAAAGGAAAATAAATCAACATGTTTATTGCAGTACTATTCACAACAGCAAAGATACAGAATCCACGTTGAGTATCTATTAGTGGATGAATGGATAAGGAAAATATGGTATATATACACAATGGACTATTGTTCAGCCATTAAAAAAAACAAAATAATGTCACTTGCAGCAACATGGATGGAACTGGAGGTCATTATCTTAAGTTAAATAAGCTAGGCACAAAAAGACATATCATATATACTCACTTATATGTGGGAGCTAAAAATTTGAACACAGGGAGGTAGAGAATGGAAAAATAGATAATAGAGACTGGGAAGGGCGAGTGGGAGAAAGGGGAAGGATGAAGAGAAGTGAGTTAAAGGGTACAAACATACATTAACATAGGAGTAAGTTCAATGTTTGATAGCAGAGCAGGATAACTATACCTAACAAAAATCTATTGTACCCAGTGATGAACATCCTAAAGACCCTGGCTTGATACTGTGCATTATATACATGTAATTCCTCATGTACTCTGTAAATTTGCACAAATAAAAAGAGGAAAAAAAAGATACAACTTCTTCCTGGATCTCTCTTTGTCTTGGGGTACTTGTTGTTGGAACTAAGTCATACAAAGAGGCCACATGTGGGTGTTCTCCTCAAAAACCTGAGCTAAGCTGCGGCCAACAGCCAGTATTAACCATGGTACGAGTGAGAAAGCTTTCAGGTAATTCCAGCCTCAGGCTGTCGAGTGTCCTGCTGAGGCTCCAGAAGTTGCGGAGCAAAGACAAGCCAGGTCCACTGTGCCCTGTCTGAATTTATGGTCCACAGAACCTGTGATAGATAATAAATGATTATTGCCTTAAGCCACTAAGTTTTGGGGTAATTTGTTACATGGCAGTAGATAATTCATACATATAATTTCTAGAAACATATAGGGAAATAAAGATTTGCCAGAAGACACGTATATGTAAATGATATATAAATGATCCCTATGGATCATGTATGATCCATATATATATGATATGGGTGATATATCTAAAATATGGGTTATATATATATTCTCTGCTGTATCATTTATTTATGTTTTCTTTTCTTTAGAGGCAGAGTCTCACTCTGTCACCCAGGCTGGAGTGCAGTGGCTCAGTCGTAGGTCACTGCAGCCTTGAATTCCTGGGCTCAAGCGATCCTCCTGCCTCAGCCTCCCAAAGCACTGGGATTACAGGTGTGAGCCACGATGCCTGGCCCTGCAGTATAATTTACAATTTTTTGAAATAGTCTAGCTATCCAACAATAAGAAAATGTTTAAATAAATTATCATAAGCACAGTATTTTCGTAAATAAAATTTTCTACATTTTCTATATTCAAAAACAAAGTTTAAAGAATTGGTATATAGTCAATTATGTTATAATGATAAACCTAATTGACTTATATATTTACATAAATAAAGATGATTAAGAACAAAAAAGGCCTTACATCTGGTAAAGGACACGTACCCAGAACATACAAGAACTTTCATCAGTCAATAAGAAAACATATTAAATGTTTTAAATTGAACATTTAAATTTAAATGTTTTAAATTGAACATTTAAATTTAAATGTTCAAAAGAATTGAACAAGCATGTCCCCAAAGAAGATACTCAAATGGCCGACCATTAAGCAAGTGGAAAGGTCCTCAACATCACTACTCATCAGAGAAATGCAAAGTAGAAAACAGAGATACCAGTAGATGTTCACTGTAATGGAATAAAATTTAGCAGATGAGCAATATCAGGTGTTGGCAAGGATATGAAGTAACTGGAACCCTACCATACCTTGATGGTGTGAAGGTAAAATGGTATCACTTTGTGAACTGTTGGGTGAAACCAATGTTGACCCCATAAACTTTCAGTCTCCTTCCTGGGTATATGCCCAAAAGAAAATAGTGCTTATGTCCACCATAGCACACATAGAATTATATTCATAGCAACTGTGTTCATAATGGCTCAAATTGGAAAGCTGCTCTAGTCAAACACTGTGCTGCCCTTATCTTTATTCACGCAGTAGTACTTAGCATGTAGCTACCTGTGTTTAGTTTAATATGTGTGTTAATGAAAATTTATTTAGGGGATTTCACCCCCCAATTTTTTAACTTTAAAACTATGGTGTCGCATTTCTTAAAACTTTTCTCTTTTTTTTTTTTTTTTGAGACGGGGTCTCGCTCTGTGGCCCAGGCTGGAGCACAGTGGCGGGATCTCAGTTCACTGCAAGCTCCGCCTCCCGGGTTTACGCCATTCCCCTGCCTCAGCCTCCCGAGTAGCTGGGACTACTGGCACCCGTCACTTCGCCCGGCTAGTTTTTTGTATTTTTTTAGTAGAAACGGGGTTTCACCGTGTTAGCCAGGATGGTCTCGATCTCCTGACCTCGTGATCCGCCCGTCTCGGCCTCCCAAAGTGCTGGGATTACAGGCTTGAGCCACCGCGCCCGGCCAAAACTTTCCTCTTTACATCTTTAGTTTGGTTTCAGAAGACTAAAAGAAAGAGCTTGTTGCACAGATGGCCCAAAGCACAAATTATTAAAATGCTAACTTTTATCTACATCCAGCTCCAGATATTCAAATATTCCTTTACTCCTTGATCATTCTTTTTTTTTTTTTTTTTTTTTGAGACCGAGTCTCTGTCGCCTAGGCTGGAGTAATAGATATATATGGTCCCCTATTCTAAGGTGATACAGTCATGCATCTGAGAAATGTGTCATGAGATGACTTTGTCACTGTGAGAACACCACAGAGTGTACTTACAGAAACCTAGATGGTATAACTACTACTATACATAGCCTATATGATATTGCCTATTACTTGTAGGCCACAAACCTGTACAGCAGGTTACTGTACTGAATACTGTAGGCAGTTAGAATACAATGCTAAGTATTTGAGTATCTAAACATATCTAAACATAGAGAAGGTACAATAAAAATACAGTATAAAAGATAAAAACTGGTACACGTGTGTAGGGCACTTAACCATGAATGGGGCTTACAGGACTGGAAATTGCTCTAGGTGAGTCGGAGGTGAGTGATGAGTGAATGTGAGGGCCTAGGACATTATTGTACACTACTGGAGACTTTATAAGCTTTATAAACGTTGAACACTTAGGCTACACTAAATTTAAAAAAAAATTTTCTTGGCTGAGCATGGTGGCTCATGCCTGTAATCCCAGCACTTTGGGAGGCTGAGGTAGGCAGATCACTTGAGCCCAGGAGTTCAAGACCAGCCTAGGGAGCATGGCAAAACCCCATCTCTACAAAAAATACAAAAATTAGCCAGGCATGGTGGCGCACACCTGTAGTCCCAGCTACTCGGGAGGCTGAGGTGAGCTAGGAGGTTTAGGGTGCCGTGAGCCATGGTTGCCCATTGCAAAAACAAAAAAAAAATTTATTTCTTCAATAGTAAAGTAAACAGCATACTGTAATTGTTTATAAACGTTTCAATTTTTAAAAACTTTTGGACTTTTTTATAATAACACCTAGCTTAAAACACAAATACATTGTATAGCTATAGAAAATAATTTTTATTGATATCTTTATAGGCTTTTTCTATTTAAAAAGTTTAATTTTTTTTAACTTTTAGAATATTTTGGTAAAAATGAACACACACACACACACACACACACACACACACACACACACTGAGCCTAGGTCTACACAGGATCAGGATCATGAATATCACTGGCTTGCCCCTCTACATCTTGATCCACTGGAATACCTTCAGGAGCAGTAACAGGCATGGAGCTGTCATCTCCTAGGATAATAATACCTTCTTCTGGAAGTCCTCCTGAAGGACCTGCCTGAGGCTCTTCTTGAGGAGATGTCACTCTTTTCAGAAATTGGCCCATGTGTTTTGCTTGGTTTATTTCTATTTTTTATTGTAGATTTGTTTGTAAGCAGTTAATGCAGCATGAACGTTCCTGTGTATTAATGAAAAGCTTTCTGTTTTGGGGGCCCATGTTTTCACACTTCTTAAGGAGTTTGTTGAGGTCTGCAAAAGCTCCCAAACCCTTCACTGTGAATTTTCTTGGCGGTTCTTTTTCTTTCTGCGGCAAACTTCTTTCTCTCTTGCTGCTTCTTCAGCTGTGCATTCCCATTCCAGTTCCGACTCAGTCAAATACTGTGACGTTATTGGGGCTATAACGTTACTAGATGACAGGAGTTTTTCAGCTCCATTTAACTACAGTCCATTGTTGACCAAAACATCATTTTGTGGCACACAACTGTATTTAGTTAAGGTTAGGTAGCTGCTATCATTTTTTCGGTGAAATTTAAGTAGTTAAAATGAGTCAAGTAGTAGCTAAAAGCATGATGAAACTTACAATAGCACTTTCTTTACTTGTAAATGATACAATATGGTATGGCTAGATTAAGTCTTTTAAAAATACCCGTAGATTTCAACTTGGTTCTTAAACTTGGTTCCATAAAGCTGGAAGTGGAACCATTGGACATATATCAGAAATTCAACTGAACGCTTCCTTTTAAATTTATGGTTTACGGACTTGTGGCTCTTCGATCCCAGGGGATCTAAAGTAGACTGTGTTCTAAAGTAGGCACATAACGAGACAACAGCCAATTTGAAAATATTAAATGAAGTTGCTAATTCTCCATGATATTATATATATAAACTTTGTACCTAATGTAAACTGAAGGTAATTGTTAGCATTTCCAGATTAGAAAACA
Organism: Papio anubis; assembly: GCF_008728515.1. Classification (NCBI taxonomy): domain Eukaryota; kingdom Metazoa; phylum Chordata; class Mammalia; order Primates; family Cercopithecidae; genus Papio; species Papio anubis. Next base: position 20,586,935 of record NC_044983.1, read on the forward strand.
TAACTGGACTTCCCTTATTGTTTTTTTTTTTGAAACAGAGTCTAGTTCTGTCGCCCAGGCTGAAGTGCAGTGGCATAATCTCAGCTCACTGCAACCTCCATCTCCCAGATTCAAGCAATTCTCCTGCCGCAGCCTCCCAAGTAACTGGGATTACAGGCGTGTGCCATCATACCCAGCTAATTTTTGTATTTTTAGTAAAGACAGGGTTTCATCATGTTGGCCAGGCTGGTTTTGAACTCCTGACCTCAGGTGATCCACCTGCCTCGGCCTCCCAAAGTGCTGGGATTACAAGCGTGAGCCACCGCACCAGGCCCCTTACCCATTCTTTTATGCTCTGTTACTATAGCAAATTATTCTCAGACACAGCTCCATCCTGGTAGTAGTGTTCTTGTTATTATCAGTAACAAAGTACCTTAAGCTACTGCTTTTGTTTTGTTTTGTTTTGAGACGGTATGTTGCTCTGTTGCCCAGGCTGGAGGTCAGTGGCACGAGCTCAGCTCACTGCAACCTCTGCCTCCCGCATTCAAGCGATTCTCCTGCCTCAGCTTCCCGAGTAACTGGGATTACAGGCCCTTGTCACTACACCTGGCTAATTTTTGTATTTTTAGTAGAGACGGAGTTTCACCATGTTGTCCAGGCTGGTCTTGAACTCCTGACCTCAAGTGATCTGCCCGCCTAAACCTCCCAAAGTGCTAGGATTACAGGCGTGAGCCACTGTGTCTGGCCCAAGCTACTGCCTTTTAAGAATAAAGTATATATACACGGTTCCCCTGATGAGGAACTATAGTGAGGCTGCTATTTTGTTTTTAATTTTTTTGGAGATGGAGTTTTCGCTCTTGTCACCCAGGCTGAAGTGCAGTGGTACAATCTTGGTTCACTGCATTCTCTATCTCCTGGATTCAAGTGAGTCTCCTGCCTCAGCCTCCTGAGTAGCTGGGATTACAGGTGTGCGCCACCACACGCAGCTAATTTTTGTATTTTTAGTAGAGACGGGGTTTCACCCACGTTGGCCAGGCTGGTCTTCAACTCCTGACCTCAGGTGATTTACTCGTCTCAGCCTCCCAAAGTGCTGGGATTACAGGCGTGAGCCATGGTGCCTGGCACAGACTTCTAAGACATAGGTGCTATTAGGTCAGTTATATGGGAGAAATAAATATCATTTTAGTATTGTGATTACTTTTCTTTTATTTTCTTTAACCATAGTTTCATTTTTAACACCATAGATAGAAAAACAAAGATACCCATATCACCTAGTGTCTTGTTTATAACTTGTTCCCTGAATCAGCTTCAAGTCTTTCATGTTTATGTATAAAACATTATAGGGCTGGGCACGGTGGCTCATGCCTGTAATCCCAACTCTTTGGGAGGCCGAGGCAGGTGGATCACCTGAGGTCAGGAGTTCGAGAGCAGCCTGGCCAACATGGTGAAACCTTGTCTCTACTAAAAATACAAAAATTAGCCAGGTGTGGTGGCATGCACCTGTACTCCCAGCTACTTAGGAGGCTGAGGCAGAAGAATCGCTTGAACCTAGGAGGCAGAGGTTGCAGTGAGCCGAGATCATGTCACTGCACTCCAGCCTGGGTTGACAAGAGCAAGCCTCCATCTAAAAAAAACAAACAACAAAAGCCATTATAATTTATGCACACACAAATCTTTAAAATGACTTTGTGACCTTTTTATACTTAGAATTGATGATTTATGATATATAGTATCTTAGAATTTTTTCCCCACGTACTAGTATTGTGGATGTGAAGTCATGGTGATTTATTAGGTTTAATTTGTCAGGTAACAGGATTGTGTTCTGTTTGTTCTTTATATGTTTAAATATTTTAAATTACTATTTTTTTTTTGTAGCTGTCCCCTTTCCTCCAACCCAACGGCTTACTTTCAAGGAAGTATTTGAGAATGGGAAACCTAAAGTTGATGTTTTAAAAAACCATTTGGTAAAAGAAGGACGACTGGAAGAGGAAGTAGCCTTAAAGATAATCAATGATGGGGCTGCCATCCTGAGGCAAGAGAAGACTATGATAGAAGTAGATGCTCCAATCACAGGTATAAAAAGTATTTGCATTATACTTTTTACAGTATAGATTTGCATGAGCAGTTTTGAGAAATAATTACAAATAACCAGCTAAAAAGTGGTGTGATAATTTTTCTAGAAATTATGAGACGGTCAGGATTGGTTAGGATATTTGTTGTTAATTGAAGAAATACAATTTTAACTGTCTCATATTTCCAGTAGAACTTTAGTATGAATAGATTGACTACAGTTATACAGCCGTCCTGTCAAAAGCTAGAGTGATTTAAGTTAGGAGTTAAACTGTGATCCTTTTTGGTGTAATGCCCTTTGTCTTCTAAGATATAATTTCTCACCTCACTTTGTAACTTTTTTTCCTAGTGTGTGGTGATATTCATGGACAATTCTTTGACCTAATGAAATTATTTGAAGTTGGAGGATCACCTAGTAACACACGCTACCTCTTTCTGGGTGACTATGTGGACAGAGGCTATTTCAGTATAGAGGTAAAATTAAACTAGATATGTTGGGACTATTATATTGTCTTTTTAAAAAGATGATTTCCATTCTTCAATAGAAATTAAAATGAGAACTCTGGCAGAATTTATAAACTTTGTTACTTTCAAAATTAAAGTAGTAGAAATGTTTTCTTTGATAGAACAGTTATTCCTTTTTCAAAACCAGTAGAAAATCTGACAAATAGGCTATATATTAATATTAACCCAATTTTGCAAATAGTTAAATGTTCACTAACTTTTCCTCTTGAAGACAGTATACAGGATTGTATAAAAATGACATAAATTACTGTTCACCCTAAATGGGGTTTAGATTAGCTGACCTTAATTATAAGACTATAAGCTGCTGAGCTACAATTAACACGTAGATTAACTGCCAGTGCTAAATAAGCACTAAGCTTTTTGTAGGAATAATGTCTGGTACTGGTGCACATAGTAAGCACTTAACAAATGTTCACTGAAGGGGAAAAATGAGTTGTAGTTAATGAAAACTTATACTTTCCTTTTATATATTTTGAAAAAGGAAAGACAGGAACGTGGTTAGAATTAAATAGAACCTTTTATGTGTAAAAGATAAAACTACTTTAAAACTTTATGCAAGGACTTGAGTACAGTGGAACCACAGCACATTCATACTTAATGTTTGTTGATTCAACTCTACATGCTGGCAAGTAAAAGAGAAAAAAACTTTTGAAATAGCGTGGGTAATAGAATTTGTAATGTGACCAAGAATAAGCTGTGAGCTGAGAAATTGAGTCTGCTTTCTGTCTTTGCTCTCTGTAGTCCTGCCTGCCCTCATTGTGTGAGAATCTCACTGTACTAAGTGTGCTTCTGGTGGTTATGTCATGCAGCCTCACTCCTAAATGCAAGTCAGCTCTCTTACCTGATGCCCAAGCAAAGGAGCAGCAGTTGCTCTATATAGCTGGAGAAAAAATAAGCAACAAAATGGATTTTTAGTTTTCAGTTAGATAGGCAGTCTAAATTCATGAGTCAGAAAAGTTCAATGTTGGCCAGGCACAGTGGCTTACACCTGTAATCCCAGCACTTTGGGAGGCCGAGGTGGGCAGATTACGAGATCAGAAGATCGAGACCATCCTTGCTAACACGGTGAAACCCCGTCCCTACTAAAAATACAAAAAATTAGCTGGGCGTGGTGGCGGGTGCCTGTAGTCCCAGCTACTCGGGAGGCTGAGGCAGGAGAATGGCGTGAACCCGGGAGGCAGAGCTTGCAGTGAGCCAAGATTGTGCTACTGCACTCCAGCCTGGGTGACAGAACGAGACTCTGTCTTAAAAAAAGAAAAAAGAAAAAAAAAAAGTTCAGTGTTAGCTGCCAGTGAGCAAAATTCATTGAGTGTCAAATTTGAGGACCAAAGTTAAAGGTAAAACCTGAGAAAATGGTAAAGCCCATTTTCCTGCTGCTCAGTAATTGTCCAAGGTCTCTAAATAGGTACCATGAATAGGTGGAGCTCATCCTTGCAGACTGTGTCACTGAAGAGCTTCCCTGTTGCCACTCACATCATGCATGTTTCAGTAGACAGTAAGTCAGATGTATGGATGTGGGGCCGCCCACAGTGGCTTACGCCTGTAATCCCAGCACTTTGGGAAGCCGAGGTGGGTGGATTACCTGAGGTCAGGAGTTCAAGACCAGCCTGGCAAACATGGTGAAGCCTCATCTCTACTAAAAATACAAAAATTTGCCAGGCATGGTGGTGGGCACCTGTAATCCCAGCTACTTGGGAGGCTGAGGCAGGATAATCGCTTGAACCTGGGAGGTGGAGGTTGTAGTGAGCTATCATGCCACTGCACTCCAGGCTGGGCAACAGAGTAAGACTCTGTCTCCAAAAAAAAGAAAGAAAGAAAGTATGGATGTTAGAAAGACACATTGAGTGTTTATTTCTTTGTGTGTTTGCTAGCATGAGGAGGTTTTAGAGGGTAAAGATTAGAAGAATACAAAACTTAGTGAATTTCTAATTAGCCATTTTATTTTATTTTATTTTTTAAGACATGGGGTCTTGCTATGTTGCCTAAGCTGGAGTACAGTGGCTATACACAGATGTGATCATTTCGTACCTCAGCCTCCGACTCCTGGATTCAAGCCATCCTCCCGCCTCTGCTTCCTGAGTATCTGGAACTATAGATGCACACCACTGTGCCTGGCTAGTCATTTTATTTAATAAAACAACTTTTTAAAAATTTATTTATTTGTTTTTTGAGACAGAGTTTCACTACTGTTGCCCAGGCTGGAGTGCAATGAGTGCAATGGCACAATCTCGGCTCACTGCAACCTCCGCCTCCTGGGTTCAAGCAATTCTCCTGCCTCAGCCTCCAGAGTAGTTGGGATTACAGGCACCTGCCACCACACCCGGCTAATTTTTTGTATTTTTAGTAGAGACGGGGTTTCACCATCTTGGCCAGGCTGGTCTTGAACTCCTGACCTTGTGGTCCACCTGCCTCGGCCTCACAAAGTGCTGGGATTACAGGTGTGAGCCACTGTGACTGGCAATAAAACAACCTTTTTTTAAAAATTTTTTTGAGACAGAGTCTTGCTCTGTTACCCAGGCTGGAGTGCAGTGGCGTGATCTCAGCTCACTGCAAGCTCCGCCACCTGGGTTTTAAGCAGTTCTCTGCCTCTGCCTCCCAAGTAGTTGGGATTACAGGTGTTTGCCACCACATCTGGTTAATTTTTGTATTTTTAGTAGAGATGGGGTTTCACCGTCTTGGCCAGGCTGGTCTTGAACTCCTGAACTCGTGATCCACCCGCCTCGGCCTCCCAAAGTGTTGGGATTACAGGCATGAGCTACTGCGCCCAGCCTGAAACAACTTTTTAATGATAAATTATGCCAAATTATCTTCTGATTAACTCATATAACTTAAAATAACTTTAAAATAGTTTTAGTTCATTAATACATTCAATAAAGCACATAGAAAATATCAACGATTTTGTGCACATATATCATGTTCAGAATATTTTGTGTTATGCATTTTTTTCCTCACTCATCAATAAAGTTTCCTGAGTGCCAACTTTATGGTAGGCTATGAGAATAAAATAAAGAATAAAATTTATGCTCTGTAGGAGCTTCCAGTCTAATAGAAAAGATACACTTACGAATAGATTTTCATTATAATATAAAATGTCCTTTTTGAATTAAGTGTTTTTCATGTTAGGACCTAGCACAGTGCCTAACACATAGTAGGCACACAGTTAATATTTGTTGAATGGATGAATGTTAATAAATCATAGTTTGTGTTTAGCTTTATCCTGTTAATTGCATGTTTGCTAACTTAAAGGGTTTTTTCTGCAGTAACTTTAGAGATAAATGAATCAAAACTTTAAGGTGACAATGACATTTTATACCAGTGTTAAAACTGAAGTATGAGATCTATCTAGTGTTCATTGGAAGTCACTTTTTATAAACCACTAAGATTATAAACCTCTATAGGCTATAGCTTACTCTAACATGTTGCAAGTATACACTTGAAAAATAATTTTTTAATCAATATTCTTGATAACCATGAGTGTGATGTTTTTGTTTAATAGATGAAAATAAGGTCATGGAATTCTTATTAAAATTTTTTGTTATAAATAATTTATTTTTTAATAGAAAAATTGGGAAATGCAGAATCTAGGAAACAAAAGCTTTCTACAAATCAGAGGTAATCACTGTTAATGTTTTATTATATTTTCTTACAGCCTTTTTTCTTCTTTTGCATTTGTATACATTTTGTTTTTAAGAAAATTGAGGGCATTTTGTATGCTCCTTTTCTGATCTTCTTTTTCTACTCAAGATTATATGGAAAGCATTTTTCTGTATTGTTAAGATTTCTCCAGAAGTGTAGTGTCAAAGTCAAATAAAATAGAGACAAATCTCTGAAATTAAAACATTTTATCTGGGAAGAAAAAGACCAGCTGGCCAACATGGTGAATCTCTACTAAAAATACAAAAATCTCTACTAAAAATACAAAAATTAGCCAGGTATGGTGGCAGGCGCCTGTAATCCCAGCTACTTGGGAGGCTGAGGTGGGAGAATGGCTTGAGCCTCCGGAGGTGGAGGCTGCAGTGAGCCCAGATCACCCCACTGCACTCCAGCCTGGGTGACTGAGCAAGACACTGTCTCAAAAAAAAAAAAAAAAAAAAGAAAAGAAAAAAAATGCAGTTTGGGGCATACACACAGACTGAGCGGTCTTTGGTATGTCTGAAAAAAAGAGAGGGTTAGGTTTTATGAGAAAGAAAAATGTTATGTATTGCTGTTTGAGAAAGTTCATTGACACTAGTAAGGTTCGGGAGAGCTGACAAGTTTTACTTAATTTCATGTAATCAATTTATGTTCTGCTTGATCTCCATTAGTAGTTTCATGATTCCGTCAGTTTATTAGAGTTGTGGAAATTTTTATTTAGCCCATTGCTGTTAATGTTATCAGCAACCTATATTTAAGAATACTTGTTGAAGTCTTTTCCATGAATCTACCTGTGCATGTTTTTAGAGACAAAACAGTAACTGTGAATGACAAAGCTTAGAACAGCCATGGTTAAAAATCTGATGAAAGTTTACAATTGATAAGGAATTTTGTTATTTCTATTATAGATAGCATTTTAGGATACAATAATCAGAGTTAAGACTGAAAACATATTAGATTTTTATGAATTATACAGTTTTTGAAACATTTATATTAACATACCCATAAATGCAACTAAAAGAAGATCTAATATCACTTACCATTTAAGTTTCTTATATAATTTACTAAATAAGCCTGATCATTTCATATCTCTGTAAGATGAGAGATACAGATCTTTTGAGGCTTTCCAGGGGTTGAACTGGAAAATCCTGAAGTTAATTAATTAATTTATTTATTTGAGACGGAGTCTCGCTCTGTCGCTTAGCCTGGAGTGCAGTAGCCGGATCTCAGCTCACTGCAAGCTCCGCCTCCTGGGTTTACGCCATTCTCCTGCCTCAGCCTCCCGAGTAGCTAGGACTACAGATGCTCGCCACCTCGCCCGGCTATTTTTTTGTATTTTTTTTTTTAACTAGAGACGGGGTTTCACCGTGTTAGCCAGGATGGTCTCGATCTCCTGACCTCGTGATCCGCCCGTCTCGGCCTCCCAAAGTGCTGGGATTATAGGCTTGAGCCACCGCGCCCGGCCGAAGTTAATTTAATTTAATTTTATTTTTTTGAGATGGAGTCTCGCTCTGTCACCCAGGCTGGAGTGCAGTGGTGCAATCTCAGCTCACTGCAACCTCTGCCTCCCAGGTTCAAGTGATTCTCCTGCCTCAACCTCCTGGGTAGCTGGGATTACAGCCCCCCGCCACCATGCCCAGCTAATATTTGTATTTTTAATAGAGATGGGGTTTCACCATATTGACCAGGCTGGTCTCGAACTCCTAATCTCAGGTGATCCACCTGCCTCAGCCTCCCAAAGTGCCAGGATTACAGGTGCGAGCCACTGCAGCCAGCCCCAAAGTTAATTTTAGGTCCAAAGTACTTGAGGCTGGTTACATTGGCTTAAGCCTGTAATCCCAGTTCTTTGGGAGGCCTAGATGGGAGGCTAACCTGTGTTTAGGAGTTCAAGACCAGCCTGAGCAAGACCTTGTCTCTACAAAAATAAAAAACTTAATTGAGGGTTTGATTTTGGGGACGTTTGTCAAAGATGTCAGAAGGCTCAGAACATCTGATCAAAACAGAATCACACAGGTCACTATAAAATAATGGTCATTTGACTGTGTGCAGTGGCTCATGCCTGTAATCCCACACTTCGGGAGGCCGAGGCAGGTGGATCACCTGAGGTCAGGTGTTTGAGTCCAACTTGGCCAACATGGTGAAACCCCGTCTGTACTAAAAATACAAAAAAGTAGCCAGGCATGGTGGCGGGTGCCTGTAACTCCAGCTACTCGGGAGGCTGAGGCAGGAGAATCACTTGAACCTGGGAGGCAGAGGTTGCAGTGAGCCAAGATCGCGCCACTGCACTGCAGCCTGGGCAACAAGAGCCAAACTCTGTCTCAAGAAAAATAAATAATAATAATAATAATATTCATTCGGCCAGTGATAATCAGAAGATTTCCAAAGTAATAAAGTTACATGGATGTAAAAAACTTTAACTTCCTTAAAGCTTAGTTTTCCTAAGTAATAAAAAACCTAATAAGGGCAACACAGAAATTATCTTGATGAAATGCAAAAGTTTTGTTTCCTTTTTTTTTTTTTTTTTAATACTTTAGATTCTGGGATACATGTACAGAACATGCAGGTTTGTTACATAGGTATCCATGTGCCATGGTGGTTTGCTGCATCCATCAACCTGTCATCTACGTTAGGTATTTCTCCTAATGCTATCCCTCCCCTAGCCCCCATCCACCGACAGGCCCCGGTGTATGATGTTCCCCTCCCTGTGTTCTCATTGTTGAGCTCCCACTTATGAGTGAGAACATGTGGTGTTTGGTTTTCTGTTCCTGTGTTAGTTTGTTGAGAATGATGGTTTCCAACTTCATCCATGTCCCTGCAAAGGACATGAACGCATCCTTTTTTATGGCTGCATAGTACTCCATGGTGTATATGTGCCACATTTTCTTTATCCAGTCTATCATTGATGGGCATTTGGGTTGGTTCCAAGTCTTTACTATTGTGAATAGTGCTGCAATAGACATACGTGTGCATGTGTCTTTATAGTAGAATGATTTATAATCCTTGGGGTATATACCCAGTAATGGGATTACTGGGTCAAATGGTATTTCTGGTTTTAATCCTTGAGGAATCGCCACACTGTCTTCCACTGTGGTTGAACTAATTTACACTCCCATCAACAGGGTAAAAGCGTTCCTGTTTCTCCACATCCTCTCCAGAATCTGTTGTTTCCTGACTTTTTAATGATCGCCATTCTAACTGGCATGAGATGGTATCTCATTGTGGTTTTGATTTGGATTTCTCTAATGACCAGTGATGGTGAGCCTTTTTTCATATATTTGTTGGCCGCATAAATGTCTTCTTTTGAGAAGTGTCTGTTTATATCCTTTGCCCACTTTTTGATGGGGTTGTTTGTTTTTTTCTTGTAAATTTGTTTAAGTTCCTTGTAGATTCTGGATATTAGCCCTTTTTCAGATGGATAGGTTGCAAAAATTTTCTCACATTCTGTAGGTTACCTGTTCACTCTGTTGATAGTTTCTTTTGCTGTGCAGAAACTCTTTAGCTTAATTAGATTCCATTTGTCAATATTGGCTTTTGTTGCCATTGCTTTTGGTGTTTTAGTCTTGAAGTCTTTGCCCATGCCTATGTCCTGAATGAAGCATATAAAAGTTTTGTTTCTTAAACAAACTACCAAAAAGGTAAAGAAAAACCTTCTGTAGTATGATTGTTTCTTCTTATGCTATGTTCACTTATATAACCTGGAAATCAAACCTGATGAAAAGAATACTTGGCCGGGCGCGGTGGCTCAAGCCTGTAATCCCAGCACTTTGGGAGGCCGAGGCGGGTGGATCACGAGGTCAGGAGATCGAGACCATCCTGGCTAACATGGTGAAACCCCGTCTCTATTAAAAATACAAAAAACTAGCCGGGCGAGGTGGCGGCGCCTGTAGTCCCAGCTACTCGGAGGCTGAGGCAGGAGAATGGCGTGAACCCGGGAGGCGGAGCTTGCAGTGAGCCGAGATCGCGCCACCGCACTCCAGCCTGGGCGACACAGCGAGACTCCGTCTCAAAAAAAAAAAAAAAAAAAGAAAAGAATACTTGAATTAATCAGACAGAGAAAGAATGTGCCCAACATTATGAGTGTTGCAATTCAGATACATCAAGAAAAGTCAAGAATTACACTAGAGGAAAACATTGCTTTTCTAGGCTTTTAAGATAAACCTCTTAGTGTCAGATCGTAACAGTAGAGTTAGAATAGGAGAAAAAAAGTTACAGGAGCAGATGAAAAAGTTGGAGAGAGTCACCTTCTAGCCAAGCAAAAATATATACTTTTTCTTTTTTTTTGAAATGGAGTCTCGCTCTGTCACCCAGGCTGGAGCGCAGTGGCCGGATCTCAGCTCACTGCAAGCTCCACCTCCCAGGTTTACGCCATTCTCCTGCCTCAGCCTCCCGAGTAGCTGGGACTACAGGCGTCCGCCACCTCGCCGAGCTAGTTTTTTGTATATTTTAGTAGAGACGGGATTTCACCGTGTTAGCCAGGATGGTCTCGATCTCCTGACCTCGTGATCTGCCCGTCTTGACCTCCCAAAGTGCTGGGATTACAGGCTTGAGCCACCGCGCCCGGCCAAAAAATATATACTTTTTCAAGTGGAGAAAGAACAGAAGGCAATAATATGTGACTTGCAATCATGTGCAGTGAAGGACAGCAGAATTTGAACTTCTGAGGTATACATCTGAGAAGTTTCAAAAAGAAACATTTCAGAATTAAGTATCAAAACCTCTTGCAGTTTTACTAAGAGAAAATCAATACTTTAAGAAAAGCCCTGTTCTACCATAGGAGACCACATTTTTTAGTTTTATATTAGTGTCTTTTTAATATCAAAGCTCAATCTTTAGCAAGACCATGTCTTATTTATTTATTTATTTATTTATTTATACAAAGTCTCGCTCTGTCACCCAGG